>NC_140526.1:16373678-16993678 GCF_057382185.1 Mchenga conophoros
ATTGCAGATGAATTCTGGCTCACTCTTCTTTACAACGTTGCTTCAGTTCACTGAGGACTGTGGGCATCCAGTTATGTATTCAGGTTCAGGTCTGGACTGGGATGGGCTGCTGCAACATCTTCTGTTGAAGATTTTTTTTCTATGCTTGAGATCATTGTCCTGTTGCACGAGCCAATTTCAGCCGAGCTTAAGCTGTTGGAAAGATGGCCTCACATTTAGATAGAGTATTCTGGCCATATAAAGAAGTTAAAATCAAGCTTCAGCCCTCTACCACTAGTGGACAGTTCCTATGAGATGTTTGTTAATCACCAAATGTGGCTAAACATCTCCACTTTGGCCTCGAATGTCCAAATGACCTTGTCCAGAAACCTTGTAGTTTGTTCAGATGCATTTTTGCAAACCCAACTGTGCTGCTGTGTTCTCTTTACAGAGAAGAGGCTTTGTTCTGGTAACCCTTCCAAACAAGTCATACATGTTCAGTCTTTTTTGTATTGTCATGAACTTTAAAATGTAGCATGCCGAGGCCTGTGGAGTCTGTGATGTAGATCTTGAGGTTTTTTTGCAAATTTCTCTGAGCATTGCATCATTGAGGTAAATATATACCCGAATAATCTGTGATCACCTCCAAATATGGGTTCAGGAGTTTTACAACTACACGGTCAGTTATAGAAATCAAAAGAATGAAAATATGGGAACATATCAGCATTTCATAGCATTGACCATGATCCTAATTTCAGGATATTGGTGTTAGGAAGACCCAAAGCATGACTTACTAATGTGGAAGATAAGTAATGCTCATGACTAATGAGATCATGATTGTATGCAAAATGTATTAACACTGAAAATATTAGACTGGATTAAATAATAAATCAGTGTGTCAAGAGTGAAAATGACAAATTTGACCTTCATCATGAGGACGATTTGGGTAAAGACCAAAATTCTCCAACACTGTAGGCAGAGTTCTTGTGAACAGTGGACAAAGATCTCACCAGAGCACGAGCTAGCATTTGAGTTTTTACATTTTGTACCTTGGGCTTTACAGATGAATGTTTTAATGGTCTCAAAGTAAACGCAACAAAAATTCAAAAATATGACATCCCAGCGTTTTCCTGTGTGTTAGTGAGCTCAGTCAACCTTCACTGGATAAGTAAAGGTTAAGAGCAGCAAATAACTTCACGCAGCAAACTGAAATATTCTAAAAATGTTTTCTAAAAGGGAACGGGGATACAATTTGAGGGGGGAATTAAATTTAAAACATCCTCGTATCCGTACAACATTAAAAAGTTTTTGCATCTCTGTGTGTGGAGTGAAGCTGTGGAACAGACTAAGTAAAGATATGAAGCAATGTCCAAGCATGGCGCAGTTTAAAAAGCGGTTTAAGGATATGGTTTTTACAGGGTACAGGGAAAAGGTAGAGATTTGATAGGGTGTTCTTGTCTAATATTTTCATGTGTGTGCGCATGCACGGGTTTGTTGGTATGGGTGTGTGTGTGTGTGTGTGTGTGTGTGTGTGTGTGTGTGTGTATGTATGTATATATATATATATATATATATATATATATATATATATATATATATATATATATATATATATATATATATATATATATATATATATATATATAAAAATAAATAATTGTAGGTTGTGTATCCTTGAGGCGTTAATGGGGTTATTGAAAATGTGTACATGTGCGTATGTGTGTATATACGTATGTATGGATAGATAGAAACATATATGTGTATATATTTAAAAAAAAATTACACATAACATATAATGTAATTGCAAGGAGGTATTTCTGTAGTCTATTGATACTAGATAGTGGAAAAGGGGTGGGATTAAATAAGCTTATGCTTCTTCCTGCTCCTTTTTGAACATGGACGTTATTTGGAGTTGTGGTTGCTCGTTTTCCTTTTGTTTGCTTTGTTCATTTGTCTCTTTTAATTCTATTTTTTTTATACTTTTTCAACATGTTCAAAATAAAGATTCAATCAATCAATCAATCAATCAAAAAGAAAGCAGCAAACTTGGGAACATGCCGGGAAGGTTATTGGAAGAACTCCAGCTGCTTTTACATTTCTCTGAGATTCAGATGACAGGAACAAACAATTTGTGACAAATTACAGACGGCAATCAAAACCGCTGACAAATCCTCTCTGCACCTCTCCAGTCGTGCTCCTCTGTTCTGTCCTCCTAATCAGTTGTTTACATTATTTCACTTCATGCTAATTTCGGAATAAGAATTTAAATCAAAGCGGCGTTCAAACACTGTTAAACATGACCCGAGGCATTCTCGTCACCCTCGAGCTTTGCTTGAATCTTGCGTTTACTCTTTGTCAACTGTTCTCCATTTGAATACAGAGCCAGAGGAGATTAATCTGTTGTCCTAATGTGGGTTAAATCATTCCCACAGTAAGCAGGAAATGACTCATCATCTTCTGTACATTGTTCCTCCAAAATATACACCGCACTGTTTGGACATTTACACTCTAAGCAGTTGATAGCCAGCACGCGCACATCCTGTTCTGCAAAAACGCTGAATGGGGGTGAAAAACAGGTCATTAAGAGCAAAAGAAAAACAAAACCAAATGAAGAAGCACAAAGAGATCTGAAAGTAACCCGCTCGAGTTTCTTTTTACAGGTGGTTTAAATTACCGACTGACATTTTAGTAAGTGAAGCTCTGAATTCTAGTAAATCTCCACAAGAGTACTCACACTGCAGAGTCCTCTGTTTCTCCAAAACCAACTGGTGCATCATTACTTGTTGTTTTCATTACTCATTATATTATATTATAGTGTGAAATGATTACTGTAGCATCATGCGGTGAACTGAAAAAAAGATTTGAGCACCTGTTGCAGGAAACATTTTATGAGAATCGCTGTTGCCGTTCAATCTTTGTGTCTAGGTTTCCAGGAGGATGTGCCAGAACTCTTTATTCAGAGGCACCATGTGGCAAAAAATATCTTATTAATGTGACTGAGTCAACGAGCAGCAGGATCAAAGTAAATATAACATGTTTATCTGTTTCACCTTCCTTATCAAGGCAGCATTCATTCTCCATAATAAACCCATTACTGAGTCTTATGCCTTTGCCTCCCGTTCTACTCCTTTTTGAGCTTCCTCCCATCGCAAATTAACTTCTCAAAAGGTTCTTTCAGAAGAGACAAATAAATGAATTTTCTAAGTGCACCAAGTTCAATTAGCCATCCGTCTTCAAAAATATACAGTCTGTCACATCATCTATGAGAGGGAGCAGCTGCATGGTTGGTTATACAGTATTTCCCAGAAAGGAAGACAAAAAAAGACAAGCTTGTAAGCCAGCAGTATAAACTGTTGCAGTCATATCTCCCATTTGGAGGTATTTGTTGAAATAAACATCACGTTCAAGAATCTAATTATATCACTTCACGTTACTGCCTTTAAAAAAAATAAATAGTTACAAGTAAGGCTATTGTTTCGGGATTAAATGGTCAATATACTCTAATGTGGCCCAGTTTTTACTGGTCGGACAACTCTGTGTGCATGAACTCTGTGTTCCAGTACTGATCCACTACTTTTGTCTACAGAAAAGAACCTGTGGAAAAACCAGATGTCAAGCTTAAAGTTTTCTGTGTCTGTCTATGTGCCACAGGAACTACATTCTCTGGTGGGGAAACAATTTTTAAATGTGCAACTTGTTAAGTTGTGCTTTGCTAAAAACAATGAATGAAGCAACACATTGTCACAGGAACGTGCATGTATTGATTTCTATTCATCTGCTAGAGGAATACAGAGCGCACAAAGAATACCTGTTCAAACAATGAAATGAATTTCAGTTTAATCTGCTTATAAGCTAAAGAGATTTCCACGTTTACTTTATTATCCTATGGGGCAGTAACAGTTTAAATGCATCCAGTTTAAAGTTTCAGAGCTCTAGAAATAAACAGCAGGACTGAGCTTGCACTCAGTGATAAAATAATTAACCTGAATTAAAATGTTTAACACGCTATACAAAGATTAATGATTTTTCTGCTGCATTAATCTCATCTTATTTGCAAAAGTTTTGCATTCTAATGCTATAATTTTGTTATTTAGAATCTCTTTATCACTTACTTATCGGACTTATCATCATCAGATAACATCATAGGGATAAGTTTGTATGGAAAAAAAAAAGAGTAACATGACCCACAAAATGTCCCTTTTAATGCAAATGTGCAGAGACCTGAAGTGGAAAGCCCGGCTTAAGTTGTTAATTACTGTCATGATACCCATTTCCAACCGGCCTGGCTGTACTGAACTTGTCTCGCTGTAATACCTTTCAGGTGTTTAGTGTTAGATTTGTATTGTTGATTGTCATTTATGCTTAGAAATATTTAATTATATATGCTTAGAGTTTTGTAATTAGTTGTAGATTGGTAGAGGTTTTGATCCTTGATAGTCTGCAAACTTTGTGTGTATTAGACAGCACTTTGGGAGCATGAGAGGTCATACCGTGTCTTATTGTTTTATGGTAGGATTAACGTAGTTGCGTCTGTTCTAGTCTAAGTGCTCTTTGTTTAGATGAACTGCAGGACTTCCTCACCGTGTTATCTAGGATGAACCATCTAGGGTGAGGGGGAGGCTACCCTCTTCCTGACCAAGGATGTTTGACCCTTTGATCAGCAGTCCACACACACACACACACACACACACACACACACACACACACACACACACACACACACACACACACACGGTACTCTTTGTGTGTATGTAGACGTCATATGTTAATGAACTTATGCATATTCATGTAACCTCAATAAAAGAACAGTGGTACGGGAGAACGGACGAGAGCAACTGGGGTCAAGCGAAGGAACGGTGCCTGTCCGGTTCTCTCCCGTGCACGAGAAACATGAAGAAGCTTGCCTACTTGTGTCTTGCTTTGCAGTGTAATTATATTGCCTTTAACGTTCCAGCGGATGGGTTCAAGCTACAAACCTATCATTTAGAAAACTTGGTGAGCGGATTTATAATGTTGATTTCCAGCACTGTATTTTATTCTACTAAAGCAAAAAGACAACTTTCTTCCGATTGGCTGACCCTCGTAAGCAAAAGGTTTGAAGAATGGGTCAGTGGGGTTTCTGTACCCGCAGTCAGAGCCATGACGACCATATTAGGGATATCCATTCTCTGTGAAAACCAAGAGTAGAAAAAAGACCCTGTCTGAAACAGAGAGTTTAGACTTTAGCCTGAGCTTTTTGCTCACAGGGATTACTGAAGCAAACAATGACCTCCATCCACCACTGTCACAATATTTTTATATATGACAAAAAAAAAGGAAAACATAGTATATCCACTTTAGTGTTAACATTTATTGAAATTCTGCTTGGCTTAAACTAACACTCTGTGTTAGTTTAAGCCAAGCATTAGTAAGACTGAATTAAACAGATGGCTGAAAGGTCAAAGTTTACTTACAGCTCAACAACCAACATGACATCCTTTGAAAACTGTAGACTAACTGTTTAAATTCATGTGACGCTTTGGTTGTAACTATATCAGAATTGGCATATCTCAATGCGTTATTGATCTAATAATTAGCCATTGTTTATATCCCCCCATATATCTGGTTATTAAAGTAGAAGATAAGGTGGAGAAATGTAAGAACAAAACTATGCTAACATGTCAACTAAACTGGGATCATATATAGTGATATTCTTCTATTCTGAAAGATTATATGACTAAAATCAGGTGCACAGTCTGCTCTGAGACTTATTATTATCTGTAGCAATCATTTCATCATCAAAATGAGAGCAGCATTGTCAGATTGAAGTTTTTCTCAAAGGTTTCCTGGTTTTATTTGTTGGTTGCCAAATTCATAATTAAAAATCAAATTTAATAAATGACAGCAACGATAAAGGCGGGCTTCCAGCCACTCAAAAAAATACATTAATTAAAAAAAAAAAAAAAAAAAAAAAAAAAAAAAAAATCACAAAGCGTCATCACAACAGGTTGCTCTGTATATTTGATCTGGCAGAGTTTGAAGCTGGAGTTTGTGTTTCCACCCAGAAAGCAGCCAGGAGATATTTTACTTGTTAGGCAAATGTGTAAACCACCACACCATTTTATTCAAATATAGATCCAATATGTAGAAGGCTAAATCAAAAATTTCTTTATAGGAAATTGCAAGTTTTAATGTAGACATGACACTAATGAAAAGGGTATGTGTTTTGGTCGTTTTAAACTGAAGCAAACTGGGTACTGTATGTTGTACGACTACTTTTAATAACCTTGAAAACCTTCAGTGTCTATATGAAGTGTGGGTCCTCACAGGGGCATACAAAATAATTTGGGACCCTCGGCTTCCTCTGCTTGGGGAGTTCCAGGTGCTTCTGTCTGGGAGATTGTGTGGTTTTCCCAAGAAAAGCTATAAAAAAAAAAAAGAAAGAAAAGAAAGAAAAGAAAAGTAAAGTAGATAGTGTTGGACTACTATCTGCAAAGTTTTACTCTGCCGTGTATGTGCATGTGTTAAACTGCCTAAACTGTTCTAATGCAAGAAGCTACAATACACTCCCGCTCTTATCTCAGATGGCTTTATCACTCAAACACACACACTTGGAAAAGATGATCTGCAGGTCGTTTCCAGGCAGGCTATGTCTGTCGTTCCTGAAAAATCCTAAAGGGAAAACAAGATAACTCCCAGAAAGTCTGCTATGGCAGCATTATGCTGAGGAACCTCGATGGGAATGACTGATGATGGCTGGAGAGTTTTGACTCATTTGCAGTGTTTCATCAGTGACCTGTACAGCAGCAGTCTAAATGTAAACAAATAAAAGTAAGTCTAAATAACTTTTAGGTGGATTTTTAAAATGCATTTAATGTAATACTTTCATCATAACTGATCATTTTCCATTCAGATCCTCTAATGCGTCCTTCCTCCAAGTCAGTATGAACCTCTGCAGAATAAAAATGTCCCCATATAATTTTTCAATGCATCAGTGACCCCAAACAATCAGACAAGAAGAACAAGGAGCAGTGCAGCCCTGATCTCACACTGCCACTCAATTACAAAACCCCCAAAACATAATAAAATTAAATAAAAATGCTCCACACACTGAAAAAAATTCTACGCAAGAAAAACAGAAACTTTACTGATAGCCTGCGTGGAGTTAAGTGGTCAGCAGATTGAATGAAAAACTACTGAAGCGACGCTGCTGCAGTGCTGTCACTGTCATTTGATTTACACGGTCCACATGACCCGTACTGTGGTACAGTGACCACGGGAGGACACAAGACTCCTGCGTGAAAAATGACGCCTCGTCCGTTCTTCCTTTTTTCTCTGTTTTAATTTAATTTAATTTACCCAGTTCTCATTCGGGTAGGGTAAAGGTAAGCAAGGAGGGTGTGGCGGCGGAAGGTTTCTGTGAGCAATATCCTACAGCACCTGTCCGTCCACAGGTGTAGCTTACAAAGCCCATGGTTTTATTAGAAAAACGAAATAAGACCGGATCACCCTTTGTCCACCCCACGGATCTGACCGGAGCTCGCATACCCACAAATCAAAAGCATTGATAAACACACAAGCACACACATACACAAAAACACACCCAGCCTTCCCTCCCTGCCAGCCGGGATCTCCGAGCAAACAAAGCGCACACTCTAGGTTTTAGGATAATCGTGTCTGTACTCACCCACCAACAGCAGGCGTAGATGAACAGCATGAATTTGATGATATAATAGGAACAATCAGCACAACATTTAGACTCTCCCTCTGCCATCGTGTCTGGACGGAAGATAGTTTCTTTCAGCGGCTCTTTGGACTGTTGACAATTCACTTCCGCGTTGTCCTCGTCATAGCACCTGGAAACGCGCGTACAGTCTGATATATGGACGGCCGAAGGGGGCTGGTGGATGTGAGCTTGTGCAAGACTTTTAACTTGTAGAAGTTATGTGACATAAGTACATTAATAAAATCCAATTCAAATTTTATTAAGATTCAAATCTTTGCCCAATTAAGGACGTGGTCATTTTAAGTGACAGATGGGTTCGCTATTGTCAAAAAATAAAACAATAAAAAACTTCTTTGATTTTTCTGGGGCTTTCTGTTCAGTTTGTTTTAAGCCTGTTTTTAATATTTTTGTTTAAACTGAGTATCTACCTGGTTTTTACTATCACAGTAAATTACAAAGGTATCTTTCAAGCTAAGCTATCCAGCATATAGTTGTTGCTGATAACAAGCTCCTATGATAGGTTAAAAAACCAACACACATGATTGAAAGAGCCAAACCGGAGACCAGCAGAACAACTTATGAACAGTGCGGCTATTTCACAACATCTTCTGTACTTTGCCCAGGTATTTCTAACCCATTAACGTACACGCCTATGTAAATATCTAGAAGTTTTTGGGCAGCCTGTGTCAGCAATAGCTTCACCACACTGTGCAGGTCTACAGTTTGACGTTATTATCTGTATCTCACCATTTTATGCTGTAGGGTGTTCAGAAGTAAACATGACAAACACTGAGTTTGCATGGGACAAAATGGGACTGAGATGTAACCCTAAATTTTCATAACTCACAAATAAAAATGCAATAAACTGTGCAGGATAAATATACATTTTGCTCTATTACTGAGTAAATACAATAAGGATAAAGGGAAGCTAAAGTTTGTTCTTTTGCTTTCACGTGAAAGTCTTTATATACTCCTGTAATCTCTTTTATTTCTCTGTTATTTCAACTTCTCTTCTGTCTGGATGCATCCAAATTAAAACACAGCACAGTTTGGATGTAGCCACAGGCTGCCAAAGCTGGCAATTTTAGCAATCTTTATCTACTGTGCCCCTCCACTTCCTGTTCAGAAAGAATAGAAACTCTATTTCTAGGAACATAATGGCACTTCCTTTTTTTAGGGTTGTTTCCATCATATTTGAGAAAATTTGCAAAGATGAACCGGATCAATGTTTTGGGACTTTAGAGAAGTGCATTTCCTGCAGAGCCAGTCAAAATGTGGGACATTGTTTGAAGATGTGGAACAAGGGAAAAAGGAATAAAAATGCTGTGGAGATCCACATAAAGACAGACGTCTGGACCCGAAACTATTGGGAGAAGGTAGACTCTTTCTTATCTGCTATCATTTTATTTTAAGATTAACATGGTCACAAAGTGAAGATGAATACATTCACATACTTTGATCTGAGTCTTGTTTGTACTCTAATCTGATGCTGTTGAAAGCAAAAAGTCAAGGAAAAACAAGATAAAGTCCACTGTGAACAAGATTCATTCCCTCTGTTATTAGAACAAAACAAGTATGAAATACACCAATGCAATTAAAATGTATTAACTCAGCATTTTATACAAGACTGGATTTTTCGACAAAGTGCACTTCAAGGAGACGGACTGTGTTATACTGAAACTGGTTTACTGGCACAAAGTGACTCAGAAGAGAGAGTGAATGCAACAGGCTCTGATCTGAATGCGAAGGATTTGTTCATCGAGGCTGTCATGAGATGCTGGTGGGTGGACAGGCAGACAGCAGGACGGACCAGCTCGACTAGAAAAGCAGAGCAAATATGTTGCAAAATGTACCCGGGGAAACACCAAAATACATAAATGCAATCTAGGAGCCTGAGAAGATAAGCATTTATCTTCTTACATTGGCTCCCCATTAAATACCGTATTGACTTTAAAATTCTTTTGATCACTTTTAAAATTTAAAAAAACTTGGCGTCTAGCTACCTAACTGATCTCCTGCACTTGTACAACCCCAAGAGAGCACTAAGATCTTCGAGTCAGTTGCTCTTAGTGCAACCAAGGTCTCGGTTAAAGACCTGAGGTGATCGAGCCTTTGCTATTGCTACACCTAGACTCTGGAATAATCTCCCAGCTGATATTCGCATGTCTGAGTCTATCCAATCTTTCAAATCGCACCTAAAAACTCACTTGTTTACTTTTGAATCAAACTAGTTTGACCTTCATCTGGTTTGCTCTGCACTATGCAAAAGTGTTTTTTATTCCCTGTTTGCTTGTTATGCTCTGTCCCGAATTTTATGTGTCTTGTGGTCGACTGTGAAGCACTTCGATGATGATTATTGGTCTTTCAAAATGTGCTATAGAAATAAACTTTGATTTGAAGCATTCTCCCACAGAATGCAAGCGGGCCCATATATACTGCTCCTGATGACAATGACAGGAGGCAGGTACAGTGGCTGAAAGACGGGAAACCAAAGACCCCACCAAAAGGTGAAGACAAAACCTGCCACTTCCAGCCAGAACTCAGAGACCAGAAACAACAGGAACAAACAAGTGCAGGACTATTACATAACTGGGCCCAAGCCTCAAGTGGTACAACAGGAAAGTACAGTTTCTTCAGCATGTAAATTGACCTAATGACTACCCGAATTATTGCCCCCCACACGGGCATTTGTTTTATACAGATACCTGCTTACTAACCCGTCTGTCTGGCCATAAGAAATTATGTGAGATGAGCATGAACCAACCGTTAGAAATGTGTCATCGTAGCAGAAACCTGAACGGCAAACATACTCTTATCACTGTTTTCACAAAGATAAAAATGTTTGTTTTCTTTACGCTAATGCAGCAGATATATGAAGGTAAATATACTGCCAAATATTAGAGGCTGTAGAATGAAATATGTGAATGTGCAAAAAAATTTCAACTTGAGCAGCTGTTTTAACTGATTCGAGAGGCTGTGATCAGAGTTGTGGAAATAGTAAAAGAAATTAAATAAATATCAATAAAATCAGAATTACAAGTTTGAAGCTCTCAGTATATCTGTGTAAGTATCAGTCTCCACATTTATTCATATTTTTGTAACTGTAAATTTAAAACACAAGCATGTGAAAACTTTTTACAAGTGAAAATTTCAAAAAATACAAGTTCAGATTTTTTTTTTAAATTCTCACATTTTATTCTGCAAGTTCTCACATTTTGCAACATATTTACCTTCATACAGAAAGTACATCAAACATTACTCAAAACAAAAACATCTACAGTACCTTCTCTCCTCGTGGTGACATTTGGCGGAGGGACCATGCATCCCCATGCTGTGAGGGACTGGATCATTGACTGGATCACTGACTGGATCACTGGAGGGTTCTTCAAAGAATTTTCAGAGGTAGCAGCTTTGGTATGGAGGCTATTGAGCGCCAAAATTAATTAATTAAATATATTATAATAAATAAAATTTGTCATTAATTAATTAAAATTGGAGCTATATAAATAAGGCAGGAGTGACTTCCTGTGTAATTCAGTGGTGCATTTTGATGACCACAGCCGTTCACTAAACATACTCCTGTGACTGGCAAGCGCATCATGGAGTGCGTGGGAGGTATTGTCCTTATCTTGGTCAATATCTTGGTCAACTCTCCGACACCACCTTAAGAGAGTCCATCGCCACAACATTACTTTCCTTGCGGATCAGTCACTTGAGTCTGTTGGCATCTGCGACTCGATAAACAGATCCGATACACACAACTTACACATGCATATCCGATCTTCTTTAAATAACCGCCTATCAAAGAGTTCACAGCACAGACTCTATCCAAAGCAAACATTCAAATCCCTGAATATATATCAGAGGATCAGAAGACATCGAATGTGATAAACCAGTCATTAGTTTGTATATGATAAATCGCCATCCCTCGCCTTTTTAGCTGCTGTAGCGCCCTTATTGCAGTTTTCTAAGCACCAAAAGCAGCAACATCTTAATCAGCAGTGACTCGGCCAACAAAACATTTCACATCAATAGGAGGGAGCTGTGTGATTGGCTGTTTCCCCCCTCTTGGTACTTTTCTTACTTATACATCACCTTTATTACTTTCTTCAGTCAGAAAATGACCTTGGAGTGAAAGCAACAAAGAAACTCAAAGATTTTCAAGTGTTATGAAATTCAACCTTCAGCAAAATGAGAATTTTTGTGTCCTCTGGTTGCCTGGGAGTACAGACTGTCTAGTTTTTGTAAAGTATTTATTTGAGATGTGTTCAGGTGCAACTGAAGAGTCACTGCAGGTGTCTATTTCTGTGTTTGCTAGTTTAGGTGGTGAAAATGAGTTTCTTCCCCTCTTGATTAGGTTTTGACCCTTGATAGCCAGCTCTCGCCCAGATTCACTCGGGCAACCACATTTATTAAGAACTGCTACACCTTCTCAGAAACTTTAAATTTTTGGGCCTGCATCCTTCAGCGTGTCAGTCACTGGGCAAACAAGCTTGTGTGATCACATGAAAGTACACACAGGCAGTGCACATTGTACACAGTCAGCAAACTCTACCTTTGGTCATTCTGTTCACTAATTACATGCACGGGCATATGCAGTAGATTTCCCCTGCAAGGCAGGAATGTGAGGAACGGGCATGCAACGAGAAGCAGGTAACAAAGTGAGAAACTATCACAGAAGCACAAAGCACAAAAATCTACAACAGTAACAGTGAGACTGAAAAAAAAAATCACTGGAGTCACAATCTGCCTGTTTGCACTGTGAGATATGTTGTTGAATTTCTTCGAGGATAAACTCAAAGTCAATGCAATGACAAGAGGGTTTTGTTTTTTTTTACAAACAGTATAAAAGAAAGTGTACATGGCGTGTCCTTAGAGGCACCTTCTAGCTGGTGATAAGCAATGTGGATAGAAAGCACACTCTTAGAAATAGGGGCACAATATAAAAGTAAGTTTCTGTAAATACAGAACCTACACTTGCTTTGAATTTTAAGTTGCAGCGTCAGGATACACTCTGACACATAAAGATAAAGAAATTATGCACAAAAATAAATTTTAATCTTAGACTTTAAATGAGACACATTTAATACAAAGTAGTATAATTTTATATCTGATTTGTATCGGTGATGTAATGGGGAGGGGGTTGCTGCCTGGTTGACTATTCCTGGTCTCTGTGTCCTCTGTGTGTCTAACAGCCTTACGTGCAAATTTTAGATAAATAAAGCTTTGAATTGCCAGCAAGACTAGGCTGAAACAAAGTCGGTACAAAAGTCAATATTTGGTGTGACCACCTTTATCCTTCAGCACAGTCTAAACTCTCTTAGGCAAGCTTTCTTTTAATTTCTTTAAGTGGTCTTCAGGAGTAGTTGTCCAGGGTTACTGAAGGACATTCAAAACTCTTCTTTGGCTGTTGGCTGCCTTTTGTTCTGTTCTCTTTCAAGATGCATCACTAATGTTGGGATCTGGACTCTGGGGAGCCCAGTCCACCACAGGTGTTCCACCAAGTGCTTTTCTATCCAGGTGTGCTTTTACTGTATTGACAATGTGTTTGGGATCATTCTCATGTTGAAACATGAAGCTGTTCCCAAGCCGATAATTTGCAGATGGTATTTTACCATGCATCAACATCTGACAGGACTTTTTTGTGTTCATAATTCCAACAATTTTGACAAGATCCACAACACAAAAAGGCTGCAAACCATGACAGAGCTTTTATCGCGTTTTGCAGATGGCTATGGACACACACTGTGGTAACACCCCCCGACCCTATTATCAAATATTAAGGACAAACTGCTCACCATGCTTAGACATGCCAGGTTTTCAGCTAATAGCTCTTTGGGACTCACCTTGTTGATGCAAAAATACAAAGATACTACTGGTCTGATGGTCATAGTATATTTAACAGCAAGAACAAAAAATATTACGCTGAAAGGTACAAAGATTTTAAAAGTTACAACAAAGTCTTGCTCCGTTAAAGCACAATGTAAAAAAAGAAAAAAATAAGGGCGAATCATTTCTTGGACATTTTCACACTTAATGAGCAAAACGTTTTCAAAAACATGATGCATCTCAGTTTCCCCTCATTCAGTGATTCAGCTATCATTACATGCTTTCCCATTGACAGATCAAAGTGCATTCATAAAGGTAAAGCTGTCACACACAGTTTTTTTTCTAAAGTAAACAGCATGTTTTAAACACTTCATCTAGATCCAGAACTTTCAGTACGTTTTTGTTCTTGTGAAGAAATGTTTGCATGACATCAACACACCAGGAATAACAGTAATTTCAATGAAAAACCACTGAGTGCACAGCAATTATCATACACTTTAAAGCCAAAGCCAACCAGCAGACCAGATCAGACCCTCTGGTGTTCAGACAACATGTCTGACAACTCTACCACTCCAGTGACAAACTGCTGCATTTGAGTTTTTGTGGCTTCATGTTTCTTCAATATAAGCACAAAAAGACTGTCTATAATTTCATGTGAAGAGAACCCTTTCCAGTCCAACACATGGATTGTTCCTAAGAACAACACACAACTCACATGTAAATACTTTTATTCAGGTTTATGTTTTACTGCAGTTTGGCAGTGATACGATCTCCTGGAGACCTGTTAGTGTTTTGTCATGTTTCAGAGGCACAGCTCTAACTGAAAGTAGACAGCTGCAGCCTTTTTAAATGTGTGACTTTTCAAAAACTGCAAGCACAGGGCTGGACTTAAACAAGTATCATGGCATGACTTTTTAACATCACTTTCAACTCTGCGGCACTTTTCTGTTTGCCTCAGATAACTGCATTAGATAAAATATCAAAACTGCTACTCTTTTGGGCACCTCTTTTGTTTTTCATTGGGAGAAATTACTCATTCCCAGACTCCACATAGCAAAATTGGTATGGCCCTGATCTGGCCCACACAATGTGCTTACACATGGCCCACATACCGCAAAGAATGATGGCCCTTTGGTGGCCCAGATCAGGTTTACCAGAGGTGGCCCACACATGGGCCAGCACGTGGCCAGTTGCAGACACACTGCTGGCCCAGATGTCAGCCTAATGTGTACCTTAATCAAGCCATGTAATAACAACATGTGCCGGAACATAACAGTCCAAAAGTAACATGACGAAACTCTGTTCAGACAGTGAATGGACTGATTTTTATATAGCGCTTTTCTACTCTCCCACATTACTCAGAGTGCTCTATACAATATGCCACATTCACCCAACGACACACTTTCTCTAAAACGGGTGCTTCCTAACTACATTCACACTCTTGAACACTGGAAGAGCCAGAGATCGAACCACTAACCTTCCGATCAGTAGGTGACCTGCCCTACTGCCTGAGCTACAGCCACCCACTGGCAAAGATGAGTAAACCGTCACTAGGTTTTGAATAAAGTGTACACTCACAAACCTGTCAAATCTGTACTTGAAAAGTTGGCTACTATAGCAGTATAGTGTTACAACATGGCATTTGGGTCTTCTAACTAAAATAGGAACATAAATAGTGCCATCTTTGCCGGACCTAGTCCACATGTGGTTGACAGACACCCTGCCATGACACCGGTCAGTCAGTAGTGCCAGCTTGATGCCAGATCCGGGCCAGACCTGTTTTCTATCAGCCTGGGCAACATAACCCAAACTACAATCGGGCCAGATGTGGCATGCCATCACATAAACAGTGCCATCTATGCCGGCCGTGGCCCATATCTGGATGAAATACGTCTTATCATGCCAGCAGTCAACCAGCAGTGCAGGCTTGATACCAGATCCGGGCCAGACCTGCTTGCTATGTGGGACAGTGTGAGCTGAATTCTGGTAAATGCTGGATTTCTGCTGTGCATTTTTTTAATGACTAAGTGGTAAGAACAAGATGAAGAACCTCAAACAAAATTCACAGGCACAAACCATGTTCCTCAAAATTGAACAACAGTTTGGAAGGCTAGAAAAAGCATGC
The DNA here is from genome assembly GCF_057382185.1 of Mchenga conophoros. Classification (NCBI taxonomy): domain Eukaryota; kingdom Metazoa; phylum Chordata; class Actinopteri; order Cichliformes; family Cichlidae; genus Mchenga; species Mchenga conophoros. Next base: position 16,389,317 of record NC_140526.1, read on the forward strand.
AGAAGGTGTAGACAAGAGAGTCTCATAATCCTGCTGCTTTTAACAATGCAGTTAAAAAAGAAGGACAAACTCTCTACAGTCATGCCAAAATCCACAAATGTAATCTCTTGGTGGGGACATTCTTACTTAGATGGATTTGTAGTGATTGCAGCTTGGCTGAACACCTCAATAATAGAAGAGCTTCACTGTTGCTTTCAGAGTTTTATTGAAAACTCAATTGAAGAATCATTTTTTCTCTAGCTCTCACCTGATTGTGCATTTTTAGCACGCTCAAATTCACAATGAAAAAGGGTGAATGAGCACAGCATTCTCTCTTCTAGAGGCTCTCAGTATGAGACCACCAGGATAGACACATATGTGTGTCCTCGTTTTTTGTTTTTTTGTTTTTTTTTTGTAGGCATAGAAGATGGGTAGTGCTGATGGGTTCGGGCAATTTCACAAGAAACCATCTCAAGTGTTTCAGACTTGTCGAGCGGTGAAAATTGACGGCTGTAAAGAAATTACAGCAGTAGCGGTAAAATGCAGGGGTACACCTCTCTCTTTCCTTCTTCTCGGACCACCCTAGCTTTCCCGTTCTCTGTCCAGGCTCTTACATTTGTTTCCCCCTCTCCATCATCTTGTTGATATTCGGCTATTTTAGAGGTGGAGTACGTAAATCAGGCACTGCTCTCACAAGTCTCGCAATTTTTAAATTTTCTGTTTAACTCTTAGTTCTTTCCATCACATTTATCTTTCTTGTTAGACGTTTATTTTGTCAGGATTTTACACCTCGTACCTCTCTTCATCTCTCTCCCTCTGGTAGTGGAGGATTTTGGCGCGACTCTGCGCGCACGGTAGCGTGCCTGAACGTCTGCGCTTCTCACTCTCAGATCAACACGAGCAAGTCACACATTCCAGTAGAGAGAGGCAGAATATATGCGTGTGTGAGAAGGAGTGAGCGGGGAATCCGGAGAAATACCTTAATGGATTATTGGATGGACCTGTTTGTCCTTTACGCAGAAGGAATCTGATTTTTGGACAAAAGCAATGGATTGAGTTTCAATTTGACCATTAATAGACGGGTAAGACAGATGAAAACTAATAATATGATTCAGGTTTAGGTTTTCTCCGGGTATTGTCCAGTGCATGAATTTATCACTTGTGGAGTTAAGGCAGCCAAAGAAACACACTGTATGTGACAAATGTGCGTAATTCATGCTCAGTCGTGCATCTATTTAGTTAATCTCAAAGCACCTTTAATGAATTAATAAATGAATTAAGATATAATAAAACAAAATAAGAAAGAAAGTCATTTTTAATTTTTTTTTTTAAACAATCGTCTTGTAGCAAAAAAATTAAGCTGTCGGGAGAGTCTGGAAGTTGTCACCACGGTAATACTTGCATCCTGTTGTTAATGCTTGTAATCAAAAGCCGGATGCCGTCACAACGATTGATATGGTTGTCTCAAATCAGACTCAAAAACTTTAATACAAATTGAAACCGCCCTACTACAATGAACAGCAAGGAGATTAACACATTCGCACCTTGTTTTGGAGTTGATGCAGCTTAAAGCTAGTGCGTGTTGAAGTGGGAAAATAAGCTATTATTGGGGTGGTTTCAGTGCCTCTAATTATAGCGTACAAAATGAAGAAATCATTTTATAGACACAATGATACACACGCGAGTGTATTTACTCATAATCCCCCTACAAGAGAGTGTTTGTTTGTTTGTTTGTTTTAATTTGTCGGTCATTGTGGATAATTACGCATGACGCACAACGTATATACAATTATATCTACAGGTTCTGTCACCGGTAAGACAGAAAGCCAACATGGACGCCGGTAGTCTGATACAACATATTGAACGAGATGAAGAGACCACTTCGTGGCCATTGTCGATGACCACTGAGTGGTTGGAGGACGGGAACGAGACGACCTGGAATCAGTTCCAACAGCCCGACTGGCAGGTGAGAGAAAAACACTGAGATAACAAATGAAAGTGATTAAAGTCAGAACTGCAGAATTTAAAAAGATGACATTTTGATGATGATATTAATGAAAGAAGTAAGAAAGACGACTCAGTGAAGTAAACAGGTGTATTCTTTTTTTTACTTGTATAATGTTGAAGGGTAAAAACCATATGTCAGTGACATCATTGTTGTGAAATCTAAGTAAAGTGCCTGAAACAGACAGAAACTCAACAGAATGAAGTAAAGGCTTACTGGTGAATGTGATTTGTCTCAGGGACAAAATGTGGGGCTGATTCAAAGGACATTTTCACTTCACAGACTGTATATTAGTTAAGTTATCTGAAGGCTTTTTGCTCATTCCTCTAAACACTTTTAACTCCCCCACAGTCATTTAAACCTGCACCACACCGTGCACAGTTTACAGTCCTCTCCTCCTATCTGTGCTTGGCTGTCTGAAGTAGCTCATTGCTTTACATTTCTGCGACAGTGGTTGACTGGGTATGAACAGGTGATGGATGTCAGGGTTTTCATTTCTGGCCCCAGATAAAGTGCAGCATGTCTGTCCTATTAATTTTCTTATAGGTCAGACAATGAAAGGAACGGGGTCTACAGATATTAAAAAATGCTGAAGATTGGTGGTTGCTTATCACAGAATAGACTTTACCTGGAAGCTGACTTTGATCGGTTTATCTCTCTTTGGGGGATGAGATAAACTAGGAATTCCCTGTGTAAAGAAACTTAAGATTTCTGAAAATGTTTGTTGTTCAGAGTTGTTACGTCTCAGGAGGTAGACTGAGGTATCTACTAATTGTAAGGTTGGTGGCTCGATCTCTTTTCCTCTTGTCATTATGTTGAGGTATCTTTGAGCAAGCTACTAAACCCTTAGTTTCCCCTGATGTATCCATCCGAGTGTGAGCGTTAGGATAAAAGCACTCAGACACAGGAAAAGATGTTTGTACAAATGGGCTAATGAGGGTTGTAGTAAGAAAATGCTTTGAGTGCTCAAATAAATTAGGAATGTGCTACAAAAGTGTCAGTCCATATACCACTTGCTGTAGACATCCTGTGCAGGGATAGGGTGGGGTTTGCAAATATATACGTATTTGTGAGTTCCTTTATTGTGTTTTTTTTTTTGTAACTGCGTATAAGATGCTGACATTAAAGGTCTCCTCTCCTCTCCCAGGTGGCTCTCTGGGCTATAGCGTACTCCCTCATCATCCTGGTGTCCATCACTGGGAACGTCACAGTGATCTGGATTATCCTCGCTCACAGGCGCATGAGGACTGTGACCAATTACTTCATTGTCAACCTGGCTTTCTCTGACGTTTCCATGGCGAGCTTTAACACCCTTTTTAACTTTGTGTATGCGCTTCACAATGACTGGTACTTTGGCTTGGGTTACTGCAGGTTTCAGAACTTCTTCCCCATCACTGCCATGTTTTCGTCCATATACTCAATGGCTGCCATTGCAGTGGACAGGTAAGAACGCTCTCCTATAGAGTTCAGAATAAGTGAATAACGACAATGAACTATACTGTGCATTAAAAAAGGTAGACTGAACACTGAGCTGCAGACTGGCACAGCAGGCAATCTGGAGTACAGGGAAACCAGCATATGAGCATATGAAGTGTGAAAAAATCACAGCGTTAGGCTTGAAAATCTAGTTGTCTGAACATGTCTACAGATTAATGAGCTGTAGTTTAAATGTCATTAGAGGCGATTAGGAAAAGGCAGGGATGGAGTAGCACCACCTTCACAGAGTTGAACAGCAACAAAAACATAGAAACACCTACACAAAAAGGGATTTAAATAGGTGAGGGGAGGGAGACTGGGGGCATGAGCGACAGAGGAAAAAAGGGGAACTCAGCACTGGAGCCAAAGGGATCATGTGAAAAATATGAGGTCAACTGCTATTAAAATGAACAAGTCATTACATCAGAGACTCTTTTGTGCTACCAATCAGACACTAATGGGGTGACTGATCCCCATTTTATGCAAACACTATTTAGAAAGTGCATTATGAAAGCAGTCAAAAAAAGGAATCATCACAACTCAATGAAAAAAATCAACATAGTGGCATATTGTTTCAAGCAACTAGCAGATCTGGGCAAAGGCATCTCTTTTCTGCAAGAACACGGATCATTTTCAGAGTTTCTGGAAGAATAAGGGTTTCGACATTTGAGCTCAAACAACAGCTCCTTGAGGAGCATGATTTGCTCTCATTCTCAGCAGGCAGTACAAATGAAAATGCTGCATGAAGGAGATATAGGTCAGCAGGCGGACACAGATGAAACACAGATGCCAGTAATGCTTACTGGAGCATGAATGGTCAGCCCGAATAAAATATCATATACTGAGTAAGGTATAAAATCTATGCTCAGTATGTGATACTTGTAGTAAGATAGTTACAAATTTATAGGACCGACCTTATGCAATATGACACTCCTTCAAGATAAAAATAATCAACATCAAAGAAGGGTGTTTCACCCTAATGACAACCGTACAATGATTTTGAACACACAGCAGGAACACAAACTGAGAATTAAATGTGTTATTAAGAACTATTTGTTTTTTGTTTTATTTTCATCATGATTTACTTGATGAACTCAGAATTGTTCACCTATATATGATGCAGCAAAACCTCTTTGTGGATTTAGACTATCCATAAACTCTTATGATTGTAATAAAGCTATCTTATATAAAATAAACCATTATGGGATGCAAAGAAAAACTAGAAAACATCCAAGTCAGTGTGGTCCTCCTCTTGGAGGCTTGACCTAAATCCCACAGAACACCTGTGGGCTGCTGAAAAATGTCAGATCATTGATGTTTTAGTGGGGATGACCTGACAGCTTTGACTGAAACATGAAGGAAACCACAGCTGTCGCAGCAACTTTCTGATTTTCCAAGTGTCCAAGTGTTTTCAGGTAGCTCTGCAAGCAAAATGATGCTGGACTAAATACTGAAACATTATAACAGCAATCAGCAATCTTTAGTATTCACGGGGAAGGAAGGTCTGGAAAATGTGCTTAGATTGCTGCTCTGTTGCTCAGGACCTGGATAACGAGCAGATAATGGAAGAAGGACTAGCTTTTTATTTTAATTTTGAAAGTGTGAATCATTTTTAAATGGTATTAATCAATTCCCAATACTCTTCTTTTCCATTACTCTTATAGTATCTACTTTGATGTGACTTTTTAAAAATCTGATGCAATTAATTGTCTTTTTTCCTTTTTTTTTCTGAAAAAAGCAGTTTATTAACCAAATCTTTCTAGCAGATCCATTAATTCTTACTGGGTTTTTTTTGGCTCAGATTGATCAAGGTGCTGGAAACATTGACATGAAATTCTCACCAAATGTCAGTAACAACCCATCCAATGCAAAAACGCAAAGAAATCAAACCATTGATTTCCATAAATTATGTGTAATAATAAGAAAAGACAGAGGGGGGAAAGTATTGAACCCGCTTACTGAAATGTATGTAATACTTTGTACAAAAGACTTTGCAGGTAATGACAGAAACTAGTCACATGCTAGTCAAATTACTCAGGTGTGATTTTGGCCTATTCTTCCTCACAGACAGTCTTCAAATCCCGAAGGCTCCTTGGGTCCTATGAACTCTCATCCTTAGATCAGTTACATGAAGGGTGATGTATGCAGAAAAGCCGCCCCACAGACTTTATGCTTCCAGTATTTCACAGGATTGTTCAGCAAACTTTGAACATGCTTCAACATGCTCTTTCTTTAGCAGTGGTCTGTGTCATGTTCCAGCATGGTGAGCGTGCATACAGGCCATGATGGGCGAGTGCATTGCTTGCTTTCTTTGAAGCAATTATACCTGCTGCTTCCAGGTATTTCTTTGGCTCTCCACAAGCAGTCCTTGGCTCTTTGACAACTTTTCTGATAATTCTTTTCACTCCTTTGTCTGAAGTTTTGTGGGGAGCACCTGGTCATGGCTGGTTTATGGTGAAATTCCACTTTCAGCTAATGTCCCCAACAGTGCTCACTGGGACCTAGAGTAGTTTAGAAATTCTTCTGTAACCAATGCCATCAGTATGCTTTGCAACAATAAGGTTGCAAAGGTCTTGAGAGAGCTCATTGGTTTTACCCATCATGTTTCGTGTAACACTGCAGTAATTTCAGCTGGTGTCAATAATTTCCATGTCTTTTTGCATCTCCCTTTCTTTGTGTTTTCAGTACTTTTCCCCTGTGTCATTTCTCATCACTACACATAACATATATGGTTTGATTTCTTTCCATGTGTGGATTGGATGGGTTGCTACCGACATCTAGTGAGAACTAGATGTCGGTAAAAAGGAAATAAAAACTTGTTATAGGTTCTACTTTCAAACTTTCATCTTTATGCGAAACGTTTATGTAAGATCTCATGAAGCTGTTATTATCCACAGAACATTGACAAAGCCACTCCACAATAATGTAAGTTTATGACTCATAACCACAGATGACCGATTTCACCGTAATTTTAACAATACCATGCAATAGTGCTAAGTTGAAAAAAGTAGACTGCATACTGGTTGAGATGGGTTGCCATAGCTACCGCATTCATTGGCAGTTATTAACATTATTTCACCTTCAACTTTTAATGAGGTAACTTCTGTATTATATGGTAGATTGGCGGGAAAGGAATTTTTTAATATACCATCATTAACCTGAATTACGGGATGTCACTGATTTTTAATTATTTTTATTGTATCCGAATATTTTTTAAAAGGATTGCGTGGGTTTTAAATGGTTATTATCCTGGGCTTTTATCACTTGACCTCTGACAGTTAGCATATATTCCACAAATAAATAATTACTAAAGAAATGTTTTTGTTTGTTCAAAATAGGAAAAACACTTTGAAAAAAGGTTGTTTAAAACAAACACTCAGCAGGAACCTTTTGATTACTGCTCAGCTTTGAAGCTGTTGTTTTGCAGCTGATGGTTTGATGAGTGGGTAGTTTTCTGTCATGAAAAGAAAATGTCACTTTTTTTCACACACTAAAAGCTTTAAAGCATTGCCCTGTTTTCCCTATCAGTGCACCTATGACTGAGTTTCTTTAGACAAAGACATGTGAAGGTGTAATCATACAAAAGTTTCTGTCTTTTTCAGGTACATGGCCATCATCCATCCTCTGAAGCCTCGCCTCTCCTCCACCTCTACAAAGGTGGTGATTGCCCTGATATGGATTGTGGCAGTATCACTGGCGTTTCCTCAGTGCTACTACAGTGTGACAAGATTTTATTACCCCAGAACTGTGTGTATGGTTGACTGGCCTGATGATTATGGAGGAACACATCAACTAAGGTGAAATAAAGAGGCACACACGTGCATAGATGGTGACATCGCTAACAGGTCTGTCAGTTTAGGAGCTATTTGTGCCACTCTTTAAATGCAGATGTGTGTGTTTACCTATTTGGATTGAGCAAAAGTTTCTACTTAAGCACTGGCAAAAATATCTAAAAGAAAGTTGGACAAAAACTGAATAAAATAAATGTTTACATAGAAGGTAAAAACTTTGACCTCAAGTTGGATCTCCAAATTGTTTTTCTTCTGCTCGGCTTCATTTCTTCTAATACAGCATTTAAAAGTGAACGAGGTTGATCAGATTTTTACATTTACAATGAAAGCAAGCGAGGAGTGGCTATGTTAAATGTTGCTATGACTGCTCAGGTTAAATCAATCTTGTGTTCATCTAAAACATCAAAGAACTCCAAGGCACTCTCCTTTTAAATAACATTTTAAAATACCTTTATTAAATGTTGCATGCCAAAATGCATTTTGGCATGCAATAACAAGCTTAATTCTCTAAAGCCTGACAAAGAAAGAAAATCACAGACAGGAAGACAGAGCCTTGGCTTCTCTGAGACCTCTTGCACTAAAACTGCTGGAAGGTTAAAATGTTTGTTGTTGTTTTCTGCCTGACATAGAAATTAAGCATTTAATATCCATGTTGCTAAACAGTTTCGAAGCAATTTTCCAGGTTTCATCAAATGCAAAAAGTAGTTATTGCTCGGTGAGAGACATGTAGAAAAGCACAAACTGAAAAAATTTAAATGGTATTGAATTTGCAAACGGCACACTAACATCGGATTTGTGGTGATGGCTTGGTGATAACAGCTGACACAATCTAAAGGTTGAATGTTGTGTTACCGTTTCTCATCTCTTTTTCTCCATGTAGTTATCAGTTTGCGGTTATATTGCTGATCTACCTTCTCCCTCTGCTGGTGATGCTGGTGACATACACTATAGTCGGCCGATCGCTGTGGGGTGGGCACATCCCTGGAGAGGCGTCAGACCATTACCATAGCCAGATAAATGCCAAGAGAAAGGTTACACTGTTCCTTTTTTTTTACTACTCAGTTTGACTACAAATCCTCTGAGCTGACCTGATCTTAACAGAAAAAAACACAGCAGCAATTACTCAGGCTCATATGTCTTCTTATTTTCCATAGGTGGTGAAGATGATGGTTGTGGTGGTGGTGACGTTTGCCCTATGCTGGCTGCCCTACCATGTCTACTTCATACTGGGATCATTTAACAGAGACATTTATAAGCAACATTACATTCAGCAGGTTCACGGATGCCTCTCTGTTTTATATTCTTGAATCTGTAGTTTTGTGTTTACTCATTATTTTCTGTCTTCATCAGGTGTATCTGGCCATATTCTGGCTGGCAATGAGTTCAACTATGTACAATCCTATTATTTACTGCTGTCTAAACCAAAGGTGATCTGGCAGTAATTGTGCCGAGTTTAAAAATAATATTATAGCTTCAAAAACGTCAGTAAATCGGAAATAAATCCATCTTTTCCTGCAGGTTTCGCGCTGGTTTCCGTCATGCCTTTGCTTGGTGTCCCTTCATCAAAGTGTCAGAGGAGGACAAGATGGAACTGCAGCACACACACACCTTCAGAGTCACCATGACCCGCAGCCACCGCAATGACATGTCATCTATTAGAACAAACACTACATACGTCTCAAACACGCTTGCCAGCAGTGACCTGGTCACAGAGAGAGATGCTCGCAGACACCTTAAGAAGAACACACGCAACTCGCATCCGGTGAAGAAACTGGACGACACAAAATCTCCAGCTGTGGCGCTTATGGAGCACACCCAGTGATCGCTGACAGACATCATGATGAGGACATTCTCAAAGGGAAGGCAGCAGGATTTTTCTGAATTGTGAATAAAAACACTACAGCTGGTGGAGACAGAGGAAGCCCTGCGGAGTACTGGACAGAGTTAATCAAACTAAGGCATTCATTCCTGTGGATCAGGAACGTTGTATAATACACGATGGATGAATGAATGTGACTATCAAGCTATTGCAGCACATGCAAAACATTTAATTATGCCACTGAAACATTTGTGGCTGTGTGTAGATTAATCCAACCTTGATCTATTTACACTGCTCCAAGAAATTACGCGAACACTAAAATATGTTTTCATCGTGGTCAGATAACCTTTACTGATATACTTTGTGTAATTAAAGTGAAGTAAAAGTGGAAACCAAAATCCTCACACCAAAGTCAAACATAAATTCACAGGCTGTTCCAGCTTGTGTCATAATGTGCCTCGGTAATGTTTACTGGATATGTCTGGATATACTCCTGATGAGATACTGGATAGTATCCTGGAAGATCTCCTCCCAGATTTGTTTCAAGGCATCAGTGAGTTACTTGATAATCTATTTGGCTAGTTGACAGTCAGTCTGAGGATTTCTCTCTGGTATCATATAGCAGTCAGGGTATCACTGACCAAGCAGGTGGAGGTCTGTGCAAGCCTCCAAGGATATGCTTCCCCAGACTATCACTGACCCACTGCCAAAAGGTCATGTTTATCATGGCGTCCACAATCTCTTTAAAAGCTGTCATATTTGCTCAGTGTGCACAGGTCTCACTAAAGGACATAAGACCGTTGTAGGTCTAATTCTAACAGTTTTGTCAGGGGCATGCACATCAGTAGCCTTATTTTGTAGAGCTCTTGCAGTACTCCTCCTCACCCTCTTTAGAGCAAAGAAGCAGATACTTGTCCTGCTGCTAGGTCGTTGCTTTTCTACAGCTCTGTCCAGCTCTCCTTGTGGCACAGCCTGTCTCCTCCTGGTATCACCTCCACACTCTCGGGACTGTGCTGGGATACACAGCAAACATCTACTGGAGGAGGTGGACTACGTTTGCGTCCTAAATGGGATGCAGGTACAATTTCATGCAAATAGTAGTGTCAAGGACGTTAGCAAAAATTAAAACAAGAGAAAAGGGTTAAGGAAGGAGCAGTGGTCTGAGGCCACTTGATGCTCCTCCAGTGCAGCGGCTGTGACTTTCATCCTAACTGGACAGACTGATTTCCCTGAAGCTGAACTGACTTTGTGTCATAGTGTGATGATCAAGTGTTCCCTTCATGCTTTTAGAAGTGTATTCCACTCCAAAAGTGTCCTCCCCCCGTTGCCGTCCAGACCTCTACATGCTCTCTTTCCTCCATCTTGGACATTCAAGTGTTACTGGAAACATTTAACTGTGGTTACTGGTTTTCTTGTGCAGAGAACGGACAAACAGTCCAAACCCTTAATAATGTTGTTGTGTAGCGTCTTCATTTGATATAAGGCTTTCTTTAACATTTAAGCTAAAATAGGTGTTTTATTTAATTTCTCTTCTATATTAACTCTCAATAATCAAAGTAATTCACTCATTCTTTAAGTTTGCTGGGATTCAGAATTGGCAGCAACAGCGTAGTTAGTCTTTTTAATCTGGCTTTTACTCATATTGATTACTCATAAAACATTCAGAGATCAATTAAAGCTCAAAGTGATGTCAGAAAATCGCCAGTAAATACGCCTCCTTCTCCCATTTTTGCCTTAAATTAATCAGTTGTCTGGTTTGCATGTATTTGTTGCTGTGCAGTTCTTTCCCCCTTCACACATTTGTTACATGGTGCACATTAATACAGTATTTTTCCTCTTATATTGTGAGTTCACTGGATAAAGTCTACATTAAAAATTCAAGTGCCGCTACTTAGTACAATCAAATGTGAAACATAGTGATGCTATCTACTGAAGACATTCATGTAAAATACCCAGAAGTAAATATGAAACTTGTGGTTGTCGCACAGTTAAAGAGTCAGAAAATGACGCTTTAAATATTGTAACCTGTGAGCATTAGGTTTCAGGATGAAGTAAAAACGTTTGATTATTGGAAACTTTTTGATGTTTTAAGCACGCACTGTGGTTGTGTTAAGTGTCTTGTTGTCTATACGAAGCAGGATTTTTGTCGTCTGTGGCTGAAATAAAAAAGTTTAAATAATGTGACAGTGCTAATAAAGTTACAATACAGGAAGTACTGACACACATTTATTTGTGCCCCATCTAACGCCTGAATTATAACTGCTGTAGCTGTTAACAGAGCTCTAAGTGTGCAACTTCAGCACCGCAGGGTTGCTTTGACCTTTAGCTCACACTGAATACATTTGTAACACCACTGAAGAGATTCACAACTACGTGAGTGCTAAATGATCAATGCACAAACAAAAACAAACCAACCACGACATCATGTTTACACAGGTTTGACTTTATTAAGTGACTGATTGGCGATGTGGGACAGATACATCCTTTGTTAGCAGAATCACACAGATTCAAGCGTTTGTGTGCGACTGGACATTCTGGGGTCAATCTGAAGGCAGAGTAAAGGAGCTACCTGACTTCTTTAATCATACAATATGACTAAAAGGTAGGAAAGGACATTCTTTTAGCTCAGCTGGTATTCATTTGAATATTTAAAAAGGTGGCATCTCAACTATATCCCGTCCTCCACGGGCACCACTGATCTAACAATAGAATATTTTCTTCTTGTGCTCTTTAATTGCTTCATAATGAATCTAAGCCGTCGTAACTTTGAGACTTTTTTTTCCCTTTTGCTTTTAACACAATGAAAATAAATATCAATTTGCATAAGTTATGCTACATGAATGAGCCTGACAGTAGTTACCTTAGACATCCTCCTGAGCTTTTAGGAGCACATGGTGATATTAAAGGGGCGAGTAGAGTACGTGCTTTTATTATTGGCCAACATGTTAAAACTCTTTTAAAAGTTCTGTAATGTTCATGTGAGTTTATACACACTATGGCTGCTGTTGTTATTCCCCTGGCATCCGTGTTAGCACCACATTTCTGTTTCATAATTAAATAGCTGTTAAGGTATCATCATGGTGATGAGGTTAGCCAGGACTTCTTAAGAAATGAACACACTAACAGCAGCTGTGACCGGTACCAACAACAGGACACATAGTTTACACTACAGACAATAAAAAGATACTGCTCTCTGAGATAAGACCAGTGGTTCTCAAACCGTGGAGCAGGGAGCAACTGCAGGTGGGCCGGAGAGGACCAGAGGAGAAATGTTTTTAGGAAACATAAACAGAACAAAGAACAGGATGGAATGAACTTTAAATGCTAAAAGACGTGTGGGCGTTGACTTTGAGCACCACTTGGTTCTCTAAATCTGCCACTGCAGAAGTCCCTCTTCTGTCATGCTTGAGCACATAAATACAGGACAGGTACCATGTGAGGGAACTTCTTCGCTGGCTTCCTATGTGTGCATCATATTTTGCAACAGTAACATTTTTCTTCAACATCTCCCGATATATAAAAATACAATAAATAACAACAATGTATTTATAACATTGTTTTATATGTGGGTAAGATATCAAATACCAAAAAAAAGCAATAAAATAAAATAAAGAAAAGAAAAGAAGAAAAAAAAAAGTTTCCCTTTCATCTCAGTACACATTTATATATCGCATCCCTTTCATGCTTTCCTGTACATACGCGCGTAATCTACAGCAGACACACAGACTTTGGTCTAAAAGAGCGTTTTTATGTTTTTGTTTCTACTGAACAAGTTAAAAGTCAATCTGCGATGTTTCTCTGCAACTGGTGTGCTGACCTGCAACTTATAACAGAATGCAGTTACCAGAGAATTCCTCCAGATGGAGACAAAGGGGGTTTACAGGCATGCGACTGTCCTGCATTAAAAAAAAAGAAGACAAAGGGCTACTTGTGCGTGTTTTATCCACAGAAATTGCAAACTTGCAATATCCTTAAGAGACTGGGTGCTGTTAATAAATCTAACCACAACAGAGAGAAAACCTCTCCTTTTCTCTGCCTCACGTAGACGGACTAAAGCAGCTACCGGAGCGTGATATGTCGACTGGTCTTGTTTGATTTAGGAGGAAAGGAGACAATGGTTGAGAACTGGGGCAGGAGAGGGGATGAGATAACAGTGAGATGTAGAAAATGTTCTATTTGCTGTTCAGCTCCTGTCTTAGCCGGCAGCCCACGGCTGTGATGAGTGCAGCTCCTTTTCCACTTCCATCCTCTGACAGCAAGAACTTGACATTACAGTTTGGAGCCAGTTCTTTAACCGTCTGGTGCATGATCAGGGAGAAGCTACACAGAGACAGAGGATGTACACGTTAGACAGAAAAGCAAAAAGAGCCAGTCTGATGATACGGTTAATGGGTGTGAAAGTGACACAAGAGGGAGCGAAGGTATGGTTTACCATCTCCTCGCCAAAATGAATCATGTTCAAAAACAAAAGAAAGACAACCAGGCCTCTACTATCTAACCGGGAAACAGGCTTTTCTGCATAGCTTAGCATAAAATAAAAGTTGTTTTCACACATCCAAAAAAGAAATCAGAGAATCAGATACGGACACTGCCTGCAGTTTTGCTTCCTCAGCTTTAGCACACAGCAGGAGCTCATTTCTATCAGCTGCAGTACCACAGTGGAGATGTTTCGGGGTGTGCAGGAGATAGCTACTTGCTAGCTTTGAATTCACAGGAGTATTATCTGGACTGGTTTCACAAAACAATGCAATCAGCCATCACACAGACTTTCCACACGGGATTTGGAGAGTTAATGACAGTTTAAAATCGGATCTGCACCACCATCTTATAAATAAAGGAAAGCTTACGTGTCAGCTCAAGGGTTAAGGCACAATAAATCAACTTGCCACTGATTCGTTCGTTCGAAAACATGTCCAAACCAATGACCTATTAATGACTATGTCTCCTAAGCAGTGCTCTTGTGGTGACACTGGACATAAGAACAAACGGGCAGAGAATATTTACTTAACCTGAGGTTTTTCTCTTGCATTGTGCAGTGAATCTCATATGCAGTTATAACAGGACTGAAGCAAGACTCAACTTGACACAAGACTCTCTGTGCTATGTGTACGCTTTAGTTAATATGCTACTTTGACACTTCGGGATCATCCATTTATCATAAAGGATTTTTGCATTGGCTATCTTGCGACTGCTATTTAATGTCAAATGCTTACTTTTAGCTCATTTAGCTTACTTCCAAATAAATTTATCACCATGACTAAGAAAAAAAATACTTTCACAAAACCTTTTAAAAAGTAGCAAAGAATGATCCTTTCTGTTAGCAGCCTGGTGCTCTTCTTAACTCGATGAGCCTACTATCATTTCTATTTGTCTGTCTGCTGCGTTATTATTGTAACTACAAAGATACTTTTTTGTGAAAATGGTGACATAACGCAGCAGCTTATGAGGTCATCATATTCCTCTTCACTTCAGTTGCCAGTGAATTATTTTTAACATATGAAATAATAAATAAATTAATGGATTAAACTTACTGTGGATGTAATTTGTACAGGGTCCCGTCTACCCCTACGGTGATGTCCAAATGGTCCAGTCCACGGTTCTCTCTAATCTTATCGACCACTGCCGCCATTCCTGCGCCACATAGCTGAGCTGCACGACGTGACACTGTTCCACAAACCTAACAAAGAAGACATTTATCATTATTGCAACAGCTTTTTGAGCCACACAAGTACAGTGGGGCAAAAAAGTATTTAGTCAGCCACCGATTGTGCAAGTTCCCCCACCTAAAATGATGACAGAGGTCAGTAATTTGCACCAGAGGTACACTTCAACTGTGAGAGACAGAATGTGAAAAAAAAAAAAATCCATGAATCCACATGGTAGGATTTGTAAAGAATTTATTCGTAAATCAGAGTGGAAAATAAGTATTTGGTCAATAACAAAAATACAACTCAATACTTTGTAACATAACCTTTGTTGGCAATAACAGAGGTCAAACGTTTACTATAGGTCTTTACCAGGTTTGCACACACAGTAGCTGGTATTTTGGCCCATTCCTCCATGCAGATCTTCTCGAGAGCAGTGATGTTTTGGGGCTGTCGCCGAGCAACACGGACTTTCAACTCCCGCCACAGATTTTCTATGGGGTTGAGGTCTGGAGACTGGCTAGGCCACTCCAGGACTTTCAAATGCTTCTTACGGAGCCACTCCTTTGTTGCCCGGGCGGTGTGTTTTGGATCATTGTCATGTTGGAAGACCCAGCCTCGTTTCATCTTCAAAGTTCTCACTGATGGAAGGAGGTTTTGGCTCAAAATCTCACGATACATGGCCCCATTCATTCTGTCCTTAACACGGATCAGTCGTCCTGTCCCCTTGGCAGAAAAACGGCCCCATAGCATGATGTTTCCACCCCCATGCTTCACAGTAGGTATGGTGTTCTTGGGATGCAACTCAGTATTCTTCTTCCTCCAAACACGACGAGTTGAGTTTATACCAAAAAGTTCTACTTTGGTTTCATCTGACCACATGACATTCTCCCAATCCTCTGCTGTATCATCCATGTGCTCTCTGGCAAACTTCAGACGGGCCTGGACATGCACTGGCTTCAGCAGCGGAACACGTCTGGCACTGCGGGATTTGATTCCCTGCCGTTGTAGTGTGTTACTGATGGTGACCTTTGTTACTTTGGTCCCAGCTCTCTGCAGGTCATTCACCAGGTCCCCCCGTGTGGTTCTGGGATCTTTGCTCACCGTTCTCATGATCATTTTGACCCCACGGGATGAGATCTTGCGTGGAGCCCCAGATCGAGGGAGATTATCAGTGGTCTTGTATGTCTTCCATTTTCTGATGATTGCTCCCACAGTTGATTTTTTCACACCAAGCTGCTTGCCTATTGTAGATTCACTCTTCCCAGTCTGGTGCAGGTCTACAATACTTTTCCTGGTGTCCTTCGAAAGCTCTTTGGTCTTGGCCATGGCGGAGTTTGGAGTCTGACTGTTTGAGGCTGTGGACAGGTGTCTTTTATACAGATGATGAGTTCAAACAGGTGCCATTCATACAGGTAACGAGTGGGGGACAGAAAAGCTTCTTACAGAAGACGTTACAGGTCTGTGAGGGCCAGAGATTTTCCTTGTTTGAAGTGACCAAATACTTATTTTCCACCCTAATTTACGAATAAATTCTTTACAAATCCTACCATGTGAATTCATGGATTTTTTTTTCACATTCTGTCTCTCACAGTTGAAGTGTACCTCTGGTGCAAATTACTGACCTCTGTCATCATTTTAGGTGGGGGAACTTGCACAATCGGTGGCTGACTAAATACTTTTTTGCCCCACTGTACATATCAGTCAAACTGAGAACAAATACAGCCTAAGTTTCAGTTTCTCTCCTACTCCTGTGTCACATAGTCTTTCATAAAATAAGGCTAACAAGATAGTATTATGGTTCTCTCTCAGTGTCCAAATGCAAGTCTAAGACTTTGATTACTAACTAACTAACTCTTCTTTACCTCTTTGACTATGATACTGTCATCACAGGTGCTGTCCAGGCCCAAGTGTTGCAGGATTGATCGCACCTGCAGCAAAGCCAATCTGTCACTGTACAAAGACACATACAGAAAGTCATTAAAAGATGACAAATGAAACTTTAGTAAGGAGACAGGAGCAATATCTTATCATTAAATAGACAACACAATCAGTGGTACGATAGCAAGCGGTGCTAATGGAGTATAATCTCCTGTCCAGATGACTTCTTATCTCGTGGAAGGGTGAACTGACACTCTTATTAGACGCAAACAAAGATAGCGTTCATTGTTTACCTTTCTATCTGTGACAGGAACTTTGTTTCAAAGATGCTTCTGGTCTTTAGTGTTTCAGAAATCTGTCCTCTGAACAGGAATCCTTTTTTGGTCATGTCGATGAGGATGTTCCGCACGATTTCACCGAGGTACATGCCGCTGATCATTTTCTCATATCTAAAATGCAGAATTCAAGCAAAGACAAAGGAAACATAAATATACGGTATTTACATGCACCTCAAAGATAGGAATGAATGCCCTGTATCTTTTCAAGCATGGGATGGTGTGTATGAGGCACCTTTGTTTCCCCGGGTTTAGGGAGAAGTCGTCCACAGAACGGTCGTACTCTGTCCTGATGTCGTCCAGGCATCCGTTGTCTCCAAAAGCTCCCCACTCCATGTTGACACACATCTGACCCTCATCGCCCTCAATCATCTCAACGTTCTTCATCTCTTCCATGTAACACGCATTACTGCCAGTACCTGTAATCAGAGAGACGCATTATATAGATATAGCACAAAAAAGCTGAATATTTTATAAAAACAAGTGTTACTTTAAGGTGAACTAACCGGCGATAAGACCAACTTCACAGGTGGGTTCTTCATAGGCACAGGTCATCATGGTTCCCACTGTATCATTCACTACAGCAACCACGTCCAGATCAAATTCCTGCAGACCAGACAAACAATATGACGTGCCACAAAAACACCATGATTCCATGTTGTACTGAGTGATGCTGCTCCTCATATCCTCATACCTCTCTCCTCCTAATGGCGTCCCTCAACAGTCCCACCACATCTTCCCCTTCGCAGTCTGTCGCCTTGAAGCCTTTGGTCCATGTCACCAAGATGCCCTGTACACAGACGCACACAAGTTTAGTTTATCATGTGACAACTTCATGGATGGCTCAGGCATCAGTTCATGAAATGTTATTTGGCTTTTTTTCCCCTCTTGATGTTGCTTAACGGTGGACAAGTTATGCATAAATCACAGCTTTAGTTTGCAATACAGCCAGTTTAAGACTCTCAGAGTATAGAAGAAAGTACAGGGCTGTACATAAAAGACGAAGAAGCAGGAGTATTACTCACAGCGTCCAGGCTGGTCTGTCGGCAGGGGAAGGAGAAGGTGAAGCCCAGAGGAAGACGGGCATTCTTCATCCCCATGTAGTCCAGGAAGTCACTGATACAGTGCACGATGTGATCGAACAACTGGAAAAATAAAAAAGTGACACATTAAAAATTGCATTTGTAAAGTACATCACTAGTCTTAATGATGACTCAAAGCACTTTACGCCATAAGACCGTATTTGCTCCTCATCACAGAAACCAGAGGAAAGTCTCTCTCTGCATGTACTGTGATACTTACTAGTGGCTTAACATCCAAAACGCTGCATAATTTCAATTAGAGGAATTCAAGAATGATGCAGTTTAGAGTGTTGTGGTTAAATGTATTATTTTTTTGCCCATGCACTAATCTGATGCATTGTGTGTGAAATGCATTGTTATATTAGGACACAGATGATTTCAAAGACATTTAAAATGATCTGCGTGGCAAATCTGATTCATTAATGGCCACTTGCTTTGAATAATGGGACCTCTGAGAATTACTGAGAAACATGTGATAACGCTAAAATACATAACACAGGCTGCAAAGGTGTTAAAATTATCCTATTGTAAAGAGCATCTGTTAAATATCACTCTCCTGTCCTGTTTCCAGAGGAGTGAGACTAAAGAAGTCAAAGGTGACTGGATAAGCTTAAGCTGGTGCTTAAGGGTTAAGTTTAAAGTTCTCTGTTTTAGAGATTGTCAACTCGATGCCAATCTAAGCCAGTCAACTTTTCTAATTGTCCCTCTCTAATTGTCTGTCCCTAAACTTTTGACCCTCCTCCCAGCTTCTATCCTATTTACTTATCTCTTAAACCAACAAGCCTCACATCCCCCATCTACCATCCTAATCTTTACCCTCTATTTAACGGGGAGATATTCACCAGTCCTCCTTTCGTCGCAGTTACCTGCCGGTATAATTTTACACCGTTAACTCTAGATTACAGGCTGTTTATCTCACCTCCTCCCCTGTGCCCTGCATCACTTCGAGAGGAATAGCGTAGATTTTGTTGTGCATCTCCACTGATCTCCTCTTCCCAGAGCGAATTTTAACCAACAGAACTCTGAAGTTGGTTCCTCCTAAATCTAAAGCCAGGAAATCACCATGTTCTGGACACACAGATAAACAAAACAAGAGAAAGATAAATGACCAGCGGTCAAAACATTCAAACATATTAGGAAAAGACTTAATAGGCAATGTAAGCTTGAAAAACAGAATAAACAGACTAATCTTTTATCTTATGGCCATAGGTTTTCCATAATATTCATACAGTTATGTGGGTACATGTGTGTTGCTGTGTATGTACAGAGCTGAAGCTGTTCTATTAAGAAAAACATCTTTTTTTTGTTAAAGCTGCAAGAGTTGCAGAAAGAAAAGGTGTGAAGTAGTGAAGCCAACGGTTCCTTCTTCCCGAACAGATCTGCGGTCAAACTATCTAGTTTGACCGTGAAGGTTCTCAGTCATCCAGGTCATCGTAGTCAAAGGAGCTTGCAAAGAAAAGCGTCTGGACTTCTTTAAGTTGCTTCTCATCCGAGAAGCTTCTTCAGTTCAAAGGTCAAATGGTGGAGAGTCCCAGATTTAAACCCTGTGGGAGTTTCCCCCCAAAGAGGGACAAAAGGACCCCCTGACGGTCCTCTAATCACATGAGCCAAGGTGTGAAAATGGGTGTGGGTCCCAATCAGCCAGGGTTTCGGGTGAGCTCATTGTGAAACCTGGCCCCACCTTATCATGCGATTTCCTGAGGTCAGATGGCCCAGGATGTGAGTGGGCGTTAAGGCGTCTGGGAAGGGATCTCAGAACTGGATTATAGATGGCAGACAGTTGGTGTCGTAAACCCCCGCCACTGTTCAAAGATGGTCGCTCACAGTGGACATCTATGTCCACTGTGAGCTATCTCTATGTCCATCTATGTCATACTGGTTGACATCTATGACATCTATGTCCACTATGTCCATCTATGTCTTCTAGCAACTTAAAGAAGTCCAGACGCTTTTCTTTGCAAGCTCCTTTGACTATCTAGTTGGATATTTTCATATGCTGAAGTGTGTGTGTGTGTGTGTGTGTGCGCGCGCGCGCGCATTACCTGTGCCGTCAGGAGTGCTTTGCACAAAGGTTGGCAGCATTTTGACTGTGGCAATGTCCTGTGTGCTTTTAGAAAGGCCATTTTGGATCTCTATCTTCATTCTCTGCTTCACCTAAAATTAATATTTTATTGTCAGAGTCTAAATATTGTGAAACGCAAATTGGCAGAACAAACACTGCAGCATCTTTTCTCACCTCCAGCAGCTGTTCAGTCGTCAGGGAAAACTCGGACAGTATTTGGGCGATTTGTCGCGATTGTTCAGCGAGTCTGTAGGCCACAGCGGTCACCATGGCAGCACCCTTTCCACTGCCGCTCTCCGAGAGGAGGAATCGAACATCGCAGTCCGGGACCAAACGTCTGACTGTCTTGTGAAGACGACGGGCATATCTGAAATGCATATGAGATTCTGCTTAACTATGCACATTTTACTTAAGATCAAAGTAAGACGATAGGTACACATTTAACTCCCAAATGCCGGACGGCAATTCTAGTACAAAACTAAAGAGCGAGAGAGCATTTAAGTAAACACTAATCTAAACGGTTCGTCTTTAAACTTATCACTTACTGTGGGTGCATCTTGTAGAGAGACCCATCGATGCCTACAGTGGTTCGGAGACGTGACGCTCCTTTGTTCTCCTTCAGCCTCATCAGGATGCCGGCCAGAGTAGCAGCTACAAGGCTGGCGGAGCGGAAAGACACAATGGCACAAACCTGAGGGAAGACAAGCAAAAATGCATCAAGACCATCCAAATTATTAAGAAACGTCTTAAATATTTGATTTCATTTGTTCCATGGATCTTAATATTTTAAACAGACTAAAAGTTACAAATTAACTACTTAACTATACAATTTCATCTTATATGATTTTCCTGATTTAAGTTCCCTCTCTGAAACCAAAAAGAAATAAATAAATAACTGAAGTGTTTTCTCAGTAACAATACACACATGCTGCACAGCAATGCAGTCGTCCGCTGATGGCTCCAAACCCAGTTTGTTCAAAATCTCTCTCGCCTTGATCAACCCTTCCTTGCTCCTAAACAAAAGAGATAAAAAAAAAAAAAGTTTACAATTTCATTCAAAAATCATTCAATTTTTTTGTCTACTCGGTTTAAGACTGTGGTGTGACTCACTTCTCTATGGCTGAGACGTGCTTGGTCTCGATCTTTCCTTTAGTGAGCAGCTCGGGGGTGATCCTTCCCTCAAACAGCAAGCCTTCTCTGGCCATCTTCACCAGGATGAGGCGAACCAGCTCCCCCATGTACATCCCACTGACCATCTTCTCAAATCTAATGCACAGAAAAGACATTTCAGCTTGAGGTTCAGAAATGCATCACTACTCACTATAGCTGCTCTTTCACAGCTGCCGGTAGTTGTGTTTGTAGCAGCTGAAAGGATGTTTACAGGTTTCTCATGGTTTTCTGGTAAATTAACTGGGAGCAGTTTAAGTATTAATTTTATGATGTGAGGAAAGGTGTGATACTTTTGGTTTGACTTACAGCTGGCTGCCTGGGTTGAGAGAGCCTCTGTCTATCTCCCTGTCAAACTCAGTCCTGATGTCTTCCAGCCTGCCGTCGTCCCCGAAGGCTCCCCACTCAGTGTTCACGCACATCCTGCCCTCGTCTCCCTCCACCAGGTCAATGTGACGCAGCTCCTCCATGTAGCATGCATTAGTACCTGTACCTAAAGCACAAATACGCCTACAGTTACATCGATTTTACACAGACTGGCTACAATTATCCATTTGTCTTCAATTTTTCCCATATAAGCATCTAATTTTTATTTTGCTTCTTTATTTTTATGGACAGTAAATCTGCAATACCGATAATAATGCCGACTTCACAGCGCTGGTCATCAAAGCCGCAGGTCATCATTGTTCCCACAGTGTCATTTACGACTGCCATAATGTCAGCCTCATAGTCCTGAAATATTTAAAAGCCAAAATACATAAGAGAGCCTTTTAGCACCATTTTTGTTAAACTATATCCCAGTTTAATGACATTAACTAAAGTGTGGTACCAAGGGAGATGACAGCAGACACTCACCCCTCGTTTCTTGATGGCTTTGTTAAGCAGCTGGACAACATCCATCCCCTCCACTCCACTGGCCTTGAAACGCTTAGTCCATGTTATCAGAAAGCCCTGGAGACAACCAAAGAAAGCCAGAGGAAAAAGTAAGAGATTCAAGTCTCTGTTGAGTGTTTATTTTCTTGGCTGAGTCTGCAAACTGTGACGACTTGTTACGGGAAAAGGGTGGAGGGAAGTTTGTTGACTGCTTAGTTTACCTCATCCAGTTTGGTCTGCTGGCAGGGGAAGGAGAAGGTGAAACCAACTGGAAGTTTCTTGTCTTTGATGTTGTGTTTTTCCATGAAGTTACCAAGACACTCTGCCACATGGTCAAACAGCTGGAATGGAGGTGGAAAGAGAGGGAAGTTATCTCATGTGGAGCTCAGAATAAGCTGTTTACATGTGTATATTTCTCTGTAAACCTACTCTCGCTCCAGTGCCGTGAATAATATCCTCGGGCGTGTCGTAGATTTCACTCTCCATCTGCACAGTCTGTTTCTTCTCATGGCTCACTTTGACGCGGAGGATTCTGAAGTTGCTGCCTCCCAAATCGAGTGCAATGAAGTCTCCTTTCTCTGTTGCGATGGAAAGAGTTGGAATACAGGGAGAGACCAAAAGTGGGAGAGGGGAAGAGCGAAAAAAACATCAGTACAGTTCAGGTTCATTTACAGAACATCAATTCACAACAACAGTCTGTGAGGTAAAGATCCAGCAGTACTGTAGAAAACAACAATCGAGTGACCTCCTAGAGCGAACACTTTGCCATGTGGGAAAGGAAAAACTCACTTGTAACACTAAAAAGCGAGTCAGAGCATTTCAGGAATATTTTATTCACTGAAAGGGGCAACACATGAGCATTAGTGTTTGAGACTTCTACCTACAGAAAGCATTGAATGTGTCCAATGTCACTGCCTTCTCTGCATGTCTAATATCTGTAAGCTTAAACAAATACAGTGAGAGTGGCCTATAAGGAAGATGAGGTAAAGAATCAGATTATAAGATTAATGTTTGCTTAAAAGCTCCCATCTATAAACTCCTACTGTTTCTTGTGAGCCTATGTTTGTTCATGTGTATGAATAGCTCAGGTTTACTTTGCTCTGTCTGTCCTGCTGTGGCTTCCTGTATATTCATTGGTTAATGATTACCACCACCAGGGGCATTATGATCAAGGACATATATTCACAAGGTCAACAGCTTATCAGAAATGGTGCTTCATAGGTAAATGAAACAATTATACGGCTGGTGAAATCCTAACTCCTGACAATACCCTGCATAATAAAAGCTTGTGAGAGGTCAATAGGCTGTTGATGGGCTGTGAAAAAGTACTACTTAATCTCACCACCGATATCCCTTTAAGTCCTATGTGTATATTTAGCTGAATAATGGTACAGTAGTTTATTTAGTGTATCTCAACGAGGAACTTAATTTCTTTATAGCTTTCTGACTAGATAAACAGTAGAGTTAGATAAACCGGGCTGCGTCATCATGGCTCATTTGAATTTAAAGCATACTGACCTTTGATAAAACTGGCAGTAATCTCAGATTCATCACGTAAGGTCTGTTCACTTCCTAACGCTTACTGAGCAGCAAGTCAGTCCAAACAAATCAAGCTGTAACTCTAGAAAGTACAAACCAGGGACAATTTTGCGATGGGGTCACTCCTGCAGTGAAGCCATTGAGTTCTCGGCCGACATCCTTCTTGGAAAATAATTTTTTGTTTTTACAGTACATATAGAGAGATCATGTGGAGCGTTAAAAGTACACGAAGCTTGCAAAAACTGGCTGCATTTTTTAACTTGGCTTTTATTTTGAGCTCAACTACACAGCTACAATTTTTTTTATTCTTTATCTTACATGACTGAGACACTGTTGATAATAACAGACCCATTTGGCGTACCCTTTAATTAACACAACTGGGGCAATCTGATTTTGTTGGACCTGATTTTAAAAAAACAACAACAAAAACAACAAACATCGAATATCTTCCACTACATGTACCCATTTTCCCCCACAGCTGTTCAGTGATATCTGCGCACATTTTTAAAAAAGCAGGTGATGAAACAGCCCCCAAACAGACTGGTGACCTAGGGAGTACCTGCACTTTCACCCTGTGACACCTGGGATAGGCTTCAAACCCCCCACAACCCTGAATAGACAAGTGCTGTAAAAATCTGTTCACTTTAAATCACCACACATCAAGCTGTCTCTCTTTAAAAATCAGGGAGTAAAATTCCTGTTCACAAATTATTTATTTGTGAATTAAAATAAGTAAAAAACTGTGCTACAAAGCAACACTGGCTGAGCTATTACACCTCGTCTGCAACTGCAACAGTAACTAATTTCCTTGAATTTGTTATATAACTCTAATTGACTCCATGTGCATTTCTGTAAGTTTAGGACCAGCTTTCACAGTGATGTCTTCTCCAACAATGGCAGCAGGATTAGTGCTAATCTCTGATTTGTGTGTGTAATGTGTGTCAGGGCTCACAGCTCTTACACTGTAAACTAAAGTAGACTTGTTGCAAGGCAGAAATGTTGTGTTCATTCAAAGAGCTTTGCTGTTAATGATGATGACTGTGCATAAGTAACAAAAGTCAGTCTTCGTTGGACCGATGCTCCCAGAAGTACAGCAAGTAAAAGATAAGGGACCGTCTGTCACCTTGCTCCTGCATAACACACTCTCTACAAAACACTGTCCCATTAAGGTTTTCTCTGAATTTTACTGACCTGCATAATAAAAGGATATTCCTGGATCTGCAACTCTAAGGTCAGTGTTCCTGTTTCTGAGCTGTAAAGCTTTTCTACACTTTCACACACCAAACATGAAGAAATATGATCTAAATATAAATGACCTCATGGACTTTACCAAGCCTTTACTGCCTGTGGAGACTGGCTTCTGTTCCCTGATACAGTGATATAAAAGCAGGTTTAGATGGACTAACCTGATCCATCGGGGATTGAGCGTACAAATGTTGGCAGCATCTTCAGTGTAGCAGTGGCGTTAGTATCCCGACCCAGTCCTGTGACCAGCTCCTTGCGAAATCGCTGCGTGATGTCCAGTAACGTCTCATCAGAGAAACGCATGGAGTACAGGTACTTATCGATCTAAGAGTAAAAATAACGACAAACAAAAAATAGAAATTATTTCCATCTAAACTATTAAGCATCTGTCTGCAATAAATACACTTCTAACTGACACACACACACACACACACACACACACTGACAATGACCAAGCATGAGGATATCGTAAATATGACTCCCTATCTCATAATGATTGGACTCATGCATAAAGATAACCTGCTTCGATATCATAAAATGTTAGATAACCTGTAGCTGGATAATATACCAGTAATGAAGATTTCTTATATAGCTTTATTCCAAAATAATCAGATCAATTTCTCAGATCGGAGTCATCGCAATGTGTGCACAGGGTCACCTTGGTGACACAGTGAAACAAGGAAGTCCACTGTGTGTCACTCAGTCCTAGCAAAAGGCAACACTGCACAGCAGGGTAGGGTTGTGGTTTTATTGCTCGAATGACAGTGATAAGGCAAAGTAGGAGGTATGCCGAGAATTCAGTCAGACATTATTCTTACCAGGAAAAAGAGCCAGTTGTCTTAAATTGCCTTAAACCATCAAGTCTTGAAATTCTAAAGTCTCCCTATTGAAACTTCCCACTTTAGCAACTGTGCAAAGGCTGAACTGTCTGACCCTTCAGGAACAGCACGTTAAACAATCTGCTGAAATCCAGTGTTACATCACACACTGTGATGAAGCAAAGAGATGCTTTTGTGGTTTCAGAAACCAAAAACAGAATATATTCTCAATTGTGGGTAAAAGTCCCAATCATTTGACCTCAGTCGACAGTAGGCTGGATGTTATGCCTAATGGTCACACAGACATGGCACATAATGAACAACATGTTGCCCCATGGGTATTATATAAAGATGTGGTTAAAGACTTGGTTTGACGACCATCAGAATAGGTTCTTCTCGGTTTTTCCTAATAAGCTGCATAGGCAGAGATCATCCTCACTAATTTCTGATACACACTCAGTCATTTTGTTGTGGAAGCAGGACTAAAATATGGCAAAACCACTCAGTCCAGAAAAAAAGGAAAAGGGTTAATTAACGCTAGTAGGCTTCAAAGGAGGAAAAACTAATTAAAGAATTGTAGATGGGGTCATAAAAGTTGGGGCCACGGCTGCTTTGACTGAGAGGTGTGCTGACAAAGGGAGCTAGTCAGTCTGCTTGCCTGGTCTCATTGATCTGGACCTCTATTTGTGGTGTTGAAGGAATCCAGAGCATTTTAATTTGTTTTAATTGAGTTAATTACCTGCCAGAGAAGAGACATGGACATATGGAGACCACCCAAGAAGTAAAATTTTATTCATCTGTTACTTACCCCTAAATAGCAGGTATCTATGGTATGAATGTGCATTACTTCAATTGTGATTATAGATTATACAGCCTGCTGTCCAAGCTTTCCAATGTTAACTTAATCACGGCAGCCGATAAAGTGTGGAGTTCGGGAACCAATGGGTGGCTTTTATACAGTCTGTGATTACTACTCAAAAATACTGCAGGCATGGACAAAACTCGCATCTTTCAGTTTGTTCTTGTATCGTCACTAGTGTCACATCTTGCAATGATCTCTCTCAACAATGTTGGCTAAGCTTCTGTAGCTGGTAAGTATTAAAAGTCACAGTGTAATGTGAAGCCAGGGAAATGTGACAGCTTACAGGCATCAGAAATTGTCAAATCTGTCACATAGGAATGTCGCAACATCCTCTTTTAGGGGTGTTAACTGTACTTCCTTTATAAATCTGGCCCTTGTGACATGACAATGGCAGTCTGCTGTGAAACAGGAAAAACTGTTGGCCACTGACATGGATTTTATATCACAGAAAATATGTGTGGTGAAACTAAGGCACAAATCCAGTGCAACCAGCAGAGACTTGTCTTTCTCACCTGCTAGTTTCACCTTGCAGCCATTCATGAATAATATATAAAAGCTTATCTCCAACCCATAGTACTATTCTCATGTATGTGACCATCCTATCTGCAGTAACTGTTAAGTAGTCTAACGGATTCATTGTATGGGGCCTAATGTGGAGTGTGTGGAATAAAGGCTCATTATGTGCACAAGCTCTTGTCAGACAGGAGGGCACAGCTGAGTAAATGTAACCTCTAACCCGAATATACTGCATACTCGGGTTAGAGTATGCAGGCACAGGAAACTTTTTGGATACAGCCAAAAACAAGTCCACACCTGTGCTGGGTTGTATTTTACACCCAAATGTAGTCCTTAGTTAGAAGGGATGGTTTAACAGCAGTGACATGTTGTTGCTTGCAAACGTCCTCCCTTTGTAACTCTACATCTGTTATTTCATTTACAGTGTGCACATACACACATTTACACGTGCATGCAAACATGTCTTCCATTCTGCTTTTCATACTCATAAGACAGTGATTAGAGATTTTAAATTAAACTAAATGGAACTGATACAGTTTACATGCATTACACAAATATTGATATTATTTAAACGTCTTTGTTCTTCATGGCTGATCTCCATAACGCTTGAAGTTAAATATCTTGAATTCTTTTCGACCTCTTTTCAGCTTCACGCTTGTCATCTAGCTTGTTGGGGTTATGTCTTGTTTACAGTCATCTTTAGGAAAGGACAGGAGGATCATATTTCAAAGCCTTGTAAATAGTCTGACTCTGCAGCCCTGGCCTCCCCTGAGCCAGCAAAATTTAAATAATTGCAGGTTACAAACGAAACGAAATTCTTTGTTAAGCAAGGAGTAGAGGAGTAACAAAAAATGTTATTCCAACAAATGGAATAATGAATTTTATTACAGTTTTCTGGAGTTACATATTACAGATCGATTAAAAAGACAAATATAAGCTAAAGTTAAAAAGCTTATGGCTTCTGTACCTCAAATTTCACAACAGGCTCACTCTAAAGGAACAACCTAAAGGTTTGTGGGGCTCGAACAGTCCTCCAAGCTATAACAAGACAGGCCCAAAATCTTACAGAACGAGAAGCCTTTATCAGGAAGCACGGGAAAATCTCCCAAACAAGAGATGAAAGACTTTAGCTGCAACAAAAGGCCTTAAGAAAGTCCATGCAGTGGGGGTCAAACGTTTGGTTAAGGACATTTTTGTTATTGTGATGGAAATCGGTTCCTAATTTCGCCAACAGTGTTTTGAAAAAGTGTAATCTTTAACTTTTCACCCAATTTTGGAAGTCAGCTCATCTTTTATCCATTTCGCTATGCATGTGTGTATACTGCACATGTCCTAGACTCTACTGATCAGTACTGATTCAGGTGGTCTGCGCAGTCTGTTTCAGTTTATTTAGTATCTAACCCAATATTTTCGCTTGAGTATCATATTCAGAACGTGAATAACTGCTGAAAGGCTAAGTGGCACTTTTTAATAATGAAAACTGCACAGGCCAAAAGAGTGCAGGCTTGCCAATAGAGGGAGTCTTCTTAAAGTTATCTTTCACCCATTTCTTTATTTAGTGCAGCTCTTGTGCACTGCACTGACTGTCAGCTGATGTAAATAGATCCATTCAGGTTTGCAGCTCTGAGCTATTTAAACTTCCAACTGCTGGCAGCCCAGCCAGTTAGCCCGCAGTGCTGCTTCAACATCTCCTATCATCAGAGGATCTCCTCATGTTCTGATTTCTAGATTTCGTTTTTAACTGCTGCTGGCAGGAACTTTGTAACGGTAAAAGCAACAATTGCATAAGCATTCATACAACATATGAATGCTTATAGGTGGCAGAGGTTTCAAACTCTCTGCCACCTACCCTTGGTGTATGTTTGCTGTTGGCTAACATACTTGCATGAGACTGTTTTTATTCTGTTGCCTTGTTTAAAACAATGTGCCCAATTAGCTAAGTGAATAGGGGGGCATTCTCTCCTCTACTTAAATAACAATGTGTTCTCAGCTGTCCTGCCTGATGCTCAGCTACAAAGGAGGAGGATTAAAAAGTTGCTTCACACTAACCTAAATGAAATCCCCTCCAAAATCTGACTAAATATTACTTGTACAGTTCCTTTCAAAGAAAAGAAAAAACATCTCTGACTCAGCAAAAATTCATGTCTAAGCATTTCATCGTATCAGGACACTATCTGATACGATATTGCTCATAAATAAAAAATATCTCCGCTGCCGTTTGTAGAGAAAATAGGTGTGTGTGATGACTAAGACTGTTTAGATTTCACGACCAACTTCATTTTCTTATTTGTACAGTTTCCCTTTTTGAGGAGACAGGAGGCAAGAGTTTGTAAAGGCCCTTCAACACACCTCTAAAACAGCTTTCTGTGCCTCCGCCCAGAGCTCGGTGCAAGTTTCAGGAAGAGGTCACACTCTCTGCCGCTGTTTCCCTCCCTCCCTCCTTCTCATTCTCCCTTTTGTTTGCATTCCTTCTCTCAACAATGCCTTGCTCTCCTCCTCACCACGAGGTGGCTCAGGGAAGCATTGAAACATGACTCCACTGTGTGTACGTGTGCGCACACAAGAAATTGTGCGCACGCATCCTCACCATGTGGAAAAATACCATCCTCTACAATGCCCCCTGCTGCAGCTTCCCTTTTTCAACTCCGTGTACACAGACGTACTCGCACGATGTACTCTGGATGACCTACCAGCTGCAGCGGGAACGTACGGTCAAGGACACGGCGGTGAATTGGGTTGACCGGAGAGACAATCAGCTGATCGAGTCTCTTTGGCAACCACAGGTCATCTAGAAACTCATTATTGATCAGATTGTGTGTACACGTTTAATTATAGCTGCTCAAATATTGAACTGCATGTTTGACAATTTCACAACTAGAGAAAGTGCTACACAAACCCTGCTCTTATAAAAGCTCCAAAATAGCTGGCGTTGTGTGCCTGTCTGTGTATGCGTGTGTGGGTGTAAGCCTCCTCCTGCTGTCCACCTGTGGTCACATGGTTCAAAGCTGGCCTATTTTAGGGAAGCAGGGAGAGGAAGAGAGCAGGAGTAAAAAGGGAGGGAGATGTGTTGTATTACATCAGATCCTGGCTGCTGATTCATGTCTTTTACCTTTACAGACTGCGCTCTGACTTTAGTGCAGCACAGCAGGCACAGCTGGAGACGACAGGGCCCCGTGTGAACAGACCACAAAGATTAGCTCGAATAAGAATGGGAAAGTGAGAATGGAAGAAGGAAGTGTGATAACAGACTTGTTGCTGAATCTGCAGCTTGTGTGTGACACGACAAGCGACCTTAAATGGACACCGTGCCGTGTGAAATTTAAGCACACGATGAGAAACGGCAATTTTAAATTTAGACACAAAGACTAAAAACTGTGACACCAGTGGGCCTGGTAGTAATTTAACCTCCTCTGACTAAGTTTTACTGTTTCGTAACTATGGCGACCAGATTTTATGGTGCATTCAATGAAGAGGTGCTGGAAACTGATTGGAAAAGATCAACTTTTTGATCTCACTCTCTCACACACACCTCTCTGAGGACAACTAAATCTGGTCCTAATGATCAGACAGACTTCTTTAAGTTTCCTGAAGTGTACATCACATCACTCATCACTTTTAAATAGGGACACATGAACACACCATGAATAATTCAACCTATTCAAGGCCTCCGCCTCCTCGGCCGGGCCGTACCGAACCCCTTCGGGCTCCACTGAAGGTAAATTAAAGTGTGGGTATTTTTTAAACAAGAATATAATAGAAACTCTGTGACCCCTGAAGTAACTTCTACCCATTCATCCTGTGCTCATGCGTCCTTTCATCCTTGCAGCTCACTTCCTCTCTTGCTCTTTGCCACGCCCCCTCACATCTTCTATCACGACAAAAACCTTACTCATGTTGTGACTACATTTTACTACGCACACACACCTCCCTGTGCAGTTTGTCACGTCTCACTAGGCCGGGGTCATTCCCTTTAAAACGCGTGTCTGTGAAAATGACACGGGTCCGAGAAATCGGTCTGTTCTCGCGACAGGATGAAGCTTTCTTTCACTTCCTCGAAGAAATGTACCCGTGTGGTGGAAAAACTTATGATGGAGATACCTAGTAAACCCGGTGACCTCTACAACACATGTGCTTCTCTCATCTTTTATAAGCTCGTCTTCTTCGTGTATCTAAGACAAACAAACAGAATCAAAAAGGGAGGAAAGAGGTAAACACTCACCTTTTTAACCTGGTCATCCTTGAGCTCAGTGAAGTAATAGGCTAGTAGCTGAGCCGCAATCATTCTGCTGCTTGTTCTCGCTCTGTCTCTCTCACACACTCATACAGACTCACTCAAACGCTTCCTCAGTCTCTCACACGCCTTAACCTGCAGATGGATTTAAAAAACTCCAAAGATAAGAAAGTTAACTCAGACTTTTCTCTGCCCCTGTTTCGTAAATATAATCTGCAAGAGGTATAAAGATATCCCGAGTCTAGTCCAGTGTGGTTTAAAATAGCCGGAGCTCCTTCATGTGTGGCTAAGACTCTAACTCTTCCTTCTCTGTGCATGTGAGTGAAGCCAGGAAGCATGAATGATACAGCAAGTTTGGCTGTGGGAGGCAGAGAGAGAGAGACACTCAGGGGGGGAGAGGGAGGCAGGAGTGCCGCAGAAAAGGACACGCCCACTGCCTGCAAGCTCATTGGCTAGACAGAACTATTGCTACATCCTCTGGCCTGCTATTGGTCGGGCCTGCTGATGCCTTGGAGGCAAACCCAGTGATGGAGGAAGAAGAGGGAGGGGGTGACGTGAGGATTTGAGCTTTACTGTCAAAAGGAAGTTGTAAAGTTTCATTCTGTTTAGCCTGTGCCAGGAAGACAATGAGCCACACAGTTATGGTATTACTCAGACTGCTGTAAAGTGCCACTTTAGTTACTGCTGCCGGCTAGCTGTGAGGAAATTCAAGGGAAACTTATTGCTCTTTGGTTCTCTAAACTCAGGGACATACCAGGAAGTTAAGGACAGTGTTGGTCAAGTTACTTGAAAAAAGTAATCAGTAACTAATTACTGATTACTCCCCCCAAAAAGTAATCCCGTTACTTTACTGATTACTTATTTTCAAAAGTAATTAATTACTTAGTTACTTAGTTACTTTTTAAAAACACGATTTACAACCTGAATAGGTGATAAAGTGATAGATCTTTCAGCCCAATTCTACTTTTTCTACATAATCCATCATACAAAATGTAATCAAATGGAAAAGTCTCTTTTTTTAACTTGTTTTATCAGTTTTAATCTTTTAACTTTATGCATCAAGCAAAACATTTAATTATATGCAACATTCTCTGACTTGAATAAATTAGTTTAACATTTATACCTATTTTCTACACATTCCAGCACATAAAATAAAATATTTTTTGTGTTTTCACTCACTCTTTCAAACAGATGCAAGTAAAACACAGCAGAAAATAAATAAAGTCAAAGACTCAGCGGTCCTTTTGCTCTATTTTCACCTGTAAAGCAGGAGCAGGGTAGGCGGAGGGTTACCCTGGTGTAGGTGTGCTGCGGTCAGTTGAAGAATCCGCGCGAGTGTCTCTGTGAGTTTCCCATCACGTCGTAGCTACTCGGTGCTTGCTCGGAAGTTTAGGGGTTTTTTTCGCTGGAAAAAGAAGTTTTCTTCCCACGCACGATGGACGCTAATGTTTTTGTCACTTTTTATGGAATCAAACTCAAAGTAAGGTCAGTACTTCCACACTTTAAACGCTGCACGCTCATACTCTCTCCCGCACTCGATATATTATCCATTGTTGATCTGCACACAGCTGCTGTCACCAACGTCGCACTTGCTTACGTCACTGTCATGAGACATTCTCGCAAAAAAAATCACGGTTTTAGTAACGCAGTAACGCAGCGTTCCTACGGGAAAGTAACGGTAATCTAATTACCGATTTTGCAATAGTAATCCCTTACTTTACTCGTTACTTGAAAAAAGTAATCAGATTACAGTAACGCGTTACAAGTAACGCGTTACTGCCCATCTCTGGTTAAGGACATTACGAAGTGTTTCCTGTGGGCACGGGATACTGCTCAGCAGGAATGGGTAATATTTTTTCCCCTCAGGGTCATACTGACTAAGTTAAGGGACACACATTAGATAACTGAATCAAAAATGGCTAAAGGCTGAAATTATTAACAACAAAAAAAACAAAAACAAAAAAACAAACAAACCCCAACCTGAAATCTACATCAACTTGAAATATAGTGAAGTATAGCAGCACAGGCTCATCATCTGAATGAGATTTTGAGGAGTGGGGGTTATTACACTGCTACCCCTCGGGCCATATTTCACACATTTACTGCAATGTGAGTGCACTTTCCCCACATTAATCTTTGGGATAGACATTTATTTATTATTCGTACCATTTCATCTTAAGTTACATGGTCTTTTTGCCTTTTCCACGCTATCTTCCTTCCAGTTAAGACATGTCTACTGTCCCACAGTGTCTTTGTCTTACTGACAATGGAGGTTTCTGGTTTCTGACCCACCTCCCCCACGGGTGAAGGTATTTGTTCTGCGTGACCGAGCATTTAGACAATAAACTGAATGTTTGTGATGCAGATAAGTGTGATGTACTGCTTCAGCTTGTTTTTGTTTAACAGAAGGACACACACCTGCCGCTCCTTTTGTGCACTACACCTGCTTGACCATAATTTAAGTAGAATGAAGGCCATTCATTCACTCGGCCTTCTTTCTCAAGATTCAGTCCATCAGCCTGCTACTTTCATAAACTGTCTTTTCAAACAGATGTGACATTGTCACTGCAGCAACAACAGCTGCCTCTAGACACTTTTTAGGACATTGATAGACTAGGGTCAGAACTATTATATTTTGTATATCTAATAAGTTGGCTCTAAATTCATTCTACCTTCTTTTAATTATTTTTCATGCGTTCAACTTCATGAAAAATAAAATAAAAATCTTTTTTTGTATTTTTACTTTTTAAAGGCTGAAGACAACAGAGATATGTATCAGTACTGTTAATGGAAAACTTTTCTGAGCCTTTTACAGCACATGACACCTGTAAAAGTTTATTAATTCATTCTAGAGTCCAGTTGTGGTCTTTTTTTTAATTGTTGCATCAATCTGTCTCTATTGCTTTTGAATTCCTCATTCTCTGGGGTACTATATATTTGACACACTGCCTGCAAGCCTGCCTTTACTTGTTATGCTCATGAGAGGCACGCTGCTTAAACAAAAAATAAACCGCTTTATGTGCATTGGATTTTTCTGTGTGAGACTGACGAACACTGGAGCACGATAGTGTCTGGTTAACTTTACTGTTGATATTTTAGACAATGATATGGTTTCCTTGAAGAAACCTGAGCTGGAGATCATTTCTCCAACTATATGAAACCTAAAATATAGGTTTCATAAAATGAAATATAGTAAAATACCACCAAGGTCAGTGCGTTATCCAGTAACTTGCCACGTCAAACATCAAATTTTCCTCTGACTAACACAAAGAACAAAAAGTTTAACTGCAGTTATTTAAGTCTTTAGACTGTAAATCACAACACTGTAACAATCCGCCTGTTATAAGGTCTGGCATTGTAAACATTATAGAAAATGGTCACATCAAGGCACCACAAATTATACCAGATAATGAATGCATACCAAACAAGGAAGGTTTAGAGAAACCAGTGTGCAATTATGAAACTGTGATTTGTAAATATAAATGTACTTCTAATGATCAGTGTACAGTATTATAACATTTTTATGCACTAAAATAAAGGAGTCCTTTCAGATACAGTCATAATACAGATAATTATAAGTTAAAGTTATATACAGAAAATTTTGATTCCAACGTACTTCACATGGAAAAAATGGATACAGATTTTCAGAAGCTTAATAACAAATTCTTCTTCTTCTTCTTCTTAATAATATTATTGATTGATCGCCTTGAGGCGACTGTTGTTGTGATTTGGCGCTATATAAATAAAATTGAATTGAATTGAATAATAATAATAATATTCATTGTCACCTCTTTATTCAGTCTCAGAGGTCTTTCAGTTTACCATAAATAAGTTAGTTACCTTAATCAACAAAGGCTCCCCATGATGCAGCAGAGCTGGTGTCCAGCAGCTCTCATCATACTGATGTTTTGATGCATTGTGGCGTCTAATTCTTCCACTGTCCACTCCACTCAGAGGTTTAAGCCTGGGATTCAAACGTTGATTCATTGTATCTTTGAAGAGAATTAGTCGGGCTGTGAAACTAAACTGAAGGTCTATTTTCTCACAAAACTAATGACTGCAACACAATATCCAGAATAAGACCAGTGCTCTCTCCACTGTAGGCTGCAATAGCTCAGTTCTGCCCATCTACTGGAGAAAATTTCTGAGTGTGTGTGAAAGCTTGTATTGTTTGTTTGTAGGGCAGACAAAGACACACACATTCACAGAGCCCTCAATCAAAAGATAAAATAAAAAATACACAGCAAAGACGCCTTGCTCCCTAAGACAGGCCCCTTTAGGAAAAACATCAGAGAAATGATGGATGGAGTGTTTTTAAATGAAAGATAGAGACAGAACGAGCCAAACAATGAAGGAAGGTAGAAAGGACAAGAATGTTAGTAGGCCTAATGTTAGAGGAAAAGAAAGGATGCAGTCTTTTTTATCAGTCTCTGCTCTGTTGTAGGATGCAGGAGCTATATTTTGAGGAGCCTATCTGCGCTTGCATTCAGTGCCACATAAAGCTGCCGTGTCGCAGCCTGTGAAATTGTACTGTGAAGACAGTAGCTTGATACAAGGACAGCGTGGGATTATTGTGTGTATGTGTGAGGATGACGTAGCCCTCAGCTGGTAGCATTCTCACATGTTAATCCCTGAGAGATTAGCTAGTATTTCACTCCCGTTAGCACACTATTTTTCCTCCCTTACTTTAATCCCTCATCATTCATCAGTCATGCAGTGGTTATCGCACTCTGTCTTTATTTACTGTTCCTGTGCATTATTCTCTTCACTTATTACACTCCGCTACTGTCTTCCTGCCTGTCTTCATCTTCAACGCATCATCTAATCTGTCATGAATGGATTAGCCTCACACTGATCACCGCACCTCTCATTAACCCAGTGCAGTATCATCAGATCAATAGCTTCAGATTAAATGTGTAAACAAACAACAACGCAAATTGTAAGTTTTGCCTAATGAAACTAATTTTAAAGTTGACCATAGACTGAAATTTCATCAGAAATGCCAAAACATACAATCTTTACTTCTTTTTTCTTTTAAATTAATTAATTAATAAACTTTCAACAGCGGTCTATCACTGGAGTTCTTCAGGTTACTGCTTGGACTGCTAATGCACCGAGCAGACATACAGATAAAGACACAGAAAGACTGGGCAAAGCTCCAGCCAGACAGATAAAAGGGACAAGGAGAATGACTAAAATGGCACAGATGGCCAGAGACAGTTAGAGAGAGAGAGAGAGAGAGAGAGAGCCGGGTGACCACAAGGACAGAGAATCAGTGTACAGTGACTGAACAGAGGATTGGTTGTTTTTATTGTCAGGAAATGTGGTCAGCAGCATTCCAGTCCTCCTCCTGCTCCCCATCAATAAACTAAGAAACTGCTGACTAACCCCCACAAGCAAGCAAACACACACACACACACACACACACACACACACACACACACACACACACACACACACACACACACACACACACAATTTTGTAACAGTTGGCTGCACAGGTAATTGCTTTTAGTTAGAATAAGACTGATGCCCATGATATCAGTGTGTAAAGAGATTTGTGTCTACACGATATGACCGTGTATACTTTCTCTTTTGCGGAATATTACATATTTTCTACACACACTTACATATAAATCATCAGGTTCACAACTGTTACACAATATAAAGTCATTCTAAGGAGTGTCTATAAATCTTTAAGTAAAAGAGAGGAACAAAATGTATTTAACTACAACTTCTTATCAGTCATACACATGTTTATCTATGAAATCATTTATTTAAATCCCAGACATGTCTTGGGGAAATAAAAGCTTGAATGATTTTCTACCTTTAAATTCAGACAAAAATGAAGTTATTTTTACTCAAACCTGATGAAATGATGAAAAACATCTCAATTCAATTCAATTTTATTTATATAGCGCCAAATCACAACAAAAGTCGCCTCAAGGCGCTGAGAAAAACCCAACAATCATATGACCCCCTATGAGCAAGCATTTTGGCGACAGTGGGAAGGAAAAACGCCCTTTTAACAGGAAGAAACCTCCGGCAGAACCAGGCTCAGGGAGGGGCGGCCATCTGCTGCGACTGGTTGGGGTGAGAGAAGGAAGACACACAATTTAGTGTGGATTAAAATCCACACTCGATTGTTCAAAAATCTCTCTTAAAAGCCAGTTAATCCAAAACACTGCAGAGAGACAGGGGGGAGAATAACAGAGTAAATTTCTCCCATATTTGCTTGATTGGCTTCCTCTAAAATCAACAACTGAAACTAAAATCCTTCTCCTTACATGCAAAGTCTTCAATAATTAGGCCCCATCACATCATTGAGACCTCATAGTATCATATTATCCATCAGAGCATTTAAGATCTTAGAGTTTCTAAAAGTAGAATAGGACGCTGAGCCTTTAGCTATCAGCTCCTTCTCCTTTAGATCCAGCTCCCAGTTTGGTTTTGGGACATGCACACTCTTTAGTTTTTAAGCTTGACACTTGTGTTTGTGCTGGATCAGGTGACCCTGAAGCGTCCTGTAGTTTTGCGATGCTTCTTCTCCACTCACCTATTTCCTCTCCACATGTGTTTATATGTTTCTGCTACCTGACAATAATTTTTGGCTTCTCTTTTCTAAAGTTTTGTTTTGTCCTTGTCTCTCTATGTTCATACTTCACTTCTCTTACCCCTCACATCCCACAGATTGCTGCCCCACCCCAAACATGGTTCTGACGGCAGTTTCTTCCTGTTTAAAGGATGTTCTTCCTCCCCAGTGTCACCAAGCACTTCCTCATAGGATTGTTGGGATTTTCTCATTTTGGCATGTGACCACACAGCTGTGACTGACATTTTCCCACAGCTAACTTGGTGACTGGAATGTGGAGGGTTTGGGTTTGAAGCATATATATTAAACCACAGTGGGTTGTCTTATGCCAGGTTTTCATTTCAGTTCAAATGACATTGTCCATTTATTGCAAACACAGATAACCGTGGATTAACACAGAAGGCTTATCAAGTTACATATATTTTATTTTATGTTATTTGTGAGCAGTAAAGATAATAGAAGAAGTTTTCTTCTATTTAACTTAACTAACATGGATTAAGTTAACTAAGCTGAAGCAAACATAGTGTCAGAGTGTTGACTGGCACACCCTTAATATAATAGTCAATTCAAACCAATTACAGTTCTTTTAAAATTTATTACAAACAGTGATTTAATCACAGGCAGCAATGCTTCCATCTTCCATCCACACAGTCTGAAACTCTCTTAGGCCAATACAGAATTTTGGTAGTGCAAAAAAACCCCAACAAAAACCCAACAAAGAAACAGCAGTGCAACTGAATGCAAAAAGTGAAAAAACATCTTCGGACATCTTTCTTTTTTCCAGGTGTGTGAAGTCAACGATCTCGCTTCTGCCTGGCTACAGCAGTAATCAGGGCAGCACCTTTCCCGCTGCCTTCCTCTGAAGGCAAGAAGGTCACGTTACACTGAGGAGCCAAAACTCTGGTAGTCTCTTGAAGGACTCCAGAAAAACTAGAAACAACAGAAAATGTTTTAACCAAGCTGTTTGAATAATTATGAAAGGTTAAAATGAAAGTACAGTATACACCTGACACACACCCAACACATCACTGCACCCAAAACAAACAAACAATATTTTTATTAAATTAACTCACTGTGGGTGTAGTTTGTAGAGTGCACCATCAACCCCTACAGTGATGTTCAGATGGTCCAGTCCTCGGTTCTCTCTGATCTTATCTACCACGGCTGCCATGCCTGCCCCACACAGCTCTGCTGCTCGGCGCGATACCGCTCCACATACCTAAGCAACAATGGAAACCTTTATCAATATTGCAACAGGTAACAGTCTCCTGGCGTCACAGTTTTCTCAGCCAGACAATGCACCACTCAAATAATATGAAGAATATTACCCAACCTCAAGGTAAGGTTGAAGCAGAGAGCATATTTCTTTGAACTACTTCCCAAACTATATCTGATGATAACCTTATTTCTGTTACTGTAAAAAAAATTAATGAAAGCTGTCCATAAGTCCAAATTTTGTGGAAATTTCAAGTTGGGTATCTCAAAATTTAGCTCAGAATTTCAAGATATTAAAGAAAATTTTGACTTATGGGCAGCATTTTTTTTTAATTAATTTATTTAAATGGCAGAAAGCTTTTACAGTAAAGGCAGATGAAGAATCTTTCCAACAGCACAACTGATTGTTTGTTAATTTAAACTTATTTTAATCTGGATATCTGGACTGCTTTTAACCATCAGTTATGGTTAGCAAGACTGTTTATGTTCATTCATTTCAACCAGGTATCCATACTCTTAGGAAACAGTTTCCAGACTTTTATTCAAACATTTTAACTGTTAGTCAGAAAAATTATTATTCCCCAACTGGCTGCAAGAGAATTTTCAGACAAACATGAAAAATTAGAGGCTATCATGCCTGTATGCTAGCAACTAAAGAAATCACAAGCAGGTTTCTGATTCTTTGCAGCCAGTTTCACTCAGCGAGAGCCAGCAAAATGCAGAAACCACTTCCAAATAGTCGGGGAATACATACAGTACTTTCCCCTAGCAACTGGTGGCTGTATCACATCTAGTATGGCAGAAAAATCTAGAGCATTATGTACATGATGTGATGTGAGAAAAATCTGAGGGCTTCCTCTCTCCATTAATATCTGGAGGGTTGGATCGATACCAGAAATAACAATATAACAATGCTACTTTTCAAGGACAATGCTTAGTTTTAACAGTTGCTTACAAGGTTCAAAAGTCTGACAGTCACAGTCCTCCAATTCCTCGCTGAAATTAGACTTTCTGATGTCCACAAACAAAGTTGTAACCAATAACATTACTAAATATTTATTTTAGTGTACCCAGAGTTTGTCTAGTCTTTCTGTTGTGCAAGATGGCTCACCAACATGGCTTAATAATAATGGTAATAATGGATTGCATTTATATAGCGCTTTTCTAGGCACCCAAAGCGCTTTACCACTATTCATTCACTCTCACATTCACACACTGGTGGAGGCAAGTTAATGGAGAAGACACAGAAAATTTCAGGTGCGTCTTTCTTTAAGATACCAACAGGCTAAATAAAAGTTGAGAGCCGTCTTTGGCCTCAGTGTTCCACTTTGCAAAAACCCTGTAAAACAGCCAAGGTTATTACAAATTACACCTGTGCATTGTTTGCACTAGATCAAAATATCTGCTGGAAGTAAGCGACGTGGTCCGGGTCAAAACACATACACAATGGCTTAATTGTTAAAATTTTTATACCTTGTAAAAGAGGAAAACATTGAATTTGTGATGCAGTCTGTAGGAGGTTACTGTGTGGCATGTTGCTTTTCTATCTTGTACCTCTTTGACAATGATGCTGTCATCGCAGGTACTGTTGAGCCCCAGGTGCTGGAGAATAGATCTGACTTGCAGTAGAGCCAAACGGTCACTGGAGGGAGACAACACAGTTACACAGCAGAAAATGCAATATTCATGTTAAATTATGAATACTTTAAATCTATCAAAAAATAGCACAAACATAGGCATCATTTGTCCTACCTCTCTATTTGTGACAGATATTTAGTTTGGAATATTCCAGGTGTTTTTAAGGTTTCCGTGACGCGTCCTCTGAACAGCAAACCTCCTCTTGTTAGATCCAGTAATACCTCTCGGACAATTTCACCTAAATACATCCCACTGGTGAGCTTTTCAAACCTATAAACACGAACATAAACTTGTAAAAATGTTGTGTGACCATCTCAACTTGCTACAAGTTACTGAATAAATCTCAAAAACATCAACTAACTACTACACGAGACACATATGTGTCACAGTATGTTTAAAAAAATCAGTCATAAAACATCAAATTTTATGTGTGTGCCTCAAGTAGGCGTCATCATACATACACAGTAAGGTGAGTGTAGCTAACCTTTGTTTTCCAGGGTTTACTGAGTTGTGGTCCACCTCAGCATCAAAAGGTGTGATGATGTCATCCAAGGATCCATCATCACCCAGACCCCCCCACTCCGTGTTTATACACATCTTTGATGTCTCAGAAGTCTCCGCCTTCTTATCTCCTTTTGACCCATCATCCTGATGAGAGAGGGAAACACACACACACATAAAGTGTTTAATTATGTTTTAACAATATGTTTTTAGCTCCCAACAAGCAAGTCCTTCCACCTTGTCCTCCACTGCTTCAGGTGTCTCCTCGTCTCCTTCTGTTTTCTGTTTCTTTTGTCTAATCTTCTCAATGTTCTTGAGTTCCTCCATGTAACAAGCATTTGACCCAGTTCCTGTAAAACAGACTCATATAGCTTATTTCCTTATTACGTCAAATATTATAATACTGTTCTTTGCATTTAAAATTCTTAAATGAACCATCATAACTATAAGCTTATTCTTAACTTAGCATTTCTTCACCCTTGAGGCCACATACCTGCAATCAGTCCAACTTCACACTGAGGGTCTTCATAGGCACAGCTCATCATTGTCCCAACTGTGTCATTGACCACTGCTACTATGTCCAAGTCATACTCCTGTGTGCGCACACCCACAAATGCATTGTAATGTTCCTGTTAGCCTAGACGTGTACCAATCTGATGTAATGTTTCTTCCCCTCATCTGTTTAAAACCTGGCCATCATTTTAAATCTTTACTCTGTTGTTTTTATTGACTCACGTTACGTCTTTTGATGGCCTCCCGTAGCAAGTTAACAACATCATGTCCTTCGCAGTCTGTGGCCTTGAAGCCTTTGGTCCAGCTAACCAGGATACCCTACAGAACATCCAAAGGTTGAAAAAGATTACAAACTGCTACAGAAATAATAATGCTACTGCTTTAGGAGTCTGTTTACATTTTTATTTAACAGAACAGTTCTGTAAATATAACATTCTGAGAACGTCGAATGATCAAGTGCCAAAAAGGCTAGTTCCACTTGAGGCTAGTCAGTGCCCATAGATTCATATTTTAAAATGCCCAACATCAGAGCAATAAGACAGTTGCACTGAGAGGTGATTTAAAACAAAAAACAACTTGTCTATCTGTGTGCTCGAGTTTTGGATGTTGTCGCTTTAATTAACAGACGACTGAGTGTCTGTTATTTCAATGGCCTCACCTGTGCTGATTCACTGAATTGTACCTCTCATCTGTGTTTGTAAGTGTTCATCTCTTTTGGAGCATTTCTCATGGAACTATAGCCAGTGAGTACAATTTATTTGTAAAGCACATTTAAATACAGCTATATATGTATGTGTGTAATTACATTGAAATACTCAAAGGTGGACATATGGACCATAAACAATAAGCAATAAACATAATGACAACAACAACCAGATGAT
The DNA here is from genome assembly GCF_057382185.1 of Mchenga conophoros. NCBI lineage: Eukaryota > Metazoa > Chordata > Actinopteri > Cichliformes > Cichlidae > Mchenga > Mchenga conophoros. Next base: position 16,431,983 of record NC_140526.1, read on the forward strand.
CCTACAAATGTGGCACAGCGACTACAAAGGCTTTTTGTTTGAGCCGTGACCTTGGGACATGTTAAGGATCTTTGCCTATAGATCTAAGAGAGCTGAATGTAACTGAATGAGTTGATGATGATGTCTGTGATGCCCCCCATCATCCATCTTACACGTGGCTTCCTGTGTGGTATGAGCTTGAACAACAAGTTTGTGCTTCAGTTTTCTATCAGTCTCTCAGTTAGTCTGTCAGTGTTTTGTCTTTATGTGTCCCTATACAGTTCACAGATGCAACCAAGCTATCTAGTGTTAACTGATAACAGGCCACCCTCTCATCCAAATATAATAACTTCTGGCTCCAAAAAACTAACAAGTTGGTGGCTAAAATGTTGAGGCTTCAAAATGCAGACTTTAGAAACCAGTGAGCGATGTCAGGTTTGCTACATCAATCTACAATCTGTGGCCTTTAACCTTTATGAGAGCAGCACTTTGAGGAAATCAGATACCAAATAATATACTCCACAGGACTTTGAACAACATCCAGCCTGGAAGGGAAACAACCGTGTGAACCAGTGTAATTTTAAGACAGTGTAAAGCTACAGTTTTCTTCTAATGAGCGGGTGTCACGATCCTGGGTCTTATGACCCAGTGTTTTGAGTTTTAGTTCTTTTGATGTTTATAGTGTATGTTTAAGCTTATTAAGTTTCCTATGTGCATTTGCTTATTAGTTCCCCCTTGTGTTTTCAACCCCTGTGAAGTCTCTCTTGCCCTTCGTGTGTTTCATGTCTGTGTGTCTTATGTTGTCAGGTCTGCGTCTCATTATATTTCCTGTTTTATTTTGAAGGGGTCCTGTGTTCCTATGTTCAATGTTTTTAGTGTTACTCTCTCCTTGTGTCGTTATGTTCATGTGTGTCAGCTGTTTCTCCATGTGTTCCCACTTCCCTCATTATCCGCCTGTGTGTATTTAGTCCGTGTGCTTTCAGTCATTCTTTGTCAGGTCGTCTGCTCATCCATGTCACTACTTCAGGAATCTATGTCAGTTCACCATGTTTAAGGTTTTTTCATGTTTAGTTTTAGTTCACCCAGTTTAGGTTATTGTTTAGTTTCACCAATGCCCTTTTGTTTGTACCCTTTTTGCTAGCCTCAATAAACGGCTTGATTTTTGTTAAATCCACGCCACGTTCAGTTTTTGGAGTCTGCGTTTTGGGTCCTTTTGTCAACACATACAGTCTGCCCTCGCCAGACTGTGACAGCGGGTCTAAATATTGTTACTTTTATCAGCACTGTTGTGATATTTTGATACCATAGTAGCATTTACAGGATATTGTTTTATTGTGATATTATACAGAAAAGAGTTACTCAATAAGGCCCATCTACTAGTTGTTTTTCTCTTTCTCTGTGACCCAAGAATTAATGTGTAAGACTCACAAGCTGGTACCCCAAGGTCGAAAACACCACAGAGATGAGACCACTTCCTTACTCCCATCCTCCCTTTTTCTTTATCTCTTAGAAAAAGGCTCGTTAAAGGCTAGGTGGTTTGTTTCAGAATTCACTAATGAAAGAACTCTGTATTTTATGTCTAGGAGTGTATTTTGCTGGGATGATCATAAATTGTAGCTGAACTGATAAACTACACAAGGGATACTTTGCTCAGAAGGCAGGAAGACGTTTCCTTATTTAGTCTGTACCGGTTTGAACTGGGAAAGCTGACACACGAACCTTTTTTTCTCTATATAAACTGCTGTGTATCAAATAAACCTTTGAGTCGATTTGGGAAGACAACCTGAAGCAGTCTGTGTTTCCTTGTTCTCCCAAGCTGCTCCCGACGTCGTAACTAACCCAGCTGAATGGCATACCTGAGTGTTACTTTAAATAATTAGGAATCTTAGAAGGAAAGGACAGAACTCTGCTTATCGCTCACGCCACGGAGGAAACCCGGGACGGCAATTTCCTTCAAGCACTATATGATGTTTCTAATTATTTAGAACAGGTTCAAGGTGGTTTGGTTGTCTAATAAGAATTATTTCCATCCATCGGTCAGTTTTCTTAACAGCTTATCCAACTGTATCTGAGGGCTGAAGCCTGTCCCAGCAGGGACACGGTGTGTTAAACCCGGTCAAACTCGGACAGGTTGCCAGTCCCTCACAGGGTAATACTATTTCTTTTTTTTCCTTTTTTTTTGCCTGTCCCATTTGGTTCTTTAGCCGTCAGAATTGTTGTCTGAAGACCAACAAGGATACCCAATGGATTTATTTTGCCAAATCGATCATCGTGGCATTGCCGTATTGGTCTATTTGATCGACCTTTGTTTTTATTATTTATTTTATTTTATTTTCAGTTGTTACAGACGGGACAGACATGAGTGAGGGATAGGAAAGGGAGAAAGAAAGAGGAAGGAAAAGAAAAACAGAAGGGGAGAGGGACAGTGAGAAGTGGGGGGGGGGGGGGGGGGGGGAATCTCCTGGATCACCTGTTGAGAGAAAAAGAATAGAAAACAAGCAAAAAAAACCAAAGCAACATACTAAACACAACACCATCACATTAATCTAGCTAAGTGTAAACAGCAGTAAGTACTAAATATTCAATGTTGTTGTGCAGCACGCAGGACAGACGGCGCACAATGTGCTTTGAAGTAGCAGCCGAGAAAGGTTTAATTTAAGTCTACGAACAGTGAACATCCGTGTGCACACCTGTGTGGATCAGCGCGCTTGTATTCAAATGGTTTCCACATGTAATGGTCTGCAAGAGGATGTAGAGAGCCATAGCCCCGTCCCCCAGGGCATGAAGCAGGCATGGAGGCATGCCTGCTTCATGGAGGAGGAGGAGGCCTGACCGAGCAACAGGCGCCAGGTAGCCACCGGGAGTGAGCTGGTACATACCTCAGCGCCCAGTCCCGGACACCAAGAACCACCAATGCACCGACCCCTGAGGGCATCAGTCACCGGCAGGGAGTGTGGTGAGGGGAGATAGGCCCTGGAGGGCCTGGGAGTTCCCAGAGAGGTGGAGTCTAAACTGACATATAGACACAGACAAACAGGCACACACAGACACAAACATGCATTCCCACCCTCATGCACACATATACAAACACTCAGCACTCACCCAACGTAAGGATTGACATAAATGGACATGTACACACAATCACATTCCCCAAACATACTCTATACCCCGGGTCCAGGTACCCTCGCCCCCAGAGGGGGAAACAGAACCCAGACCCAAGAGATGTTACCCTTCCCCCCGGGGTGGAGGCAAGCAGACCGTCCCAGGCTCCGCAGCAGCAGGGAGGCCAATCGGACAGCCAACATCTCCTCCCAGCCCCCCCGCCGGCTAGCAGAGAACGGGGGTGTGTGAAGACCCCATACCTCCCTCCTCCCGCTCATGTGTAGTGTTGCTGCGTGTTGTTCTAAAGTGCATTTAAAACAAGGGAGAGCATGGTGCTGCTGCCAGAGAGCAGCAGGTGTTAGCACGGCCCCTCCCGAGAACCCTCAATGTCTACATGGATTTAAAATTGAGAGGTGGGCACCGGCGCCAGAGGTAGGTTTGAGTACACAGACCGTCCACTGTACGCCGTTAACGTGCCCACCCTCAAGGCCCTATATATATGTGTGTGTTATGAGAGTGTAAGTAATGTGGATGTCTAAGTTGTGAGATAAAATTGAGGCACAGGTGGCCAGAAGGGGACAGAGGGGAGGGGGGGGGATGTCTCCCTTGCACCCTGGTGACACACCCGCACCCCAAGGCCCTACCTGTGTGAGTGAGTGTGGTGGAGCGGGAAGAGGGAGGTAGCCGGGGATGGGGAGGAAAAGGAGGGAGGGGAGGATGCCCCTCCCTAGGGCCAGCTCCCCCGCTGACCCCAGTAGGCACCCCTGTCCTCTGGTACCCACCAAGGCAAGGGAGCCCAGGTCCAGGTCATCTCCCAGACTACACAAGACAACAGACACCCAGGTTAAGTTTATTCTCCACCTCTCCTATGTCTCTCCCCCACCTGCAGAGTGGACTCCTGCAAGGATGGAACAACCTCCCCGCCAGTTGAAGAGCCCCCCAGTTAGGCCGATGCACAAGAGGCCCCCTGCGCCAGGGCTGAGCCCCCGTGCACCCACCCGCCCACAACCTCGGTGACACACCGACGAGGACCGAAGCCCCCAAGGCCCAGCCAGAGCCCCAGCACGGAGGCGAAGCACCCCCGAACCCCAAACCCCCACGCCTGCCCCCGATCCACTCAGGGGCAGCCAGGCCACCAGGCCAGGGCATACTATTTCTAATTTAACCACTTTGATACAAAGTCTAGCTTATTGTGTTTTACTGCTTCACTGTAAAATAAGGTGCAGCCAGGTTTTCTGTGGCTGCAACAAACGATTTTGACGTACCGTGTCAATGGCCGTCTGCTCACAGGGGAAAGAGAAGGTGAAGCCTGCTGGAAGATGTGCTTTCTTCATCCCCATGTAGTCCAGGAAGTCACTCACGTATTGCGCTAAATGATCAAACAGCTGGAGACAAACAGAGAGAGAAAAAAACAAACAAACTGTGTGTTAGATTTTCAGTACTGTTTTAGAAGAATTCAACCCTACCTCGTTTAGACAACACTGTCAGCAGTGTACAACTTCTTATAATTAATTTAATTACTTAATGACTAAACCCAGTTTGATGCTTTCTGTCAGGGTGCTGACGGTATATGCATGTTTCTCACCTCTTCTCCTGTTCCCTGCATTATCTCCAGCGGTACAGTGTAGATTTTATGGTAAAGCCGTGTGTTGTTTTGAAGGCCTTTCTTGAATTTGACCAGCATAGCTCTGAAGTTGGTTCCTCCCAGATCCAAAGCAAGATATTTTCCACGCTCTGGTTAAAAAAATAATAATTATGATCTTTGTTTATATTTTAAAAATACAAACTTCCTAAAAAAGTTTTTAACAAAGCAGTTACATCTTTGCGAAAGCTAGAGGTGACGCTGAATGTATTGATTGTGAAGCTGCTGTTTGGGTTTGATTAAGAGGCCTGTAAGAACGTCAGTGTTTGTCTCTGACCTGTGCCATCAGGTGTATGGTAAACGTAAGAGGGCAGCATCTTAACTGCTGAGGGGCCTTTGTTCTTTAGCCCTGCCTCCAGCCCTGCTCTCATCGTGGCCTTGACCAACTGGAGCTGCTCTTGACTCAGTTTGAAGGGAGCCAGTGTCTCATCCACCTGGAAAACCAGAGATACTGTTTATCAGATATTTAAGCCCTTCTTTTTTATTTCACCTGTGAAGAATCACACAAACACAGACATACAACTTGCAGCGCTCTAACCTGTCTCTTCCGTGATGCCAAGCGTTGGGCAACTGCTGTTACCAGGGCAGCCCCTTTGCTGCTGCCGCTGTCCGAGAGGACGAATCTAACCTGGCACTCAGGAAGCAACCGGCGCACCACCTTATGGAGACGTTTAGCATACCTGGAATAGAAGTGACAGAAACACAAAACATTCGATATTTCATCAGGCTATTTTAGATGTTTGTTAAGAAGTATTTATATTAGTGATCTGCAGCTCATCAAGTAAGAGAGGACATGATGCTGTTATGTCCAAACTCTTCATCAAGGCCCTGTTTGTTGTGTTGGGTTCGCTGACTTTATCAGAGGTGATCAGGGCATCACTATCATACACATCATCCACTGGATTCCAAAGTTCAGTTTTTCAAGCCTTGTCAGGATTTTCTTCACTCACTGAAAGTGATGATTGGGATGCTGAGATGCTAAAACCATGACTGAGACCTCAGGTCGAAGAGCAAAGAAGCCACGGCAGGTTTTCCATAGGCTTCTATACAGGCTTCTTTTTATCCACTGCTGGCCATCAGAGAGATTAAGGCAATTCCACAGAGCCAGAATAGTCCATCTTTTATTTACAGCCTATAGTTGAGGTCAAATTGTGCACATGAGGATTCTCATTGTGTATGAGTGGTGAGTGCAGTGCTGAGCTGTGGTACTGTGTGGTTGATGTTAGGTTAAACTCACGTGTGACAAATTTACCCCAATCATTTAACAGCTTATGTCTTTGGTCATTTATTTAATCCATTGCTTAACTCTAGTTTCTACTCAAGGCTCTTTGTGAGTGAAGTTTAATTGATTTTGCTTCAAACTTTTATTTATTTTGGATTTTTTTTAAAAATATCAGAAACTTTTTACAGCAGCCATTAGTCATAGTTAGAAAGGAAGAGGACTGTTGAGAGTACTGGCTCTTTTTGTGTTATATCAGTTACATATTTATTAATCTCAGTAGTTGTAAACTAATATGGGTTTGAGTGATTCCCACACTGACTTACTGCGGATGTGTCTTGTACACAGTTCCGTCCACTCCCACAGTGATCCTCAATGCCCTCAAATGCCGGTTTTGCTTGATTCGGGTTAAGATGGCAGCCAGCCCCGCGGCCACCAGATTGGAGGACCTGAAGGACACGATGGTGCTGACGTGTTGAACAGCAACGCAGTCATCTTGTGATGGGTTCAAACCGAGCTCCACGAGAATATCTCTGGTGTTCTTCAGACCATTTTTGTACCTGAGACAAATGAATATTTATGGCATTCATGCTGTTTTTGGACAGACGCCAGGTGACCAAGAGAGATAAAGACAGCTTACTCCTCCATGGCTGCCACGTGTGCTGTGGTTATCTTCCCTTTGGTCCTCAGGGCATCAGGCACGAGTCCATCAAACAGCTGTCCCAGTTTAGCCATCTTTAACACAACCAGCCTCACTAGCTCACCCAGATACATCCCACTGACCATCTTCTCAAAGCTACAATAGACCAGAAAAGGGTAAAAGGTTTATACAGAGTTCTACAGTACTGAGCAAACATCTTAAGCCACTCATTTCTGAAAGCTCTTCAGAGTTTTTCTATAGATATTCGTTGCTTTTTCACTTTTTAGTCCCGTCCTTGTATCAGACACTTTTTCAATTAATGTTTTTTTTTTCAGTTTGATAAGCCAACAATGGACATTTGTTCAAGCATTAAAAAGACACCTAACTGAAGGGATGAAACGGCGCTTTTAAATTGAGCCGTTTGTTAGCCTGTCACAAAAAACTATTTCCCATTTCATTAGTTGAATCTATGAAAAATCCCCAAAATGCCACAGGTTGACAAGCATAAAATGGTAATATTGAACCAAGAAGCTGAGACCCAAACAGCTAGAACTGAAAAGCTGGCATTTCTCAGCACGATGTGCAGTGTGTCCTTAAGAAAACTGGAAACTGGACAAGTGGAGGACAAAAAAAAAAAAAAGCATGAATGCTAAATCGACATCAGAAGAACATTATCCAAAAGTCACGTATGGCAAAATACACAAACACTGGACTGAAAATTAGTATCAACAGGATTTATGGAGTGAGTAATCCAAATTTGAAAGTTCTGGTTTAATTGTGAAGCTGGATGGAGATGATCAGAAGAAAGGTACAACAGTGTGTGTCTATAGCCATCTGTAAAATATGGTGGTGCCTGTCATTGCTTGGGATTGCATTTCAGCAGGCTGCGTTGAGGATTACAAATACAGAAAAATACCATCAGATCAGATTTTGACACCATGCAATAACATTAGGAAAGATTCTGATTGGCATCTGTCTGATTATCAGCATGATAATGATCCCAAACACACTCCCACTTGGAACAGTATCAGTCATGGACTGGCCTCCCCAGAACCCAGACCTTAATATCACTGAAGCAGTGTGTGATCTTCTTGGCAGAACAAAAGGCAGCCATCATCCAAAGAAAAGTCCTCCAAGAAGCCTGGAGAACTATCCCTTACTCTAAGAAATTACAAGAAAACTTCCCTAAGAAAGTTGCACCTATTTCAAATTTATCTTCGGAAGTCATAAAGAAATGAAGGACGTCTTAATGGACACACTATTTTATATCAAAAGAAAAGACAAAGCTGCTTTCCTTACATTTGTTTTCCAGGATTGATAGAGGTTGCATCAACATCCTGATCAAACTCTGTTATGTAATCACTCAGGGCCCCATCGTCCCCAAAGCCTCCCCACTCGGTGTTCACACACATCCTGCCCTCGTCTCCCTCCACCAGGTCAACATGACGCAGCTCCTCCATGTAACACGCGTTGGTGCCTGTGCCTGTAAGCACCCAAACACACAGGATACATAGACTGATTCCATTAAGATTACTACAATAAACAGGATACGTTAATGGTTCTATCTGTCTATACTTCACATCTAATTCAATATCCACACATGCACAGCAAACCACCAGAGGGAGCAAGATGACTATGGGTAAGTGTGCTTTGTCTTCTCTTGCAAAATATTGTCATTGTTTCCATGTGTTTGCACAAAAAACATAAATAAGAATTAATCTAAAAATATTTAAACGTGTTTTGCAAAAGTTAAAACACAAAGTTTGGAGTAGATTTGCAGAATCAGAGTTATTGATGCCTTTTGCATTTACAGTCAGCACTATTTCCTGTCACTAATATGCAGTTATCTTTGATTAGATAATATCTATTAGCTATGTTTAGATAATTATGCATCAATCGTAAGGGCTCCAAAGGCTCACTAGATAAAAAAGAAACCAGAATAAAACCTAATTTATAATACAGAATTTTGGTTTCAAGCTTTTTCTAGTTTTAATGCAGAACATTTGCTTTGTTTTACTGAACACTGGATAACTTTATGCTTATTTAAATGAACTACAGAAGAAGTTTAGAGTGATGGCTGCTCATGTACATGTCACACTCATACAAAACAATAGTTTCTGTAAAAGGACACAAGAGACTAGTTGAATTATGTGAATCTACTTACCAATGATGAGCCCTACATCGCAGTACTGATCATCAAAACCACAGGTCATCATTGTCGCCACAGTATCATTAACCATCGCTAACACTTCTATGTCCATTCCCTGCAGAGGGCGTTATTAAAGAGATAAACCAGGTTATACTGTTCAGTTTACATACTGGGTATCAGATGGGTTCAACTCTTTATTTTTCCACTTCATCTTACGTTATATTTCTCATCATGTCTCAGTTTCTGCAGATAGTTTATGGGTAAATTATGGAAGCAAGCACTGGCAACCCACCCCAGTTCTGTCAATAGCCTCTCTGAGAGCCTGGACCACATCTTTCCCCTGAAGGCCTCGAGCCCGGCAGTTCTTACTCCAGCTCAACAGTAATCCCTGCAAGAGGAAAAAAGTGGTTCGAATGATTATGGGATCTAAATCTAAAAAGACAGACAGATGTCAGCACGTGGAGTATAACACACTACAGGTACAGCTCATGAAAACCAGATGTCTCGATGTAGAGAGTCATACCTTATCCAAGCGGGTCTGTTCGCAGGGGAAGGAAAAAGTGAATGCCAGAGGATGTTTCTTATCCAGACTGATGTTCTTTACGTGAAGAAAGTCCTTCAGAGATTCTGACACATGGTCAAATAACTACATACACAAAGACAATGAAGAGGGAGAAGTTCAAATCTCTTCTTCTTGCTTGTTGAATCCTCCTCAAATCTACTTTCAGATCTTTTTATTCTTACCTCTGGTGCTCTCCCATTGAACAGCTCCTTTGACATAGGGTATATCTTCTCCTCCATCTCCACTCCTCCCTTCCTGACCCCCATCCCCTCTCTCACCTTAACCTGGAGCACCTTAAACTTGGAGCCTCCAAGATCCAGTGCCAGAAACTGTCCCTTCTCTGCAAGAGTGGTTGAAAGAGAAGGAAGATCTTTAATCTCTTGCTTTTACTTCAAAACAATGGCAGTCTTCTTCTTTTTTTTAAGATCTGCCCAGCAGCCCTAATAAAAGGGACATTAACACGAGTAACCTGAGCCATCAGGAGTGGAGCGGACATGTGTCGGCAGCATTTTTACAGCTGCGGCGGCCGAACTTTCAGCTGAGAGCCCCTTCTTCATTTCAGCCTGGAAACGAGCTGAGATATCAATTAACTGGTCATCATGGAGGCGCATTGCATGCAGAAACCTGTCGACCTGAAAGAGACACAGAACACAGAGAGCAAAACAAAGTGAGATGTACCGCTGGATTTTCACTCGAACAAGAAGGGATGAAAGAGAGAAAAATGTATATTTCTCTCTCTCTCATTTGTATTTTGTGGACTTTCTTATTAGGTGTCAGACTAGTTTTGCTTCTCTCATTCAGTTACTTTTCTTTTTATATCCTCTGTTACTGTTACATGCCTCATCACAGCTTTATAATATTACATATCAAAATTCACCAGAATCAATTTGAACATCTGATCAACAGAGAAAAAGTTTAAAAAAGCAACTTTTTTCTTGTATTTCAGATATGAAGGATTTTTTTCATGTATCTGATGTCTTTTCACATATGTTTTGAATTTTGGGGTTAATAATCTGAATTTGAAACTCAGTGATGTTGTAACAGTAACTCAACATGCCAAACTGTCTCTGTAAATGAGTTAGGAAGTAGTACAAAACAAAAAAGCTGAAGATCATCAGCCACACCCCGTGTGCTGTATTCACAGCTGAACCGTCGCCGTGGAGCATGTGCTCATAGGACAACACCCTGAGGTTTTACGATATAAGTGCCAGAGTGTGAGTGTAGCGTGAGCGAGGACAGTGTGATTGTAGGAGTGTCCATACTTTGTCCCGGGTGAAAATGTGCGATCCAATGTGGACTAAGAGGAGCAGCGACACTGCCAGGGAAAGTTGTTAATGATTGTTCAGATAAAGATAAATGGTGACACAGTGACTAATGATCCCACATTTCACCTTGATCATTTATATTACTCTACTGACTTCTGCCATGTCTCGTTGACTTAATTTTAGTCACGTGCATTTCTGCAAATCCTCAAAGAAATCATCAGAGATTTGTCCTTCTTTTAATCACTTTCTCTTTCTGGATAAATCCTGATAGAACTGCCCAAGAAGTAAATCAGGAAACAACACATTAGAAGAGTAAGTTTGTCATTGGTGGCAAATATATCTCTGATGATTAATGTAGCGAGTAGAGTTGCATTTAAAATACGATTTCCAATCAAGAGCATAAATTCAGTGCATTAGCAGCTTACACTTTCATAACTGAGAAGACTTTAAATAACTGTAGAGCTTCAAACCCCCTCATTACCAGGGCTGTATTAATTATATGCACTGTTTGAAACAGACTTGTGTTTGTGTGTGTAGCACTCACCTTCTTTGTGGGGTCCTCCTGGAGTTTGGAGAAAAAGAAGGAAATGAGATGAACAGCCAACATCTTCACTGATAAGAATCACCACAAAGTCTTCCAGCTATTCTTTGATACTGTCAGCGTGCGTGACAGGTGAACACACTTCACTAAAATAAGGAAAAATGTGTTTTCCCCCCAATCCTTTCCACTCTGCTAGGTGTTATTTCTTTTTACGTTTGTGCTCTCATTGTCTCTTGCCGAGTCCACTGAGCAGATACCAGCCTCTGCACCAATTCAATGATTAACAGCAAGCACAACCTCCTTTCTACAATCATTTCCTTTAATGTGTCAGATACAGGCTTGCTTAGTGTTTTCGTCATAGTTGCTCGAGTGACTTTTCCTAAACTTTGAACTGAAGATTTTAGGAAACTAAAATATTTGAAATCCCCCCTGCGGTGCACTGTAAGTGATGCACCTTGGCCTCATTAGACAAATTTGTAAGACAAATTAATAATGCAAAAAATAATAAATCAGAATCAGAATCAGAATACTTTATTGATCCCTGGGGGAAATGATTTATTAAATATTTATTAAATATATTATAAAATACACAAACTGCATGTATGCACTGTATATTTTGGGAATAAATATATTTTTAAAAAAGGAGACAGTATATATTATGTTGCAGTAAAACCCCATTTTAGAAAACCTTCAGGCTCTTTTTGTTTCCTTCCCCTTGCATGAGCTGCAAATCACATTGACACAGAACACTACAAACATCAACACATTTAAAATACTGTTTAATATCATATCATTTCAAGCATACAAAGAGGAAAAATATGACATTTCATCTGAATAACAGGCCTTCACCCAGTTAAGGCTCTCACTTTTTTCCTCAGTTAAAGAAATGTTCATAGAAATTACGTGTTAGAGTCTGACGACTGAGAAAACTTCCAGCATTTAATGAACTTCAGTGTCTTCTGGTGTCAAAAATTCTACTGAAACAGCACATTTGACAATGATGTCTGTCAGTTATTGGTTTCACAAAGAGGAGATCTCTCACAGACACTTGATCCTTCATAGACAGAGACTGGAGCTAGAAACATTTTCCAGCTTTAGTGAGTTTGTACATTTGTTGAATGGAAGAAAACATTTGGTTAGATCTGTAGCACAGGAACAAGGTGGTTTTTTTAGTTTTAACGCTGGAGGTCAAAGCTTACTGGGATACTTTCAGTGCTAGAAGGAGTTCTCACATCTGTCTTAAATGCTTAAAACATCAACAAATGCTGATGTCAGTTTTTTGCTCTTCACTGAAGCAAAATGAAAAGGTTCTTCATTTCTTCTTCTTTTTCCTTTTCCCTTTGTTATTACTCTGATGCTCCAGATCAAGTGCCCTCTGACTGCTGTTGTCTTGCTTCTGATCTTTAGACCATTCCCTCTGCAGCTGCTGGAGCAAATCGGGCGTCAACAGCCCGTCTCTCACCAGACGACTAGCCAGAGAGCTGTCCATCATCTGTCCTGAGGCTCTCTGTCCCCTTTGACCTCTGCTTCCAGTCAAAAAATGTGTGCTGCCAGTTCCCCTTCCTGTCTGGCCATGCCTGTTGCTCTGCGCCTGCAGTGGGTCAGTGACTGTTGTGTCAGAGGCTCTGATGAGCCGGGTGATATTTCGCACACCCTGCTGGATGATATCATCAAGTTCCCGCTGGATTTCTCTAATTGAGGCAGTATCTGGAAACATGTCCATGAAACGGTAGCTGCGGAGGCACGTAGACACAGATAAAGAGGATTAATATGGCAAAACTGGAAATTACGACAACAAAGAAGAGTTCATACAAACAAACACATCGTGATCGCATATTAAAAAGGCATAAAAACAGGTGAGGCAACTTGCCAAAGGTGGAAATATAAAGCTACCTTAACCAGAGGTAGAGATCCAACACGTCATGGACAGCTTCCAGGTGAACCAGGTCTTTAATGTTTTTAGGTGGAGCCAGAGGCCAGCTGATGTGGCGACAGACCCAGTCAAACGTCAGGGGTTCGTCTCGACTGAATTGACGGGCAAACTGGAGAAGAAACATGATTGATCCATCAACAGTGCAGATGACATGCTGTACACACTCAGATAATAAAGTAAATGTTAAACGTATACTTTATTTGTGTTGAACACAGTTTTAGTATTTATTATCTGATCACAGTTTTATTTACAGAACCAAATTACCTTCTATAGGTGCATCGCTATTGCTCTAAACTAAATACTCGGAGCCTTAGCACACACAAACAATAGAAATACGCAGAACTTAACCCTTAACCTCAAAGGTTGCTCATTCATGGGAATTTTATCTACTCTTGTTTTATCAGTTTGATAAGACCATAAAAAGAATCAGGTGTGACAGGAGGGTTATTACACCAATGCCTCACTGGGTCAACTTCCTCACCCTCGTTTCATCATTTTTACTCTCCTCATCAGCACCCTCTACTGCTCACTCCTGTCCTTCCACCATTAACCTTAAATCTCTGCAGCCTTCTAATGTTTACATCCACTCACTCACCTTAAGGAAGGAGGTACATACAAAAGGCTGCTTTTTGTTGATGGGAGCAGTGCAGAAGACGTAGCGTGACCTCAGGTTAAGCGGTATGTGCTGAATCATGTCCGCCAGAAACTTAAAGTCGTCAATGTTGCAAACAAAATACAAACCGTCCACCTGAGAGAGGCTGACAAATATGTCCTGAGAAGGGGGCGAGAGAACGAGAGCATTTACAATCTTGAATAAGACGTGGCTTTAAAATGTCGAACAGTAAAACTGAAATACAAAACGTGCATTTTCCTTTATGTACCCATTCACAGCTTAAACACATTTGTATTAGGGTGCATTTTGCTTCATCATTTCAGCACGCATGCTGGACTTTAAAAAGGAAAGTTAGCTATTAGCGTCTTCAAAAAATAATAAAGAAATAAACTAATGACGATCCTTTGCTTTTAGTTTTAGCGGGTCTGCGCTGAAACACAAAACAATATTTAACTTTCATTTTTGCTACAAAGGGGAAACTGAAAATATTAGTGCTGTCAATAGATTAAGAAAAATTAACCAATTAATCGCAATTACTTGATCAATAGCCTGGTTGCAATTACTTTTTTTTAACGTCATATTTAAGCTTGTAACTGACATTTATGCAATATAATGAAGTAAATGCAGAACAAACAAAGAATGTGTGCTTAAAAAGAGAATTTGAATAGTTTTCTTCAATCTTTTAGCAAAGGTTAAAAATGCGCATGCAGTTAAAACTTTTAATCGCGTTGACTGTGATGGCGGATAATCTGTGTTAACGCGTAAAAATACTTTTATGCTACTAAAAAATGACAACAGTTTTGTCATGAAAATGTTCTTTTATCAAATTATTTCATGTAGTGTAATATAGAAAGGATACATGCAGCAGTCAGTTGTATTTGTTTACATTTAGGCATTTCAGATCTTAAGTCTTAACCAGACTTAAACAGACTTTTTCAGGTGGTTTCACAAACTGTTGAGGAAAAAAAACAGCGACTAACAGTCCCAAATAAAAACATGCAGCTCCTGAAAAATTCACACTACAGTAAAATACCAGCTTCTGTTTCAATCTAAAGACTGCTCAGGCTTTATTTTACCACATTACCAACTATTTAACCCGTCTCAGTAAACTCTACTCACTGATGAAGACCATGAAATGTAGCTGGAAAACTACAAATCTTTCCCCCGTTTTTATGTATTTATTTTTTATTCTGCTGTTTGAAGGTCTATAATGAACATTTCAATTCTCGCACTGATCACTAAACGAGTGGCTCTACTCACAACAAGGTTGGACAGCGTTGCATCGGGCAGATGGTAAGCAAACATCTCTATCTGCTCTGCAGTTGGATGGAGTCCTGCAGTCTGAGGCAATAAATTGGAGAATAAAATGAGAAAGATGTGTTATTGCAGGAATGCTGAAAGTAGATTTTGTGTTTGTGTGTAAAATGATCACCTCTATAGGATCGACAGAGTGACTGAGTATTTCTTTGAGCACGGGGAGATCGTCTCTGTGCATGGTTGTAACTTCTCCCTCTTTAAACTTGGAGGAGAACCTGCAACAGGTGGCAGAAGATGGAGTTTAATATAGTGGCCTAACAGAAGCTCAAAGGGATTGTCTGCATTGTTGTATCAAAGGAGGCTGACCTCCCAGCACGGCCAGCAATCTGCAGAGCCTGAGAAGTGCTGATGGTCTCCATCTGTTTCTCCCCTTTCTCATTAACGTTAGGCTTCACCAGACTGTTGAAGATGATGCGTTTTATACTCCTGGAGCGAGAGAAGGGGCGGTAGGGTGAAGTAAAACAGAAAGGTAAGCACACAGATGAACAATATCCTATATGGCAGAAAGCATGCAACCACTTGAAAGAGAGAAAAAAAAAAAAGATTGATATGGCT
Organism: Mchenga conophoros; assembly: GCF_057382185.1. Classification (NCBI taxonomy): domain Eukaryota; kingdom Metazoa; phylum Chordata; class Actinopteri; order Cichliformes; family Cichlidae; genus Mchenga; species Mchenga conophoros. Next base: position 16,447,500 of record NC_140526.1, read on the forward strand.
CTAAAAATATTCCATAAAGTATGTTTTGCACTTACAGGTTAAGCCCCATGCCTATAGCATCTGTAGCAACCAGAATCTTGCAGGGGTCATCAGGGTCATTAAATTTCTTTGCCTGGGACAGCTTGGTGCCTGTAAATCAAAATTTTGACATTTAACCATTTTTCTCCTAAAAATTGACTAAACTGACTTATTGGCTCAGTTCTACACAAAGGCATACACTCACTGGCCATTTCATTAGACAGACCTCTTCAGGTGCTCATTAATGAGTTGCGTTTACCCATGTTACGCATTTTTAAAAATGTCATCTGGTCTTTTGAGTCACCAGTTTTGCTTGGACGTTCATTGGATGGTTGGGTCAGAATTTTGCATAAGCAAGACAAAACCATGGATGCATCCTGCCTTGTAACAATTGTTCAGGCTGGTGGTCGTGTTATAGTGTGGGGGGTATTTTCTTAGGCCCTTAGTACCATCTGAGCATTGTTTGAATGCCTGAGTACTGCTGCTGACCATGTCCATACTTCTATGATCACAGGATACCCATCTTCTGATAGCTGCTTCCAACAGAATAAAATAAAGCTCAAATAATCTCAAACATGATAGTGAGTTGACTGTTCTCATATAACCTCTACAGTCCACAATCCAACAGAGCACCTTTGGGATGTGGCAGAACAGGAGATTAACATCTCGGATGTTCAGCTAATAAATCCGCAGCAACTTTGTGATAAAAAGCTCTTCCAGCACCTTCTTTGATCTATGTCATGAAGAATTAAGACAGTTCTGAAGACAAACGGGGCTTCAACCCAGAACCAGAAAAGCGTACCTTAAGAAGTGACTAATGAGTGCAAGCATTCAAGTGACAAATATAAAACCACTTAGATACTCACCTGGAGGTAGGCTCCCATAAATTACAGCACATTCTTGCCCTCTGGCCTCGATCTGCCTGCTGATAGAATAGATGTCATTTTTACTAAAGCACACGATGCAGTCTCCTGGCCTCAGGTTGTCTAATGACTCCACAGCATGATCCAGTATTGAGAAAGGAGTTAGACGCTGGTAATTGTGAACCTGCAGAGAGAAGAAGACTGAGATGAGATGAGAAAAAGGGGATCGCCAATGATGAGGTTAGAAACATCAGCCAAAATCTTTTCTTTCAGATGTCGCGTCCATCACAGTCTCACCTCCACCTCCTCTCCAGTGGTGAACATCAGCTCTTTGATAAAGTCTATGGCTGCAGGTTCCCCACACACGTGGATCTCCTCTGCACAGAGACCTGCACAAATGCACAGAATAATAAAGTAATTTAGGTTTAAAAAAAAATAAAATAATAATTACGTTTCTGAGTATGTTGTACAAACCCAGCAGAGCTCTGGTCCATGCCCATCCTCTGGAAGGATCTCGGATCATTTGAATTTCGTCGATTACAGCAACCTCATCTATAAACACATAAAACTGAGGTCAAAATCTACCTTTTAATCAGTTAACATACACAAAATTTCAATAACTACCTAATATGAATCGATAACCTCTCCATTTTCTTTTTAAAAAATATATTCATTTTTTCAGATTAAAAGAAATGTATCCTTTCTAGAGCAAGGTTTCAAACTTCATTCAGAGCCATCCTTTATAGTTTAATCATACGTGGTTATAAGGGGAATATTTGTTTCCCGTGACAGATTATTTATTAACATCACAGAAACTCAGGTCAAAGAAAGAATATCAGAACAGTATCTAAAATATTGAACTGTATGTAAAGAACATTTACATAACGATTATCACACTTACACGGTGTAGTGACGCTGCACATCTCAATGGTGCAGGCCACATGACCAGCTGCTCGACCCTCTGGGTCCACGAAGGTCCTCTCCTCTCCAGTAACCAGGTCACATGGTACACCCTGAAGCACACAGAGAAAGTGCAATTAATGTCAGTATTAATAGAAACTAAGACACCTTGAGAACATACACAATGTGACCTTTCTCCACACACAAACACACTAGGACACATGAAAAGACTGATGTTTACACAGGAGCACAGTTACGTACAGCATCGTTGCTCTTCTCAAAGATCTCGTGGGCCAGCAGCTTCAAGGGGCCACAGTACACACCAGACTTAGCAGCCAGGTAGCGTTGGATGGCATGGTAGGTTTTACCACTGTTAGTTGGCCCAGCGTGGAAAATCACCTTCCTCTGGATGGCACGAGCCTCGGGGTACCTAGCGAGCACATAAATATGGTTTGGTAGCGGAAGCCAGAAAGCTTCTTTTAATGCGACGTGTGTGGCGTTTGGTCGGGTTTAAAATACACACCAGTTGGCCGGGACCCTGAGGTCTGAGATCTTTCTCAGGTCATCCATACAGTCCAACATGGGAAAGATGTGCTTGGCATGACGCATGAAGTATGGATAGATGTCATCTATATGACCTGAGAAAAGTCAGACAGAGGAATATTTCTAAATATAACGGTCACTGAACAAACAGTTTCAACCAAGTAACAGTTACTCCATAAAGAGACAAACCTGCTCCACAGCAGATGTCGTTGAGGATGATGTGCAGGTCGGCAGGGAGCGACGTCATCTCTAGGATATACTTCCTGAAGCTGATGAAGGCCTGGTGGAACAGACGAGCTGCATGTGCATGGAGAGAAAACGGATAGCCAAAGATATCTGGTGTTAAATCTGTGCAAATTTCCCCGCTTGTGTAAATTTACAATTATCTTCCTAGCTATTCATTCCATTACTTTCCCATTGTTATGAGTATTGGATAATCCACTAAGTGTTGTCAATCAATTCTTTTATGCTGACAAAGAGAAGTTCCAGTCAAAAAGTTGTAGTCAATCATGATAACTAATGAGAAGATACTAGGCGTTGGCCATGTTATGTTAAAAGACACTGGAGAACCTTCAGCACCACTTATTAAAAGATTTAAGTGAGTCTATATATATTTCACCCTATGTGGATTAGAGAGAACCCTAAATAAATTCAAACCTTGATGAGTGTATGTAAAGTTCTGACCACATCTGTATATAACCTATTTGTCAACATATAAACAAGGTTATTAGACAGAGGAAATCTCTTTCTGGCATATGATCACTGGCTTGTGGCCTTCCATGGCTAAATACACACGATCAACAGATGAGTTTTTTTTCCCCTCACCATCCAAACCCGAGTCCGCTGCCAGCTTCTGCATCTCTTTCCTTTTGTAAAACCGATTCAGAACCTTCAGCAGCTCATCTGAATCACAGACACAAACAGCAGAGACGATGTTGCATCATCTGAGAAAATAACCCCCACCTTTATAATCATTCGCAACCAATAGAACAAGTATACACTTTAATAAAAAAAAAAAATGTTAAAAAAACAACACCCAGTATTATCTTGTACATTATTAAGTTCAGAGTAGTTTAACTGACCAACTTAGGTTTCGTTTACTCACTTTTATCCAGCGGCTGGGTGAGCTCTATTCCCACACCGCCGTCTGCCGAGGCGTCTGCCTTCAGGGAGACGGGGACAAACAACGAGGTGTCCGGAGGTTTCGGAGAGGAGCTGTTAGATGAAACATCCCTGCTCCAGACCACTGTACCGGGTCGATGCTGTCCCTGTAACAAACTAGACCCAGAGGACGCATGACAGCTGCTGGTGGTGATGCGAGGGGTCCGGGAGTTAAAGTGACGCTGAAGCCGAGAAATGAAACAAACACAGCGGTTCACCGACATGTCGGCTGTGGGCGAGATCCTCAAGGACTACACAAAAAGTTTGCCAGGCTCACTCCATACGGCCAGGTAAGTGTGAATAAATGGCTCACACAGCAACAGAGGACGGTCAACACACTCCTCTTCCTGACCTGCTGTTAGCACAACGTGCTGCAGGACCAGTCCGTATATAGGCCCCCACATATGTGCCTGAGTAAAAAGAAAAAAAAAATTTCTGTCGAGATTAATGATTGTATAATAGATGGACGACATGGTGTCACTTCCTCAAACTGTACTAAAACCAACAAATAAATCGACAGTTTATGGGGAATATTATGTCACATACTTGGAGTTAGAGTCTGCGCAGTAGTGGTTTGGGGTGAAGTCGCTCCCTCCCACCAGTAAAACTGTTAAATGTGGATGGTTAAACTCCCTTCTCTAAGTTCCTGTTAGTAAATGATTTAATTTTTGATCGACATATTGGTTTGCTCTGCCTTACAGAAAGTTGGCTACAGCAGGATGATTATGCTAATTTTAATGAATCAAGGGTTAGAGTTAGATTAACTGGCAGAATCCTAGAACCACGGGCTGAGGAGGGGGAGTGGCAGCAAGTTTTCACTTCTTTTTTCTTTTCTTTTTTTTAAATCAACCATAGACCCAGACGGTTTTAATTCTTGTGAATGTCTTACTCTTAGCCTTGTCCTCTCTAACTGGGAACACTGATAACCAATTTTATTTGTTGTTATCTATTCCCCACCTGGCCTTTACTAAGATTTTCTCCTTCTCACTGTCTCTTTAGTACTTAGTTTAGGTAAAATAATTACTGTTGACGAATTTATCCATGTAGATGAAAATGACAGAATCAATACAGCATTTAATCTAGTATTAGATTTATTTGGATTCTCGCAAAATGTAAAAGAGCCCACCCATTGGAGTCTGGAGCTTGTTCTGACATGTGCCATAGAAACTGAATATTTAATAGAATTCCTTGAAAACCCAATTTTGTCTGATAATTTCTTAATATCGTTTAAATTTGCATTAATGGATTACACAGCAATGGGGAAGACATTTTATTATAGTAGATGTCTTTTTGCTGTAACCAAATGTAACAATATAATTTCTCTACTGTTACTTTCTTCAATACAGTGTGCCAACACAGTCACAGAGCTCTGTTGAAACAAGCTTTCCTTTAACCCTAACTAGTATTGACTTCACAAGTTTCTTCACAAACAAAATTTAACCATTAGAGGAAAAAAATATTCATAATCATCTCACAGATGTATCATTATGTTCAGCCTTTACCACAGGCCTTTAAGGTGGCAGTTATTAAACCATTAGTTGAAAAGTCCTCACTTGACCCAGTTGTCTTAGCATCTAACCAGATCCTTACGCTGAATGGCATTGTCTTGATCTACGGTAACATTGTGAGGAATCGTGGAGTCATTTTTGTGTAGTTAATGTGTTGTGTAGTCATTGTTTTGTTTTGTGTGTCAGTGAGGGCACTAATGAATGTCACATAGGCAGAATGCAACGTGAACACTGTCTCCAGGTGGAAAACAGAAAGAGTGATACACCTCCTGCTGTCAGGCCTGCAGGGTTTCTCCCTGTGGTGTTCTTCTCTGTCTTGTGGTGGACATTTTTATTTTTTTACTGGCGCAAATAATTTGTGGGGCATCTTATTGTGATACCTGATTGTTCTCTCATTAAGTAGTTTTTTTTTTTTTTTTTACTTTTAACTAGTTTTAAAAATTTACAATTTATATTTGCATTTCAGGTTATGAAAATAATTTACTAAACATGTCTGTGGTTTCAGTAAAAAGAAAATATAAGTACTACTAGGATTTTATGTTTTTGTGTGATTTCAAATCAGTTGTGTTAATACAGTATGTTAATGAAAAAATAACTGCAAATTCAGACATGTGAGGTTGTGCTGAAAAGAATGATACCAAGCAAAGCAAGGTAAAAAACAACAACAACAACAACAACCAAAAACAAAACAAACAATCAAAAGTAGCCAGAAATGGCCAATTATATTTTGGACCTCAGAATATTAATCCAACAAATCATGAAAAACTGTGTTAACACCTTTTAAATGTTCTACTTATTGGGTACATATTTATTCATTATACAAGCTATACATTACATAATATTAAAATTCACATGTTTAATGTAACTGAAATGTTTCATTATGTGGGCTACATGAATTAATAAAGAAGTTATAGACTATATTTATATGAAACATGGGTTTACTTACTGCATTTTACTCTTTATAACCATATGTAACACCTACATATGTGTTTAAAAAAGGCTTTGATTTTGTTACCCCATTTGATTTCCATGCCACCCTTGAAAAACTTCTCTAGATCTGCCTGTTTTCACAAAGTATATAGTCAGGACTGGATCAGGTGACTCTGAATCCTCCCTTAGTTACACCACATTAGGCTTAGGCTGCTTGGGGCTTGCATTGAGTCTTTCTTCTTCACTCAGCTATTTCAATCATGATGGGCTTATATACCACTCTGCATTAAATCATTGGTTATTATTAATCTCTGATGCTCTTCCACAGTGTTTCTTCTGTCCTCTCACTTTCCCCATGACCCCCAACTGGTTGCAGCAGTTGGCTGCCCCTCCCTGATGTCACAAACACTTCACATGATTCCCAGATAAAGCACAGAAGCTCTGGACTTCTACATAATGATGCTATATTCAGTCCTGTAGAAACTTATATTATTAAAATGTATATTACTGTCTCTTGATTACCTTATGCCAAATAAAACAAAATATTACAAAACACTGTTCTACATTAAAGTTTTTAGTTCAACATACAAGTGAAGACCTTTGACCGTCTATCAGATTTTATTTAATGTTGTCAGAGAAAGATATCATTTCACTTTCATGAAGGGGACTACATGTCAGTGTTAAAAGCAGAAGCCGTCTGTGATCAACAGCTATCTTATACACCAAATTCATTTACTGTTTATGTTCCTGAATGTAAAGAGCAGCGTGTAAATGGTCAAAGATAAGGATATATACACTATTACTGCCAAAGCTATTTGCCTTCACACACATATGAACTTGAGTCCCATCCCATTCTTAATCCATTGGGTTTAATATGAAGTAGGCCCACCCTTTGCAGCTATAACAGCTTCAATTCTTCTGGGAAGGCTTTCCACAAGGTTTAGGAGTGTGTTTATAGGAATTTCTGACCATTCTTCCAGAAGTGCATTTGTGAGGTCAGACACTGATGTCGGACGAGAAGGTCTGGCTCGCAGTCTCCGCTCTAACTCATCCCAGAGGTATTCTATTGGGTTGAGGTCAGGGCTCTGTGCAGGCCAGTCAAGTTCATCTACACCAAACTCATTCATCCACGTCTTTATGGACCTTGATTTGTGCACTGGGGTGCAGTCATGTTGGAGCAGGAATGGGCTATCCCCAAACTGTTCCCACAAAGTTGGGAGCATAAAATTGTCCAAAATGTCTTGGTACGCTGAAGAATTAAGAGTTTCGTTCACTGGAAGTAAGGGGCCAAGCCCAACTCCTGAAAAACAACCCCACACCATAACTCCTCCTCCACCATACTTCACACTGGGTACAATACAGTCAGACAAGTACTGTTCTCCTGGCAACCGCCAAACCCAGACTTGTCCATCGCATTGCCAGACAGAGAAGCATGATTCACCACTCCAGAGAACACGTTTCCACTGCTCTAGAGTCCAGTGGCGGTGTGCTTTACACCACCGCATCCGGTGCTTTGCATTACGGTTGGTGATGTAAGGCTTGGGTGCAGCTGCACAGCCATAGAAACCCATTTCATGAAGCTCTCTTCGCACTGTTCTTGAGCTGATCTGAAGGCCACATGAGGTTTGGAGGTCTGTAGCAATTGACTCTGCAGAAAGTTGGCTACCTCTGCGCAGTATGTGCTTCAGCATCCACTTCCCCCGTTTTGTAATTTTACGTGGCCTCCCACTTCGTGGCTGAGTTGCTGTTGTTCCCAATCGCTTCCACTTTGTTATAATACTACTAACAGTTGACTGTGGAATATTTAGTAGTGAGGAAATTTCACGACTAGACCTGCTCGACAGATGGCATCCTATCACAGTACCACGCTGGAATTCACTGAGCTCCTGAGAGCGACCCATTTCTTACAAATGTTTGTAGAAGCAGTCTGCAGGCCTAGATGCTTGATTCTTTTTTTTTCAATCACTTCCTGTGGCCACGGAAGTGATTGGAACACACAAATTCAATGATTTGGATGAGTGAATACGTTTGGCAATAGAGTGCATCATGATACCAGTTACATTATTATATCATTCCTTTGTTTTTGTCTTTAACTTTCTCATTGAAACAGCTTTTGACCTTTTTTATCAGTTAATTTTGGATTTACAGTAAATTCACTACAATATTAAATGAGTGTATTCAGCATTAACGGTTAAAATGTGGGAAGATTTGTCTGCTGTCACTGGATCGTGCTGAAGTCTGAATTTGAGGGCAGCTCCTGTAATCACAAACAGAAAAGAATCATCAATCAAATGTGAAGTTTATTCCTCAAAGCTGAAATGAAGTTTGATCCTTCTCAGTCCTCACACACTTCAGGTTCATAAGTTCTGAGCTTACATTTTTTTCAGTCTACAGTTTTGCTGACAGCTAACAGGTGGACTGTTTGTTAAAAAAAAAAAAGACAAAGCTCTATAAATATAAACAGATTATCAAGTATAATATTTCACCTTCGAGTTGTTGATTTACAAAGATGAGCTGATGGGACAGGTTTCCAATCCTGGTTTAGTTGTGTTGCTGCATCAGGGTCATCTGCAGGAAAACTCAAAGAAACATATGGCGGTTTTATGACCACGTTTGAGCTGTTGCTTTAGCATTGAACAATATATATTAACGATTCATATTATTTCTCTCAAAGGATGTAAGCTGCACAGAGTACGGCACATGTAACTGTGTTAGCAACAAACTGAGATATTAGCTAGAGACTCGAGCTGATATTACAGGCAGTTTGTGAATGAATTAATACCGTGAGAATATTTTCAATCCCCTCAATATTTCATCTTTGGTGATTACAGCGTTTAATCTGTTCATGTGAGGTTGTAGAAGTGCATGACACGTTTGTTGTGTTCTAGTGTTACTGTTTGGAGAGAGGAAGCTGTAGAAGAGTCCAGCTCACTCATGTCACAGTAATGCATGATTTAGACTTCTGCAGGGAGTCTGCAGAACTAAGGGAAACACTGGTTTGTGACTGAGTAGTGGTGTGCAGGATTGGAAATTTTGGTATTGATCTGATACCAAGTAATACAGGGTCAGTATTGCTGATACCAATACAGATATGTTTTTAGCCTCTAAACGCCTCATCTTAAACTACCTGCAGCCGGTTTGATCATCCTTCAGCTCCGTACAGTCAAAGCAATAGAGCTAATGTCTGGACTACAGCAGATACTTTAATTAGCATCAAAGCACAAGAGAGTGATTTCTGTATTCAGGGTAAATTCATTCATGTGCACAGATTAACTACCGAACAACAGCTTTCTCCCAACTGCTCTTCTTAGCTAGCTAAAGGCGTTTGTTACTGATTAGCGTAGAAACACATTTAATTCACCCAAAAAGTGCAACGACGCCTCAGGACCTTCTGTCGGTTAGTCCGGTTTACTGCAGACCACCTCACCTCAGTTTGAACTGCCCCTGCTCTAGCTTCTTCTTCGTTGGAGGTCAATGCTGGTTGGCAAACCACACTTACAAGTGCATTACCGCCACCTACATGAGTGGATGGTGGACCTGCTGGGTGTTTCCCTCTTCAGTGCAGTGCAGTTTAAACCTGTATGTCCTATTCTCAAGCGAGTAAATAACATCTCTTCCTCTGGGTTCCTTCCATATCCATAGAGTTAAATTTATTAAGAAAAATGTTTTTCCAACAAGTTTTATGCATCAACTTATCCAAAGACAGAAGCCTAAAAGAATATTCATTTTGTTTTATGGTATTTGGGGAATCAAGTATACTTTTAGCCATTATCAACCTACCTGCAGATAGAATTGAAGAATTAATTATTACACTAAATTGATCACAAAGACAGCCCACAGCATGACTTTGATTTTTCGAAGCTTTATTTCCTTATGTTCTCAACCATCCTATCCTTTTTTCAAACAGATGTGGCCCCACAGGCCTGTCAGATGAACTCAGGTACTCTTTCATCATCTCTCTGCAGAAATGCACTGGGTTAAAGTAATTTAAAATTGAATCCATTACTTGTTTAATAGTATTTAACAGAATTACTTTTAGCGGTTTTAACTGTGCCGGGACTACTGCTGAGCAATTACACTGACAGTAACCTAGTATTCTGATCAGCGTAAAAGCTACTGATTGATCCTGTAAATTACCCCCTGGTATATTTGTACCCTTGGTTGGAATTCATTGGTCTAAATGCACTTTCTGTCATCCTAAAAAAAAAAAAAAAAAAAGTTCAGTATAAATCAACTTTATTTATGATTCATTTTTAGCTAGATATCTGTGTTTAGTGTATATATTTATATATGTATATATATATATATATACACACACACATATACACACATTATCATACACACGCACGCGCGCACACACACACACAATGGCATGATCAGACATTGTGTAAAGATAAACATGCAGTAGATAAGACGGGGGCCGAGAGTTTTGGCTTTTAAGTGTTTCTCCTCGTGACCTTGGACAGTCTTTAAAGAAAACCATTGAAACCCTATTTATACAGTATTCAGAAAGACAAAATATTTCTGCCAAGCAAAAAGAAGTGAAGAGAGCGTTTTTTGCAAATAAATTACAGTTTTCAGACAAGAGAGAACCAGACTCCAAGGCTGGACAACGAAGAGCTGGAGTGCAGATCAGCATTCAGACTTTTCTGAGGTGAAAAGCAGCACAGCTTCATGATCCATATATGAAAAATGGGGAACTAAAGCTACAAGTATTTTACATATAAAGTCAAACAAAGAAAACAAACAAAAAAATGTAGTGAAGTATAAATGTGTGTATAGTTTGTGTTACAGACTCAGGATATCTCTGAGGTGAAGTTGTCCTTGAGTGATGTTTGCTTTCAGCGTCCATGCCTCTTTAGTACAAAGGTAAGCATGACAGGGGAAAAGTGCAAATGGATCAAAGCTGAAGGGCAAAAATCACCCAACACATGGGACTGAACAGTGTCTTTAAAGCAGGACCTAGACTACAGGTCTGAGCATCACAGTGGAACATTGTTGGATTTGACAGTATAACCATACTGCAACTCTTCCAGTGCTTACAACAGCTGACGCGAGCCATTCATCACATTAGTATTTCAAGCACACTAAACCAACAGGTTCAATAAAACAGCATGAAAAAAAGAAGAACAGCGAGTCTACAGGCTGCTGATCATCATTAACCACTTTGTTTCTAATGAATCAAGTTGTAAACACAAAAAGTGTCTTTTGATGTAACAGAAATGAGTTTTTTTTCAGTCATTTTTTTCAATCCTTGCTTAAAAGTTCAATTCACCCAAATTTCAAATAGACATATCTTCTTTAAATTTAACAAGTCTGACTTTTGAGCTTTTTTCCTCTAATAAAGGAGGTCAGAGGAATTTCCTTATAGTGCTAAAGTACTAAAGAGAAAAGACAAAGCTTTTCTTATTTGGAACATGGGTGAAGCAAACTTTGAGTTATCTAAGATTACAGGTTAGTGATAGAAAGTGCAGTGAAAATTCAAACTGAACGGGTGTCGTAGCAGCCAAAGACATGAACAGAGAAACTACACCTTCAGATATTTGTGGAGGAATTCCTGATGCAAGTTGTTGAAAACTGACATCTTCATTGATCTGCATATGTTACACCTGAAATGTGTGAAATGATGTATTGATGATGCTTGTGGCATTAGTTCATTAATCAATCAGAGAATCAAAAATCAAACATAATCAATTCTCCTTCTCCAGTGTGAGGATTTGTTGCATTTTTCTCCATTGTATGATTGTATATTGACCATCTGGCACTTTGTAGTCTTAGAAATAAATAACTGCTAGCTGAGGTTCAAAATGATGATTTTATGAACCTGATGTCCACGGTGAATGACGTTTTCCTTATTGAAATGTGTTTTGGACTGGAGCTAGAAATGTGTAAAACATCAAACAAGGGGTAACCTTTCTGTTGGGCTGGAAGCAGTTACAGTAACGAAAATATTTAACTGAGAAGTTCCTTCTTTTCCCAGCTCCATGGATGAATAACACCTGATATGAATAAATGCAGAACTTGGGTGCTGACTCACATTCTTTGTTCGGGCTGATCCCACCCCACATCATGAATACCTTCACTTACTGGGTCCATCGAGACTCTAGAAAGTGACACTTTGTAGAGTATCTGGGCGAGATGCAAGAGGAAGTCCAAGAGCAGTGCTGTTCAGAAAGCAAACAAAAAGAAGCTCCTGCTGCAGAATAACAAGATAAAATGGTGCGTTGGTCTGTAGCGCTCTCTTCTTTTCCGTCTTTGCTCCTGTTTTATTCCGCATGAAACCCGACTGTATGGCTTCAGTTGTGTGTGCTTGAGTGTGTTTGCAGTCCGAGACGTCAGGATGATAAAAAGGCTGTCTCATTGTTCGTTACTTGGGTTGGTTTGTTTTGCGCGCTTGCCTTGACATGTAGCATTCAGCAGACTCTGACTGTGTGCATCTGTATGCGAGTGTGTCTACGTCCTGGGGCGGGGCGCGAAAGAGAGTGATGATGGGCAGCTCACACCTGAAGCTGTGAAGTGGTGCGGGGGGCGGGGAAGGGGGGATGCCTGAAGGTGTGTTACGTGTATTTATGAATACAGACATTTCTCAGTCCAGGAAGAGAGTGGGGGCAGGCCTCACATCTCTGGCTGTTCAGCAGTGACGAGCTGTGGTGCGTCTGCATGTATTATCAGTTCTTAGCCCGGCCCTCACATCTCTGGCTGCTCTGCAGTTACCGGCTGGGTTCGGGGCTCGGGAGACTCGTAGCGCTGGTGGAAGTTTCTTTTCCTCAGCTTCTCTGGAGCTTTTCTCCACAAAACAATCTCCTAAACACAGACACAGAGCAGCAAAAATAAAAATACGGTAATGCATGTTTTTAAATGTAGAACTATTCATGTACTTATCATATGGAAAAGTTAAGCAAGCTGGAGGTCAGGGTGGGGCTGCATATTGCACATCGGCACAGAGCCACACACCACAATTAAATTACATTAAACTAAAAACAGCAGTTGCTGAGATTATAACGGCTGCAGCCAATTCAACTTAATGTCATTTTAATTATGTCAAAATGATCCATCAAAGAGATAATTAATAAATGTGCCTAAGACACTATACGTCCTTTATCCCTTGCCCCCCCCCCAGTATTAATTTGTGCAGGAATCATATTTTGCCTTGTCTGATAAACCTGCTTCCACTTGCGTGAGTAATGCTGCTGGAAGTCATTACATCAGTTCATGCCAAGTTCAGAGCGTCGTCAGTGTGGCCTTTTGTTTTTTTTAAGGAATTTTTTGTTATTTTCTTCTGCTACCACACACACACACACACACACACACACACACACACACACACACACACAGTATTGCTGTGTGTGTGTGGAAGAAATGAAATGAAATCTAGATGTAATCAAGCACAATTGAAATTCAGTTCATCTTTTTATGCAAAAGGAAATTTTTTTTACAAATGTGAAGTTAATATACCAACTAAGGTGGGCTAAATTATGGACGTGTACGTGAATGAAATCAACTGTGATTCAGTGCTGGTATATGTTGTATCCACTGGCCAATTCATTGGATATGCCTATTAAACTGTATAGTACAAGTATCTATTCAGCCAATCACATGGAAGCATGTAAACATGGTTAAGATGTCCAGCTGAAGTTCAAACTGAGCATCAGAATGGGGAAATAGGTCGAATTAAAAAGACTTTGAACGTGTTATGGCTGTTGGTGCCAGAGTGTCTGAGCATTTCAAAAACTGCTGATCTACTGTGATTCTCCCACATATGGAACGAAATCAGGGTCAAAAAGTTATTTGAAACTAAAATTCTAAGTTTTGATATTTAAAAACATAAAAAATGTGTTAAAAAAAAAAAAAAAAAAAACACAACAAAAACAGAAATGTTGCAAAAATGTGTTGTGAGCGTGTATCAAAGGGGAAGGGCGGGGCATAGACTAATGAGTGACACCTACTGTGTCACGTTTGTTACAAATTAAAAAGCGGTATTTTGATTGAACATGGCCACTGCTCGTTCACAGGATGCCGCCGGTACCACCCAACAGGTAAGAAACACGGTCTTTGATCATCTTGTGATGGACAGAAATAAATAATATACAGAAATGAACAGGCGAGTCTTAGATTTCTTTATGGCATTCATAGCTCTTTTAGCTCAGCGACCTACCAGCCAATCAGATAACAGTATTCCCGTAACAAAAGGGTTTGAAACAAAAAAAAAAAAATTACTTTGAAGCTGCATGAAAACAAATAATTTATTAAAAATAAAGTAATTTAGGTTTTGCAAACACATTTTGTTTTTGTTTCAAATATGAAAATAATTTCAGTTTCTAATCACTTTTTCAAATGAATGAAACCTTTGACCCTGATTTAGCGCCACAGTCATCTCTACAGCTGGCCCCAAAAAAGAGAAAATATCCAGCGAGCAACAGCTGGTCTGGAAATGGCTCGTTGAAGTCAGAGGTCAGAGGAGAACAGACTGACTGCTTTGAAAGGATCAAAAGGCAGCAGTAACTTAAATAACCACTTGTCACAACCAATGTATGCAGAGGGACATCCGTGAACCCACAACACATCGGATCTTGAAGCAGATGGGTTACAGCAGAAAGATCGCATTGGATGCCACTCCTGTCAGCTAAGAATAGGAAACTGCAGCTACAATTCAGAGAAGCTCACCAAAAATAGTGCTAGCAAGGTGCACCTAATAAAGTGGCCAGTGGCTGTAAATACATTAATCACTTTTTGTGATCAAAGCAGGATTTAAAAGTTCCTGGTGTTATTCTCTGGCCCACTTCTGTTTTCCTTTGTGCACTGCACATCCACAGCCCTGCTGTGCTGTCTAAGGTTACCACTCATTTAGCAATTAGCGTTACAGCATTAGGAATCAAGTGCATCATTATTTTGGTACCGGATCCCCTCAGTTTCCTGATGGAACTACAGATTCTAATAACAAAAATCAAAAACCCTGCACCTCTCTCCAGAAATAAATAAATATACACAATATAATTTCACAATCACACATATATAACAGAGCCCGTTTATTTGGAGTGGTGGTGACTTACCTGTTGTTTAAAGTATCTCCTGTCCTCTTCGTCCACCAGCACCAGATTAAGGAAGTAGCGTACAGAGAACTTCTTGTTGACATCCCTCATGGTGGGTGTCAAGTCATATCCTGTAAGGAAACATGAGAGACGATTAGATGTCACTAACAAAAAACAAAACAAAATAAAAAGCAAACAAAAACTGGCCTGTTTGACTGTTTCATGACGAGGGAAGTTAACAGGAAAAGCGATATCCTGATGATAGGAGTCTGGATCAGCACTCAACATAATAGCTGCCAAAGAGGAGATGAGCTCTTACCAGCCAAGAACAGTCTGATGGGAATTGATTCTCCTTTAACTGGGGCTCCATCCATGATCTCGTACTTAGCAACCGTCTCTGTCTCTGTGGTAGTACTGGGACCTGAAAAGGAGGACAAGGACTTTACTACCGGAGACAAAATATTAAAGTGGAGCAAAGTTTCCAGTACTCTTAGTGGGACACAGTTGGTTTACAGAGAAGAAAAGAAACCAGGTTTAAAAGCTGAGAGGAGATGAACTACAGAGTTAATCCAAGTCCACAATGACTTGTCATTTATGTGCTCTATCTAGGTTACTTTATTTTTATATGTGGCTGCCCTGGATTCTCACCTATGCCTGTTATCTCCTTCTTAATGAGCTGCAGCTCCATGTGTTGGATCTTGATTCTGACCAGCAGGAAATAAATCTTCCCAACAATCACATCCTTGAGGTGGTACCTATAAGAAAGGCATAAATGCAAGTAAAGACAGCTCTTATTTAGATTTGGGATTTTCTGCAGTGACAGAGCATTAACTTGTTCATTTGATAAGTTAAAGTCACATTGCTCTTACTTGGATTTATTGTATTCAAACTCGATGTGAAGACAGTCTTCTATGCCGACCTCCATTTTGATCGAATTGTTGACGTCAGGGTAGGTGGCTAACTGATGGACAATTAACTCGTATTCCTTCACCAAGTCAGACAGGCGCCGAACTATTGTCACCCTGAGGAAGTATCTGCAAGTCGAACACGACAACACACCAAGCTATAAAAGTCAGACTGAAATCATACAGATTTTTTTTCTCTATTAGAAATAAAATGCATTAAAAAAAAAAAAGAAGTAGCTGAACAAAAAAAAGCTTGATGGATACCATTGGTGCACAAGAGTGATGGCCAGCTGAGGCATCACTTAGTATGTTTTATATCCTGTTAACAATTGTCCATGAAAGTTTCACCTCAAACAAACTTGGCCTGAACATTTTAACATAAGTGTTCATGAACACTTATGTGTGTCATGTTCATACTCTATCTCAAAGGTTGTTTCTGTCTGCTTAATTTTTAATTAAATCTTATACAGGGTCATCAGTTTCTCTCTCCTGCACGATGTGTGTGTGTGTCTTTTAATTAAATAGTATCTGAGTCACACTTATATGTGGAGAGTACAGTGTGGAGTGGAGGAGAGACAGGCAAACTGAAAATAAAACAATTTGAATTGATGACATTTGATGACTTAACTGTAAATGAAGAAAAAACAAAAACATCCAAAAAGCGGTAATCTGTGTCACAGCGAGCTCACAAGCCCTGCACCTACTCAGTAGTAAAGACTATTGAGAAATCTGACAGAAAATAAACATTATATAATAGGTTGTGTCACCTTAGCCTAACGTTGGCTCCAGTATAGGACTCATAGGGCTTCTCCACCTGCATGAACTCAAAGTCGTAGCTTCTGTTCTGGGTGAGCTCTCCCGGTAAAGCCAACTCTTTGACCAGGTCCACAAACTCGTGGGTGTTGCTCTTATCAGAGAAAAGCTCTGAAATATAGCAGAGAGGATTCAGACTGGCTGAAGGTCTGATTGCTTTGAATTCACTTAAAAAACAAACAAAACAAAAAAAAACCCAAATCTGTATTTATTAGTTTTATTTGAGCATTTCATTCTCTTTCAACACACTGCACTCATTATCTTTGTCCCAAAGCAAATACAGTTGGAGGCGGGGGTTAGCGGCACTACGGCAGACCTGCACATGATAACCACATGCCCTGTTAAACCTTTCAGCCATGTGATAAAGCCACATTAACATTAGCATCAACCATGCTCACCTATCTGTCCAACAAACTCGATGCGGATCCCCTGGTGCTCCAGCCGCTTTCCTCCCTGCTTCACATTTAGATTCACCTGAAGAGGAAACATTTGTTGAGAACAAGTTTCTTCTTGCTTGCGTGAACTGGTGCTCTATGAATAAAAGTGGACTGAACAGAAAGATAATATTCTGACATGCTACCAGCATAATGTTCCTTTAAAGGGCTTTTCTTTTATGATTATTGTGCATATTTCTTTATAACTAACATATATTCCTATTTGCTTGCCGACTTTCAACAAACCTGTAATAATTTCTTCTCCAAAAATAAATCTCACATTTCTCTGCTTGACAGCTGTTAGGTAATCACGGTGAAAACTGTTTATTACAATCAACATCAATGGTGAATATCTTTCTGCTGTTACCACACTAACTGACCTTTTACTTGATTTTGAGTTGTGCTGGATAACAGAAGAAGTCAACAGTGAACAAGGCACATATCAGACTGCTCAATAGAGCTCATGCACAGCAACAGCAGACGCAAAGCCGAAGCCAAAGCAAGTCTTGCACGCTCATCAAAAGAATCGTAATTTCCCACTGGACTTAAAGCAATGAACCCAAAATAGACTGAGAAGTCCATTATACACTGACTGACTGAAACTATCTGCTGCACAGAAAATGAGAACAAACTTAAGCTATGATTCACATGTGCAGGACCCACATTGTGACATGTGATAAATGACGCAAACACAGTTTACCTTTCCAGAAACCGACTCTCCATCGTAGAACAGGTAGTGTTTCTCCACTTTCCCATCTTCTGTTTTCAGCTCGGCCGTCTTTCTGTTCTCTGCATCATTCAGCAGTACATCTATCTCACAAACCGGCCCGAACAATCCTCCCAGGAAACTCTAGAAACACAAAAACATTCAGAGGATGAAATTTAGAGCAATCAACATGCTATGTAATCAAACATATGCTGCTTTTAAAACAACTAAAGAGAAATTGCAGCTAGCTGTAATAAGAAGCCCTGAGCTGTGCTGTAGCTTCCATCAACATGAATCTGCCCTAAAGACAAATGACTTTGTTTACACACAACCCCAACAACATGTTGCAGTGATAACAATGACAGTTATAGAGAGAGATGCCAGGTTAGTGTCCTCATCTGTGATGGAAGCTCTGACATGAATATCACATGTTAAAACCCACTATCTCACCTCCTACTTATTTACGGCATCTGTTATTGCCATAACAACCAATTCACCAGTCACTATCTGCACAGTCGCATTATTTTCCTCTGAGCTGGCACAAAGTCACAAACAAATGCTTCAACATGCAGAAGCAGCAAACCACCAAGAATGAGCTCAGTCATCAAGTATTTATATAAGATGAGAATCAACACTGAAGTAAACTCTTCATAGAACCCCCTACCCCCAAATAAAACAAATTATCAGCTACCCAATCACTATTGAAAGCCGACCCTCGAATCAATAAGCGAACAACCCTTTGCCCTTAATCAGAAAATGAATTGGCTTAATTTCTACGGTTATTGCAGTAATTCAACATGCATGTGACGGCACAACTTCACTGAGCTAACGATCAGCAACGTCTGCTAACAGTGAAATTTGTTTGAACCACTCATCTACCCGACTTTTTGACCGAACTCAAATACTTGCCTTAGCAATCAACACGTTTAACTGCTGGCATCATGCTGCTGGGCCATTAGCTAACCAAAACATCACGATCATTGAGAAAGACGGCCTCCTAGCGATGCTAATTCGACCAGCCCAGCTAGCTTTCTTTACAGGGTTGAGTATTAAAATTAATTGCTTCCTCAGAAAAACGGAAACTCGTGTTAATGTTATATTTTCATGAACAAGAAACACCAAACACCGCCTCCAATTTTACTGTAGCCTGACCAGCCAATGTTTGTTTTTACACTTACCATCTCGGCCGTCTAGACAGTTTTGCTAACAGCTAGCCTCGCTTCGTGTAGCCAGTCTGTCACTGAACTAGGGATAACCGTCATGTGACCCGAATCATGTGTATGTGGGCGGCCACGGATATAGAGGATTGGAGGTTGAAGGCACTCACGAATACCGGTACCACCTAACAATTAGAAAGGAAAAAAAAGCCATAACCTGTATAGGTAAGGCTGCTGGTTGAGTTCATGTATTTGCTGTTGGTGCAGACTTTAAAGGTAGTTTTTGTAGTTACTTTCTGCACATTTTAACTAAAACATTCACCACCAGGGGGCAGCATAATTCTAGTTTTTGTTTGTTTTTTGTTACCTCAATTTCCTCTATAGATTTAGCTTTATTGCCCAACCCCCATTATAAAAAACTATTCTTAAAGGTTTGCCTGATTAATTAAAGATTATCCTGACTTACTATAGCTTCTTGTCGTTCCAGGTGTTTGCAAAACGTCTAGTTCAGCTATACTTAATTGGAAAAAACCCTGACGTGTGTAAGTCAGTATCAGTGGTGTAAAGCGAGGTGTGGATTTGCTGGCAAATATGAGGCATGTTTTGTAAGGGCAAAACCAAACCAAAAGATAATGCAACCTTAGAAACCAAGCGGGCTACACGGCGTGGACATGGCAGAAGCACTGACACAGCCAGTAGCATGTCTACAGGAAGGCAACATTTAAATGCGCTACATCAGGGGCAATTCCAAGCCCCAAGGGCCAGTGTCCTGCAGGTTTTAGATCTCACCTTGGGTCAATACACCTGAATCACATGATTAGTTCGTTACCAGGCCTCTGGAGAACTTCCGGACATGTTGAGGAGCTAATTTAGCCATTTAAATCAGCTGTGTTGGTTCAAGGACACATCTAAAACGTGCAGGGACACCGGCCCTCGAGGCCTGGAGTTGCCCACCCCTGCGCTACATGGACAAAAGCGTTGGCTTGTTAGCTCTGTTGTGGACACTGACACAGCGAACTGGAGACTGGATGACCAATTCATTCGCGTTATACTCATCATGTTTAGATGGAATGCAATTTCTTGTCGGACAACTCCATGACATCTCAAAAAAAAACAGAGATGTCGTGGTACCCACCTGTCCACACGGATCTTTGTCTGATGATGAAATCTATGTCTCGATCCCAATACGAGCTGCTAAGCCATGGAAACCCACAGTGTGAAGCTCTTGGTGCGTGGTTTTTATGCTGATTTTAACGCCAGAGGAGGTTTGGAGCGTTGCAGTAATGAAGTCAGCAAAGTGTTGGTGACTTTTATCCACTATAAGCTTCAGCATTCATAACTTGGCATGGTCTGCCACTTCATGGCTGAGGAAATGCTTGTACTTTCCAATAATACCACTTAGAATTTATCGTGGCATATCCAGAAGGGAAGAAATAAACAGCTTAGTGCAAAGGTGGCATTTTAGTACAGTACAAAGCTAGCATAGCATGGCAAGGAAATTGATTTCCCCATTGAGACTAAAAACATATGAATTCATATGAAACAAATGAAAATATGAGGAAGCCGTTTTACAGCTGTAAATTAAGTTCAGTGCCACTTGGTGGGCGAATAAATAATTTCAACAGTGTTCTAATATTGGCCACAAATTTAACAGTGGAAAATCTGAAGACAACCTACAACAGAAGTTTGTTTCTGCCACTGAAAAAAAGAATAGAAGTGAATAGAAATTTCAGGCCATTTTCTCAAAAGGAATAAAGTTAGAATTTCAAGATATTTCTCCATTTTGATTATTTTCTCACAAGTCTGAAATTTTGAGATAGTAAACTTAATTTTTAATTATAGATGGCAAATATGTACTTTTTTCTAGTGAAAATAGCTCCTGATGTTGCTTGCAAGTACCGTATAAAAAAATCAAACGCTTGAATAATAGAAGGTACCTCAGTTTAAATTACTGAGGAACTTGACATATATGAAAGCAGTTATGAGAACAGATAACACAGTAGTAGGGATAAAATAAACACTTTATTGGTAGAAGTTTTTTTCAAATTGAAATTACAGAGTTTGTTAAAAATGCATGTGTGTTTATAGTACATATTTCGAATATGTTCTAACTCTGGTTAGGACTTTCTGAACCCATTTCTGAGGGGTTTGTGTCTTGAAGATGATCTCGTTTAAATCTTGAGCCGGAATATTTTTCAATATTCTCAGGTTAGGCATAAAATGTTGCAGGATTTGTGAATAAAGGGATCAAATAATTTAAATAAGTGTTTCTAAGGAACACGTTCCTTAAAACTAAAAAAAATGGCTGGCGTAATGCAATGCATGGACAAAGGCATGCTTTTATTGCACTGGTATTACAATGATTTAAAAGAATATTTTTATTTATATTTAAAAAAGCATTTGAAAGCTTTTTTCCATAGGAAAGCACAATACTGGCACAATTATTTTCACATTGTTTACAGTCGTTGTTTTGGCCTTTCTGAAAATAATTAATAACAATAACACAGAGAGTACAAAAAATGGCATTTGTTTTTTCCCAGCAGGTGGAGTTTACTATAAGCCCAGACAGGGAATCAAATTAGATGCCAGCCTTGTTTATGTGCTTCGGAGTGGTTGGCAGTCCAGTCTACAGCTGCAGAAGGTGGTCTTCTTTGTAATCACGCTCATCGGGTTTTACCTCATCGCTGGTACGCCTGCTGGCGAACAGCCTCCTCAGGTCACTCATATCTTCAGAGGAGAAAGATAAACAAGGAGAAAGATCAAATTACATGGAGAAAACAAAAGAGAAAACACATGGATTCTACTGAATCCATGCGAATCCTGTCCTACAAAAAATACCTTCACTTTCTTTCCAGAGCATGCCAGAACCAGTCTCACCGAGGTTGCTCTTGTCCGCTATGTATGGACCTTCAGCTGCAGAGCCTTCGTAACCACCAGAACCTTCCTCGCCCAGGAATATTCCAGGTGACTCGCTCAGTTTCGATTCCTCCTCCTCTGCCTCCTCCTCGTATTCCTGCTCTTCCTCATCGTCCTCCTCCATTGGTGAATTTTCATCCTCCACAGGCTCTGCCTCCCTGAAAACACATAAGACGTGAGATAGAGAGATTAGCTGATAAATGTCTCTTCTTTCTCTTTCTGCTGCTCCTTTTACGGGTCGCCTCAACAGATCATCTGCCTCCACACATCTAAACCATCTCAGCCTTCCTGCATTTACTTTGCAGGAAGGCTGGATTTTGTGAAGCACTTTGACCACCTCTGGTTCTAAATGTGCTATACAAATAAAGTTGTACTTTGTCTCCCAGCTCCTCTCCCTGAGCTGTCCCTCTGATGTACTCCTTTCTAATCCTGCCCAATGGAAACCTTCACCTCTTCAGCTGTGCCTCCTGTTTTGTGTTAGTGCCAGCATCTCTAAAACATATATAATAGTAGGTCTCTCTACTTTTTGGTAAGCCTTCTCTTTTGCTCTTGCGGCTGTCTTTGCATCTCCAAACTTTGCTCTGATTTGAGACTTTAATATTTGTGTGCATGATAACAACTCCATGAACAGGGATTGAACTGTACTAAAACATCCACATTTTCCTGGCTGAAAGTTTGGGATTTTACTCTAGTCTTTATTTTTTTTTCTTACAACCAGCACAGAACGAGGGAAGCTGTTTGGCAGCAGAGAGCGTGAAAAGCATTTGAGATCTCTAAGACAGCAAAGTGTCTGATAACAAAACTATCGACTTTACAACTTTGAGCTGCTGTTGTTAACTTGCCATCTATGTCTCCACCACTTCAATCGCGTTGTTTCCTGTCCTCTTCTGCTTTTACACTCCTACCAACAACTTGAATTTCATTGTGACTGCATCATTAAGAACATTTCTACAGTCTTGTCGAGCTTGAGCTTGCTTGCGTATTTGCTTTGCATATATCTTTATCAAATGAAATTTAGTTTGAGAATCTGACTTGAACTGCTTCGTCAGTGGGCTTTCTTTTCCAGGTTGTTGAAATAAATAACTTCATATTAACTAATGATACAAGTAATACATATATAATCCTGTGCTTCTCAGATAGGATTATCCAAAGAGCTTGACACATACAAAAACACAAAACAATAGACCAGAAGCAACAGCCCACTTCCTTTGTACACTTCCTTGTGACTTCCCGTTCAAGGCGTGCTGTAAAAAGGACGGCTGCTGCGGAAGCTCCGGTGATTATAAGCAAGCTTCAGCGAAAAGACTCAAACAAGCCAGACGCTGTTCATATTTAGAGGTTTTTTACATTTCATCACAATGTTAACAGCTGAACCTTTTTACCTGCTACCCTCTAACTCTTGTCTTTGTGTCTGTAATGAGTTTATGGCATGTTTTCTATACACACCTGTGAAAACGCAGAACATGTGAAATTCATCCAAGTTTTTATTAAGTTATCTGAAGGTTTGTGTTGTCACAGATGTTTCAGTAACACGATAGAAGGACTCTTACTGAGAAAAATGTAATCTGGCATGTTCACTTTTGAAAGATTTCCTTTATTTTTGAATATAATTTTGTTAACTGAAAGGATTGACATTAAGAGGAACTTTAAAAGAGGAAACTGAGGGCGAAGACCAAGATTGTGATACTCTTACTTTTTTTTTTTAGAGGTCACACATATTAAAATATCAGTTTTTTCACAGACACATTTTATGCTAAACAGAAATTCAAATACATGCTGCTTTTTTACCAGCTCATTAATAAATTTCTAAGTTTAGTAAAATTTCATTAAGTAGGTTTTTAATGTATGTTTTAGAATCTTTATACATAAGCATATGTCCTCCTAGGATACACAGTATACACACATATTACACAGTAAAAATGAATAGTTTTAACAAAGCAGCAGCAAAGATTATAGTACCTGCCGGATAATTTATACAGAAAGAGCAACAATGTAGCAACTGAACTGTTAAAATGTTTAAAAATTAATTTGATACTAAACTATTTAGCTCAATATAAAATTGTGATGATCGTGAAACAAAATCTTCGTGTGTTAACGTAACAATCCATTGTGGACCTTGTGAGAGGAGCACAGCTGAGACTTTTTATGTTTGTATTTTTTTTAAAAGCATAACAAATAATATTTGATACGATTATATCTGAAACTGTTAATATGGAAACTTATTTATTTACTTTTTAAAGTTGAATGGGAAGCTAATCCACACAGAAGTAAATCACAGACAACCTTAAATTTCAATTTTTGATGCTTTTCTTCCATTTTACATTTTTAAGTCTATCATCATACAACACATTTAAAACCATTGATGCCACCACTCAGAGGAACAAGTCACTGAGGACATTAGCGATTTTCATTTGTAATAAAAGAGACTTTATAAAGTGTGGGCTAAAATCCTGCTGAAATATGAAATTCATCATAAAAATGATGAAATGAGCCATTTTTCCTCCGAAACCTACGGACAGTGTCTCTGCATCTGTCTTAATAGCCTGTTGCAACAAGCGATGAGTTCACTTCCTCTGTGCTGAAGTCTGCAGTAAGCAGAGCTCAAGTCTACCTCATGTTTGGAGTCTCTTTTATGATCCAATATATGTGAGTTACTATGTTGATATAATGCAGAATGCATTTTTATTCAAATGTATCTCTTTATACCATAAAATACAATTTTTTTGGAAGTGTCTTAATGTTTTGTGCACTTGGCAACTCTGACCTCCAGGGTATGCACATTTTCAAGATATGTATACTTTGGGTAAAGTTAAAATCATCTAAATTATTTCCTGCGCAGAGAAAGAACCAACATTCCTTGCATTCATTTCAGACTATCAGACATCAGCTCATTTAAGTTCTAAATATTTCTGTGTCTTGTGAAGAAAAAGATCATCAACTGTTGTGTTTTTCTTTCTTTCTTTAGTCCAGCTGTAACCTCCCTGCCCTTTCTCTGGTTACTCTCTTTCTTTATCCCTCCACGTTGTCTTCTATTTTGGCTTTTCTTGGCCACCTACCTCACACTTATATACTCTCAAACGCACAAGATAAGAAAACACACAGGCAAGCATGCAGAGAGAGCCTGCACTGCTCACCAAGGTGACAAAGCCAGTGCAGCATCAGCATTTTTCATATTTAAAGTCAGCTTTTGTCTAAAAACAGCACTCTCTTGTTTTTTTCAGACCCAACTGAACATTGACGTGAACTTGCCGCCACCTCTGTCCTCTGAGCAGCTCACAAATAAAAAAAAAACAAAACTTCACATACCAGATGTGAACAGACTATGACACACGAACACTTACAGATACTCTGCAGCAGAAGCAGGCAGTTTTGATGGCAGATCTGGACTCCACTCCATCTCTGGGCTTTGTTGAGTCACACAGTTGGCCTGGTCACCATCAGGGTTACATCTCATAAACTTATACACAGCAGTCCTTGGTGCTCCTAGAGACAGACAAGTGTAGATAACATTTTATTATTTTGCCCCGTTAATAGTACATTTTACCTTTATTCACACACTCGGGGAACATTTCTGGATATATTTACTGTTCGTGATCTCCACGTTTGGACGTTTTTAAGATTACAACATTAGTCTGTGATGGAATAAAGTAACGGTTTTCTCAAAGGCATTCAGAGCTGTTTATTTTCGTAAGAAATTAGTTAAAATAGGAAGTAGGAGTATTGCAACTTTTTCTCCACGCATTGCAGCACATTGATCGTGGAGGTTGTGTGATGCTAAAACCATTAAGAGTTGAGTCATTCCAACTAATATTAAATATTTGAGAAATTGTAACAAGTATTTGGTTGGTCTGACGATTTGTTTGCCCTCTCTAACTCTTTTTGTAAATTTTTATTAGAAAAGCGCCTGTGCTGCTGAAGCTGTACTGATAATTATTTATTACATCTATACTACTGGCAAAGATAATCTATCACTATCTGTTATTCAGGCAATTAAGATGTGGAAGTTAGACAGCTGGGTTCTTTGCACCACAGGCTTCCTGTCATAAGGCTGTCACAGTAAATATACATGTGAACACTCAGTAGCCACTGATGATAAAATGATGAGTATAAGTGATGGTGTCATGTGCCCATAGTGCTTTTGGGTGTATTGAACACCCACAATAAAATAAAGTCTAGTATTTTTTTTTATATAATCATGCAGCCAAAAGAAAGAAAGAAAGAAAGAAAGAAAGAAAGAAAGAAAATTCTTAGACGACCAACACGTGAAAATCTGCTATGACTGTAAAATTACTTACAAACTTTTTAAGTATTTAACTCAGTGGATAAAAACATAAAAGTCTTATTGCTATCATAAATACAATAAAATCACGTGTACACGGGAAAATATCTAATAGTGTCTGATTAATTGGGGCCTCAGGGGGGTTAAAATGTGGCTGTTTAGTATCGGATATATTTTACGCAAAATGGTTTGTCCATTCCGTTTCACTACTCTCTCTCTCCGTCTCTACATTTATATTTAAAAAGTGTTCAAGAAGTATCGTCGAAACTTAACTCGGAAAATGAAACGCCTTTGTTTTTTTCCGATACCTGGAGTCCTACCATTACATCATGGCATGTTACTGTAAAGCACGCAGCATCTATGTTATGTACATGTATTTTATTTTATATATATACATTCGATTTTATAGGGGTTTTGAAGTCTAATGCTCAACTTGAGGGGATGCTGATCGACTCTGAGAACCCTGGATTGATTAAATGAGTCATAGAGACTTACGGTAATCACAGTATGCTGACGCAGAGTTGTATACCAGTGAAGTGGAACAGTTCCTATTTTTTTGCTTGTCAATCAGAAACCCCCGAGGGCCCTGGGATTCCCAGTGACTTTCTATGTGAGGATGTTCCCGGAAAGCACTTAAGCTGTCAGGATGGTAAACATGTCCACTTGTTGTTTCCTCAACAACCTGACCCGATAAAGTATACTGCGACATCAATCCCGGTAAAAAAAAAAAAAAAGAGGCACAAAGTAGATTTAATTGTCGACTTACCCTTTGTGCTATGTAAGGCGAGGCAGGAGATGAGGAGGAGAAGAATCAGTTTCATCTTGCTCAATTTGTCTCTCTTTAGTAAAACAGGAAAATGTCCTCCTGAAGGCAGTCCCTTTCTGAGCTCAAGCTTCTTTGCGTTGTGAAGTATAACTGTAAACTGCCTCAGACAGCCAAACTCCCCCTGAAGAGGCTCAGCCCTCCGTGTGCGTCATGGTTTCCTGAGTCTTCTTGTGTAGAAAATAAGTGGCTGAAACATCTTCCTGAGTGGAAACTTTTGCATTAGCATCAGATATGAGGTCTGAGTTTGCGCAACTGCAAACTTGGACGAAGGAAATGCCGAATGATAGCAGCAAACATTCAGATCTGTACGATTTTTTATAATGTGAAAGGAAGCGATAATTTACCCTAATTGACTGCCGAGCCACTTCATGTAGAGATAAGGACACGATAGCATCAAAGGGATCTTCTTCTTTCAGATCAACTCCCTTCACTTCAGTTGACTCTGTTCTTTTTACTTCTCTCAGTTCAGTTCACCCCCAAAAAAGTAATTTTACGCTACCTTGGCGCCCCTATGTGCGCGCGTGTGTTTGTGTAAGTGTGTGAGAGATTTCTTTCTCACTTTTTATTTCACCCACCTTACTTCGCTTCACCTAATTTCGCAGAAGCGGAGAAATGGAAAGGGGGACAGAGGTATCATTCAGCAGCTTTAAACCATTAACAGAACCTTTGCTGTGTTAAATTATTTACACTCCAAATGCCACAGCAACAGCCTCATCTCCCGAGATACCAACAGTACTCCCATTATCACTGACCTGTCTGCTCTTCATATGTTTAGCTTGGCTCCTTCAGTGTGAGTTAATGTGGCCTGCCATTCTTTTGATTCTGTGCCTTTTATGTGCCTCACATGTCTGGCAGATGCTTATGTTGGTCAGTAATGCAATTAAATGCATTCACTGTTTTGTTTTCTACAATTTGATGCACTATTTTTCAGGAGGAGGAGAATTTGCTCCATTGTATGTCAGAGGATACATGTTTTATTCAAATAAAATATATATTTTTAAATGATGTAGTCCCGATAACATGTGGATGATCATTATAACACTGAATTGAGCTACTTTTTGAACTTTAAGGATCAACTCTGTCTTTCTCTTTACGGAAGACTGTACAGGTTGAGACAGTTTTGGTTGCTGACATCTGGTGCGTTTCTTAGCCTCAAGCATATAAGGGGATGACTCAGAAGCTAATCAGAGCTGCAGGTAAGCCATATATAAAAAGTTTGTGTCACAAGCTTGTGAGGAGAACACATGTGATTTTAAGAAAGAGTCGTTTCTTTTGAACAAGCTGACATCATTGAACAAATCTTGGATCAGGATGTCATGTCATATTTCAGGACTGATGAACAGCTAAGATAAGTTAAGATAACATGAACAATGAAACACAGATTAGTAAACACAAGATTAGTAAAAAATGCTAGAACATTAATAAGAAATGTGCAAGTCCGGTAGCTCTAATGCAGGTATTTTGGGGGAAATCCAGGTATTAAAATCATGAATAGTAATTATGCTCTCAGACCATACACGTTTGTTGGATGAGCTTTACCTTTGTCAGAAAATAGAAGTAGTGAGAGCTGAGAAGAGTTTAGTTGTGGCTACTCTAAATGTGAAACCAGGGATTGTTAACATTTAAAGTTATTTAATCATTTAAAACTGGAAACAAATCATTAAATATCAGTTTTAGTTAAAAGGCAATATTCAAACACCGTAACACGAAGAAGAAATGTAAGCTTTATTTAAGTCATACTATACTCTACATGTACTGCACGTTTTGAGTACTTAACCTAAATGTAAAAGCAAATTCTGTGTTTTTTTTCATGCTTTGCTTGAATTCTGGGGAAATTATTGATGGTTTCGTGGAAGTTTATTGTAGCTTCAAATTATTCCTGATGAAACAAACTGATAACATGATTGTGGTATCATTAGTGTCACAACATCAGCATGTTACCCCGCCTTACTGCATCAGATGGTGTTCTAATCCCATACACGTTTTCTTGTAAAGTACAAACCGTCCTCAGTTGTATCTGAGAAAAGAAAATAATGAAGAGACTGGATTTCCGCCATTAACAAAAAAAAAAGGGGGTATTTCTTCATCTTCCTTGACTATGCTGACTTAAAGATTTGATTTCCTCATGTGGGTTATATGGAACATCACACCGGGTTGAATTTGTGACGTCTGGATGGACGTTTTGTGGAACAGCCTAACCCAGTGACCCAATGAGCATCTGTGTGGGTGCTTCCGTTCATGTTACTGTCAGCAGTCTTACTCAAATATTTGTTAAGTTCTTAGACAAAGGCAGAAGTGGCACAGTGGCACAAAGACTGCATTCCTTTCTTTGGCTTTGTTGTGTCAAAAAACAAGGGATCAATCATTTTAATTCAGTTCAGTTTAGTGTATACAGTCGTCAGCTTTACAGCAGTTTACTCTTTCCTTCTCTCTCTTCTTTTTCTGCCTGTTTCAGCTGACACATCAGTAGGAAGTGGTAACATCAGTTGCTATCATTTTCTTCAGGAAATGACACACTAGCCCGCCCAGCCTTGCCTCAAACACACACATACGCACAGGCATACATGAACTTATTTATGAGGCTCATATAGCCGCTTACACAATCCTGCTCTTCTCTGCAATACTAAATATTCGAGTTATTTGAAACAAAGCACTGTCTATACATTCACTAACATTTGTTGCAGTGCATGTGTTCCCCTGCACTAGCCAGTATGAACTATATCTGTAAACAGTCATATTTTACAGTCAGCTTGGTTTCTATCCCCACCACTATTGCACTGTGTGGGATTCGAGTCTATTGTCTGGGTGACAAGAGTTTATGGCAACACAGACTGTCTTATTTTTACACTCTCAAACACAGACAGACAGCAAATGCAAACACAGCCATTAACATATGCGCAAATCGACCAGGATCATTTTACCAGTCCAAGTCGGGGTTTGCGTAGTCACTGATAACCATAAGAACCAATTAACCCATTTTCTTTATAGAAATGCTTCTGCTTCTGGATTCGTGAACCATCTCTGTGTCGTAGACAGTCAAAGACAAGAATCTGCAGTGCCATATTGCCTTCCCCTCCTCCTGCTTTGTTTGATCCTAGGAGCGTGCGTACGTCAGGTCTGTGAATGCAAACTGAAACTTAACAGTTTAAAAGAAAGAAAACAAAAAAGGTCCTCGTCAATTTTGCAAGTTCACACACATATCAAAACACACTCATTGGCTTTTGTTTGCTTTCTTTTTGCAGTGTCACCAGTCTTAAGCTCAATCGCACTAATAGAACCAGAGAAAAACATCAGAATGAATCAAATGTTAAAAAAAAATAGAGGTTTAAGGCACTCACTGGGATGATACATTTGAATTACAAATACATTAAACTTACTTAATTTTTGTGCATCACATTTGTTTTAATTGTATAAATGTTTAACCATTAGCTACAATTATTTTCACAGAAATTCTTTCCACTTCATAAAAAGTGAAAAATCTTTCAGACCTCTTTAGGTGTCTTAAGTTATATTCGAATGCTTGGCAATCCTACAAATATATAGTCATGTGAAAAAAATGTTTCCACAGCACTCTTTGCAGTCCTGTGGAAACTAAATACACCCCGTGATTCAGTAGCTTATAAAACCACCTGCAGCAACAATAATTTCAAGTAACTATTTTCTATCTGACTTAATCAGCCTCTCACATTGCTGTGGAGAAGTTTTAGCCTGCATTGTTGCTTCAGATCATTGAGGTTTGTGGGCATTTGTTTATGTACAGCACTCTTAAGGTCCTGCCACAGGATTTCAATCAGTCTGAGGTCTGGACTTTGCAACATTTTGATTCTTTTCTTTTTCAGCTACTCTGCTTCACATTTGCTGCTGTGATCTTCGCGCTGTTGCAGTTTCAGCCAGGCTTTAACTGAATACTTTGGTACACAGAGGAGTTCAGAATCGACGGGGTCCCGTGGCTGCAATACAAGCTCAAATCATCTGCCCTGCATCGTGTTTGACCTTTGCTATGTGTGCCGTTTGATTCTCACCAAATTTTGCATTAACTGTGTATTATAGCCAAACAAACATCTGCACTTTGGTCTCACCTGTCTACAGGACAATTTTCCACAAGTCCTTAGCTTTGTTTAGAGTCAACATTGCACACCAAAGTCATATTCTGCTTAGAGAGAAGAGGCTTCCAAACAAGTAATACGTGCTCCCAAAAGGTTGATTCTGTTCATCTGGACGTAGCGTTTTCAGTGGGGAAAATGTTTCGTCACTCATCCAAGTGACTTCTTCAGTCTCAACCGACTGCAGGTTTCCCCAACCTTATAAACAGTACATTTACAAATAACTGAAACTAGCCAACTGAATGAACCGTGGGCTCATGAACAATGGACCTCACAGTCCATTGTTCATTCAGTGGGCTAGTTTCAGTTATTTGTACATGTACTGTTTATAAGGTTGGGGAAACCTGCAGTCGGTTGAGACTGAAGAAGTCACTTGGATGAGTGGATGACTTGGATTATTTACTTACCTGGATGACTGAGCATGCATCAAGACGGAGTCATACCTGCTCCGTGTTTTTTTTTTTTCATTTTAATGTCTAGAATTATAAAATGTCTGCTTTTTAGAGTTGGTCACTCTTGTCTACATTTGATTAGCAGCACCTGGCTACTCCTGACCCTCTTGATTCCTCTGAAAAAAATCTTGTAAAAACTTTCTTCTCACATGAATGTAAACAAGAACCTGGAATTTCTATGAGCCTGAATATTTCTCCGTAAGTGTGCAGCATTTTCCGCTAAGCGCTCTTGAACAGGTTCTTGCTCACAGTCTATTAGTGGTAATTGTGTGATGCCGAGCAGGTTTGCCAGTGCATGTTTTGACAAGTATTAAATGGAGAGCATGAAAGCAGAAATTGGGCCGTGGTATGCTTTTACATAATGTGATAAAAACACAAATACTCTCTTATGGCAAAGTATTTTTTATTTGCATGCTTGTGGAAGTAGGTTTGCAGGTATGTGGAGCTGACGCAGAGGTTAAAGGATGTAACGATGTTTGTTATTTCCCAAAATAAATGTGGTAAATAGATGTTGGTTCTTTGGAAACATTACGACATGGATTTGTGATACATCACTCTGTGAGGGAACCTATTCATTGTGTTTCTTTCCATTTGTCTGAAACTATGTCGAGTAAGGACAAGATATTTGATGACTTAGTTAAACTCAGATTAACGGTTTAAACAAAAAAGTTAGTCCTCAGTTCTGTGACTGCCATGTTGCTTCACTGCTAGGGAAGATACATAACTGCATATCTGGTTGGCAATCAGTGGTTTGACGGCCCACACATCTGACCTCTGTTGCAACACATTCTAAGGATTCAGCCAACTTCAGTTAACCCCAAATCCATCATGTTTACTGTAAATAGCTTCTAGGAATGAAGCTGTGTCGCCTAACACACTTTAGTTTAGCTGCACATAGTGGTAAATATGTAGCCCTGTAACATGTATAGAATGTAAAACCTCTTGAGGTAAATTAGTAACATTGAGGTATAAATTGACCGGAGTGCAAATGACAGGCGGAAGAACAAAGAAGAAGAAGTATGAACTCGACAAAAAGAAGCGCACATGCACTTTTTTATAGGCGATCACATAGTCACAGTGAAGTCAAGACATTTTAACAGACACAGCTTTAGACATTTCTCTGCATTAAGCAATCGAATAATCTGGCTTAATAGTATAGTCCTTAAAGTCATCGGCACCCAAAATTGAGATAATTTTAGTTTGTTACTCAGAGCCACACCTTGTGTTATATGAAGGCATACCAGAAAAAAGTCGGTTTAACACTTAGGTTGTCACTGCAAGTGAAAAAGAAAAAAGAAAGCAAACCAAAACTCCCCCAAAAACTCAAAAAAACAAAAACATGTTGCTAATGTGGTACAAGTGTGAATTAGCTCATTAGTTTTATATCGCTAATCGCTATATGTTGTGCATAAAAACTGGATGATAAGGTTCCTCAGACAGGAAGAAAAAACTGTCTGAAAAAAATGAACCTCACGTTATACAAATTATAATGTCTACTAAGCTAACACCAGTGTGATCAGGTCCACTCATTAATGGTCATCTTGTCAGTCAGTAGCACAAAATAGATGAACTCTCTTAACGTTACCTCAGGCTGGTCGCAGTACGACATCACACTTATTTCACCATCAGACACTTGTAGTGCACCGAGTGCTTTATAGAAAATAAAGCCACAATAAATTAAAACCAATATGATTAACATTAGAAAGCGTGTATTAATCAGACTAGGGTCAGAGGCCAGAGGGTGCTGGGATAGTAAGAATTTTAAACAAATTACAATTTAACAAAATAAAAAAACAAAACGCTGTTTTCGCAATAGCAGCATCTGATATTTTACTTTTAAACTTACAAAGGCTGTGGCTGTTTGGTTTGTTGTACTCTCTTCCACTGCTAGAGTGAAAAATGAGATCAGATTGTCGCCCATTTGATCCAAAGATGTTGTTTTTTTCATAACATACCCAACCAGTTTTGACTTCTTAGCAATACAAAAGAGACACTTGTGTTTTCTTATGAATGTTTAACAGGATGCATTTTCTTTGTAATGAGACTTAATTTACCACAAAGGCTACTTCACAGCGGCGAGCAGGTATTTACAGCCGGGTATGTATTCAACAGTGAAAGCAGCATGCCCACTGCACAAAA
The DNA here is from genome assembly GCF_057382185.1 of Mchenga conophoros. Classification (NCBI taxonomy): domain Eukaryota; kingdom Metazoa; phylum Chordata; class Actinopteri; order Cichliformes; family Cichlidae; genus Mchenga; species Mchenga conophoros. Next base: position 16,481,182 of record NC_140526.1, read on the forward strand.
AGAAGCTAATATAAACACAGAAGTCAGTCAGTTTCCATTCAGTTTTTAGATGGGAGTGTCCGATGAGCGCCTAAAAATGATGACTTTAACCGGATTAGTAAGCAAGTGACGTAAAGAGTGTATTCTTTCAGTTGTTTGAGGCCATCCTTGCTTTGAGACGGTTGATTTTGAGAGGAAGGAGGCCGGCCATCTCCTTACTCAGCTCCAGCTCTGTCTCCACAGTGGCTCCTGCCTCAGGGTTGGCCTCACAATACTGCACCACATACCTGCACAACAGGTGGAAGATGGAAAATCAAACATCATGGCAACTAGCAGGATGCAGTTGATCTAAATAAGTCTTTTTCTATTCTATGTTTTGTGCAATCTTAAAGTCCTGCCAACTATTTTTATATCTAACTGCCAAAGTGCTGGGTGAATATTCGTACTTGTAGTTTTCCAGAGATTTGTTTAGGTTGTCCAGTTGAACAGTAGGTGAGGTGCTGATGAGTCGGCTGTGTAGTCGAGCCAATCTGAAGCGTGCGACCAGAGCTGGTCTGAGAACTTCCTCCTCCAGGCGCTCTGGAAATTTTCCTTCTGGAGAACACAGAGAGTCTAAGAACATCTGGAAGTACCTGAAGAGAAGAAGATACAGAAATTACTCAGACATGAGTAAAACAGACCCACAGAGAACAAATAAAAAAGTACTTACTTGGCAGAGGCAGAGCAGAGATGGTTAAATTTCTTAATGGTGTGGTTATCTAGAGACTGTGTGTCTGCTTGTCGGTTGGCCAATGCAAGTTTTAGGTCCATCATTTCATTGTAGGTCTCAGCCAATTCGAACATCAACTGTCTGCGGATCATTAGGTAGTACTGTGCGTTCAAGTCTACAGAGAAGGAAAGACAAGTTAAGTCAGCTAACTGGTCATTTGCCTCTGTTCTTCCTCAACTAAACTTCATTAGAAAAGACATGACAGTGTCTTTAAAGAAGTACCGTTGCAGATCGGCTCCAGCATGTCCACCCTTCGTTTGTGCATCTTGCAGCGCCGCTCCAGATCCTCTTCAAAGAAGGCCAGGGATCGGAACAGAGCACTGTGATCCTGCAAAATCTCTATGTGGTCTGTCACATAGCCATCCATCTGAAAGTAGTCCTTGGCCTTTCAGAGTGAAACAATAGAGATACAGTCAAAAAAAGAAAAGAAAAAATTCCCTTCCTCACGCTTCTCTTTATGAGTGAGTTTGGGTGGGGAACTATTGCTTTTTCTATAATATAAAAGCAACCTTAAAGCCAACCTCACACATTAACCACTGGGTCACAACACCCACGTACACATTTCAGGACCACCAAAAAGTACGGCTTTAAATACACGTTGTGGGTTCAGTGGTTGGTGTTTCTTTCTCACACATGAACAGCAGAAAATATTTGAGCAAGGGTAAACACGAAACTGGGATCAAATCTAACTCAGGATTTTTAGTCTTTAAGATGTGCACTTAATTTTTACATCAGCAAGAAATAAAATGACAGATCAACTGTAACGTGAAATATTACATTGGATACAGTAAGGGTGTCAAACTCATCTTAGACAGTGGGCCACATCCAGCCTACTTTGGTTTTAAGTGAAACAAGTGAAGCTACCCTTTCTGTCAGTGTACAGCCCCATTGAATCCAAGAGTTTCAACAGAAAGTTTCAGGTTTTCTACATGATGAAGAAAGATCGCTGCAGCAAATCCAAGAAATCTGTTAACATGACTTTTTATGACTAAACTGTAAGTGATAGGCATGTAAAATGACAGAAAAATGTGTGTGTTCGTCTGCCTGTGATGAGTGAATGGTTTGTGTTTGTCATATGTATATATATATATATATATATATATACATACACACACACATATATACTTCAATCATAAACAGTGAAAAAACAGGTACTTTTTATCATTTCATTGTTTATTTATTACTTAGTTACTTTGGTTTGGTATTAATGGTCTTTACCACAGAAAGCTGTAAAATTTATGAAAACACCGCTATGCCATTCTTCAGATTTTCCAAAGCCGTCCACTGGGCTGTATTTAGAGGGTCAATTCTGACCCCTGTGCCTTATGTTTAACACCCTTGACATATACAGTAGTATCTTGCAGTGCTGTTTGGGCTTATAAATGCTTGCCAAAAACAAACAAATGTGTGCGTTTGTACGCTGCATTTTCTTATGTAACAGAGTTATATGATTATCTGTACATCTTGTATGGGATTATAGTGAATTATTGTGCAGCCTTGTTGGGGGTGTGTGTGTGTGTGTGTGTGTGTGTGTGTGTGTGTGTGTGTGTGTGTGTGTATACACATACCTGTGTGACATGATTCTGTCCTACCAAGAATACAGATCTGGCCTCAGTGAAGTCCAAGGGGAACAAACACATCACCTGCAAATAAGAAAGCTAATTAATTTGATTGCTCCTTCTGCATTAGCTCGATTATAAATTTACAAAAGGCTATGCTTCATTCTTCCTTAATAGTCAGATTTTTTAACTCTCCCCTCAGTAAAAAAAAAAAAAAAATGAGTGAGACTCTGTAAACACACTGTCTACAAGGCCTGCAGCATCATGCAGAACCAGTAGCATTATTCTTCTTAACAATAATACCTACAATATTTACAGTTTTAGTATCAGCAGAAGAATTATCTGGCACAAGATTCAGACCTTCTCTTCAATGCTAGCAATAGAGTCAAAGGTGTCTTCAGAGCCAAACAGCAGAGCACTCTTCCTGCCCTTTTCTTCTTCTTCCTCCTCACGTCGTCTAGCTCTCTTCAGTTCCTCCTGACGATCGGTATCCAGCTCACCGATGTTGTCCTGAATATGCACAAACACATGCAAACAGACTGCATTTTAAGATAAAAACAAAACACCAGTGCAGATTAAAGATGCAGAAAGAGATAAACACACAGAAAAACAGATGTTCCACATGACAAAATACTCTAAGACCAAGAACGGTCAACTTGACGTGACAGTGCTTAAAAAATGTTTTAACTGAGACATGACATTCTGCTGATAAAGTTTTTGTGGTTAGTGTCACAACAAACACAATAAAGCCACACACATCTATGCAGTACCTCTAGCTGCTTCTTGGCATCCTGCAGGAGGTTCAAACAGTATTTTATCCAACATCTTGCGATCTCTGCTCTCTTCTGTCTAAGATGTTCCCTGCGTTCACTCTCTGCCTCATCTGGGTCAGACCAGAAGAGAAAAAGATGAAAAAGATGTTGAGATATGCCACGAGATAGAGAACCAAGAGCAAATATGTCTGAAGGATGTAAGGATGGCATGAGGGGTTCGCACGGACCGTGCCGAGGACAAGAATTTTAAGTTGTCCGCTTTGGGACACAGTTGCATTTTCTCCTGTTTGACTCAGTGTAGCTGATGATGGGTACAAAAGTAAATGAGCATTAATAAGTATTTCAAATTAAGTTGGTATAGATAATTACTCTCTTGTGCTGCAGCCTCAGAAGGAACCTCGCCTGCCAAATCAGAAATAACAGTAGCTGCTGAGAGGCAGTGTCTGCCTTCCATGTAGCGGCCCTAGAAAACACAAAAGCACAGACAACTACACACTCATTTCTCATCACTTCATCTAAAACAAACTACTGTGACAGGCATGGCAATTAAACCAGACATTAAAAATATGCTTCTGTACATCTGAACCATAAGAAAATACATAAGAGCTGGAGAACATTTAAAAAAAAAAAAAAAAAGCAAGGTAAAGGTTTATTCTCTTTGAACAGAATAAACCTTTCAAGATTTATTCCTTTTAAGGCTTAATCTTGGATATTTCTATAGTAGCAAACAACTACAAAATATGAAGACTGACTCATCTTTATTCAAATAGAAAGTGAAGCTATTGAAATGAGGAATGTCGTTTAGTGTCCGGGGTGGAGGTAGGCAGCATTAACCTGGTGTGTTTTATGTCTGCAGGAGAAATCGGAGCTCCTTGAAAAAGCACCAGGAGATAATGGAAACACCACACGGAGACTTGCTCGCTGTGTGGACGCAATATGAACCAGCGAGCCACTAATGCTGCTTAATTTTACCATGCTGTGTAAAGAGTGGAGAATAGATAAGAGGATAGCTTATCAAGTCAATATTTTTGGCTAACTGGGCCCTGTATAACGAAGTATTTCAACATATTCAGGGTATTTTTCTGTTATCTGAATTTACTTGGCCAGGCGATAAGGATAAGAGCTAAAAAACGAGGCTAGTTATCAACCCACAAAATGAATGCAGTGTCTCCTGCATTTGGTTTTCTAACCAGCGAACTAATCTAAAAGGGACATTTCACAGGTCACATGACTTTTGTTCCACAAAAGTCCCTATGACTGCTGCTTACTCCGGAGATGTTATCAAATGGTGATTAAGAAGCTATAAAGAACAAATAAAATCTAAAAACTGTGCCAGTAAAATCCAACACTTTTGCAAAAACAACAAAAGATGAATGTTGCAGCAATTTGTTAACAGTTAATCGTTAGCGCACAGAGCAGTAAAATAATCATTTTGTTTTTTAGTTGCCGAGTGGCTTCATAGTGCTGTTTATTTCTTAGGTGACAGCTGCACATTATAGCTCGGAAACTTAAAGTTTACTGACCTATAGCCTAATTAAGCCGATGTGCTTAGTTTTTTCGGAAGATCAAATAGGTACTCTGCAATTCAGTCCGTGTAAAAGAGACTTAGCAGCAGATTAGAATCAAGTATAACAACATTTATACATTTTCTAAATCAATAAATTAACATATGCATATTTCTGTGAGACTCAGTTTGAACTTTCAGTGGTCCTAGTAAGGGATGGCTTAAACTGGACATTATTCTCTCAGCTGCAGACTCAATACTGTTTAAGGGTTTGAGAATAAAGACTAAATATAAAAACAGAAATGAAACATAGACTTGATATGATGTCACCAAGGGCAGTGTAGGGGTGCTGCTTTAGGATCAGACAGTAATGCTTACACAACAATGCAACCGTTTTAAAACTGTTCCCTGTCAAAAGAAAATAATACATACAGTAAATCTGCATGTAAGAATCTATATTTATTACTGAATCAGAAACACAATGACTTTAGATGGTGATGAAAAACTTTAGACCAAACCTACTCTGCCTGCAGAGATCCAAGGAATTTTAGGAATGGTGACGCTATGTTCTGGAGAACTGACTGATCAGTAGACGGTGATTTTAGAGCTGTTGATCTCTAATGTGGAACTTAGCCTGCTCCAGACGACGTTACAGTATAAGCTACCATGACAAGTTACTCCGGTAAGAAGTGAAACACCTTTGTAGTGCAGAAAACTCAGGGTTAGTGCTGAAATTAGCTGGATAAGACACAATCTTTCTTCTTACTACAAGCTTCTGATCTGGCTGTGTGTGTACGCTATAGTATGTGATTTAGACTAAACCAGGACGCTAAAAAATTAGATTTTCATCTACACCATTTATAAATCAATAAATTAAGATGTCCTGCACGTGTCCAAAGCATCTCAATCTTGCCTCTCTAACTCAAACCTATATTATATTAATTTCTAATCATGTCCATACTGCTGATGAAAATCTGAGCATCTTCCACTCAGCACTGCCATCAGCTCCAAACACAGCAGGTCTCACTACCATCTTGTTAAACCTCCCTTTTTACTCTTGTTGCCATCATCTGTGACATTCTAAGTAACTCTTATGTGACATCTAGTGGTTGTGAATACTGCATGCAGCACTTTTAAAAGAAAAAGCATTTTATATAACATGCAGAATATCTTAGGTTGCAGATCAAATGTCTATAAACGACTTTAAACTGGCTATATGCTTACCTTAGTGATGTAATACTGGGATAGTGTAGCAGCATTTAGTGCCCACTCCATTGGAGTAAACTGATTTAACTGTAGCTGTCTCTGCAGGGTTGTGTGGCAGTAGGTAGCGGCACGCTCAGTTTGACCTGAGGGACAAAACTATAGTTACTATAGTTATTACAAGTAATTTACATAGCAAATTAAGGGTCAGATGCATTTTCTTGTTGTTTCATCAGTGTAATTTTTTGTGTGCGTGTATTATCCTTAAACAATCTCATACTCACCCAGGTTTTTATAAACTTGAGCAAGGTAGTACATGGTATGGGTGTAGGCCAACTCAAACCTATACACAAGGAAAGCAGAGAGAGACAAAAGGACTAAATAAAAGCAAGGAAATAGCAATAACCTGGAAATCTGCTGTGGAAGTTACCTCTTAATCCTTTCCTGGTGAGTCAGCAGGCTCTCCTCAGCAGCAAAGTACTCTGTCATGTCAGTGGGAGGACTACCATCCTGAAAAAAGAAGGAATTAAATGATGAAGAGGATTTACCTATTGTGATTGCAGCAGCCATACTGTGGGGGCAGCATTACCTTCCTGAAAACTAATATTTCATTCAGTCCTCATTTTTTCAAAAATAAACTTTTATTCAGGAAATCAGCCTTGCCTCCTTCATGTAACGTTGATAGATGGATTCTGCAGTTTCGAGGAAGCCCTGTGCAGTCTCTGTCTCATCCCGGCCTGCCCAGAGGATACCCAGCTGGTTCTGAAAACACAAGGAGACAAGACATGAGCATCAAATGATCATGCATCGTCTGATGCTCCTACTATAGCGGTGTGACTCTTAAAAAAATGTAGCAGTGCTTTATTTATAACGCTTCACAAACACTCTGATGGAGTGTTTTCAAAAATCATCCATAGCATTATAATCACATGTCACAGGGTTAATACATATTCTTATCAGTGATCATACCATAACTTCTGTATGTAGTGTCATTTTTATTTATTTATGCGTTTTAAATAGCAGCTTTGTATTATTGTAAGAAAGAAACGATCAACGTTACCCTAAAGTGGATAAACAGGGACACATTCAGGGACGACACTCTGCATCTCTCCAGCAGCTTCATGCAGTTCATTAGGTGCTCCTGCCCAGCTGGAAGCTCCTCCGTGTCCACATGGTTGACGCCCAGGTAGTATTCCACAGCTCCGAGTTTTGCGGCCCGCAACCCGGCTGGTGAATCACCGCTGAAGCCCTGGCCGAACAGGTCCTCTCTCTGCCCGTCCACCGGCTGCTCTGTCGGCCGTTGGTCGCCGCTCTCTCCGCCGCCCTCCTCTTCACCTTCGCCCGCTTCAAAATTCTTCAGCGAGCAGTATATTTCTCTGAGAAGCTCCCTGGCTTTGTATTTAGAGCGGAAGGGGTCATTTTCTGGGTCGTTTCGTGACTCTATTTCTGTGAGATTTTGGGCGTTCGTGAATTTGTCGCAGATAGCTCTCCATTCGTTGCTGTTGAAGGACGCCATGTTGGTCCTCTTCGGCGTTCTGGCGCAGCTGCGTGCTTCTTGTTGCGTTGCTGCCATCTACCGGAGGTTGCTCTCTCTGGCCATGTGAGTTTCCTTCCTTTGAGTTATTCCTGTTTTACTCCATTAAAAGCATTGCTTGCCTACATTTCGGAGTTCTATTGCAGCTTTAGATTTTAATTACAGTTATGGTCAAATCAAAAGGTCACTTCACTTTAATCATTTTAAAAGAAACATGGATTTTGCTGTCACATTAGCACATTCACATGAGGTGAAACACAACTTTGCACTCCTGTTTATGGCCAACAAGAATAACACACATCAAGCATAATACATACAAAAGATCAATAAACAATAAACAGGCTCAAAGTGTTAATGCTGTCTTATTTTAATAAACAGCACTGTCATATGCAAAACTAGGATGGCAAGGGATCATTTTAGGGTGGCACATGCCACCAGTCTAGATCCGTTCCTGATGTAGGACTGCTTTCACCTATTTATGCAGGCGGTTTCTTAATGTTAAAAGGAAATGTTTCCTTCCCATTGTCAACAAGTGCTTGCTCATAATGGTTCATTTGATTGCTGAGATTATCTCCGCATTATTGTAGTCTTTATCATATAATATAAATTGCCTTGAGGGGTATGTTTTAATTTGGTACCAATAAAAATGGAACTAAAAGATCAGAGTGCCTCTTCAACCACTGGTTATTATAGTGCAAACAAGCTATTTGTTCAGCATTAAATATGGACAAAATGTTATTGCTTAATATAGTATATATCAACTGTTTTCACTGAAAGCCTTGGGTGTACATGTGAACAAAAAGTCATAAAGAATTCACGTAGTTATTCTGATTTGTACTTTCTATCTTTGCGGGAAAAAAAAGTGTCTTCTGTTTATTCAACAGTGGCAATGCTGAGTGTAAATACAGAGAGGTGACTTCTTGACTTTTCCATAGCAGAAATATCTGATGCAATTAAATGTCACTGGATCACCAAGAGTGACAGAGGACATGACTGAGACAAACAAAAAGTTCAAAGTCAAAGTAAAACAAACAAAACTCAGAAAATAAATCAATTTTGTCGTAGTCAGTTTATTTTAACAAACTTATAGAATCCAAATATTAATCAGGGAAAATAACGTGAATTATTCAGTGACAATAAATTAATGGGAATGACACATAAAAACACACAGTGCATGTTTGAAAAGCACCGGCAGAAGCAGCAGCTCCTCTTGTCTGGTCATGCCAGATGATAACCTAGCCAGTCTGAGTTTGTACCATGAATATACTGCTTTATAACGTGGACAGTTTCACCACATGAAAAGATGTAACTATTGATTTTGTTTTAAACATTTGTTTGAATGTATTTTGACACTTGTGGGAAGCTAGTTTGACAAGTTTCCCACAGATATACTCATATATACAATTTACAGAATAACTTCCAACTCAAAAGACAAACAGCTTAACCCCCGTGTGTTCTGAATTTAACAAAAAAAAAAAAAAAAACCAAAAAAAACCCCACACATTTCAAAAGCGTGACCTCAAGTTTGCCAATATTAGACAAATAATCGTTTGTTTTGTTTAAAAGTGTGCCAAAGCAAGTAGATCTTGGGTGCAAGACATCTTACTGTCAGGCTGCTTAGCCTTGTGTACATTCTTCCACATTATATTTTGGTGCGTCATATTGAATGTTGCCAAAAAAGTAAAAAATAAAAATTATAACAATTATTCACACCAATAGACCTTAATTTATAGAGCAAAGCATCAGTTTTTAATCCCTGTTTTTAATAAAGTGGCTGAAACTTAAGGTACAAATCATGATAACGTCAAGTTTGTTTTTTTACTAAAAAGAACGGAAGTGCAGCAGTTTACTAATTAGATAAGTTCAGAGACAAGATTTCAAGGTTTAGGTGAGTGTTGAAGCAGCACAGTGCCACTCTGGAGTCCATCTGCATCAGGGACTAAGAGCCCGTCTTCTTCTCCATGCTGAAATACAGAAACGTAAGGCATTAATGTTTCTATTACCATATCTAATGTTGTTGGGGTTTTTTGTTTGCTAAAATCTAAAGCACTGCAGTTAAATGATGAAATACTGATCTGGGTTAAAGGTCACAGTGGGAAAATAGCCAAAGTAAACAAAAGCTGTACCCTCAGTCAGAATTTGAACCAGGGCTCTTGAATCAGAGTCCTGATATGTGACATCATGTGCACAGACTTTGCCAAAAACACAGTCCTCATATCTTGCAGAGTTATGATCTTCTATGAACGGGTGATTGAAAATTAGAATGTACTTTAAAAGAAACCAACCCCAGAACAGAAAAGTTTCTTACTTGTATTTGATGAGACGGCTACCCTGGATCAGTTGGGCTGACTCATTGGTCAAATGGCAAGCGAACAGTAGCCAGTTGCGAGGTTGCACTTTGTAGGCAAACCTCATGAACAGCAGCGAATAACAGCACAGAGCTGAGGAGAGAAACCATACATTTAATAGAACCATATTTTCTTATATACCTACTACAGCTCTAACGTTAAGTCTTTATATAAGACTCTTCGGCATCTTAACAGGAAAGCATGGAGATCAAAGAAAATCTTAAAACAAATCAAAAGACCAGTGCAGACATCACGGCTTCTCTCAAAGCCTTCTTAGTAGCCTTGAGATAAAAGAACCACTCACAAAATATATCAATACTAACTAGAAAATTATTAGAATATTGCATGTATACTGGATGTATCTGTGACCATCTTACCAAAGGTCATTCTACCACTGATAATTTCAGGGCTCTTCTTCATATCTGTGATGGCAGCGATAGGAAGACCCCAGTTTGCTACAGGACCCCAGAAATGCTGCAAAAAGTCACAACAGTCATGTCAATGTAGAGAAGATACAGTTACTAATAAATTACATCAAAAGGATAAAAGTAGAAAAAGGGAAAAGAAAAAATAAGCCTTAATCTATTAAACAAGACTTTTCGAACACCACAAGCAGGAGAAATAATCAAAACTAGCATAATTTTTTTTTCTTCAACCACTTTTTCTAAAGTGGGCTTTAACTCCTTCAAGCGTAAAATTCATTTTAATTTAACAAATGGACAGAAAATGCAAAAAAAAAAAACAAAAAAAAAAAAAACACCTTCTGCTGCACAAGGTAGCACAGACTCATTGTTTTAACTATATGTGAATCAGTCAAGCTTGTGCACTTAAAGCCAGACATAACCGTAAGATAAGGATCTAAAAACTCAGTGTCATATTTTTTAAGTTAACACTGTAAATGACATACAAGATCAATAAATAGTAAGGTACAGTTAAAACTACAGCCCGTCACAGAAAAGGATATACTAACAGAAAAGATGGTAACTTACTGTGCTGTTTGGCGTTTGTTTTATTTTTTTCAGTTCCACATAAAAAAAGAAAACAAATAAAGATAAGTCACAAAGACACGATGTCTTTCACACATCATTACAACTTCAAGTAGGTAGCAAATGTCAATATAATTTTGCATTTCTTAGTAAGGATATAATGAGCGAGGTAGCATTTTAACACCCGCATAATTCGGTGGCAGCTGCAAGTCCTTAACAAAAGTAAGCAGTAAAACTCGTTTGTGCAGACTGCCAACACACAGTAGTTTTGATTTAAAAGAACAGATATTGCACAAGTATACACCAGACGTCATAACGCTTGCCCATCGATGGTTTTAAAGTGTTAAAACAGGCAAAGCTCTTCAGATAACAGTGATAACAACTGTGTATATTTGTGACAAACGCAAACAATGCTGACCAAAGATGCAAAAATTTGGCCTTTACTCCAAATTTCAGACCTGTGGCTAATATGTGGCATGTAAACACACTTACACATTTACCAATATCTTGACCAGGAGCAGATTTCTCCGCCAGCTTTTGACGCAGATTCAGACTTTTAAAGCCGTTCACCACCATCTTAAGAAGCTAACGTTGTTTCACCGTCAGGGTTCGGCCCACTTTCTAGGTTACCTGTTTGTTTTAGTGGCTTCCTTATAAGTTAACAATCAAGCTGATAATGTGGAGAAAATACGGGAGACATGGTCGCTCTTGAAAACAAACCAACTTAAAACGAAGTAGAAATCTATGCATGAAGAGAGATATCAAAAGAAAAACAAACTGTTTAAAATGTTCATTAAAATTTTGTTATAACTTTAGTTAGGGCAGGTGAACGTTAGCTAACTCTGCATGACTAGCTTAGCTGCCGTGCTAACAGAGAAATGTTCCGGCTTCTGACACAGACCTCATCAAGTAGTCCCTGAACTCCTTGCTCTTCAAGTGTTCAATAGCTTTCCGTGCAATCGTCCCTGCCATGGTTTCACGTTAGGCTGGTGTCTGTCTTGGGCGAGAAGAGCGATCTTTATGTTTCTTTCTGTCGGCTGAAGGGCGACTGGGAGATCCGCTCAGAGGACGGTCAAATTTCCAACCAATAACATTACGTTTTACGACGCTGACGTAAATACGTGGCTCGACCTCAAACGGCTGGGTGCTGCCCAGCATAACAACCAATCACTGGAGACCGGCACTCCTGTTAAAACCAACGCCCACTATGGCAAATAAATAAATAAATAAATAAATAAATAAATAAATAAATAAATAAATAAATAAATAAAATTTATAAGATCAGGTCAGAACTATTACTCCAGGTAAGGCGAAGTAACTAAAAAAGTGGTGAATGTGCCTTTCTTCAGTCCCGTGTAAAGGTTGGCTGACGCTTTAGGAATTGCTGGAAGACGGCATCTGACCTCTAGAACTTTAGACTACCAAAATATAGTTAGCAAAGATGTTGGTGTAAACATGTGTAAGTCAGAGAGGATATCAGAGACAGATATACTTTAGATGCTTCAACTTTTTCAGTTACAAAAAATAAGTATAACCTCCGGGGGGGGGGCACGTTTTTGGCGACATCAGTTTATGAGGTAAACATGGAGGTAACTGAGTTTAGCGTTTACATTTTTATTTAGTACTGTTTCAAGGTGATATGCAGTAGAAGCCAGCTGTTTCTAATAAAAAAAAAGAAAAATAACGACATCTTCTTAGTTAGGAGTTTCATGATAAGACAGCTTCCTCTTCTCTGTGGAGATTTGGGTGAATGTAAAGTAACCAGAAGTAGTATAATGTGTAAGGCAGAATTCACAAACAGATTCTTCCGAAATGGCTAAGGCTCACCTTTAACTGATTTTGAAACTACATCTGTCAGTATCTCCACGGGACTCTAGAACCAACGCTCTCAGTTCAGACACACACCTCCTCAAGAGGGATTGGATTATTTTGAATGATGTAGAAGTTCACACTGGAGTCACGTTGTAGAAGATCTAACCTGTATCTGATTTAGATGCATATGAAAGTAACGCTAATCAGAATTTAAAAAAGAAAAAAAATTGCAATATTCATGCTTGTATTTACCCCATACACCCCAGTCAAATATGTAAAAAAAAAATTGGTCACCTCCTTCATTGTGAATGCAGCCAAAGTTTGGGACAAGCCTAAATGTGTATTATATGTCTGCTGTAGACATATGGTTGTGTTATGATCTTGAATTATATAATTTTTCTTTTATTAATTAAGTGCATTTTCTTGAGATTAAACCGAATACATATGGAACAAGATGTTGCACTTGTCCACCAAACCCGGTTTTCATCTCTAGTTTAGTTTTAGCAATTTAGTTTTGAGCACAGAAAAATGAGCAGCAGCAGCCGTAATCAGGCAGTGTTTTGAAAACCTTCATAGCACATAGTGCTGGTGTGTTAAAATTGGTCCAGGATGACAAAAATGCACAGGTGTTGTTTTTAAAATATCCTAACAGAAACACATCCGCTGATTTCCATTTGAATTTAAATAACAGTTTTTATCTTTACTTGAATTTACGATCATAAAAAAAAATCACAATTCACATTAAAATATTTTTCTCTCATTAAAACCTCAAATCTGCTCTATCTGTCAAGATTTATGAGTCTGAATCCAGACATAAACTAATCTTTTGCAGTATTTTTGTTACACGTACATTAATGTAAAAAGCACACATGCTAATATTGCACATGCTGCACACATACTCTGATACTTTTCCTTTTCCTGTTTTTAATGTAATCATAATTAATTTGTTATCCGGGGTGGCTGTAGCTCAGGTGGCAGAGCAGGTCAGCCACTAATCAGAAGGTCGGTGGTTTGATCCCAGGCTGCCTCCTGCCTGCATGCCAAATATCCTTGGGCAAGATACTAACCCCGTGTTTGCCTACTGGTGGTGGTCAGAGGGCCCGGTGGCGCCAGTGTCCGGCAGCCTCGCCTCTGTCAGTGCGCCCCAGGGCAGCTGTAGCTACAATGTGGCTTGCCATCGCCAGTGTGTGAATGTGTGTGTGAATGGGTGAATGACTGAATGTAGTGTGAAGCGCTTTGGGGTCCTTAGGGACTAGAAAAGAGCTATACAAATGCAGGCCATTTACCATTCATTTTCAGGGGCACCTTTGTACATAAACAAAGCAGAAATGGCATTGTCAATCACACATCAAACATAAGCTCCAGTTTGGTCAATGAACTCATTATTTGATGTGCACAGTGTATAGAATTAAAACAATTTGACTCATGGTATGTTAGTAATGCCAGCTTCCCACTGTGGGGGGATCCTGCTGTTGTACATGCCGGATCATTGTCGTGGCTTACTGAGAGACTGACTCGTGCTTTTCCTGCTGTGATGAGTCAGGGGACACTATCTGTTGTCTAGATTCATGATTAGGTTGGTGCACTCAAACAACACCAGGGGGCAGTATGTGAACATCATGATCTTAAAGCAAGAAAGTAAAGGTTAGAGAGTTTGCCATGAAAAATCAGATTCTGTGTACTTGTACCATGAAGAAATCCCCCCATAAATAATAAAAAAAATTGATTAAAAAAAAAAAATTAACTCGGTAATGAATTCTGATTTCAGAATGTTTGAATTAAATTTGAAGTCACTTTTGTTAAACCATTTACCCACTGTTAAGAGGGGCCACCTGGCTTCAGTTCTTGAATATTTTTGACATCATGGTCCATGGTTGAGTTACACCTCAGCATAGCTCTTGACCAACTGGAAGATCCCAATGACTTTAATGTCTGATCGAAGGCCCTCTGGAGACAGCACCTTGGTTTACTTTTTGTATAAAAGAGGAAACAAAATGCACTCACTATACCTGCTTAAGTATGAGTGGAGATATGGTGTAAGTCAAGAGAGTTAAGAAATTCCAAGGTAGATTCTCTTTTCACACATAAATTAGTATTAATATTGACATTGTACATGTTAAGGTGACTCTATCTACCACACTGATTCTTGTCCTCCTCTGTAACAGTTTGAACAGTTTTTTCACAGTTTCTGAGAAATTACAAGAGGAAGCAACAGATAAATTATTGCTGTAAATGTAATAGGAACTATGTTTATTTTTATTTTTTAAAAAACAGGCAGTGTTTTGAAGGCAAATCTTTTTGTCCTTTAAAGGTCTAATTCAAATAAAAAATGGGTTTTGGTACTTGAGAAGAATGTACATGCCCTCAAGTATTCACCCCCAGACAGCTGCAATGCAATAACAGTTTCCTTCACCAGGAGAGATGTAGACCTTAGTGATGGGTCAGTCGCGAATGAAATGGCTCTTAGAGCCGTGGGGTTTTTTTTTTTGGTTTTTTGGGGGTTTTTTTCCCCCCTTTCTCTCACCCTCTCTCTCGCACTTTTTTTCCGCTTCACTCAGCATGGGAGCCTTGTGCTTTACGCTGGGAAGAGGGGGGAGAGGCGGTAGTTACACTCAGTAGCACAGGAACAGAGCAGGAGTGAGAGAGAGAGAATGAGAGCCAGGGACAACAACGTCACATTAGAAAGGTATAGTAATCATCCACAACTATTTTCAGTTGCAGATGATAAAGGATTCAGAAAGTTAGTCATGCAGGTTCATATGACAGAGAATATGCATGTTCTTTTTGTTTTCACATTATAATTTATATTTAATTGTGTTATGGTTTGCAGTGTTTTGTGTGTTTCACTTTAAATTTATAAAAGGAAAAAGCTGAAAATTTAAATAGTTAAAAGTTGAAATGTGAATAGTTGATTTTTGTATTATATGATTTATTTATTACATTTTATGTGGAGTGAATAAATAAAAGTATATTTACGGTGGCCCCTACAGACAAAGCACACACAAACTTCAAATCACGTACAAACCCTGAAGCATGTACAAACTCCAAAACAAGTAAAAACTCCAAAACACGTAAAAACACGTACAAACTCCAAAACACGTAAAAACTCAGAAGCACATAAAAACTCAAAACACGTACAAAAGACAACAGAAGTGCTCCAGGATGCTAAGGGCAGTGTTGAGTTTTTGTTACCTAGTGGCTACACAAGCCAGCAAGTACCAACGACCGGATTTGGTGTGTGGTAATAACAGGTAAATGAACTTTTTTTTTATTATTATTTTTTGACTATATATGAATGCTTGTGTATAAATACACAAACAATACACATATGCTTTCATGCTTTCAATTGTGTAATTTAAGTGATCTAGGTAGCTCTGTTTGGAAGTTCAGTTCATGCTAGAAATGTGTTTTGGAGTTTGTATGTGCTTTTTAGAGTTTATACATGTTTTCTCTCTAGGGGCCACTGCATATATTTATATATTAATATATATAAATAAAACCACTTTTTTTTAACATTAGTAATTCCTTTTGTGCATAATTTTATATTATTGTTAATAATAAATTAATTAAAGCAACAAAACAACCTGAAGAGCCGGTTCGGAGCTGAAAGAGCCGGCTCTTTTTAGTGAGCCGAACCGAAAGAGCCGGTTCTCTAAAAAGATCCGGAAATCTCATCACTAGTAGACCTTGAACTGGGAAGTATGAAGTATGCCTCAGGTTAAGTCAGTGGTTCCCAAAATTTTTGCTAAAAATGTTCGCCCCCCCCCCCCTCCGACGTGTGCACGCGCGCACGCACAAACACATCCTCCAACCACACACACACCCATATTTTGCTCCATTGCGGTTTCTTTCACACCTCAAACATTTAGTAAACAATTAAGCAAATGCAAGTAATCTGCAATAAATTATAGGTAGTAATAAAATAAACTACTAACTCTTTTAGGCTATGTCCACACCTACACGGGTATTTTCGAAAACGCAGCTGTTTTGTCCACATGTAAACGGCGTTTCGAATCACCGAAAACTGAGATTTTTTTAAAACTCCTTTTTTTCGTTTACGTGTGGACGAGGAATACAGAGTTCCTCGCAATGTCAAAGGTATGTGCCTTTTTTCACGTCATGCTGTGCACACGTTATTGTTTACATGAGATTAATTGCAGAATGGCAGAGACAAAATACTGTTAATCTGACTATCTTCAGGTTTTACACGCTTACATATACACGCAGTTACTGTCCCTCCATTTAGAAAGGCAGAGGCGTCACGATGTGATTATTTTACTGTAGTTGGGTTTTTTTTTTCATGTGTAATAATATTCAACATTGCTATCAATGCATTTTTCAAAAAATGCTGCTCTGTGCAAAATGGGTTTAAAAACATAAACAACTGTGGGATACTGTTTGTTGTGATTTGAACCGGGGGACAAATTGTGGCAGGATCAGCCTGATATTATTTGTATCCTGCTGTAACTTTACTGTATAAAGAGCTAGAATCTCCAAAATGTCAGGAGTAGTTAGTCGTCACAACAAGTGTTTGTGAACTAAAAATCAAGAATGTGGGATACTGTTTGTCCCTGATTTGAAGAGCCCAGCGCTGCTCCCGACAAAGGGAAAACCAATTAAGCAGGGGAGACCTACCTCAGCACTTGTGCAGGTGAAACCAAAGGGAAGATATTCTTCACCATACTTTCGAGTCTTTGGCTTAGAATGAAGTTGGTTTGGAAACATATTCAGCAATGCTTCATGTCCTGCTTTGCCCGTGCTAGCAATGTCCAAGCGTTTAGCCCCCCCCCCCCCCCCACCCATTTTCATACCACGCCCCCCCCCCTAGGGGGCGGGCCCCACACTTTGGGAAGGTCTGGGTTAAGTTGAGTTTACCAGACATATTGTGGTTTATAACTGTGTCAGACTCAAGACATTGGATATGAAATGTCATCACTTCATGATGCATTGTTACTGGACGCTCGTGTAAAGTTTTTTCATAATAAGTATGTGGTTATTCTTATGGTCAGTGGTTGGACAGACAGACTGCCCAAAAGCATATTGTTTCTTTCCATGACTATCACTGAAGCATAAAAATGTTTAAAGGCCTTTGCTATACATTAAAGCATAGCCTTGGATTATCTTTAGAACATCGGGGTAAACAATGATACGGTAAATCATTCATAGTATAAAAGGTGAAACCATGAACAAAACAACATAAATGACAACTTCCATAAACCTGAGGTACATATGATGCAGGAAAAGAAATTCAAACCTTGTAGTGGCCACGATGAAGAACAGCAGACAGCCGACTGAGTGACTCAGCTTCAAAACAGTTATGGAAGAGACTGTCCATCATAAAACATAATCTGCCTCATTATGGATCTGAAAACATGTCAAACATTGTGACAAAACTGGGCAAGAAAGAGTTTAAAGCATCAGGTGCTGTAACTAGAAAACTAGAAAAATTATTGCTTTTCTTGCTGCGTGCGGCTAAACTGCTTGTCAGTACTGATGGTGGCACATTTCATCGTGCTAAGTACTATATTGTGCAAGCAGTTTGCACTGGGAAGATAGACAACAGAGATCTCGCCTTTACCAAGTTGAAACTAAAGTGATTACAAAAAATAAAAATAAAAAAAATTCCTAAACAAACAAATGAATTATGCATCTTCTAGCAACATTTACAATAATACCTTCAGTGGCTACTTTATTAGTTACAACTTGCTAGTTTGGGGTTGGATCTCCTTTTGCCTTCAGAACTGGCTTCAGTGTTCATGCATAGATTCAACAAGGTGCTGGTAACAGTCCTCGGGTCTTGTTGGTCCACATTAACACAATAGTGACATACAGATGCCACAATCCAAGCCAAGATGTACCTATACAGTGGCTGTTCAGTGTATACAGAACAAAATTGTAGCTAAATGACTACCCTTCACTCGGCCAAATCAAGTAGAAAATCTAAACCAACACTTTTGTTTTTTTAATAATATATAAGCCTAACGCCATGGTGGCAAAGAAAAACAATTATTTAATTTCAATTTATTGTTCCAATGAAGTGTTTCATTTGGTCAGAGGCTTATACAAGATTTCATTAAAAAGTTATATGGCACCCTGGAAATAAAAAATTGGCTAAACTCTTGAAAACCTTAAAAGTCTGCCACTGTGTATTCAAAAGGCAGGAGTATCTTGGTCATATCCACTGGAGGAGTTCCAGCATATACCTCAGATGCAGGATTCCCACAGAGCGATCTCTAAACAACAGGAATAGATAAATACAAGGAAAAAACACAACTGTAACTGCATTAGGGGAAACATTTCCATTATTATCTTGTGAGGCTGCTGTGTCAAAAGACGTTCTCTGTTTCTAAAATTATCATGGCTTTAAAACTGTGCTGTCTGTTTATCACGTATGGATTGAAGTTTTTATCAGTCACTGCAGCTGTCAATTCCTGTGCAGGGATTTGGGAGTTTAAAGCCCTTCCCAGCAAAGATTAAGTTCCAGCCATGTACACATGCAGGGGTAGTGTGGTAGCAGGGTAGCAGGGCATTTAACTGGCAAAGCTGAATCCAGCGTGTGCAGATGCATGAGAGCGTAGTTACTGTGGTAAACCAGCAGCAGAGGTGCACCAGTTTTTGTTTTTTTGCCATATTATACATTTATGAGACATTTTACTGCCTGATTTAACAATGGTAGAGCACTTTATGTAGATTTTCTTTACAGCAACACAATGGATGTCAAGTGTACGTCAACCAGCTATTAACACTCTGGATTCTCATCTACTTTGCATTATGAGGTCTCCAATCTTCCATTTGCAATTGTCTGAGCGATGCTTTTTATCTTTTTTCTTGCTGAGCTGCTTCACATCTGGCTTGGGGTTATCATTATATGAGCTGCAAAAGCTCAAAAAGGAAACAGTATTTTTTAATATATGACAAGATGTCACTGATAAAATATATAACAGCAAATTGTTAAACAATTTCTAAGAATTGATCAAATTCATGGGATGATTCGGCAGTGACAGCAGTAATGAATACATTTCAGTGTGCAGCTTCATTTTAAAATATTACATTGCCTGCTGGGTGTTTGTTTTATTAAATTATAGCTCTGTGCTGCACAATTCTCACTTCACTTACCTGAAGAATGACATGGTATTCCCTGGGTAGATATAAAGGGTCCTATGAAGACACACGGTGTTTAAGTGTGCTATAGATATGATAACATGATGATCTTTATTTTTTACATGTTTGTGTTCATTAAATTCTTCTTTAGGAGCACTTGTCTTGCGTTTAAGGAGTTACCAAAGAGAACAATATTTTCTTGCAAGTGCTGCAGTCCACTGAAGCCCTACTTTTGGCATTATTGGGCTCAAGAGACATAAATTATATGGGTTTTTGTTTGTTTATGCTCATTCCCTTAATAATGAGTTGTAGTGAAATAGAGCAGCACAGTTGGAAATACTTAACTCCCTGTTACAGGAAAAATGATTCTATGTTTTCTTTACCTTCTTTTAAATGTACAAAGATGCCTTTTGTCTGCCCTCTGCCTATGGTTAGATTAGTTTAGAATTATCTTTTTAGACTTTCCCAGCAAACACATCTTGTTTCTGGGACATATTGTTTTAGATTGTTTTATCTTCCCTAGCTCTCTGCTGACGAGACTAGCACCATATATGGAGTTGTTTTATTTTATCTGTTTATTATTTGTTATCCTGTTCTCACTGTCTCTGTGCTCTGTGCCTATAAAAATTACCAAGCCACTGTGCATGGGGTGAGTTGTTCTTCGCAGCTCACCCGTGTACACGTTTGATAAAGAAAGTAACTTTGTCTCATTGTGTCTTTATTTCTCCTGGGTCTTTTGCAGAGTTTTCCCCCAACATTTCTTGGTCCTTCGAGCCGGAGCGCCTCCATCGTGTCCCATCTCCGTGACCAGTCCACGTTGTTCGCCTGTCGACAGCCCACACACCAGGTGTGTGGAAAAAGACCAAGAGCGTTAAATTCGGGTCTTGGCCAACGTCTTAGAAAGCGACGTGGTGGGGCCCGATCGAGGTGGACCAGACCCGGCGACACCGACCAGGTAGATACAGACACACTGACACAATCTTGCGTAAAAGCGTATTTTAAATTCAGGGAATTTAAAATAGCGAAAGTAGCTCGTCGCGACTGGAAGCTCCCCACCTCTGTGGGTTTAAAGTAGCTCGTCGGCTGGTAGCTTGGAGCTCGTCGACTGGAAGCTCCCCACTTCTGTGGGTTAGGTTTGGAGCTCTGGGTAGCTCCCCCAGCTGGGTCTAGACAGGGTCTAGGGAATAAGTAGCTCGTCTACAGAAAGACTGGCAGCTCCCCTTATGATAAGGGTTCCGATCGCGCGAATAGGTGTGAATGTGAATGTGTGTGTGTGTATTGTTTTAATTAACGGAGCAAGCTGAATTTTCACGGTCCAATAAGAGACTGAGCTGCTCCTGTGTTTTTCTTTTACTGCTATTCACTGACGTGCTGGTGAGTTGAGAGAACGGTCGAGTTCCGTCTCGTAAAGTTCACACCGCTTTTGGAAATAGTCCGAAAGTAGAAGGGCGTGTGAGCAACCACTCTCGTCTCTAATACCAGCGAAGGTGATAGCAGCTGTATCGTGTATATATTACTTAATAAACAAAAATAAGTAAATACATAAATAAGATGGGTAATCAAGCAAGTGAAATTAAAACTCATTCCTGCTGACGAGCAGTGGTGAGAAAAGAAAAGTCCAGACAAAAACAGAGAGAGATTTAAGAAAACAAAATATAAACAGTCAGAAGAACAGAATCCAACTGCCAGTTTAGTAAAACCAGAAGACGAGACACTGTGCAGTTCCCACAATCCTTTTAGTAAACCATCACTCATTCCTGCAGCCGCATGTGCAGCAACACCCATATCAGGAAGAACATAATAATCCCTTATTAAGTGAAAACTAGAGATCAAAGTAGTTTGAGGTAGTTTAAAAGGGTTGAAAACAGACCCCACTGAGTAGATATAAATATAAAAAGTACGAAATAAAGATGAACAAAGGGAAAATTACAGTAGAAATTATCTTTAGAGTATTTGAAATTAATAATAGCAAGGATAACAACCTGTAAAGTGATATTATCAATGAAACACAGTTGGCATGATGACCATGCCCACAATGTATAAAATGAATATAAAGCAAATACTTCACACGAAAATATTTTAATAACATAAATAAAGTATATTAAGGCTGTGTCACTGTTCAGCCAAGGACAGTGTGTGAAAAGGTAACTGTCTCCACCTTGGGAAAAGGATGATTCTGCAGGTCATCTGAAGCCCTTGATGGATACAAAATAAAATATAAATAATATAATAGAACTGCCTGGTCCGCCATGCAACAGAGAGAACAAATGTGACCGCAGATTGGATGAATTCAAAATTATCTGTTTGCTGAATAAGATGATCCTAACTATCAAATTGGCTCAGTAGTAGTATAGTGGTACACACTGATAAAATATTATAATATGCTATTGCTGTCATATAAGACAAAGAGGATAATATTAACAATGACATAATATTAATATGAAGAGGCACCTTAATCGGTTATGATGTGAGGTGGATAATTGTTAAGCAGTAGTCTGCATCAAGCTTAAGGTTTGCTGAAACTCAGTGTAATGACATGTGAGATGAAGACAATACAGAGAATAACTAAACTAATGAAGTGCATAGAGGCACTTGACCAGCTTGAAACCTATCATCCTAGAATGACACATTGCTGAGATATAGAGCACACCTATAATAACAACCAATAAGCAAAACCCTGTAGACAACAGCTAAAACTACAGGATTGAGAAGCTGAATTAAATATGTAGACACTGCTAAGCTGATGAGCATGTTCCACATTTTCTTTTCTTTTTCTTTTTGTTTCTTTTAGAGCAGAAGCTGCTGTAACACACCCAAAGAAAGACTCTAGGTCTGACCAACCGTCTCAGTCGTGGGCAAAAAGATGACAGTCAATAAAATTCTAAAAGATAATTTATTGACGAAAAATATATCAAGAGATAAAAGATAAAACAGTCCAGTGTCCCACTTATGAATTGTATAAAAACACACAGTCCCAAGGCCAGAGCCAGCTATGCCACACGGCCAAGATGCACCCCACATGTTGCCTTTAACAGGGTTAGAAGTTGTTCTTGGAGACCCACCACCCTGGAAGCATATAGTCAGTGGTCACTCAAGCCTCTGGAACTCTGCTGCCTTTAGGCTGTGGCATATAATAGGCCCTGGACTGCACAGAGAGACAAAACAACACAGCAGTGTTTGTAGTGTGGGCTATATGTAGACCAGTGTATCAGTGCAATCAAGTACACCTGCCTCTAATTAGTCCAACCCCATTCCAGCCATTGGCTCACCAAAAATGTGACAACCACAAAACCACTCCCAACCCAGTGCAACTTCACACAATAATATGGAGCTGAATTAACACAGGCACATTAGTCTACCATGTTACAAGCTGCATGCTATTAAAAGCCAACATATGCAGACTTCTGCCTTGTTCGGGTGGCAGCATTTTTCTTTTTCTTTTGTGTCCTGACACGTTTATGTTTTTTGTTTTTGTTTGATTATTTTGTTGGTTTTGGAAACGAATTTAAACGAACTTGTGACAATACTTGAGAATCACAGTGACACATAGTGATTAGGCATATGATTGAAAAATGCCTAGGTTTAGAGCTGTGAGCTATGAGCTGTGAGCAATGCAAAGTTAAATATATATATATTTGTATAAATGGGAAACAACCCTAACTTGAAAGTTTGAAATGTGTGAGATCCATGAATTGTTTGAAAAACTAGAAATTATTTAAAATTGCCTTAAGTGAAAATGTAGTGTTGCATCTATTCTCCCAAACCAAGAAAAAAAAGAAGAAGCATTCTGTAACTTAAAAATAAGGCTGACGTGTTGACAGCAGACTAAAACACTAATCCGCAGGTGGCTATCAGGAACAGAGAGGCGAGCAAAGTCATAAACACCAAGGCTGCAGACAGCCACGCAGACACAGCAGATAACATAGAGACAACGCCTGCTAGAACCGTGGAGAGGAAGGTCACTTCACACGAGATTGTAGGAGTAGGCCACAGAGAAATAATGCAAAACAGTTTTGAGGCAGCCACTTAAGAACTTATTTGACCTTACAGCACAGGCCGAAATTGTGTAGGTTACGCAGTAACCACAGATAGTAAAATAATAGAAGCAAAACCACTCTCTTCTTCATGTTCTGCACAGAGCGCTGAGCTGATAGCTGTGATACGCGAAAGTGAAATACACAAAGACAAACTAATAAATATACATACAGACAGCCAGTATGTTTTCTCTGCTGTACATCATTTTGCAAAAAATTTGGCATAACAGAGGAATGATTACACCAACTGGAAAACCGGTTCAGCATGCCAACCTCTTACAAAGCCTACTGACTCTTTCATTACTACAGGCAACAATTTTGCTGACAGAGCAGCAAAATAGGCGGCACAAAACACAAACATCACATTGATGGCAGTAAACACACATCAGATTCCACTGGATGTGTTGAAAAATGAACAAAAGCAGCAAGCACAGCAGAGCAGGCAAAATGGCTAAAACACGGTGCAGTTCTGACAAACGACTTAATGATGTGTTATGGCAAGCCAGTGTTGCCAAAATTCCTCCACAAAATGGCGGCATTAGTGACTCATGGCTGTACGCATTTGTCATCGGGGGGAATGACCTGTATTGTCAACTCTCATTTCTACACTATAAAGCTAAGCGAATGTCAAGGGTCGAAATACGCCCTAGTGGTTATAGATGTGTTCTCAAAGTGGCCGGAAATCTATCCAGTGAAAAAGGCAGATGCAATTTCAGTAGCAAAATGCCTGTGCAATCACTTCATACCCACATATGGCATTCCAGCTTTGATACGATCAGACAACGGCACTCATTTTGTAAATGATGTCATCACTAAGGTCTCTGAAGCACTCGGTTTCAGCATAAAACACCACTGTGCTTATCACCCTCAGAGCGCAGGCCTTGTAGAGAGAACTAACGGCACTATAAAACAAAGGCTCAGGAAATGCATGGCAGAAACAGGAAGGCCGTGGCCTGAATGTTTGGGTTTAGTGAAAATGTGGATGCGCTTAACGCAAGGCTCCCATAAACTAACTCCATTTGAAATCATTCATGGCAGGCCGTTCCCACTGCCAATCACCAGTCAACCAATAGACAAAGCAATCAGAGAAAACACATTAGCAGAATGGATGTCTAAGCTGTTAGAAAACAAAGAGATCATTGTACATAATCAACAACCTGATGATGTTTCTCCAGTGTCTTGCAGACTAAAGCCTGGTGACTGGGTTCTGATCAAGGTGCTCCAAAGGAAAAACTGGAGCACACCCAGGTGGGAGGGGCCATACCAAGTCCTCCTCACTACACCGACCGCTTGCAAAATTGCGGAACGACCATCCTGGATCCATCAGAGTCACTGCAGGCGAGTCAGTGAAGCCATCTAAACACAGCTGACGGCAGGCTTGCCCACTTGTTGTGATCTCGCCCGGTGGAGGGGTCAGCTTTCCTGGCCGGGGGGTCTACTCGCGACAGGAGGGTGTGTCCCGTCGTCATGAGGTGGTGGCTCTTAACAACTGCAGCAGCCCTGACCATGGCCGGGCTCCTCACCTTTGCTTCCGTGAGGGACAACAAGTCACGCTATATGGAGAAGAGGCAGACACTGTATGACAAAGGAAAGTACACCAAGTTTCCCCATGGCTACGCCACTAACTTCTGGTGGCAGTTTATGAACACTACAGCTCACTTGAATAACAAAACTGACTGCTATGCATGTACCCATATGCCCCTATCCTCACAGACGTCTGGCCTGTGGCCGTACAGCATACCTGAAGATCGCAGTTGGTGCCTGTTGGGCCTGGCAACACATCCAGGCTATGGTACTCTTTGGTCCAAAGCCAACTACAGCATCCCAGCGAAAGCAACCTGGAGGTCATCATCACCCACAAATGTGAACTGTTCCGGACAGACCTACCTACTGACCTGGCCCCAAGTCTCAGACCCGCTGCCTGATGTAATTCTACTGAACAAACTGAACGCATCACACATGCCAGTATGTGTGATGAACAATGGATCGTGGGCAGTGGGGGAGCTGCCTACTCACCTATGTAAGTACATATACACTTTCTGCCCACCAAGGAACGAGAGGAAGTGTATGGCCTGTTCAATCAACGCCACCTGTGCCAGTAACACGACGCTGATGAGCCTCAACTGTTGCTCCGACTACAGCTACCGAATGCCACTACAAACAAAGACTCAGTACCAGACAGGATGTGCACGGACGGCACCCAGCTGTAGAGGAACCAGAGTTTTGGCTGACTGGTACTTCCTATGTGGCAATAAGGCTTATCTGTCACTCCCTGAAGGTTGGGGGGGTCTGTGCACCCTGGTGCAATTATCAGATCACGTCTTCTTCATGCAAAGTGTTGCACATCACCCAAGCAGCCGACAGAGACGTGAAGTGGACATCGCCTCACCCAATTCTTTCGGCATTACAGTGGACACTGGAGTGCCGGGAGAGTTTCGCATCTGGGGAGGAGGAGTGAAATTCTTACAGAGCTTGATCCCCGGCATTGGAGTTGCCGAGGTGCGGGATCATGTGGAAATCAACCGATATGCTCTGCTACGACACATCAACTTGACTAAGACCCTGGGAACCGCCTTAGCAGGAGAACAGCAGGCCATCAGAACGATGGTGCTGCAGAACAGACTGACACTAGACCTGCTAACAGCATCACAAGGAGGAGTTTGCAAGCTGATCGGGGAAACATGTTGCACTTTTATCCCTGATGGATACGAAACTGGAGGAGACATTTATGAAGCTTTGCAGAATTTGACCGCTCTGCAAAAATATGTCACTGACCACACACCTGGAGCAGCTACAGCACAAGGCTGGCTGGACTGGCTGTTCAGCGGTTCATGGCTGGCTGCTGTAGCAAAGCCATTTTTCCTTCTAGGTCTCATCATGATAGCACTGCTCATATTAGTGTTGTGTGTGTTGCCATGCCTAAGAGTAATGATTTCAAAGATGATAACAACTACAATGACTGCTTATGTTGCCGTGCCTGAAGAAGACCAGCATCCCGTTGCAATTCTGTTAGAGGAGAACTTGTAATAACTGCTAATGAATGACGTGGTGATTAAAAATGACTTGTCAAGTGATCACGCACTGATTAAAACATTAGTAGGTTATGCAGGTTTTCATCCTTTTATTTTTTTGAAGTTTTCATTTTACATATTAGGTTTTCATCATTTTTAAATACAAAGTTTTCATTTTAGTTTTCATCCTTTTATTTTCTGTAGTTTTCGTTTTAAAATATAAGGTTTTTATCCTTTATTTTTTGTAGTTTTAGTTTTATTATTTTTTCTTGTTTATTCCACTTGTTATTTCATTTACTATGATTTTCATTTACTATGTTTTTCTTTTTATTATTTTCTTTTGTTTTATTCTTTAGACCAAATGACTTCCATTTCTGCTATGCTGACATTTTGAAAATTAAAAAATTGCTTAAGATACTTAATAAATAACCTTCACAGACAATTGTTGTATACATTTAAAATAAGTTAAAACAGGAGGGAATGTTACAGGAAAAATGATTCTATGTTTTCTTTACCTTCTTTTAAATGTACAAAGATGCCTTTTGTCTGCCCTCTGCCTATGGTTAGATTAGTTTAGAATTATCTTTTTAGACTTTCCCAGCAAACACATCTTGTTTCTGGGACATATTGTTTTAGATTGTTTTATCTTCCCTAGCTCTCTGCTGACGAGACTAGCACCATATATGGAGTTGTTTTATTTTATCTGTTTATTATTTGTTATCCTGTTCTCACTGTCTCTGTGCTCTGTGCCTATAAAAATTACTAAGCCACTGTGCATGGGGTGAGTTGTTCTTCGCAGCTCACCCGTGTACACGTTTGATAAAGAAAGTAACTTTGTCTCATTGTGTCTTTATTTCTCCTGGGTCTTTTGCAGAGTTTTCCCCCAACACTCCCCCAAAATGAGAAGAAAACCAAACCCGATCAAACTGTTGGCTCTAGCTCTGCTAGGAAACATGTCAAGTCTGTGGTTATTTTTTAGGGTACTGTCAGATCGAACTGCACCTCTTCTCACCTTTAAAAGCACAGGTTAACATAGACTAAACTAAGTTAAGTGGGACCTCAGTTTGTTGGTATTGTCATAAAGAAGCTGCATGAAATAAGACGGACAAAGCCATAGGAATAAAATGCACAGAGAAGAAAACTACTGCAGTTTTATTCTTTTTTTCAGAGTGCATCTCTTAAAACTGATGGTCCAGAAGTCAATTTAAATATTTAACTGAGCGCACTGTGAGACCAAGAGAGGATATATAAAGGCCTTCTGCATCTGATTTTCTAGAACATTAAAAACTGCCTCTGTAAAACTGGGTATCTCTGCCAGTGGACTCTTGACTGGATCCTGTAGTTTCTGGCAACACGATACTGGTGTAGTGAAAATTTCTCTGATAAAGAATTGACAAATAAGTGCTTGTCTTTCACCATTTTATTCATCACACTTGTAAGAGGTCACAATTAATCTTCAAAAATGGCCTCTTCTCTCTATTGTAATTGTTCATACAAAGCAAAGTGACAAATGACTGGCAAGCAATGCAAATCAAAGTGTAAATTACTGCTGCTTTTTCTGCTTCAGAACCACGGAAGGTCCTTCTGTTTATATAATCTCCACATGATTACTCCGGTTTCTCCTTCCAGTGCAAGAACACACAGTGGGTTAACCCTGCATACCAGGACACAGGATATTCTCCCAGTAGGGATAAAAAAAAGCTGTACAAAATGTTAAAATATATCTTTTGAAAATGTAAACATTTGTTAGACAAACATGCAATCTGTGAACAGTATACTAGCATCTTAAAATCTGCTTGGAATAAGGTGATTACTCTGTGTGAAACAGTCTGTACCATAATACTGATCAAAAAGATGGCTATATTTAAATAAACTGAAAGTTGAAGACAAAAAATGACTTATACTTGCTTCACTGTTGTAACAACCAAGTTTTTGTCTTTTTTTTTATGTCAACCTCAGCAAAGAAGTTTTATTTTCCACTGAGATATCCATATTTATTTAGCTCTTCAAAACAGTGGAGCTGAATAATGATCTTGAGGATTTGATTTTTGTAGTTCCTCTTCACAAAACTGGTCTTTGAACACAGCAGGCCCATATGTGCGGGTAGTGTGCATTTTTGAGCGCCACAGTTTTCTTTTCCTAAGGAGCCTAATTATTAATTCTCCTTCACATCTTTCCTTCAATTTATAATTATTTTCATTTTCATTATTTTCTTTGCCCAGGAGTAGCAATCTCTCAATGACAAAGTTGTCATGTCCTAAAAAACCCCCTGTTTTATTGTCTGTTTTACCCTAAACAGGATCATAACTTGCACATGCTCCACTTAAGAAGACTTTAACTATAGTTAAACTGAAGTTATAGCCGAAGGTAGAAGTTATTACTTTATTACTTTATAAAAACCGTCTTGGCTTTTGCAACCAGGGCTGTCACCTCCTGCTTGCTGTTAAATAAATTCAGCATTTGCAAAAAATAAGACTTCACTTTCCAAACCCAATTTTATAATAAATATTGTTTGTAGAGGCGACAAAACGAGGGATTGGCTTTACAGAACATACATGAATGTTGTAGTAAAACAAAATGAGCTGCATTGGATCATTATGTGACAAGTCCTTTAACCTGTTTACTTGTTATCAGCCATTAACCCTTTCACGCATAGTGGTCACTACAGTGGACAGCTATTCAAAGGATGTTTTCTTGCATTTGTGTCAGTGTTGATGGTATACTTGGACATAAACCACTACACTGGACACTGATGTGTAACTCCATACCCTGCCACCCACTGGTTATTTAATATTACTATAGATGTATGACGTGTTTCATTGCAATTATTGTTATTTAACCCCATCATGCATGAATTATGACAACCTCAATCAGTATTTTTATTCATCTTTTCATGCCTAAAGACGAATAAAAATACTGATAGGCTTAATAGACAGTGTACAATGTGAAACTACTACAGACTCTATATGAAGTATGTTGATGTGGTTGTGATTAAATTCAATTAAATACTGTTAGGGCTGTTTGGCTACTTTTTTCACCATTTCAGTTACTTGATTCTAAGGACAAGATCAGAGAGGCTAAGGACAATTACAGGAGGAAGCTGGAGTGGAAACTCCAGCAGAACAGCATGAGAGAGGTGTGGAGGGGCATGAAGACCATCACTGGATTCAGGCCAACCAACAGCAGGGGAGCTGAGGGAGGTGAGAATAGAGCCGACGAGTTGAATCTGTTTTTCAATAGATTCGACACCACAGTGTCTGCTCCCACCCCCACAACCTCACCTGCAGTCAGCCTGGAATCCAGAGCCACACCACTGTGCCAGCCTCTCTCTTCACATGTTGCCTCCTGTGAGATTCCTGACACCCCTCCCCCACCCATCACCTTCACTCAATACCAGGTTGAGATGCAAATGAGGAGACTTCACTCAGGCAAGTCTGCTGGACCAGACGGAGTGAGTCCCCTCGTCCTCAAGGCCTGTGCCCCCCAGCTGTGTGGAGTCTTTCATAAACTGTTTATGCTGAGTCTGAGTCTGCAGAGGGTCCCGGTGATGTGGAAGACATCATGCCTCGTCCCTGTACCAAAGACGCCCCGTCCCAGTGGCCCCCAGGATTACAGGCCCGTGGCACTGACCTCCCACATCATGAAGACCCTGGAAAGGCTCATCCTGGACCAGCTGCGACCCATAGTAAGACCACATCTGGATCCCCTTCAGTTCGCTTATCAGCCTCGTCTCGGAACAGAGGACGCCATCATCTACCTGCTCAATCGTGTCTACACCCATCTGGACCAGCCGGCGAGCACTGTGAGGGTCATGTTTTTTGACTTTTCCAGTGCTTTCAACACCATCAGGCCGACCCTCCTGGGTGATAAGTTAGCAGCGATGCAGGTGGATGCTTCTCTGGTGTCCTGGATTGTTGATTACCTGACAGGAAGACCACAATATGTACGTCTCCCACAGTGTGTGTCTGACAAGGTGATTAGCAACACAGGGGCACCACAGGGGACTGTCCTCTCCCCCTTCCTCTTCACCCTCTACACCACAGACTTCAGCCACTGCACAGAGACCTGCCATCTTCAGAAGTTTTCTGATGACTCTGCGGTGGTTGGATGCATCAGCAGGGATGATGAGACAGAGTACCGGGCTGTGGTCGACTCCTTTGTCACGTGGTGTGAGCAGAATCATCTGCAGCTCAACGTGGCAAAGACCAAGGAACTGATCGTGGACTTCAGGAAGACCAGGAAACACTTGACCCCTGTTTCAATCCAGGGGGTCAGTGTTGACATTGTGGAGGACTATAAATACCTTGGAGTACACATTGACAATAAACTGGACTGGGCTAAAAACACCACAGCACTTTACAGGAAGGGCCAGAGTCGTCTCTATTTTTTGAGGCGACTGAGGTCCTTCAACATCTGCCAGAAAATGCTGAGGATTTTCTATGAGTCTGTGGTGGCCAGTACGATCCTCTATGCTGTTGCATGCTGGGGGAGCAGGCTGAGGGTCGCAGATGCCAACAGACTTAATAAACTGATCCGTAAGGCCAGCAATGTTGTGGGGATGGAGCTGGACTCCCTCAAGGTGGTGTCGGAGAGGCGGATGCTGTCCAAGATAAAGACAATGTTGGATAACACCTCCCACCCACTCCATGACATGTTGGTCAGTCACAGGAGCTCGTTCAGTGAGAGACTGAGATTACCGAAAAGCACCACTGAACGACACAGGAAATCATTCCTGCCTGTGGCCATCTCCCTGTACAACGCATCCACTTAACACACTGTTTGCTGCTACAGCTACACATGTTTCTTTTCCAAATATTTATTTATAAGTGACTTATGTATGTATGTATGTATATATATGTATATATTGTACTATTCTTAGTTAGTGTATTGTCTGTCTTGTCTTAATGTTGGTTTAAAGTGGAGCACTGTAACAAAAAATAATTTCCCCCAGGGATCAATAAAGTATTCTGATTCTGATTCTGATTCTAAGATTTGTTTTCCCTCTTGAGATCCGAAAATATTTTTTACCTAACATTTGATTTTGTTTTCATTGTTATAATTCGTTGTGATTTTGCTGTAATTATTTCACGTTCGTAAGAAAATTGTTACCAATATTCTTTCTTGTCTTTTGCTTATCCGGAGACTGGATATAGTGTCTATGAGGTCTATTTCTGTACCCGGATCGCGAACACGCGTCGTTGCGCCGCCCTGCGCGTTCCTTTCCGTCCGCGTGCCCGTGGGTTTTACCTGTGTCTACGCTGAGGGTTTCCAACAGGGAAGAGAAATGCCATCAAAGATCATATTTGAAACTGAGGATCAAGCAATGGACGAAGAAGTAGACACTGTCTTGGAAACTAAAACCCTAAAGGTGAGCAAAGCAGGTCGTCTCGACCTGGAAAGAAAGAAAAATGGTTTTACTCGCGGCTCGGCTCCTCCATGTTTTGGCAGCATGTGGCTGAACATGCTAACTAGCTAACCAGACAGCTAACTCTACTTAACTGTTAGGAAAACTGAGAGAGATAAGATAACAGTGTGTAGCGAACTTAGCAGTGACGTATTTTTGCGCTCATGTCCCGTGCTGTTTAAAACTTAAATTTTGTAATGAAGCGGAAGAGCAGCAACGTGGTCCGATGGTGAGCTAAGTTAATGTTAGCACACAATGCGAGTGTTAGCCATTTAACTAAGCTAAGAGAAGATCACGTGGCATGCCCATGTGTCTGAGAGTTGATCGTGTGGTCTGACGAAACTGTTTACATTGGAGTATACATCCGCGCTGTAAACACGAACTAAGTTTTGTTTACTTTATAGCCAGACGTTCTAAAAAAAAAACCCCAAACAAATACTACGTAAAACAGTAAACAACACTTTACTTATAACTATAGGTGCTGCCGAATATCACTTTGGTATGCTAAATACACTAAATTCGCTAAAGTTTGTATGGCCGCCTAGAATTAAGTTTTGTCAGACTTACAAGGTGGATGGCTGATTAGTGTTCGTATTGTCAACCTCAGGTCAGGATTAATAAATCAACCGTTTAAACTGGGAAACACAGTTTGGCTGGTTCTTTGGTCGAAATGATTTATTATAAGTTTGTTCGGCTAATGTTATCTGCGGGTGGCAGTGCAGGAGAGGAGCCGTCTTATTAGCAGCGGGCTCATGTCTGGTTATTAAAGTAGTATTCCTTTTTTTATTTTTTATTTCATTAAGTCATTAATTTATTCAATAAAATGTCAATATTTGGGGTCAGTCACCACGCAGATATCCATATAGAAGTGTTTTGTCTTTTGTTTAATGTGTTTTCAACGTCACTCATTTTTATAAGTGGCTTCATAGTCCAGTGGTTTACATTAAGCAAAATATTCCTGTTATGATGCAGGGAGGAGACACTAGTTATTTTGGTGTTGTCAGGAAGAGCATCCAGCGTAAAAATCAGCCAGACATGCAGAGCTGCCCACTGAGGTGGACCCTACTGAATAAGAGAGCAGCTGGAAGTAGCTTCAGACCACTTTAATGCCAAAAACCACCCAAATAACTGTAGTCTTTGAATATTTTGCCAGCAGAAAGGTTGTGTGATACAGCAGATGCACATTAACCACTGCAATATCTAAATGACGTTTTTGCTGATAGTAGGACAAAAAGCACAACATTAGCCAACAATGTGTGGAGGAACTGAACTGAACACTTTTAAACTTTGAGTAGCTACAGAGTCCTTGGGGTTCCTGAATTTCTTACTGTTTTGTGTCTTAAAATGAAATTAAAAAAAAATAAAAAAAATAGAACAAGACCAAAGAGGGCAAGAAGCTGAAGAAGCAGCAGCAGCAGCAGCTGGAAGAGCAGGAGGATCCAGATTGCGAGCCTCCTGCACCCAAAAAGAAAAAGAAAAAAGACAAGCTTGCGGCAGACCAAGTGAACGAAGACCTCGATGAGGCCACTGATATGAATATGAATGGCAACAGCAATGGTGTTGAAACATCAAAGAAGAAGACTAAGAAGAGCACTGAAGAACAGACAGACACAGAGGTCAGTGTTGATTGTCCTTAGCCAAAGGTCTAATTTTGGAACTAATGGACAGTTTATGGGCATATTAATACATCCTGTTTATATTAGGGGAATATAATAATTTTGCCTATAAAGTGATCTCTGTAATATTTGTAATATTTGATCCACTTCTTTTCATGGGATTAGAAAATCAAGAAGAAGCAAAAGAAGGCAACTGCAGAGGCAGCAACCAATGGACATTCCACCCCAAACACCCCGGTTCAGACACCATCCCAGTCGAGCGAAGATTCGGCCAGTGACAGCGAAAAAGAAACGGTAAGATCTGCAGAGAGAATGTCTTTTGCTTTTCCCAGCACATCTTCTGGCTTCAGTTACAGGTTTTAAAAACAAAACTGACTTTGTTTTCTTGTTTAGGAAGAGACACCAGAGCAGAAGGAAGGTGCATTCTCCAACTTTAGGATCTCTAAAGTCACTATTGACAAACTGAAAGGTAATGTCAGAACTTTCTACCCTATTTTCATTAATTTATTTTTAATTCTATTTATTTTTATACAGTGCCTCAGAATTAGAAGGTCACTGGCACATGCAAAGTTCTTGACATGCTTGGTGCGTCATAGTTTTGGGTAGTCATGTTGTTAAGTCTGACTTCAGCTTTTTATGTAATGAAGAATTACAGAATTTATTTGAATATTTATAGACTTCTGCAAGCTTTCTAGGGCTAATCTAACATGGGCATAGGAGTTGTTGAAGTGCTTCGAGGTTTGCTAAATAATTAACTAATAACTAATTACCATTGATTCTCTTTCTTTCTCTGTGTTCCACACTATTACTGTCCCTTTTTAGCCCGAGGAGTCTCTTATCTGTTTGACATTCAGGTAAAGACATTTAATCATGTCTATGATGGAGAGGACGTAATTGCCCAAGCCCGAACAGGAACAGGAAAGACTTTCTCCTTTGCTATCCCTTTGGTGGAGAAGCTCCAGAAGGATTCAGTGGACATGGCCAGAGGCCGTCCTCCCAAGGTACACGCCCATACACAGCAGAGGTAGTGAATATTTATGGACGCTGTGATTCTGTGTGACTGAGTATTTATTTATTTATTTTTTAACTATAGGTTCTGGTGTTGACTCCAACCAGAGAGTTGGCTATCCAGGTTGCTAAAGACTTCAAAGACATCGCTAAGCGCGTATCTATCGCCTGTTTCTATGGAGGCAGCTCCTACAACCCACAGAGTATGTCACATACAACAACACAGTTTTCTTTAAGTCAAATAGTTTTGGATGTTCCAGTTAGAAAAGAGGGATGTTATACATGTATTACACATTTTAATTTAGCAAAAATTGTGGTTCTATCCACCTTTTTTGCTTGAATGCCTCAAATGCACTACTTTTAACCTTTTGACTGCAGTAATTCAGGGCAGACACAAGGTGGCAGGACTGTATACTGGAACAGCGCATGGGCTTTTTTTTTTTTTTTTGTAGTGTATGATTCATGGGATTTGCAAATTAACTTAATAACTGGGATTGCTTCAATCATGACTTCAGTTTCAGTGACTGTAAAATGTCGATGATAATCAGGGTAACTGAGACCATTCCTTCACTGCTGTTTTTTCTAGAAATAGATTCTTAAGTAGATGTCAGAATATTTTTAAATGCAGTTTCTGTTTGCTGTTTTCAGCTTGCTTTATATATTGTTATGAAATAAAACTCTTTTTATTAACCTTTTCCTTCCAGTTGATGCTATCCGTAATGGTATTGATATATTAGTTGGAACCCCCGGTCGCATCAAGGACCACATCCAGAACAATAAACTCAACCTCACCAAAGTCAAACATGTTGTTTTGGATGAAGTGGACCAAATGTTGGACATGGGCTTTGCAGAACAGGTCGAAGAGATTTTGGGTTCATCGTATAAGAAAGGTAAAGTTCAATCTCTGGGTTTGTATGTTGAAATATGTATATAGGCCAAAATGAGCTGATAGTGTTTTAGTTTGTTTATCAAACTGCCAAAACGTCTGCCTTTGTAGAGGTGCTCACACTTCCTGATGATCAGTTAATCCAGTGTGAATGTGATTAGCAGCACCTTGCTGCTATTTAGCCTCTTATCTGCTAGGGTGCAAGGGTGTACTTAGTTTCTCACAGGACTGCATAGAGTCCTTTCCTTTTTACACGACTGTTTACTGAAGTAGTAATTGTTTTAGTTTGGTTATATATGTAAATTTTAATGTCGTGCACATCTCTCCTGTTTAGACGCCGACACCAACCCACAGACTCTCTTGTTTTCGGCTACCTGCCCACCTTGGGTG
The DNA here is from genome assembly GCF_057382185.1 of Mchenga conophoros. Taxonomy (NCBI): domain Eukaryota; kingdom Metazoa; phylum Chordata; class Actinopteri; order Cichliformes; family Cichlidae; genus Mchenga; species Mchenga conophoros. The sequence goes on from NC_140526.1 coordinate 16,517,099, forward strand.
TATGAAGTGGCAAAGAAATACATGAGACCCAACTGCAAACATATTGACCTGATTGGCAAGAAAACTCAGAAAGCTGCGACAACTGTGGAAGTAAGTGTGTTTGTGTGGGAGGGAGACGTAGAGGCTGAGACTGGTGCAATTTAACAAGCGTTACAGCAGTCTTGGGTCTTTGGTTTACATTGCTTAGAGATGCTTGCATGCAGGGCCAGTTAAAGTAACGGACTGTAAAATGAGCTCGCATACATCTCCACCAGGAAAACCCAGCAAGTTCATTTGCAGTAAAAATTGCTGTATTTATCATCATCCACTTCAGTGAAGTTGTAATAAAGTACAAGTTTTTAGCCTGCCAGTTGGATTAATGAAAATCTCTCTCCTCTCACGCCCCGCTTTCCCCCGCCCTGGTGAATCATTTGTCTCTGTTTCTTTTTCTACTGTAGCATCTAGCCATAACATGTCACTGGTCACAGCGTGCGGCAGTGATAGGCGACGTGATTCAGGTGTACAGTGGCAGCCATGGGAGAACCATTGTCTTCTGTGAGACAAAGAAAGAGGCCAATGAGCTTTCCATGAATGCATCCATCAAACAGGTAGATGCACATACTTGCATGGTGCACATTTAACAGACTGATGTGTTGCACATTAAATTGGTAAAATCCTCAGTAATTTTCTTTTTTTTTTTTTTTTTTAAGAGCACCCAGTCTCTTCATGGTGATATCCCCCAGAAGCAGAGAGAGATGACGCTGAAGGGATTTAGGAACGGCGCCTTTGAGGTTCTGGTTGCCACTAATGTTGCAGCCCGTGGATTAGATATCCCTGAAGTTGACCTGGTGGTCCAGTGTTCTCCACCCAAGGTGAGAAGAGTTTCCAGTTATCTATAAGAATTCCTTAATTATGCCTTTTTATATTTATTTATTTGTTTAAATATTGTAAGAGTGTTGATTTTATACTTGTGAAGATGATGGATGAAAATGAGTGATTAAGTTGCGGTGCATGGATGTTACCTGCACACTTTCACACGATTATACACAACAAGATCACTGGGAGAGCGCATCTGCCCCAGAACGGCAAAGGTGCTGCTAACACTTTGGTGTTTTTATAATGTTTTATTACAACTTGCCGAAGTCAGCCTGATTTTTATAACGACACGCTGATGTCTGACCTTTGACCTATGACCTTGAAGCATTCCATACTAAAGTGGTGTATTTTGTTCTTCTCCGTTGTTCATATTCTTTATTATGGATCTGTACACGTGGAGTAGAATTGGAAAAAAGCTTTGGGTCCTATAAGCTGTTTAAGATATATATGATTGCTATACACACACAGAGATATGTAGTGTGATTTTTTTTCTTTTTCTTTTTTTTCCCTTTTTTTGTGAAACTTTAATAACTAATTCAAATTAATTTTTGTCAAGGTTGATCTAGGTACTCGTGTCCTCCAAACCCATTTCTATTTGTATATAGTTTATATAATTTGACGACTCAATAAAAATAACAGTTTTGTAGATTTTTCACATTTGGTATGACTTTGACCAGATTTTCACTAAAATAAATTCTGCTCCAGCTGTTATTGGTACCTAACATCACATAAAATCTGAACAGGATATCTTGGAAACAGCAGATGCTACACTGCTAACAAACAAACAGACCTGACATATTCCATGCCTTCAAGGGAGAAATGTTGTAAAATGATGAAGCCTCAAATCTTTACTTTGTCTGAAGTTTTTTTTTGTGTTTATTCTCAGGATGTGGAGTCATACATCCATCGTTCAGGACGTACAGGGCGTGCAGGCAGGACTGGAGTCTGCATCTGCTTCTATCAAAGAAAAGAAGAGGACCAGTTGCGCTACGTAGAAAACAAAGCAGTAGGTATCTTTTGAAATGCTCACTTGGGCAAACAGGAGTGCCGGGCTTACCTTTTTGTTTTTTAAAAAAAGAAGCTGTAAAAAAATCAGAAAAAAGAACACAATCAGTCCTACTCAGTCTTTTCTCTTTACGTGTGAGAAGGAAATGGATAAGATCCAAAGGGAAAAGAACAGAAAGGTAGAGGAGGAGGGTGTTTAAGAGGCACCGGCTAAATAAAGGCGCTTTTTACACAATCTGTGACAATGAGGCCTTCCTATGTGACTGTTAAACTAACCATTTTTTATTTGCTCTTATTTCAGGGCATCACATTCAGGCGAGTTGGCGTTCCCACTGCCAACGATATTATTAAGTCATCAAGCAAGGATGCTGTCAGGTAGGTAATTAAGGGGAGTGAGAGCCAAGGGCAAGCAATTATATTTTGTTACAGGAGTATGAAATAGTTTTAATTGTTTACTATTTGAAAGCTTGTATTCAGTCGGCCACAAGGTGTTATTAATAATCAAGGGCGATGCTTTAGTACTGGCAGCTTGGTGGTCCCACGAAGCCTCTGCCTTAATCATGACACTACTGAATGTGAAAAATCTTTCCTGACTGCGAGAGTTTGATTGTTGACTTTTCCTATACTGTGTCCAGGTTTCTGGATTCTGTTCCAGTCGCGGCTATCGGGTACTTCAGAGCATCAGCTGAGAAGCTGATTGAGGAGAGAGGAGCAGTTGATGCACTGGCTGCTGCCCTGGCCCACATTTCTGGAGCCACAAGTCTAGAGCAGAGGTCACTGCTCAACTCTGATGCTGTAAGTTATTTATGCATGCGTACAGAACTCGCTATTATGTCGTACTAGGCACCGTTCACCCTCGCATACAGCTTTCCTAGACGATAGATTTGTGTCTGCCCTTTGTTTTAAAGCCCGTGGGCGTTCTCATGCAGGCCTAACATGTTGCCCCTGCCCACCCACTAAGTATAGTGCTTGTCCTCCATCTAGTTAGAAATGCGCTGTGCCTTTAGGTGATGTATAACTGTAATTCTGCCTAATGTGTTGTTTCTGTTTTGTTTTTGTTTTTTTGCAGGGTTTCAGCACAATGCAGTTGGTGTGTTCCCAGGAGATGCATAATCTGGGTTACGCCTGGAGAACCATCAAAGAGCAGCTAGGAGAGGAGATTGAGAACCACATTCACAGAATGACCTTCCTCAAAGGCAGAACAGTATGTATACACACTCAATATGTAGATATGTGAGCTGTGGCTAGTGTATACATAGATGCTAGACCTTTGTAAAATAATGGGTATCTGTGTGAGAGGGGGAGAGGTTGTATGTTGATGGATGTCTGCGTGTGTACAGTTACAAAGGACTGGGCTCAGCGACTGTTCTACTTTCTTATAAATTGTACATTCTTGCAAAATAGTGAAAAAACCACACCCCAGCGTGCCACATGAATGATAGCAAATGGAAGTGTGAATTGGAAACTCACTGGTAAATGAAAATGCAAATTAAGAGAAGTAGTGAGTAAAATGTCTTTTTTTTTTTTTTTTTTTTTATAATGTATTGTCCTGTTGTATGGGAATTGAGTCTCTCTGGTCGCACAATAAGCACAAAGCTAATTATCCACAGCATGTAAACAGAGAGACATCTGTTAGTATGAGTGAACATATGTGACCATGTCTGTTTGACACAGACATTGAAAAACTCGCCATCTCATGCTTATTGTTTTTCTAACAGGGAGTTTGTTTTGACGTCCCAGCTGATAAAGTCAAGGAGATTCAGGTGGGAACAACAATAACCCCAACATCTGTTCAACATATGTAGTTGACTTCTTGTAAATGTGAAAAAAAGTGAAAATATATATTTCAACAGACTGGCAGTCCTGTTTGAAATCCTTTGTCTCCAAACTTGTTCTTCCATTAGGAAACATGGCAGGACGGTCGCCGTTGGCAGCTCACTGTGGCCACAGAGCTGCCAGAGCTGGAGGAGAAGCAGTTCAGTAACCGTGGTGACAGAGGCTTTGGCAGTGGTAACCGTGGTGACAGAGGAGGGTTCAGAGGCGGCAGGGGAAGGAGTTTCGGTGGAAACGGTGGCCGTGGCAACGGGTTCCGGAACGGCGGAAGCGGCGGCGGCTACGGCAACAACAGAGGGGGACACAAACGCACATTCAACCAAGCGTTTGATTACTAAAGTACTAATGTGTGGACTGATAGGACAGACTGTCACTCAGCTGGGCTGGCAGTGGTTCTTATTGGCTGGCTGGTCAACATTCTCCATCATTAAACAAGTTTAATTGTGTAATTTCATATAGAATTAATTGAATTACAGAGTTTGAGACATAATTTTAACAAAACGTGCTATCGGAAGAGTAATACTAAAGGTGCAGTTTACCGTAAAGCTCGATATTTATTTCCTCTGGTCTGTTGTGCATGTCATCCATCTAGATTTTTTATTTTTTTGGCTCATCTGCACAGGTTTGGAGGCATGTGTAGCAGAAATGTTTGCCTTCTCTTTAATATAATGTGACTAAATTTCATTTAATCTGGGCTGCTGTTTAATGTAGGTAGTGTTTTGTTTTTTGTTTTTTAGTTCAGATTTTTTTAAAAACCCATTTAGGACAGCACACGTGTCTTTTAGTCCCGTTATATTCAAGAAAAGACGGACATCTTTACACCACACATCTCCAGAGTTGGGCAAATCCCACCAAAATATTCCAGATGGATACATAACTCTGCAGGACAGAGGAGATTTTTTTTTGGGGGGGGGTGAGATGTTACTTTAATTTACAGATAGTTATCTAAAAATGGTTTAAAATGAAAATCTGTGTACCGTACCATATATACAAAACTAAGACTGGCAGCCATTTTTGCGATGCCTGATGTGCATTTCTTTAAGGTGGCACTTTAGCTGAAACTTTTGGAATGACATTGCAACTAAATAAACAAGCACCAAATGTAATTACTGGTTATATAACCTATATTGAAATCTTGGCAATATTCAATAACATGACCTAAAGTTGGAAAATGTCATCTATTGGGTTTTAGGTAAAGTGTTCATTTTTATGGGTGTTTGGGGAACATTGGCAGCAGTCACACTTAAGGCTTTTGTCCAAAATGGAAGATGCACAATCTTGTTCACGTCACATTTGATGTACGAGTGCTATCAAACCTGTTCAGTATGTTGCACTGTCACGTTTGAGATGGTTCTACTCTGCACCCGCAGAGAACAGCGATGGTGTTGACCTTTACAAATGTGCTCAGTGTCAGATTGCTGCCTTACCCTCAGCTGAAACCTCTCTCCCCAAAAATATGTTGGATGATTGCTTTGCAATCGCCTCTATTTAATAACTTTTGTCTACTGCTTCCATTCATTTGAATGAAATGACTTCTTCATTAAAAAGGTCAAGTCATGTTGTGTTTATTCCTTCCAAAGGGGTAAAATAAGTACGTAACATGCTTATGAAATAGTTTAAGGCATTCGTCTTCTGTCAGAATCAGACTGGCAATAAACTACACTCACTGAGCACTTCAATAGTAAAGTATCTAATTAACTAGTGGTAAGAAGGCATCTCAGTGCATTTAGGCACGTAGAAATTTTCAAGATGACCCGTTGAAGTTTAAACTGGGCATGAGAATGGAGATTCAAATAAGTTTGAATGTGGTGTGGTTTTTGATGCTAAACAAGCTGGTTTGAGTATTTCAGAAACTGCTAATCTACTGGTGTCTTTTCCACACAATCATCTCTGATTTGCAGAGAATGGTCTGAAAAAGAGTAAAATATCCAGTGAGTTCTACAATTGAAAATGCCTTGTTGATGCTAGGTCAGAGAGAAATGGTCCCAAACTGCCCAGAGTTGATAGGAAGGCAGCAGTGACTGTAATAACCACCCCGATAGCCACTCCTATCACAATGGCCAGAATTCGCACAGAATAACCAAAACTGGGCAACAAAAGCTTGAAAGACTGATGAGTCTTGATTTCTGATGCATCATTTAGCGTAAACGGTTTGAAAACATGGATCCATCTTAGTTTGTATAAACAGTTCAGGCTATGGGTGGTGGTGTAATGGTCTAGGTCAGTGGTTCTTAACCTGGGTTCGATTGAACCCTAGGGGTTCGGTGAGTCGGTCTCAGGGGTTCGGCAGAGCCTTCGCCATGACATGCATGGCTCATTTTGTGCACCAGTAAAAAAATCACATTTTATTTTTCACTAAAGAGGGGTTCAGTGAATGCGCATATGAAGCTGGTGGGGTTCGGTACCTCCAACAAGGTTAAGAACCACTGGTCTAGGTGATGTTTTTTTTGGCATGCGTTGGACCGCCAAGTGAGCAACATTTAAATGCTGCAACCTACCTCTGTTCCTTTGTGACCACGGCAGCAGGAAAATGCACCACGCAAAGCTCAAATAATCTCAATATGGCCCCCAGTCATCAGATCTCAATCCAATAGAGCACCTTTGAATCTATAAAAAGGTGCATTTACATCATGGATGTGCAGCTATGTGGACCATAATCTTTGAGGAACATTTCCAGCAACTTGTTGAATCTATGCCGAGAGGTCCAGCCCAGTGCTAGCAAGGTCGGCCTAATGAAGCATGTGGTAAATAAATATAATACTAAGTGCACGGGTGGATTATTAACAGTTTTGTTTCTGCTGTGTTTTATGTGCAGTGAGACTTTCACACCACACTGAGAAGAAACAAGTACACAGAACTAAACGTTGCAGGGTTAGTCCACTGATTCGGTTCCTTTACCCAGCACACAACCAGAGCAACACTATAACTCTGCATTACACCAAAAAACAGACAATCTGAAATCTGCATGATGTACGTTTAATTATTTAAATGAGCCAAACATTGCTATAAAATAACAAAGTTGAGTCACAGTACATAAATATTCATTTTACTGTATTGGATCGTTAGATCAGAAGTTGTAAGGTTATATCGTTGACAGACAGCTTGACATTTTGTTTGATCGTTATTTAATTTTTTTCAATACAAGCATATTATTGCCCACAATATTTTTTTTAATTTACTTGTACCAATTTTGTCCACTTTGTCTAGCGCATCGCTGTACTTGGCAAACATAATCACAATATACTGACACAATATTGGAAGGGCAACACAGTTTAATTACACCACAATATAAAATAAACTAAAAGAATTTCTTAACAACAGTCTATGTGCAAATATTGCATTACTGGCACTGTTTCCTGCACATTCAAGTACCTGTCAATATTTTAATATTGACCAAGGATTTAGATATACACTTTTCATAAATACCCAGACAGGTGAAAATATTATACTCCTCTCTACATCTAGCCCAGTATTGTAGTTTTATTGATTTGGATGCAATAGTTGAAGAAGAACAATAACAGGATTTACACAGATTTTTCAGTAAACTTAAAATCCATCTTATTCAAAGAGCTTTTTTAAAAAAATCTGTTTTATAGTGAGATGCAAAATCAGTAAACCTGATGGATTCAACTATAGTTCTGATAGCAAAAACAGCAATCTTACAAGCAGTTATATTAAAATTAAACAGCCGATCTTTAAAATCACTCCATCCTTTGATATTATTGTGTTAGGTCCCATTCTCACATGTTAATAATTCATTGTGCAATGACAAACAAAGTTTATTGGATCTGTTCTGACTGATTTCCCCTGTGCCATTTGGCCTCCCCTGCTGGATTATACCGGGAGGCAAAACAGCTGCTACATAATAGATAAAAAGTAAATTATTTCCTGTGATGGAAAGCTAAAGACATGGGATGTCTACAAGGACTGTGTGACAGTGTGTGCTATGATCATGACCAGAATGTACCGTGTTTAATGCACAGTGAAACCTGAGAAAAATGAACCACAGTGGAGGAAACAGCCCTGAGGTGGGAAAAAGCTTGCTAATGATGCCACTTTCGGCTTGTTGTTGCGTCTTTGCAGCTACATCTTCTTGTTTCTGACTACAGGTCTTCAGTTGTCAGGAAAATTTCATTGTGTGCGGGGTTCTCCATAATGAAGTGGTCATCACCAGTGTCGTCCTGGATGACAGGGAAAAAGGTCAATCAGCATTTTCCAAAATACAGGAGTCTCTATGTTTTAAGCTTTGAGAAGATCCCGTGTCTGGATTAGTGTTATGGACAGTTAACAGGTTTCATTGAGACCACACTGGTGGAATCTTGGAATGGTTTGATGCGCTAAATTCGTCGTCTGTGGCATAACTGTTAGCCTTGAACGTGACTGTGTCAGTAGCTGATAGGACTAATACTTTCTTGTATTGCTACTTTTACTTAAGTTAAAGGTCTGATTGCTTCAACCACATCTGCTGATGTTATTCTCCCCAGACGTTTCAATTCCGTCTCCAGTAAATGCTTTTAATGATCCACACTGCACGCTGCAAATGCCCCCTCATGTTTACTGGTTTAGAAAAGTTTTGCGTCCCAAATTGGCTATTAAGAGGTAACGGTTGTAAGGAAAGCTTTATGCCAAAAAGACAATTTAACAGAAATGGGCACTCGTCAGAACTCAGCATCATGTACGATCATCAGATTTTTAAGATTTCTTTAGTATTAAAAAAAATTCAGTAATAGTTGTGAATATTACACAAATTACACATTGCTTACAAGTTTACATTATTTAGTTTAGTTTATACTTCTTTCATATATGTTTGTTCTACAAGTATTAATAACATTTTTCACAATGGTGCATTATTAAAAACGTGCATTACAGTTACATCCAGTTTCTCTCGTATAGTACTGATTATTACCCACTTTCACCTTTTTTAATAATTTATGAATCTGGTTTACATAAATACATTTTTTGTCACTTAATTAAGAAACAAAGTCATAAGACAACACGTTTGTGTGTCTACGAATGCCATATGCTTCTATAAATGCGAATCATTTTATTAATAATTAATAACTATTTTAAATATTTTGCAGTCTATAAAGAATTCATCATGGTTTAATAGCTTCTTTTCCCTGCAGGGACACAAAAGTAACTGAACTAACAAAAAGCAAGTAAAACCCAAAAGCTCTCAATTTTTATGTTGTTATGTTATTTTTAAATGTATCTATTTGTTGAAAATCATATGGAAACTAGTTAGTTATTTTCATTCAAGTATTAATTAATTATTGTGGCCCTGGTAAGTTTTGAACTGTTCCTAGCAAGATGAAAACATTTCATTTCATCGTAAATCGACTGAAATGTACAGAACGATTAAAACAAATACTTAATTGCTATATTGTGATTAAACCGTACTGTATGTGAAACCTGTTTAAACGTCAGCTGTGTTGGTCTGCACTATGTGAAGCTCCAGGCTTAATTTGAATACTTTAGTTTGTATTTAAAAAAAGAAAGGAAGACATTTTAATGTTTGTTGTCATGTCTGACAGCCTGATGTAGCTGCTATTATGTTTTTAGCGTTTGTGAAGTTTGGATTTGTGCAGTTATTCTTTCATTTATTTTGTTGTTTTAATCATGTTAAGTCGGCTGCAGTTTGATTTTCTTGCTTTACTGCCGGTATGTGTGGGGCCCATGTGACGTAGTGGCCGAACATAATCAAGCCTCATGATTATTTGTATGCTTTTGAGTGTAATTACTTACTTCGTCTTTCTCTTTGTAGTTTTTCTCTGAGCTGCGATAGGACACCACATGGATCAGGGTGTAGACTCTGAAAACAAAAAGGCACAAGGATGAAACATGAGGGGAAAATGTGGGAAAATGAAAATGAAGAAATCGATGGATAACAGTGACAAGGACAAAGCCATTATAACTCTCCATAAAGACAGAACTCAAAGACTCCCTGCTCATGATTGCGGGGTGGGGGGGTGGGGGGTGGGGTTATTCAGTGCCAGATTAATAACTTTGATTAAATTTCTCTGCTTCTCAATCAAGCCTGCTGGATTGTCCTGCTTCATTTTCAAGGTCACTAAATTAGTCAAAAAGTACAACCTGTGAGGAAAAAAAATAAAAGTTAAATGTGAAATGATGTTATTACCTGTGATATAACATGGCCAGAAACTGCACAATGAGAAGAATAGCAAAAGACAACAGAAACATCAAAGTGAGAGGCTCCACCTGTCAGAAAAAGAGCAATAGAATGGATTACTAATTACATCAGATGTTACAGGAGTTCAAACAATTATTTAAAAAGAATCACAATCCTTCTTTAACTGCAGCACATGCATTTAGGAGTGTCTGTTGTGGGTCCCAACCTTGAGGAATTCATCACTTTTAGTTCCATTGGGATAATACTTTGGGATCCTGATGCTGATGACATCATTTCCAATGGCCTGCAAGAAGAAGGTAGCTACCACCCAGAGCACGTTTATGATGAAATACAGGAAGACGGCCTGTGGAGAGGTAAGAGAATTTAATATTTGATTTCGTTTTGCCACATTTCAAGTGGATAATTGTTTTTAAAGGTTTCACTCCCAACCTGCAACCTGACGCATCAGAGTATTTTTTCATAATGATTTGGGATCATTCATTTGTTATCATTGTCATCATCAGAGTGCTGACCTTGTTTCTCAGTGACTTTAGTTCTCTGTTGACTTCCTCCTGATGTTCTTTAGAGTGAGCGATTGGTTTCAGGTAGCGCTCGATTAGCTTGTTCCAGAAGTCGTTCTCATTCTAAACACACAAAAATGCACACAGTTCAATAAAAAAAATTTAATTGATCACTTTTTTAACTGACTAACTCCATTTAGCAAATATAAATTTTATTTTCCTTAGAAGATCAGAAATCTGCTAATGAATAAATTTCAGGGCGGTTGCTTTGTTCACTATACCTTAATTACTGAAAACGAACGGCAAAATTTAGAAACATTTACATCTACCGTGCATTGTGAAGTAGTAATACTGTGTTTAAATACTCATTTTAAATACAACTTTTTGTATCTACCTCTATCTCACAGACCCGACAGCTGAATAAACATCTTACCTCTTCTAGCTTTTGCACTTGTGGGGCAGCGAGTGTTTTCTCAATGGCTAGCTTTACTCTCTTTTCCAACTTCTCCATTCGATTGGTCTTAAGGGTTTGCCGTGCCTGAGACACAGAGAGAAGTCAGGTCAGTTATGTATTTTCTGCAGCAGCAGTTTTCAGAAGTTTTCAGAAGAATAGAAACTCTGGAAATCAGGTTTCCTCTCAAATTAATTTCATTTTGTTTTAAAAGCAACATGTCATTATTTTATTTACACCAAAGTTGTCATCACCTGTCTGTTTAGCGCAAGTTGTAACTCCTCCAGCTGATAGTCTGAGAGAACGTCTTCAGGCCCCACTGAATTGAGCTCTACATTGAGTGTGTCTGTTAACATCAGCACCAAGTCTTCGCACACTTCATCGTAATCTTTGTTACGGAGTGCATATCTGAGGAGAACAAAAGCAGTTTAACTACACAACTGCAGCTTTGCCATCGGGGTAATTGTACAGCATCTTACACAAACGTAGTTTTAGTGTAAATGTTAATTATTCTTGTAAAAATGCCTGCAAGTGAACAACAAAAACATGCAAATACTTGGATGATGTTTATTATTTACCGTATTTGTTCTTGTAGATTTCTCTTCATGTTGAAGTATGTCAGCTTTTTCAGAAATTCTTCCTTCACTGGGTGCACCCAGTCTGCATACACATGAAAACACACACACACACAGATAGCATCATTACTCTGTTTTATATGCTACATAATGTATAGTATATAATGATCCACAGCTACATGTATAGCTGGAAATTACAGTGTGGTGCACTCAGGACCTAAATGCATTTAGAGTGCTTCTCACCAGCGGCGGGAATCTCTGCCTCACGAATCATATAGTCATCATCATGATCACTGTCTTCTTCATCAGATGAACTCATGCTCCTGTTTTCAGCACCATCGTCACTGCACACAGCACACATGCACTTATTGTGAGCTTCTTAATTCCAGCGCACATCTCATTTTGTCCTTATAAACAGCTGTGTTCAGTATGAGACTTGAATGGAACTGTGTTATTTTCAAGGCCAGTAGTATATTGGATTTCTGGTAAAATAATTAATTAAATTCAATTTGATTTATATAGGGCCAGATCAGCCTGTGAGCGAACAACATTAGAAATGACTGACCAAATAAAGGAGGAGAAACAACCACGACAACAACAACAGAACGCTACCTGCTACTGGAACCCAGGTCACTGCTCTTTGCTGCCTTCTTCCTCAAATCATCAACTAGAGGTCTTGCAATCTCTTCCTTGGCTTCTTCTTTCTTGGCGTGTTGTTTGGTGTGAGGCTCCAGCATTAAGGCTGGGTGTAGAGGTGTTTCGTTTTGGGTGATTGGATTGGCTGGGATGTGCTGTATAATCTGACCCGCGAGCTGCTGAAATATCAGACGCTCTGTTTCCTGGGTTATCTGTAAAGCAACAGAGTTCATTAATCCATTCATCCATCACCTGCTGTCAGGTATGTCGGGAACTGTAACCATACCTGTATCTTCATGTCCCAGCAGCAGCATCTACAGGTTTTGTCACAGAGAAGATTGTGTAGTTTCTTCTGCTCTACACCTCCCCTAATGGACAGACAGATATGAGGATGTATGGTCACAAAGAGTGATTGATATGACAAGATTAAAAAAAAAAAAATCAATTCCCTGCTGTCTTATTTGTTTTTGTTTCATGGATGAGTGTCAAATATGGAACAGGAAGTGGATGAACTAATGGATTTGGTCAGCTAAAAGTTCTGCACGACTATATATACACACTTTCAGGCTAAGACTTCTCTAAAGGCTGAGGCTTTTTTCTACTCTTCGATCCTTATGATGTCAAAGACAGGCGATATTCTTGATATGGTCATTTTAGGTCCAGAGCTCTGGCTGTAAGCACAGCAGCTCCTCCACCGACTCTTCAGATCTTATGAACTTTACACAGTAATGTTGCGTTTTGGGGAAATGCAACATTTCTGTTTGAGATTTGAATTTGTTATAATTTTCCATTCTTATTTTGATCCCTATAATATTATTGCTATTTCATGATAATTAATTAAACAAACAGTGGTCTAAAATAATGCATTACTTGTTGGTTTCCCTTGTGCCCCAGGACACATTGTTCATGTTAACCAGCGAGTAGATGGTCAAAAGGAGATATCCACTGGGGATGCAGATGAAATACATCAGACCATAGATAATCAAGACTGCAAGAAAGAAAAGGAAACAAAGCCAAAAAATGTCACATGACATGAAGCAACATCACACAAAAAATGTGAAATAATGCTTAGAACAATAATAATGAACATACAAAACTCCTCAGGGTGGAGTAAAGCTGTTATCAAGTACATGATTGCCATTGAAATCAAAAACAATCCAGTGGGGGTCAAGAAGGTTTGCTGAATCACCATGTCACCTAAAAGAGAAAAAGGCATTTGCACATTTAATGGACATTTATTTGAAAGATATGAGACTGCAACAACATACAGTCAAAAAACGATTCTACCCACCAATGATGGAAAAGAAGGACGCAGTCATGAGGAATGCATACAGAACACTCATGATGCCGGCAATGGTTATTTGGGTATTCGACTTGGTTAAAAAGCAAATGAGGATGTAGAACACGGGGGGAACGCACGCGACGACGATGGAGAGTGTACCAGTGAGTCTGAAGACAAACTGGAAAGCACCTGGAAGGAAAAGATGGAGGGGGAGGAGAGAAGGAGAAATAAATGACTGATGTAAAGTTATTAATGCACAAAAATTATTAATGCAGATGGGCTTGGCAAAGTGAATTTCCCTGTAGTTACCATTACAAGTTATTACTAAGTCTGCCTTCAGTTAAGCCAAGTGTTTAATGAAAACTGGTGGTTCACACTGTAGTTACCTGCATTAATGACTGCATTAAAGTTCAGATTAGAAATATTTGTTCCAGGTTTTGCTTCCAGGATACATCTTTACAAACCACGAGAACTCAAATTTTTAAACTCACTTTACATAATTAATGTTTCATCCTTTTTTTTCTTGTCCTTTTTACTGTTTTTGTGGATGCATACAGGTATTCGCATTTGGAATAGTACAAATGTGGCAATTTTCTATTAAAAAAATATAGCACAAACATCTGCCCAGACTTGAATTTGGTAGGCAATGGTCAGAGGTCATTAGGACCTCAAACAGGCCACCAAGCCATAATTCAGAATAAATAAATACATAAATTAATTATGGCAACATTTCCCAGACAAGTTTAAACAAATGATAGAAGAATAATATTTCACGTGCTAAACAGTGGATTGAAACAATGAAATCAGTGTGGTCTACCATACTACACAATGTGAACCCTAATAAGGAACTTTGTAAACGCCAGTTCTGGTAAGTGCGGTATAAAGAATTTGCATAAAATGACATGCAACAAAGATTATACCATACAGTAAAGATGTTAATGTGTGACATGCAGTGAACTGGATCAGAAGGATTTTAACAAGTCTTGTGCGTTTCCATTTGCCGGTGATAAAACTAAGTTTATTGACACCATAAGGAACAAGTAAGGCATCTGAATTTGGTTCAGTCAAATCTTTAAACAAGTTATTATACAGCTTACTTTATGGGAGCGGTCTTAAAATGAAACCACTATACCATATCTATTGTAGTTGTGTTTGCTCAATTACTTTAGTTCTGTTTCCTTGTTGCAGAGTAGCATAATTTAAAGACAGTCACGGGTTTCTGAGAGAATCTGTAGGATTTACTTCCCTAACGGAACTTTTTATATATTTCAAAACCTAAAAAAGTGTTTGAAAGCTGAAAGGATAAGAGATAAACTGCAACTTAATGGCATGAATAATGGTGATAAATGTGTTAGAGTCATTAACTAGACTTAAACCTACTTGCTATCATGAGAGTCACAGAGGCAGGTCCCAGGATAGAAGATCCAACAGTGAACATCTGGTAGAAGACGTAAATCCCTGAGATGGACTCGTTTCTCTTCACTGTCTCTGGACCACTAAGATTCACAACCACAAAAGAGTTAGTATGGCAGTAGAAGTGTTTGTAGGATTTATAGCCTACAAACATAACCAGGAAACCATCAAACTAAGAATGAAAAATTTTCTCTTTTTTTTTTAAATGTTTTAAGTAAAAAGCAGGATGGCTATAGAATGAAACCCTGCTATTATTAATAACATGTAACACTAGCCTGTGGAGAAGGTCCAGTGTATTAGCCAATGTTGAAGGTCCCCATCGTCTCCTCTGGTTGTAAAACTCTTCAAATTCCTGTGGTGAGTTGGTGTATGCATCTGAAGCAGCATTATACTCGACTCGCCAGCCTTGTTGCAATAGCAAAGTACACAGCCATCGATCCTCCCCTAGAAGAGCACACACGAGACACCAAGAGTTTAAATGTCAAAACACTAAGAGTACAAACTAGACGAGGTAAAAAAGTCTACTGATCCTTTTGGTTGCGTTTACCAACCTTGATCATACTGCACATATTCTTGAGCTCTTTGTGCAGTTGTTGAGTATCTTTTTAAAACATGGTCATCCATCAGGGCCGACCCTCTGAACAGACTGAAGCATCCCGGACTGCACAGCACAGAACCAAACACATGCTCTGCTGTCTTCTGGAGCCAGTGACCTACTGCATACTCAAATTTCTGGTACCACACCATGGGACCTGGGATGGCAGAGAGGCAGATGAGAGGAGAGATGAAGCAAAGGAGGTTGAAGAATAATAGGCATTTGGAAAAAAGTACATGTAGTACGTTGTTTCTAAGTTAGTCCATCATATATACAGAGCTTAAAAGAACACTGCAGAAGCAAAAATCCCACTAAATGCTGATGTAGGGAATGTCAAGAACTAGAGTGGACCTATGAAATATACACGATTTCCAGTTTATCAAAAGGCTTTCTTTAAATGTTTATTTTTTAAATGAAATACATTTAATGATACATCAGTGGCAATACATATGAAATGCCCACTCACCCATGCCAGTAGGATGGATTCTACCACATGCTGCACCTACATTGTCATACATCCTCAACCTGTGAACACAAATATGTTTTATAAATTGACATGTTTGACAAGCAACAATAACTAAAATCGACACTTTCTAACTGGATGACTAAATAGCTCATAAAATGAGTATTTGTGGTATTTGTTGTCTACAATAGCATCAGTGATTTATGGAGGAAAATGATGTAAATACTGAGCCATGACAGATTTTAAGAAGTTGACTGTTCTGCTGCTCACCTGTCTACAAGCAGAATCACAGCTTTAGGGTGGAAGTCAGTGTCTCCGTCAAGAGCAAGAATATACGTGTTGTCGTCTGAGATGAACTTGCGTTTGTTGTCGTTGTCATACTGAGGCAACACGAAAGTCTCACTATCCAGAGAGACCAAACTGGCTCTGGAAAAGTTATTCAATTGCTAAAAAAAAAAAAGATAGGTCATTGAAAAATTATAAGAAATTATACACAAAGCCAAAATAAGTTGACTCGAACAGCTGAAAAGTCTTACTGGGATCTTTGAAGGGTTCTTCACAATGTAGCCTTTCCAGCCAAGCAGGTAATACATGTACATTATCTAAGAAAAAAGAAAAAAGCAGCAGTATTGAATGTTAAAATCCAAGAACAGCCTTTTGGAGACTCACTGTTTAATAGTCTAGATGACTTGACAGAGGTGATTTGTCAAATTAATTAAACTTTTATCACACAGGTAGAAAATACAGAATGATTATACCAGCAATACTAGCAAGCATGTTTTAAATTTTAACTAAGCATTTTCATACATTTACAATTAGAGTTGAACACACATTTAATTAACAGCACTTCCAGTATCTCAGTATATTTACTACAGTCCAAATCATTATTAATAATTGCATGCAGCACAATAGAGCAACACAGTTTCTTATTTTGAAATACTGAACAGCACTGAAATGATTTCAGCCATTTATTTTCATGCCTAAGATATATATAATATATATATATATATATATATATATATATAAATAAAAATATCTAGTTTTGGAGTTGCTGCTTTTCTATCCCATATTCAATAGTAAATAGTTTTTTGAGTAAAACATATATTTTTGACACATTTGAGTAATAATAATGAGTGTTGAAGAACCCGTCCCACTGTGTGAGGTTATAGAATAGTAGAATCAGACCATACACATGATGGGTCCATTCAAGCTCATACAATTCCAATACATGAAAAAAGAAAACAAGTCTGCATGTTTGAGTGAGAGAACTTGGTTTTTAGTGTATTTCACAATCACATACACATAAATAGGGATATAGAGATAGAAACTTTCACAGCTAATCTGTACCTGGGACCATCTTTTTTTGTTCCTGATGAGTAGTTTGTCTTTTAGGTGAACATAGAGCATGTTCCCTTCTGGCAGAACAAACATCAACCTGCCACCGTAGGGAGTCTCAATGATCGACACATCGTCAGGCTCTTTGTTGGTGAAGACCCTGAACGGAGGGATGTGTAGGTGATCAGTTTGAAAGATGGATAAAGAGAGACATGCAGATGTACACACATATATTTAACTGTGGGGTTATCTCACCTGTAAACTTCAATGACAACATGGATCAAGTCATTAACATAACTATTAACCAGCCTCTTGTTTGTGTCATCGTCAGTCATGAAGGCATCGTCCATTAAAATGTGACACTCAAAGTCAAAACAGTCCTTGTGATCTTCCTTTGGATCCCCTCGATAACGGTCCAGCCTGAAACAATAACAGATGACTGTATAACACAGCAAAAGCCTTTTCATTTAGGTCTTATTTTTAAGTGTGAACAGTCAGTGCACAGCAGGAAATAACAAGAATGACAGGAAAATGCATTTTTTAAATGTTAAGCAGCCCAAACACTTGGCATTTTAGGCCTTTGAATATATTAGGTCATAAGCTAATGAATTTGACCTTTTATTTACATTTTTAAGAACCACTTTACATCAGACTGAGAGGCTCTAAACGCCTCTCTGGTTAAAAATTTCACCTGTGTACTGACACCTGCCTGGTGCGAAATTAAACAGGTGGAGGTAAATCAAACCCATATTTTAATACGCTGTTATATTGCTCTTTAATGATATGTAAAAGAGAAATTAAACCCACGCTGTGTATGTGATACTAGTACACCTGGGGCTAGATGCTTTAAACTCAAACTCGTTATTTTCATCAGAATTATAAAGCCGTGCTTAAGCATGCTTGTTGTTAAATCTCAGTCACTGTGGATTTGTATGCAGCCTGATCTACTTTATGTCTGTATGTGCAGATAAAATATATAATGATAAGAAATGTGATAAGAAGTTCTCATCATAGTGACTGGGGTATGCACATGCATGTTTTTGTGCCTACACTTATTTATTTGTCTGGCCCCTGATGTTTTCAGAGGTACTGGCTCTAACCTGAACATGGAGGTGAGAATCTTCAGCATCTCGTCGTAGGTCTCATGCCACATGGTGGCGCACAGATAGATCACACACTTCTGCATTTCATCATGGCTGTTAAGGAGAGGAGAAGTTGTAGCAGAATTTTTAAACATTTCATGCTGTGAACACGCACATCTTAGAAGCATCTGCTATGGAGGCTCATTAATGTTATACACCCATTGTGGAAATGGCTTCATAAAATGTGCCACATGTGCAGCTGCAGTGAATTTGGGGATGCAAATAAGCGAGTTTCCAATTTTGTTGAGGTCGCAGATGAACATCAATTGTTTTTGGGTCATGTCTGTGTGTATGTCTTTACACTGAGACGTGCTCTGCTAGCGACACAGTTTGCATGAACTCAACTTCAAATGCATTTTTTTCTACCTATACTTCAAATAAATTATTCACTGCATAATTGCATACTGCCTTTCCTGTTGAAGAAATGTCTGTGCCTCTACTGCATTTGAAAAGTTATCACCCATTATGATTGATTTTTTTTTTTTTAGGTTAATTTATGGCCACACTGAAATAATGTTCAACAGGGAAGCTATTCTCAGATCACACTGACCTTTCTTGGGTTTTGGCTTTTGGAACCTTCATCTTGGTGTTGAGTAGCAGAGACAGGTCAATGAAAGCAGATTCATACAATCGACGAACAAAGAGCTGAGATGTTCTTTCTATACGCTGGACCTAATGGAAGGTGAACCACAAAGCTATTTAAGTGTATGTCATTTTTAAAAAAATCAGATCTCAAAAACAATATGCTTTAATATGTTGTGGTGTGGCTTTTCTGGGAGTTAAAATAAAACTTCCAAATAAAGAAATGACTGAATTCATTTAAAGCATACATCTTCTCACAGCCAATTGAGTGAAAGTGTGTGCATATGCGCTGTGTTTTTTTCTGATACCTTGATCTTCCATACGTAGTAGGTACATGTGACGAGGCCTGACCACATGCACACTCCCTCCAGTGCCAGCATGGCAAAAGGCCATTGAAAGTAGTGGCTGTCAATCAAATGGTAAATAAATATTTTGAGTGAAGTGTGCAAAGATAAGAAATACAGAAGATATCTGTACTTAATATATTGCTATAGGACATGGCAGATGAGGTTGGACAATAAATACTTCCATTTTATTCGCATTAAAAAAAAATTATAAATGACCAGGCTGCTTGAAGTGTAAGAAGAATTAGTGACTTGAAAAACTCACATGCTACGTTTCATTAACACATTTCTCAGCATACAAACACACCTGTTTAGTGAAGTCCGACACATGCTCCTAGTAAGCTCGAGTAAGACCGCAGACGTGTTTTTGGAGTTCAGATAGAGCAACTTGTCACAAAATTCTGCAATAAAAC
This sequence comes from Mchenga conophoros, assembly GCF_057382185.1. Classification (NCBI taxonomy): domain Eukaryota; kingdom Metazoa; phylum Chordata; class Actinopteri; order Cichliformes; family Cichlidae; genus Mchenga; species Mchenga conophoros. The sequence continues at coordinate 16,536,674 of NC_140526.1, forward strand.
AAACATTTTTTTTTTTTTTAGCTTTATTACATGTAGTTTAAATAACTAATTTATTTATAATTATAACAATTTATACATATAAATGATACAGTGCATCAGAGGAGTCATGGTGTATTTTTTCAAAGTGTATTTTCATGATGAAAATATTGAGCTACTTAAGTGGAAACAACGTTAAAATTCCTGGAAACTCCCCTGTGCTGAAGCGACTCATTAAACAATTAAAAACTGAATGCAAAACTTATTGCAAGTGAATTTTTTATGAAGGTAGTTCAATTTGTCTTGACCTAAAAAAAAGAATAAAGAAAAAGGAAAAACTCACCTATGATGCTTTCTGCTTTTGTCCCATTATCCAGTTTCCATCCCAGTGTAAAGAACAGCACTATTCCCAGCAGTAGCATTGCAGGTCCAGTGCAACATAGAGGAAGGGCAAAACTCATCCTGACAGAATGAATCTTACAGGCCACAACTCCAAACCAGTGGCAGGCTGCTGAGCAGAAGGCCTGAGACAGAAGATGAGGGCAATATTTATTAAGCCTAATTTACAGTCATAAGGACAAAATTAAGATTGTAATGTACTTAATTTACACGTTAGACCATCCTACCACCATTAAAATATGTTTCTGAACCAATTCTTTGTGGAAAAGTAAGAAAGAAGTGCAAAAAAGTGCTTTACACTTCAAAACTCAGATCATAATTGGAACATGTGATCATTATCATGCCTCGGGCAAGTAAGTAGTGGATACAGAGACCCCTGACTGATTAAACCTGCGGCTGCTAAAGAGTCTGTGTGAATGAGATTTGATTGGTTTAAGTAAGTTTTGTCTTATTAAGTAATTAATCTAGACTAAACCTGCTGAGAGCCATAAAAAGAAAATGATCAAATGCAATAATGGGGAAAAAGTGCTTTTTGCTAAATCACCATCAGACACAGTTTTGTCTGCTACATGCAGTGATAAATCAGATTCTACATTTATAGCATCTAGTCTTCCTACAGTAATTTTAATACATGTTGCATGCTCTCTTCCTTCTACTTACTTGTAAGAAAAACAACACTAGTCCTGTTTTCAGGAGTTCTCCGTCACACAGGATAAAATTGTCCCATATGATGGTTTTCGCAATTAGCTTGTGGTAGATCAGGTATACGGCCCCTAGAACAGACAAAAACAATTTTAATTTTACATGCTTGCCACATTTAAAAATGCACCCCTCTTTCACTCAAATCATTTAGTTCACAATGAAACTATTTTTTATCACTGTTCTTTGTTTGTGGTCAAGTAAATATTGTTATGGTATAGAAATACATTGATTTAAAAAAAATACTGTAAATAATAAGAGTGGTAACGTTTTAAATTCCTGCAGTGATAGAAGAAACAATTTAATCTGCAACGTGTACAGAGATACGGTACAGATAACATAAATCTGCACTGTTCTGTAGATTGGGTCATCTACCAATCGGAAGCTTGCGTTTAACTATCCGTAGGCAAGATACTGAACCCTGACCCCTGATTTGGGTGTAACTGGGTCATTAGCTTGCAGTGCTTAGTTACAGTAGAAAAAACACTTTATAAAAATCAGCCCATGTATCAGAACATTTGCAATAATAATTTTACAAGTTAAGAAATACATTGGATTTTAAATAAATAAAAATAAAAGAGAACATATTAATAGTGGTTTATTGTGCAGAATAGAAAACCTAGATTTACTAATACTGAAAACAACAACTGAAGAATTCATCACAGCTGGAGAACATCCTCTGCAATCCATCTGCACCCCTGACATCACAGAAATCTGTTTGTTCTCCAGTGCGAATGTGGGAAATTAGATTTTTCATCACGCGTCCAGTGCAGAGTGGGTGTAATTTTGCCAGCATGTTTTTTTTTCTCCTCTCCATTCATTGCGTCAATACAGACATTGATGGCAAATAATTACCTATCACTAATATCCTCAGAATGCTGCTGATGACAAACACAAAGTCTCTGAAACCATCCAGTTGTGACAACGTATCCTGTGGGATAAGAGAGGAAAAAAGATCCTCAGTGATCGTGTAAAAAAAAAAAAAAAGTTTCCTTATCATAAACATACAGACTTGGAAGAATGCAAGCTAGCTGAAGCTCCACTATAGAAAAACAGCGTACCTGCATGCGGTTGGTTGCTTGTAGTGAATTTTCCCACCAGCACAACGAGACAAGGAGGGAAGAGAAAATTCCAAGTGCCACGTAGATATAGCAGTCAGAACCCTGTCTGTCCACATATGACGTTACACGGACATAGTAGTCAATTCCCAGCATGCAGTAACCTGTTGGTCAAGTTAGTCAGTTAATAAATGCATATCTAAACTTTCTCTTATATCAGTAGATACAGTGTATATGGAATACGCTGTATCCACTGTCTATCCAAATGTCCTAAAAACACACCTATCACTCACATTTTCAGCTCCATAATATTATTCTTGGACTCTGCATTACAAAATAATCCCTATTTATCTCATTCTGAGGTACCTTCTCTCTCTTTTTTCCGAATACTTGAAACTTTGGCAAAGTTTAATATAAGTTTGCCAATATTTATACATTTTTTATACACCATATTTTTTTTAAATCAATCATGGAACTTGGAGCTTGCAAGCTTGGTGCTAGATTTGAATCTTAAGCATCAAAACTTGACAGAGTTGTTGTTTTGGCAGTTAAGACGTTTTATATCATTTATATGAGGCAGTTGTTGTAATGAGGGTGACAGAATTACTGTGTCAGAATTGGATAAACAAGACAACAATGGAATGATAGTTTAAAAGAGCTGACAGACAATTAGTAGCAGATCAGTTCAGTCAAAGCCTGAAAACACAAACCTTGATTGAGAAGTGTTCAAACAATTGGGAGAAACGAGTGACGTACAGAACTAAGAAAATAACTGTCGACTCTACTGCTTTCTGCTTCATTCACTCCCTACCCCTAATTTGTGAGCAGGTAAGGTTTGCCAACATGACTGTTAAACCTCCTACTATACCTGCTGTGAGCTAATTATCATAAAATGTAATTAAGGATTATATTATATTTAATTTTTGTAGAGCGGCTCTCGGTTTTTTGTGTTTTCACCACACCGAATCTATGAATGTTCAGGGGACAAAGCTAAAAAGAAAGCCAGGGAAACAAGCTTGCACATAGAAGCTAATTTAAAAGGAGTTACCAATAGAGGTGAGTATGAGGGAGCAGATTGGGAACACAATTTTCCAGTTATCTCGCTGTAGTCTGAATATTATCTGCATAATTGCAGACACAATGCAGACTCCTCCACCGATGAAGAGATTAGTCAGGACGTCAAACTGAGGCATAACCACCAGCACGAGGACTGAAGTACCGAGAGAGACCAGGACCTCAATGAGGCAAATCTGGAAAAGACACAAAACCAGAAAGATGTCCTCACTTATGCAGTGTTTCTATTGGTTTTGGACATGGAAATAGAAGCCATTAAAAATACTTTATATTCACCATTAATTTGTATCATTACCATCAAATGTACATTTTACTTTTTTTTCTTTTCTGTCTTTTGACCTAAATAAACCTTTCTGTTATCGTCTGTATAATTCTTACAGAAATGGCAATAAATACACAAACAAGAACAACATAAATAAGAATAAGACAAAATTCTCTTTATAGCATTTTGTTGAAAATACTATTAGAAGATAAACTCATGATTAATTAACTGCGCCCAATGGGACCTACTTTGTGCCAAAGATTAACAAAAAAAACATTATTACTAAGTTTGTCTGTAACGATTTGTAATTTTACATTTTTCTGCTGTCTAGTTATAGGTACTTAAACTAAAAATATGTAGAAAAACATACAAATGCCATGATCTTCATTTTGGGTGGTACAAAGCTCTTGAAGGAACATCGCCACAGCGATTTCAAAAAGACCAGGACGTTGGGGAAGACTAGGCAGAACATCATTATCAGCATGTAGAACTGTTTTTCCTTTGAGGTGCGCCGGGACATTGGACTGGACAATGTTGACAACACCAGCAGGGAGCCCTGAAAGGATATATGATCATTGTGTGTTAAGAAAATTCTATTTCCAGGAATAGGAACTAGATGGGGAATCCCAGTAAAGAGAGTGCTGGGTACAAAGGCATTCAGTACTGTAAACTCTGTCCTCTCATAAATAGCATGAATCTTCTTCGTGTTACTTTATGATCAGGCAGGCAGAGACAGATAAGCTTGTTGTCACATGATTTGTACTTTTCACACGATGCGTTCTTTGCTGAAATGCCTGAAAGAGTTTTTTAGACATACAAAACATAAATTGATTTGCAGAGTGCGCTCTGATGGATAAACTATGCAACATGAATTGGGAAATTTCTAATATAATATATCAGTCAGACTCTAATACAGTACACAGTGGTCTTATTTTCCATATATGGAACACAGTACAGACTCAGAGTTTAAGAAAGCAATACTACTGTTCAGTGGTGATCAAATGAATCAAAATAATCCAAAGCACTTTCAAGAAAAAAACCAAAAACACTAAAACAACAACAAAGCCATAGATGCAGATTTTTAAGTGTCTGTCTATGAAAGAAAATACTAGAATCTGAGGAGTTGGAGGCAATTTTGCTGTGTCCAAAGTCAGCATTTTTTAGCCAGAGCTTGGACTTCAGCCTCAGTGGTAACCAGATGAATAACTTCACAGAGAGAAAAAGATAAACTCACAAATGGTCCTACCTTTGCAACAACAGCAGTGGTCAAGACAGCTAACCCCACCAAAACAGCCACTAGATGTTGAGCCAGCTGGAAACATCTTCTCTTTTGTTCCTTCTCAGCTCCTGCGGGGTTCAGCTGGAATGGATCCCATGTATCCCTGGAAAATAGATATTGGTTGACTATAAAAACAGAAAACTAGAACGACTGTTTAATAATGTACTAAAACAATGGTTAACTAATAATCTATTAAAGTCAGTTGAAGGATGACAGAGAATTAATAATAGAGTAGAAATATCTTTTAGTTTCATCTATGTGAAAGAGAAAACACTGAGCTGTCTCAGTTTACTGATATTGAACTACAGTGCAGTGCCCTTCCTGATTTTTTTTGTCTTTTGTGTGTGCATATTTTCTTTATCCTCAAAAGTTTCAGATCGTCATAAAAAAAAAACATAGACAAAGACAACCCTAGTAAATAAAAAATGCTGTTTTTAAACGATGATTTCGTTTATTTATCAATTATCATTAGGGTTGTGTGGTATGACAAAAATCTCATATCCCGATATAAGACATTTATCGTCCTGACAACGATATAAATCACAAAAATGTAATATTTTCTGCAAATTCTGTGAATCTTGGGCAATTCGACTTGCGTGAACTTTTTCCACTTTTTCCGTCCTTTACCTGGATTCGAGTGTTTTAACCAATGCATGAAACTATACATTTTTAGACATAAGTTGTAATGGCCACCATTTTCTTTGAGTCTAAGATTAATTTTTTAGCACCTGACGGCTCTTTTTTTTTCTTCTCATCCGTAAACTCTCTGCATAATCTTTCACGTGATTCAGTTTATTTTGAAAAGTCTCAACAGGATCTTGAGCTTTATTGTGAAAGGTTTATGTAGAAAACAAATAAGTGGACAGCGGAGCCACGCGATGGTTTTATTGTCGTTGTTGCTATCGACAACACGTAAAAACAGGCGCTTGATAGTCAGTAGTGTGGTTATATTAAATATAAGAGAAAGCGAGAACTCATGGAAATTAATATAGCCACTACAGTGGCCATCAAAACGATGAAAAAATATTGCTGTAAACAGTTTATTTTACGACACCACGAAACAAACGATAGGTTAAAATAGATGTTTTTATATCGTCATCCGATATATATCGGTATATCAAACAGCCCTAGTTATCATTTCATTTATTAAGGGAAAAAGTTCTCCAAACCAACTTAGCCCTATCTGAGAAAAGTAATTGTCCACTAAACCTAACAACTGGTTACACAACAGTTGGCAGCAAGTGCTGCAATCAAGCATTTGCAACAACTGGCACTGAGTCTTTCTCGTTGCTAAACACTAATGGCCTTTTTAAATTCATGCCAAAAAATCTAAGTAGGATTTAGGTTCATACTTTGACTAGGGCACACCAAGACCTTCTTTGGGCTACTCAGTGATGGACTTGGTGGTGTGGTTTCTGATCTTTGCCCTGTTGCATAACCCAAGTGAACTTGAGCTTCATGGCATAAACTGAGGGCCAGACACTCTACGTCAGAAAGTTCTGGTAGAGAGCAGGATTCACCCATTAGGGCTGGATCAGGTGACCCTGAATCCTCCCTTAGTTTTGCTGCAATAAGTGTAGGCTGCTGGGGGATTCCCATGATAAGTTTTTCCTTTTCAGTCACCTTTCTCACTCAACATGTGTTAATAGACCTCTCTGCATTGAATCATACTTGTTATTAATCCCCGTCTCTCTTTCACAGCATGTCTTTTATCCTGTTTTCCTTCTGTCACCCTATCCGGTCGCAGCAGATGGCCGCCCCTCCCTGAGCCTGTTTGTTGTTTTAAATGTTGTACTGGATTCATGAGTTGTCCATGTGCTCTTGAAGTAATTTTGGTGGGCCTGCCACTATTGTTCCAAATTTTCTCCTTTTGGGAATAATAACTGTTATTGTGGTTCATGGGAATCCATGGCTTTGTAACCCTTGCCAGACCGATAGATGTCAGAGACTTTGTCACACAGGTTCTGTTTATGTGACTTCTTGATTCCACAGGTCTGTCAGTAATCAAGGCTGCCTGGCAGGGCTAATCAAACTGAACTCAGGTTTCCCAAAAATGTGGTTAATCACAGTTAATTACTTTAACTAATATTGTTGCTCAACTTTAAAATTATAAATAATTTAGCCCCTCGTTATCTTGTTGATCTTCTTAGTCTATATGTCCCTGGGCTCGCCCTCAGGTCTTCAGCCCAATTACTCCTGGCTCAGCCTAGCTCTAGGCTTAAATCTAGGGGTGACCGTGCTTTTGCCCTGGTTGCACCGAATCTGTGGCACAACCTTCCTATCGCTTTCTGTGCGTCAGACTCCGTTTTATCTTTTAAATCCCGTTTAAAAACTCATTTATTCAACATAGCTTTTCCATCTAGTTAGTGTCCCTATTTTATATTTGGTTCAATTTCTTATTTATGTACTTTATCTATTAGCTATATCTGTTCTTAGTACTTTGTTCTTATATTCCCTTCTATTGCCGTATAATTAGTGCCCTTAACCTGATGACATATGTGGTACTTTGTTAATAGTCTTTTATTTAATGTCTTAATTTTCCTGTTTTTATTGTAAAGCACTTTGGTGTACCGCTGGTCTTTTAAATGTGCCATACAAATAAAGTTGTATTGTATTGTATTTAATTATCTTCCTGATTCCTGAAAAACAGGAAGGGGGGCGAGGTTTTCACAGCACTGTTTCTTATCATGATACTTTAACATTTGTATGGTCATGACTACATTTATTAAATGAATATGTGATAAACCATGGGTGCATAGTCAATGGATGAGCCTGTAACAAGGAATTAAGTGAAGAGTTTTACATTTTATACCTCAAACTATTGCTGATTGTGATCATGGTCTGTTGGGTGTTGGTTACAGCACAAAATGAAGAATCCTCTGTTATCTACAAATCTGCCAAAGCCCTCAGTTCATCGCAAAGGTCAGAGTACAGTTTTTATTGAACAGTATTCTTTCAACAGTGCGCTGCATCTCTTTCTCTTTTTACCCATTTTTGGGGGGTCTGTGTTTATTTTTGTCAGTGATTGTCACTTGTCAGTGTGAAATATAGCAAAAGCTTTTAGCATGAAAGGCACAGTGTATGGTTTTGGTGCTTCCAGATTAGAATGTGACTGGCACGCAAACAGGCATCTAAGCTAAGAGATTCTCAAGCAACCCTTTGGCCATAATTACACTCGATATCTGTGTTTCCTGGCACATTAAACGTCACCATCTCTGCCACCCCGATGATTAATACAGAGTGCAGAATAATTATCAGGGTGTGGGTTTTTTACCTTGAGATTATGCTACACTGTGATCTCTGGCTTTGCCATAGCAACTGAAATACTGTTAAGTCAAGGTGTAGTACAAAATGGATTGATGCTGGCAGAAGGTTGTTATATAAGGACTAATGATATTACACTATAGCTGTTATTATTATTATTATTATTATTATTATGTGACGCTTGATAACTATTGGATTTTTAGGATAAATGACAGTGGCAGTTTTTAGGAAGTAAAAAAATCTGATATCGATATACTGGATAATCTAACTTTTTAAAAGCAGTGAGAAAACAAAAGTCTGCTGTCTTTAGCTTTTCCCCCAATGGCAAGTGACGAGCAGACAAGCGACTTATTTTTTTGTGTATTTATGAAACTAGTGAGTCTTCATTAGACACGATATTGATGGAAGAAATTTAACTTTTCAGATGTTTCTACCCAAAGCTCACTAGGATACGCCACCGCGGCCCCCTATGGTGAAAACTATTCGAAAAAGATTTCCTGCTTTCTGGAGAGGTATTTAAAAAAATAGCTCTCAGCTCCTTTGCTCTGTGACGTCAGTAAATCATTTCCTTATGAGTTTATGGAGGAACTTGATTCAAGTTCTTTTTGTAAATTATCCCTAACCCTATAAAAAAAAGGAGCATTATCCAAAGCTTTGTCGATCACAGGTTATTAGTCAAAAACAAAAACACCCCCAAAAACACCAAGATGGTAACAGTGGAAAGACGCAGCTCGAAGCCTTGGTAATCCAGTCAGTGAGGTAGATTTATATGAAGAGCAATTTGTGCTGAAAAGACCAGCAAAATCAGGAAAGGACTTCAGTTCCCCAGACTCAAAAAGTTTTTACAAGAATGACTCACTATGACAACAAACTTCAGATTACAATATTTACTTATCACACTGTATGATTATCTGCAGACTGTAATCACCCAGATTCAACTTGGCTCCATCACATCATAATGTCATAAGGCGTACCCCTGTTTAAGAGTGCACTCGATTACATGGCCCATTAAAGCTCAAAAATCTTTTATTTCAGTAAGGTTTTTTTCCCCATTAAAAATTAAAACTGTCACACAGTTTGGCTGCCATATGTTAGGAGTTTGGAAACTGGTGCACTGGCTCACTTTGCTGTGACCTTCTAGTCAAGTTATATTACTCTCTAAAGTTGCGTAACATTTAATAAATTGGGAAACAATTAACTGCAATGATTTATATAAAAGTAGTTAATATTTAAAAACTTTATAGACACCACTCCTAGCTTTAGTTTAGTTTAGTGGAAGTTTAGAGGCTTTCAAATCAAAAGTTGCTGATAAAATATTGTTTTATTTTTCTTTATAACTTCATAATCACAACAAGGGTGGTGTAAAAAAGCTAAACTCAGAGACAGTGTCATAATTTTTGTGTCAGATATACCTACATGGAGAATTTAATTACAACTTCAGCGTGTATTTAACATTTGAAATGGAGGCCCTAACAGCAGGCAGTAACAGTGGAGATGATATTAGCTACAGCAATAAAGCGAAGCACAGCAGTGCACAGAACAAATTAACTGTTTTCTTGGCTGTGAATTATATCAAATGGAAACCTGGTAACACAATACTTTATGGTGAAAAATAATATATATATATGTAATATCCATTACCAACACATATCTCACCAACAATTAACCTCCTAACAATGATGAAGAGGTTAATAAAACTGGATAGCGTATCCAGGGACAGGAAATTGAATAGCTGCCTGGTTCAAAGTGGCATGTGGTGTTGAATGTATTTCTGTCTCATTCTCAGCGCAGCAAATAGGAAACAACTTTAAAGCCGCCGTGATGACATGAAACACGTTCCTGCTGCAGCTTGGTCAGTTAAAGAATAACATGTGCTGACCCTGATTTAGGAAACAAATTCACTAACTGTCTGACTTCAGTAAGTTCCTGTGGTAGAAATAAATCAGAGGCAATGTTTTTACAGTGAACATAGACTAAAACCAAAAAGCTTACGTTACACACGATTCCGAAATTTCGATAATAAGGGAAGGAGAAAATGCAAAGATACAGCGCTAAAGAAATTTATTAGACCACAGATGCCACAGATATCCTAAATTAACAGTACTGCTAATTACTAAACACATTTTTAATGTTTCTGTAAAGGTTAATTCACCACTATCTTCAAGCTCTGCAATCAAAATGATATTTTTAAAGCACATTATTATTTTTTTGATTAAAAGGCCAAATTACAGTCATTTCCTTCCATTCCTGAATAGAAAATTAGTTTTAGTGGTTAAATGTTATACTGAATTAATTTCCGACTTCTCAGAGAAGTCCAGCGAGCTATTTGGTAATTCAACATGAATTTCGTTTTTATGGCTTAATAAATAACAATACAATCTTTCATTTTAAACACGTTTTTGAGATGTTTCTAAAATATTTGTGTTCTTGTTTTTATGTCACCCTATCAATACAGATGTTACTTTTGATTTAATCAGGTGAAATTGTTTCTTTTTTTTATTCATATTTTCCTTCTTTTTTTCCTCCCACCGCAAGTTATCATGCTTCCACAGCACACAGCCAGTTTTATTAAACACCGCATGGGTCACAAAGCATAAAAGACCCAGAGGAGAAGATGGATTTCTACTGCCTAGAAAGAAAGTGTCTGCAAGACCGCTTTCCTCCTCCATTGTATGTATTTGATCAAGCAGGTTAATTAAGATCAAAGCATGGTTGGTGGACTCGTGGCCTGTCACTCATATAAATGTGATTTCCATATTTAAATTCATCTCATGTCACATATTATGCTCAGTTTCACATCTGTGCCATTAGTTAAAGCAGAAATGAAACCACATAACCTTTATGATTCAACACACACTCTTGAAGATTTTTTACCTGTGCCTTCCTTCTCGTTTCTTTCCTCTTTCTCTCAGATCCTCCATTCTTCTTGTTTACTCCACTGCATCAACCAGGAACCTAAAATAGATCGTTTAAAGATAGTTTAAAAAACTGGCTTTATAGCACGCATTTTAAATTAAACCATGTTCAGGACATAGACAAAAAAAAAATCTTTAAACAATATTGGCATTGACTTAATCGACACATATTTAAATGTAAAACATAGAGATTCTTTACCTTGATAACTGCCCTATGATTAAATCTTTTCTTAAGTGTCCAACTATCCACCCTGCTGAAGCTCTTGAAAAAGTCTGCCTTCAGTGTCAACCCAAAATAAAAAATAAAATACAAAATCAAACACCAGCTACTGTTTTAAAATGAAGTAAAACATCAATAAAATGATGTGAAATGCCAAATCAAGACTCCACACAGGTGTAAAATTCAATTTAGAAATGCCTATGCTAATAATTGGCCTGACCCAGCTGCCTCGCTCCGTTGGTCTGTCAGGGAGTTTGTCCTTTGTACATCTGATTTATTTTGTGCCTTATCACAGTTTATGAAAGTGACACCCATATAGACAGTAAGGCACAACCCCCGCATGTATGTGCTCTGATGATCATAGTTTATGAAAGCTATGGAAACCAGGAAGTTTGTGTGGATTTCGCAGGAGACGATATTTAACCACGACCAAAGGTTGCTGTAATCACTCATCATGAGTAAGCTAAACAAACTAGGAATTTGTTCCTGCTTGTTCGGGTGATGGAAAGGGCTCAAAGCTTGTCACTGATCAGAAATTTCTGGTTATCTATCCACTTCTTTATGAGGGGCGGTAAAGTGGTACAAGGTTCAAGTGGTACGCACAAATGTGGACTCTAGCCTGTTTATACTTCTCGTACAGCTGCTTTTGGATCACTGTTTGTGTACACACCTGTTAGATTTGTATTGTTGATTGTCATTTATGCTTAGAAATATTTACTTATATATGCTTAGAGTTTTGTAATTAGTTGTAGATTGGTAGAGGTTTTGATCCTTGATAGTCTGCAAACTTTGTGTGTATTAGACAGCACTTTGGGAGCATGAGAGGTCATACCGTGTCTTATTGTTTTATGGTAGGATTAACGTAGTTGGGTCTGTTCTAGTCTAAGTGCTCTTTGTTTAGATGAACTGCAGGACTTCCTCACCGTGTTATCTAGGATGAACCATCTAGGGGGAGGGGGAGGCTACCCTCTTCCTGACCAAGGATGTTTGACCCTTTGATCAGCAGTCCACACACACACACACACACACAGGCAAGGTACTCTTTGTGTGTATGTAGACGTCATATGTTAATGAACTTATGCATATTCATGTAACCTCAATAAAAGAACAGTGGTACGGGAGAACGGACGAGAGCAACTGGGGTCAAGCGAAGGAACGGTGCCTGTCCGGTTCTCTCCCGTGCACGAGAAACATGAAGAAGCTTGCCTACTTGTGTCTTGCTTTGCAGTGTAATTATATTGCCTTTAACGTTCCAGCGGATGGGTTCAAGCTACAAACCTATCAACACCCTTTGTGCATTAAGTAACTGTTACACTGATAATGACTAAAGTTAACCCTGGGCGATAACAATGCTTCACAGAGGGGCACTACTAATATGTTAGAGGGTCTCATCTACATGAGATGAACAAGTAATTCCTCTCAGTACAGCTAAATGTCATCACTGGGATATGACTCCAAGATGTCGGCTATGGTATTTTTGGAATGAGTTTTGTGTACTTATTAGAGGTAAACCTGAATATTTGGTCTGCTGTCAATCCTTTTACTGAAAGCAGAGATCATGTACATAATTTATGTTGGTTCATCCCATCGTTGCCAATCTACTATTTTTTAAATGACCTGACAGAAAATCTGCCAGTAAAAAAAAAAGTAAAGTCATATGTTGCTACCACCAAGGCTGTATATGAAAGATGTCTACAACTATGTTGAAACCTATTATTTTGATGATTTGAAATGTAATCACTTTGCTTTGTGTGTGAAATTTTCATAATTAGAACCTGCTAATGGGTCCTATGTAACTGCATGAAAATAAAAAGAAAATATCAGAATTTCACTCAACAAATACAGACTTTTTGGACTGGTTGTCTGTCAAAGCAGGCCGTATCATCAGTCAGGGCATGCTTTTTTGTCTCACAATAAAAATGCCTCAAAAAGGCACCAATAGCAGAAATAGGTGTAGGTGTCCAGTTAAGTGACTACGTTTATTGAGGTGAGTGATGGCTAAAACGTCAAAATCCAAAGAGCTGAGTTATCTAAAAAAAGTCACTACCCTATGGGAATTATGAAATAGGAATCAGCTATATAAATTTACTTATCAATTTACTTATCAGTATCCTGCGTTTAAAATGAGAGCATCTGCGAACTGAGCTGGATGTGGATCAAGCTACAAGTGGCTGTTTGAGGAACTGCAGCTGTTGGTGCCTCTGTGTTTCTGTTTATTACTATTTTTTATTATTTTAAGGTTAAATCCCCGTTGACTGTTACTGCAGCGAGAACTATTCTTCCTGAGGTGCACAGTGAAAACAGTACAGAACATTCCAACTCAAACTACGGACAAAGTGAATAAAAGAACACGATGAAACTCAAAAAGCGGTTTCAACTTCAACAGCAAATAGTCAGATATACCACAAAGCAAGGAAAAAATATTACAGATATGTGCTTCAAGAATTAGGTGCTGCTCTCACCACCAAAGGCACAGGAGAGCAGAAGGAAGGAATAGCAAGAGGCTAGTGTGGAAATGCTACAGTTGCTACTGTAGAAAGTGGCGCCATAAACAAAACAGTGGGTAATGTCATGATTGTGGTTGTATCTAGCTTTTAAATACACCTAACTCACATGTTGCCAGTATTTTTGTGGGAGCTGCTCTAATACTTCATAATTAATAAACTACTTTACTTGTAATTGACTCAGTGAATGCCAAAAATACTGATAATGCTTATGTTGTTTTCACCTAAAGCTCAGTAGGCATCACACTTTCGAATGTTGAATTACACTGTTATTATTTTCTAATTTGGTCTAAATCCAGATTTATGGTTTGGGGTTCAACATTAGTGGAAACGTTTTTAATCTCTGGGCTGAACATGGTTTAAAGTCCACCATTTTTAGCAACACGTAACAACACGGAGCTTCTTTCTTCTTGCTGGGCTCATGTGAAACCCTGTTTGACTGTTACCACTGGGTGTCAGTACAGGGCTTTGAGTTTATCCTGTGCTTATGCTTGAATGATTTTCAGTTTCATGTGTGTATGCAAAGAAATGGATTCTATCCATGAATGTTTGTGTGGGTCAATAGTTTCTCCATGCCACTTTCATCTTCGTGTGCTTTTTTTTCCTGTATGTGTGCAGCTATGGAGCCATGTACTTGAATGTTAATGTGTCCGTCTATTTGTGTGTGTCCATGTGCATTTTGTCCATATGTACGTGCAGTGTGAGCTCAAAAGAATGTGTCCGTCAGTTTGTGGACTCTCATTAAGATGCTTTGCCAGTGCATAATAAGCCGGCCATATGGTCAACATGGCAGTGGCATCTCCCCCCACCTTCAGGTGGTGGAGTTTGAGAGAAAAGCAGTCCCACAATAATAACAACACACAGCAACCACAGTGCAAGGCAGGGGAGAGAGAGAGAGAGCAGATTTAATGGGTTTAATTTGGTGAAGCAATGAAAAACCTTTATAAAACATCTCTAATTGTTCATAAAAGGAGCAGGCGTGGCTAAAAGACCACAGGAAGTTATATCAGGCATGAGTTTAGCCTTTCTCAGTAGCTGTGATCTCAGCTCAACAGTCCTGCTCCATGATCTGTAAAATGTGCTCGACATCACAGAGGTGATGTCACAGAGGGTATTGTTAGTGCTATTCACAGCTGATGCCTCTCAGATCTACAGAAAGGTCAGTGGCAAGGTATCCATGCCTGACTCCAATGTGGACTCGCTGAACTCTTTTGTGCCAAACTATAATTAGTAGCTATATGGGCTGTGTGTTGAGAATAAATACCTGCTGTAGACACACATGGACATGCTATGTTAACTCTGAGTGTTTATCAGTGGCTCAGGGGTTATAGAAGTGCAAGAGTTGAGCATGCTAATTAATCAAAATTTAGAATTTAACCCCTTTAGCATCCTCTTCCAGAAGATAGTTACTTAATTGCTCATAAATTAGACACTTTAGGTTAAAGGTGTCTGATGCCACTGTCCATTCTGCAGCTGTAGCTTCTAGCTTTCAGCTTATTGATTCTGATGTTTATATTTAGATTCCCATATAAGAATGTGAACAACCACTCCCAGCCAGCTTGCTCATTGTGCAGTATCTGTCCAGAATGAAATGGTGCTGCAGTAAATGAGGGTGTTGTGATAAAAGTCACAGCTCCTGCAAGCCCAGGGGACTTAGATAGCTTTCTCAGTACTCCCAGCAGTCAGTAGACCAAACTAGGGCTAAAACGCTTTTAAAGACTTGAAGTATATTTGAAAGTTAGACAGAAAGCGGACTCCTGTGGGATGTCCATGTTGCTCTGTTTCTGTTTGATGTAGCCAGTAAATATTATCAGGCAGTAATTTGATGCATTTTCCATGAATAAAAAAGTTCATAAAAGGAATCCCCAGCCCTCGTTGTATTTTCTTCCCTCTAGTAGTCAAAAATTATTGCTTTGAAACTACCATTTAATGTGTACTTGAGAAAAACATTTAGCTTCCAACTGTTTCAGCAGATATGTTCAAAAGCCAAAGAAGATTGTACTGCCACTGAGCTGGATGAATGGGAAAGCAAGTATTGCTGATCAGCACACTAAGGGAAAATAAATACAAGCAGAAAGAAAGTTATGAACAGCAAGGGCTTTTTGCTGGCTTGAGGGCAGCGATTTGGTCTGATTGTGCTAAAGAAAAAAAAACCCAACAGCATTTAGGTCAGGATCAGTTAAGGTAAAGCACCCTCCAATCCATTCAACACACACAGCAAATATTTTTCTCTCCTGTGACTAGGGCTGGGCCATATTATACCGTTCACGGTAATACCGGTATAATGTTAGGCAACGATAGTTAAATGAAATATCGCGATAGAATGGGAGTAAAACGCGCATGCGCAGTGCCTTTGTTTTCATACGCACATGGCCGATTGTTGAGGAACCAGAATTGGTTTGTAAAAATGGTGCAACTTCCATGATGTGGAACTGGTTTGGTGTTTGTCCGTCAGATACACAACAAAGCACATTTTTTTGCAGAACATGCAAGCGGCCGTTGTTATTGTCGTATTTGTCGGACTAAGATGCTCTTAAATCTGGGAGTAATCTGGGTCCCAAACTCCGTATATTTGACTTCAGGTCAAACAACACTGCAGCATCACTGAGAGTTGAAAACTGTCTAAATTATTTCATCTTTAATAAAACGATCAGCATTGCTGCTTTACCAGGTGTAACTATGAAGTTTAACTTCCAGGCATCCATGAAAACAAAAGTTATTACATTTAACGGAGTTAGAAGTTAGCAGGAAGCTAGCGGAAGTTAGCTCGCTAGTTTCGCTAGTTACCTAAGCATGATATAGCACGTTCTGACTGAGAGATTTCTGAAAAAATTCAAACGTACAGCTCTGCTATCACTTCCAACATAAATGAAGACAGGAAACTAAACAGCAGTGACGTTTGTAGGGTTACTGAAGTTGGGCTAGCTGGTATATAATGATGTGCTACGTGATCGCTAGCGACACAGCTATGTTAGCATAACATAAACAGTGAAGCTGGAGGACGAACACTAACACTTTTCCACTTATAAAAGTTAACGTGAAGGTTCCTCATGGTTAGAGACAAATGCAATCGCATGTCCGGATGCTGTAAACGGACCAAACTTCAGTCAGGAGAACAACTGAGATAATCCATCCACAATACGAGGTTAGTCATTAATATACTGCAACAACATGGGAATAGATCAGCTGCCAGAGAATTCAACATTAATGAATCAATGGTACAGAAGTGGAGGAAGCAAGAAGAATGAGTTTAATAAAGTTTGATTTATCTGACTGCTTTGTTTCGCTTAATGTGCCTTATAATCCCGTGCACCTTATGGTCCGAAAAATGCGTACTGCACACTGCAGTTTAATGTTGCAAAGCACCTCTTTTTAACTTCAGTGGATATTATACATGGTTATGCTCAGGATATGTCAGCCCATTTCTACTGGAAATGCCTTTGGGTTAAACTTTCAGCAAGGAATTTGCATTTGCACTGATACATTTTTATAAAGCTTTAGTGTACATAAAAACCAGCTTCTTGTTTACGTGAAAATAAATGGAAGGTTGTCTTTTTGCGCTAGTAATGTTGTGGAGTTGTATTTTGTCTCGCATCAATTATATCGTCAGTTATATCGTTATCGCAAATTTTCAAATATATATCGTGATAAATATTTTTGGCCATATCGCCCTGCTCTACCTGTGACCAACTTTAAAGGAAGTCCCATAAAACTAAAATGACAAAACAGTGTTTACTACAAGCCACGATATAAACTGTGCAAGATATCAATTTGCAGCTCTATCTCGTATAAGGATTGAATTCATATTCAGCAAAAATGCAGGTTTTCTTAGTAAAGCATGAACAAATGGACTCAAGGACTCAAGGAGTCCATTTGTTCATTGACAAATACATTTTTAATGAATTTACCTTTGCCGCTGCTCCTTTCCAGGCAACAGCTTGATGAAACAGAACTTATCACCCTCCTAACAAACAAATACATGAGCCAGGGCTACTACAACCAATAAAACTGTTGGGGGTATATTTTAATTTGAACCATTATACTTTAAAGCCCTGTAGTTTTAAAAATAAATGGTCATAAACACAGGCAGCTCAGTGAGGCAGCGGTTAAGAGCATCAGAATAAGAAGAGGTTTGATTGTTGAGTTTGCATTTTTCCCGCGTGTGTTCTCTCTGAATAGTCTGACTTCCTCCCACAGTCCAGAGACATCTACGTTAGGTAGTGATTCTAAATTGGGCGTAGGTGTGAATATGAGCATGAATGGCTGTCTGGCTCTCTGTGTTAGTGACCTGTACCTGTTGTGACTCTTGTCTCTTGTGACAGCTGAGATAGTCTTTAGCGCCCCCTGCCTGTTACCCCGAATGGAGACGCGATTTGGAACAAGTTTTTCCTCCTTCAAATATGGAGCTAAGAAGGATGTATCTCTGGGAGAAAGTCATACTCCTTCCAGATTAGAACATTTCCTTTGAAATGTAATTGAGAAAACAATTTAACGGAAATTAAAAGCTATTTTTAAGAGACACCGTTAGGAACGAGATTTGATAAGAATTTAGCTATTTTGATTCCATTGTTGATGTCACTTTTCGATTTGATTTAAATAAAGCTGAGTAACATATGTGGTTTACTCTACTGGTATTGCAGTATGACATATTTGTTTTAATATTCTTTGGAACTGCTTATACTAGATTAAGGAAAAACAATGATAAAAATCAACTAACAGAAATAAAATAGTGTGCAAAGGTATTAAGCCACCCTCCATTTCTTTATTTTGCCAAGAAAACAGAAAATTTTGTTTGTACAACTCAGTTCAGTTCAAATTGGCGACCTTTATTCTTCAACACAGCCTGAAATCTCTTAGGAAAGCTTTTTTGCAATCTCTAACTTGTCTTCAAGAACAAGTGCTTCCAACCAAAGCTGTTTTTTGTAAACTGGTTGCCTTTCGTTCAGCAGTCTGTCAGGATGATCCCACACTGCTTCAATATTGTTGAGGTCCAGGGTCTGGAGAGGCCATTGCATGTTCTTCTATCCAGGTATGCTTTTACTGCTTTGGCAGTGAGTTTGAGATCATATTCATGCTGAAAAATGAAGCTGCTGCCAATCAGTTGCTTTCCGGATGGTGGTTCAAAATCTGTCAGTACTTGTCTGTGTTCTTAATTCCATCAGTTTTGAGAGGATCACCATTTATACTGTACTTATTGATGATGATTTAACCAGAAATATATTTGAAATATCTATCTATCTATCTATCTATCTATCTATCTATCTATAGGGGTACCACTTTTTTGTCCTTGTTGGTCGAAAAAAAATTATGCCTGTCAAACTGTATTATCTTTGGTATTTCTCATAGATTCAACTGAAGAAATGGGAATATTAGTAAAGACAAATCTGGTTCATCCTTTGAGTTAGGAGTCATTTTTATTTTTCAGTGATTCATATGCTAGTGTTAGGTGTCTCAATAATAGATTAAAAACCCTCTAAGAATGGATAGATATAAGAACTGGACTCAAAATTTGTGATAAAGCAGCCATCATCCAAAGAAAAACCTAACTCTCCAAGCTTTAAAAGAAAGCTTGGAGAGTTATGAGAGTTATGGTTGATGACTGCAAACTACAGTGACTGAATCAGGCTATAAATGCGCCTCTACACAGTCACTGCCAATACTAGTATCCAGAGAAAATCCTAGGGTTGAATTTATTCTACTGATGGTGCAGTTTTTCTGTCCAAAAGATCTCATTCTGCTCTTTAATCAAACTCCACAACCGGAGCCACAATTCTCATCTCAGATTTTGTTTTTCTCCCCTGCAGCCTTGATAAACTATGTGTAACAGCATGTGAACCAGTTCACCACCTGCTGCTGCAAGTTTTGGTTGGAGAAGCCCACCAGCTTGCTTTGGAAGTCCCGGATCTCGCTATGACTACCGCTGCCAGCTACATGGCAAGATGGTGTGGTTGGGAACTGTTTGCACGACACTGGAGAGAAGCGGCCCAATGGTGACCTGGCAAGCCTAAAGGTATGTTAACCCAAGCAGTTACTGAAATTTCTAAATAAAATTCCCAACATTAAAACGCTTTCTATTAAAATAAACTGAATTCTTACCCTTTAAAACAGATTTTATGCCAAATTGTTAGTTCGGCCATATCTATGTGTTGGAGTTTGGAAAACTATCTGTATTTGTGTGTGTGTTGGTAAATGTCCAGAGAGAATGCTGAATATATAAGTGAGGCCATAAGGTAGATGTTTATCATAAGGCTCATATATACTGACTCTATTACTGTTCTACCAGTCAAACTGAATATTACTGCGGCTTCCATTCTGCTGTTTATTTGAGATGCATGGAAACTGACTCTGCTGGCTATTATATCATTCTTGTACATTCATTACAAGACGAATACCATAATTGTATGAATTAATATGGTGGAAATATTGACAGTGAGATTGACTTCTCTCTGCTCACTTATTGAGAATTATTAATTGGATTTGTGAGGCTGACAATGCCATTGTCCTAATCTTTTAGTATTAAATTATACCGTCAGCAAAGTCCAGTGGTACAGTGGATCATCTGGCAATGGTGGTTCGATTCCTCACTGCTGATTCCATGCCAAAGTGGCCTTGATCAGGACTCTGCACCCTTATGTGCTCTGGATGAGCAGGTCAATGACATTACCTTCTTGTTAGAGTGAGATGTACTCTTAAGTTGGTGACCTACATCTACACTGCTTCACATTTAATGTGCTCATCATTATAGACTCCAGACTCGCCCGGGACATTACATTACTCAGACTTGCAAGTAAATTATCAATGAGTGCAAAGATCTCCAGGTCACCTTCAGCAATAGATAGTGTAAAGTTGATGTTTTTAGACCAAGCCAAAAGAATATATAATGGTTAATTAAGCATGCTTTCTTGAGCTAGTTGGGGCACCTCTTCTGTACGATGTGTGTAGCTCATAACAATTTTTTAAGTTAGCTTTTCTTGTGCAATGATGTTTATTTTCAGGTTCAGTATACCTATATATATCTTTGTCAGTAAAGACTGATGTTCATTTGAAGTGGCTTTTAAAGATATATGGATAACAGTGTAGGTTTACAACAGCTACTAGATCTCTACCACAAAATGTTATCAGTACTAATAATACTGCTTTTTAAAATAACAAGTTTGCAGACTTAGTGAAACAAGTTTAATTAAGAAGGAATCTCATTCATTTCAGTTAAAATTCATATTTGAGTCTGTTCGTTCTGTATTTATTGGACTTTTTTGCCACCAAAGTGCTAAAATTATTGGCACTGTTTGCAGTCTTAGTGCTGGTAAATTAAAAAAAAGTAGGTCAGAAGAGTTTAGATTTTTCCTCTCTGAACAAACCAAACAATATCAGATTTTTTTGGACAGAAATACTGGAATAAAGCTTAGGTTTGATTCATTTCACTTCTGTTTAGGACATTTAGTTTAAAAGGGAAAGTGAATTTTTTTCCCCACATTGAACAAAAGACCTTCTGGGATATAAAAAAGCAAGATAAATTTCTTTTTTGGATAAGATAATCGAAATAAGCGAAAACTCTGCTTGTCCTTAAAGAACAATTTGCAGGAGACTGCAATGCTGTATAACACCGAGAATTACTTTGTACTTCTTTTTTTCCTACCTCATGGCTTCTTATTGTAGATCACATTGTTGAGTGTGTGTTATTAGGTTTTGTCTGTCTTTCTAGAAGAAGAGATTCTGAAGTAATTGAAGGCCGGCAGAAAAATGCTTCTCCTCTCTTTGAAGTTTCACAAACTTTACTTTAAACTGGCTCGTTGTTACATATACAAAATGATACGAATGTTTAATTGTCTATGGTGCTTACAAAGGCAGCACTGCAGTTACTACGTCATCAAGGGTCAAGCAATTTGGATAAATAATTTTGTATCATTTTATATGATGTAGCTCTAGAGGTAACTTATATTGACTGTCTGAAAGCATAGCAATTAAGTTTGTGTTTAAAGACATCAACCGCAGGGATGGAAATCGCACAATAACTCACAATGATGGTACAGCGATTACTGTTCCAGCTTACACCTTGTAGTGCAACCTGGACGCATTCTAAATGGTGCGCCTGCTAGTCATTGGGTGTTTCATGTCTTAACATCACCTGGGCAAAACAGCTGGGGGTGATCAAGCCCTGACTTGTCTCCAGGTACACATCACAACATATCACTCCTCTTGAGCCAAAGCTTTTCTGTAGTTTGATGGCTTTACTCCTTTGCAGATTGCCAAGAACTTTAGGTATGGGTGTAGACACTGACCTGCAAAGCCTCTACATCCCACCTCCACAGGCTCACATCCACTCCTGCCTCTCCCGATTAGCTACCAGTGCCACATATTTTTGCGCTTTTTTCCTTCCTGCACCTCCTCCAATTGTTTCTTTTTTTCAAGGGATGGTCAGCTCCAGCAGTATGACTTGCTGGCCTGAGTGTGACATACAATACAATTTTATTTATAGCACGTTCAAAAACCAGAGGTATGCCAAAGTGCTTCACAGAACCAATTAAGAGCAATAACAGATACAAATACAAATATATTGACAGGTGGGAGACATAACTAACCAATAATACACCAGGCACAGTAGGTACAAGCCAAAAGGCTGAAGGTTAAATCATTATAAACATAATTCAGAGCAAAATAAATAAATACATTTGAGTACACTTACAAATGCGGGCTCTAGGAAGCCGGGAAGGCTAGGCTAAATAAATACGTTTTTAATCAAGATTTAAAAGCTTGAATTGAGACGCGGAAATAGCTTGAGGGAGACTATTCCAGAGGTAGGGTGCAACACAGGCGAATGCACGGCCACCTCTGGTCTAATCCCCGGACATATTCCCTGTTTATAATAATGTCCAGGAACCTCACGTGTCTCTAGGTCAACCAGGAGCTGCCAGTCTCTTGCTGTTGCCAGCAGCCCACGCTGTATACTGTGTCGGGGGTGCTACTCCTCCCCTCTGTGGACCAAACTGATACGGTTTGCCGATTTTTGCTGTTTGTTGTGGTTTATCCGAACAGATGATATCTGCTAATGCCGGTAAAAACTTGGCCATGGTGTTAGAATTACAAGCATTACTAACATTACTCTTCCAAGCTCCTTGGCAGTAGTTGAAAATATGCTGCAGTGTCGCCTCCTGCTGGCAGAGATGGCCAGGAGGTGATCAGCCAGGCCTAAGCCGTGCAGGTTAGGGCCTCTCAAGGACATCTTATACCACCATAAGTTCTTGTGTTATTATTAGTTAGGATTTAGTTGAGTTTTATTCTAGTTTTTGTTTCATCTAGGTCTCCATTATTATGTGTCATGTTTCCAGAGTTGTGTCCACGTTGTGGAGCTTGTGTGTCATGTCTACGTCTCTCCATGTTTCCTGTTTTATTTTGAAGGGTCTAGTGTTTACATGTTCAGTGTGTTTTGTTCAACTTCCCCCTGTGGCCTCATGTGCATTTGTGTCAGCTGTGTCTCTCCAGGTGTTTCCACTTCCCCCATTATCCTCTTGTGTATTTAAGTCCTCTGTCTCCTGCTTTTCTTTGTTGGGTCGTCTGTGTGTGTTCATGTTAAGTCACAGAGTTTATGCGGCCCAATGTTTAGGTTCATGTTTGGATTATTTCATAGTTACTTTGTCTCCTGTTCAGTTTCATGTTCTTGTCTCTCGTTGTTGTTTTCATAGTTAGTTTTTCCCAGTTTAGGTTTCAGTTTAGTTTCGCCTTTGTTTCACCTCACCTTGTTTTTCAGGGTTTCAGGGTTTTTTGTATCAGCCACAATAAAGGCTCGCTTTTTGTTTAAACACCAGTTAATTTCTCCCGTGTCTGCATGTTGGGTCAGTTTCATAAACACACTGGCCTACCCCACCGTGATAGAGCCTTCCAGAACCTCCTTACTTGACCATACCCACGAACCTAATATAACAAGCTTCCTCCTCTTTGGTACATCCTGTTGAATGAGTTGGTGGCACTGTTGTCCCTGAGTGCTGCCGGACAGAGAGCTTCAGTAACTTTCAAGCCTTGGTTAATTGGTTGCCCGTGTGCCCACCAACCGTATGTTAGTTAACATCAGTTTACCTTTCTTTTAATGAGCTTCACCTATGAGGAATCATGATTTTGTGACTCTGGCAGGTAAGTGTGGCATTTCACCCTCTTCAGAGTGCTTAAATGTTCTTATAAATATTTCAGTATGTTTCACCATTCCTTTGCAAAGTCCCATTCTGTACCCTCTAGCTGAGTGTCTTTGTCACTATCTTAAATTTTGAAACCGTCATGAGAAACGTGTGGTTTTGACTGAGAAACTGACACTGTGCTCTAGGCTGGTAACTTATCAGTGAGATGGTAGTGCACCCACTGCTTTATCCTCCTTTTTATTGGAACAAAGACCATCATTTACAAATGGAACATTATGTATTTAACAAGGATTGAAACCTTAAACTCATCA
This sequence comes from Mchenga conophoros, assembly GCF_057382185.1. Classification (NCBI taxonomy): domain Eukaryota; kingdom Metazoa; phylum Chordata; class Actinopteri; order Cichliformes; family Cichlidae; genus Mchenga; species Mchenga conophoros. Next base: position 16,560,762 of record NC_140526.1, read on the forward strand.
GAAAATGTTTACTGAGGGTATAAAGCAGTGGAGCACTGGTTCAGAGCATAAAATCTGCTTCAGTTATCTTGTCATCCACCACTTTGGAACAACTGAAAGACTAAGTGTTGAAGTTTCATACTTATTCCAATGTAAGGCCTTTAAATAGGCGTAATGTATTCACTCCTTCTGGTCCAGGTTAGCACCTGGGAGTAGAATTCAGAATTAATTGTAGCTGATCGGAGCCAGACTGTTACAGTAGTCCAGCCTGCTCAGTGAGAAGCATTAGTTTCATAGGTGCTCATAGAGAGAGAAATGCTGAAGCAGGCTTTATTTACAAGATAAAAGTGAAATAGCCCATGCACTTTTTTCTCTGACTAACATGGCGCTGTCTTTTCTTCACCAAGGTACTGTAAAACAGTGTCTTCAGCTAATATGAACACAGAACATGACATTTTCTAACAAAGGTCCCGCAAATGTCATATGACGCTGCGCGTACTGTCGGTGAACTCTACTGATCAAGCCACGAACAAACTCTGAGTGTGACCCCCGGTCTGTTTCTGTCTGCTCTCACTGCCATTTGCAATTCTATCAAGTCCCAAAGTGGCATATTCTACTTTCTGTTCATCTCGGGACAGAATTACATTAAAATACTGCTGGTGTCCTGCAGCGAGAGATGCTGGAGGTGGTGGTGTACTCAGAGGATGTTTGTGTGTGGGCGTGTGTACATATGTGCAACAGCTGTAATGAAGAACAACAAGACAGATGGCATCAGCTTCTTTGCTCTGCTTTGTTCTCTTGCTCACTCACCTCTGTTTTCTGAGTGCCTTTCCTGTTCTTGTTCTGTCTTTGAGTTCAGAATGAGGTTTTTGTTCCTGTCATACATGGAAATTGGGTTGTATATTCCTTTTGAAGCATTTGAATGAATGATATCATAGTAGATGTGATCTACTCAAATAGGATATTCGTGTCACATCCTGAGTTTGTTGTTCTTTTGTTTTTACCCGAGCCGCCTTTTCTCTTAATTTGTTTTTAATCCTCTCGTTTTTTTGACGCAAACGGATAACAACAGAGAAAGGTATTAAGAAAGAAAGTGTACTTTATTGATCCCCATGGGGAAATTCCCCGGCCTTCCGATCGTGGGGCCACCACTCTACCTACTGAGCTATCCCTGCCCCCTACTGAGTGAAATGAAATGAAATGAAACATTTTCACTGCATTATCTGTGTGTCAGATCAATAGAAAAATAAGGGCAGAGGTGGGAAGAGAAGCTTAGCTTGGTTATAATATCACTTAACGCCAGTGTTCATAAAGAATAATACCACGCCGCTACAAATGAATTATGGGACTGCAGAGAGCCAGCACCACCACTTTTGGAGGTCAATATATCTTGATTTTCAGTGTAAAGAAATGTCACTTTTATTAAACTGTGGGGCAGTTGGTTCTGCCATCATATATTATATCTATCACTCGCAGCCTGATCGTTGCCCACTGGCACACACTCCGTCTTTCTTTGTCTTGCCACAAACTTTCCTTACTTTATTTAAAGTGGTAGGAAGCCCATTATTTTAGCTGTTCTTTCCCATTACCTCCCACATCCTTAATTCAGTGCAGGCTTTTAATTTTTATGAGCAAACAGTCAAATTCATGAAAACCTAGTGAGAAATTATTCTTGGTTGTCATCTACTTGCTACCTTTCAATGCCCCCCCCCCCCCCCCCCCCTTTTTTTTTTTTTTTGCCCAGCTATTTTCACTGTTACTCATGAATTTATTTGAGCTAAATGACACTGTGGTATAAGGTAGAGATCACATCGACAGATCAAAGCAGTAAGTATAGCCTATAAAACCTGGTAGCATTCTTTGAGCTACTGTAAGTGCAGTCTGCAGCACTCTCAACATCTCAAAATTGCTGTGCCGCTCCCACCACAAGACATTATTTGTGCCTGTCTGAAGTTGACATGAAGATGAACGGATCACAAGATTATTCCACTTGGGAGAAATCCACAGCTCGATCAAATAACTGCAATATTCAAATGGCCAAGAAGTCACAGTGGGGCAGATGTATGATGCATTCTCGCTCAGACACACTAAAAGAGCAGGTATAAAAAAAAAAAAAAAAAAAAACAACAGATAGGTGGTAGGTGCCATGTCCATCCATACAGCGGCATTTAGAGATGCTAGACATCCTGTAGTGTCTCTGTTTTCAATGAAAACAAGCTCAACTGAGCTCTATGTGAAGTCAGTTCTGCACCACCACTTTTGTGCTCTTTTAGTGAGTTTATCACTTGTTTGTGCTGCTGGGCAGTGAAGATGAGAAAATTCATAATCATTAAAGGTCTTATTTCACTTGATATCCATAATAGATCATTTAAAATGACCTCATTTCAATAAAAAAAAGAAGAGAAAATTTAATATTTTGAATTTACCCACTGTATTTATCAGAGCACACAAGTAATAATTTGGATGTTGAAACAGCAATTCAGTGGTCACGCTCTTAAACTGCAAACCTCAACTGTGACCAGATGCCCTCGTGAGATGGCTTTTCTGGGAAAAAAACATCCTCTAGTCTGAGCCTCGCTCTTGAACTGAGTGATGCATTTCTTGGTTGCTTGCTTCGAGATCCGACAGACATGACGCCGAGGTGGACGAGGGGATCGGGTGACACCTGGTCCTGTTGTGCTACTCAGAGCTCAGTCCAGTGTAGCAACTTCATCCTAGCTGCTCTTTGTGTGGCTTCAATGTTGAATGAACTTTTACTCAGTTCTTTTCAATACTTTATAGGGGGTTATAAAACTCTACAGTCTCTAGAGTACAATTTTCATTTTTTAAGTAGTCAAATACAAAAGGTCAATTTTTGTCACCTTAAAAGTCATATCTACATGCTGTTGCTCATTTTGATTGGTTAAAGATAGGCTGAAGGCCTGTGTGTGTGTGTGTGTGTGTGTGTGTGTGTGTGTGACAGTGTTTAGGTAAGGGACTTTAATGTCCACATGGTATTGTTGTCTACTGCCACTGTCAAAAATATGTGCAACAACTGACATCATGGGTGACTTTTGTTCATGTTTCTGTTAATAGAAAAATCATTTCCTTGTAGCTGGGTGGCATTTCCTGTTCAGGCTAGCTTATCAACCAATAGTCATTCAGTTTGCACATCCTGCTGTGGAGTCTTGTGCTATCGGGTTTTTGGAGGACTGGCTGCAATTGAGTCTGTGTAGCCTCTAAGTTGGTTGTATTCCTATAATTCTTCTCTCTTTGTAACCAGACAGCTATGCATAGAGTCACAAACCTGAGATCTTGTTATGATGATGGTGGACTGGTGGAGGTGTGAAGGACTCTAGAATCAAATAAGCACTAAAATATGCGTGGACTTTAAATAGTTACTTCAACTTCTCTGAGATGTAATTAGTGTTAAAATGAATCATTGAAATCTTAACTGTTTAACCCTAAAACTTCAACGTTCCAATATGTGTTTATCCATTTCTGGCTTTGGAGGAAACCCAGGTTAAGTGTCTCTGCTGTCATGTGCAGCTAAATGAAAAATTAGTTAAATAACTGGCCTTTGCACATCACTTGTAGTTGCTTTGTTTTTTCTGGTGATATAATAGGCTTTCACCTCCACCTACCACTATAAACTACAAGAGTACTCTCAGATACTGGTGCGGCTTCCCTTTCTTCATAAAACCTAATTTATCCATGTTATTATTTGTTATAAGGCTGTTGTGTTTTGGTGCACTAATGTTGTCCTACTTTATATTGAAGCTTTTTAATATGCTTGTAATAATGACTGTCCACCTGAATTTACATACTCAAGCATAGCAGGATATTTTAAATGTCTTTCATCACTCTTGTATAATAAAATATATGCAAATAAGAGAAAAATCTACATTTTTACTGGCTCTCTTGCCTACTTGTGCTGTGAAGGATCATTGAGGACAAAAATCACTCCAAACATGCTTTGGAAGTTGACAGTGGACAAGCTAGTCTGTCACACGCTAACCAAATTCGCACATTGTAAAGAGGACTGCGCACCAGCAGTAATGTGCATATTTTCAGTCTTTCAAATATCTAAAGATTCTTTGTGACACGTGGAAAACCAAAGAGAGAGGTTCCTGAATCCTTTTTTCATGAAGTGACATTAATGGCAGTTGATCCTCTGTGCTGACTGGAAACAATATTCGATTTTTTTGAAATAAAAAGAAAAAAGTTTTTTTTTGTTTTTTTTCCCCCCAATTCCTTGTGGGGTTTAAACACCAAAATTACTCAAGAGAGAATTGACAAAAGAAAGAATGAAGAAATGGATGGTTGGATGACAGTGCAATGATGTGCAAATAGTAAATCGAGACAGGTGGGTGGGCAGGCGCAGAGAGGAATGAAAAACAGAACAAGGAAGGGAGGGAGATAGACTGACAGATGAGGAGAAGAGAAAGATAATGAGGCAAAGGGATGGAGATGAGAGAGAGGAGTTGTGCCAGCAAACACGGAAAATCAAATGGGGAAAATTAAAAAGGAACCTAGGATTGAAAGGATGAAGGCAGAGGAGGAGGAATTAAGGCCAGGTGATAAGAAACGGACAAGAGGACTAACTGAAAGCAAGTGAGGGAGAAAAGTATGGAGTTGTGTTAGTAGAAAAAGTGTTTGGGAGACAAAGAGAGAATGTGTGAGAGGGAGATAGGGTAGCAAAACAAATTAAGAGAGGAGGGCAAAAAAGAAGGGAAGGCAGAAAGAGTGACAGAATGAAAGAGTGAAATCAGATGGAAAGGCCTCTTTTGTTCATGCAGGCTGAAAGTTGAATCACAGTTTACAAGCGTCTGCCTTCAGAAAACCACGTTTGTGTGTTTTCATTAGGCGCTGATACAGGAACAGAAGCATCGTACCATATGCTCGTTGTTCTATCTTGTACTTCAGTGGAGTGCACCCAAATCAACATCTTTTCTTGGCCTAAGTTTGAAGCGATTGTGTATATATTGTTGAACAAACCTGGCTAGTCTGTGGAGGAGAAACTTAAGTGATTGTTGTAACAAAACAAACAAGTGTGTTCTGATGTGATGCACAAAATATCCTGTTAGTGTACTGTAGTAGCCACAATTCAAACTGCTTAAGGAACATACAGTAAGATGATGAAATGTTTGTGAAAGGACTGAATGCAGGAGAGGCTTGTGCTCTGTTGCAACTTTAATTATTCCAGGACCTCTTTGTACCACATAATTCATTTCTGACCACTTCCAGTCACCTGATATGGCGCTTGCATTTGCAAACGATCTCATCTGTCATAATGATTCCCACAGAAAATTGCAATGAGCTGTCAAGGAATGATATATAGGATAGGGCACAGGTCCACTATTCAAAGGCTGGCATTCCTGCCAGACACAGCAACCACACAATGGGGGATTTTAGTGGATGCAGAGACGAGGAACCGTGCACCCTGCACAGGCCCAGATGTCCACTGCAGCTACTGTTCTTGAGCACAGTACACTATATGTAAGGGAGGATAAATAATGACAGATTTCATACCTGTGGTCATTTTTTTCAGGCAATAATAGCTGATAAAAAAAAAAGATGAAGAGCTGGAAAGCAAATTTAGATGTTTGAAGTATAATGTTGTTCAGTTTGACCTTCTCAGGTGAACTCTAAGCTTGTGGGGAGCAGCCTTTAGAGACCTGCTGGACTTTGCAGTCAAAGACCTGCAAATTGTTTGAAGAAAACCAGATTTATTATCAGCCTTGATAACCTTTCTCTTTTGCACAGGCTGTTCTTGTTTTTCTTCTGCCATATGAGAGAGCAACTAAGCGCAGAGTCTAAGGCCTGAAATCCAGTCAAAATACAAAAAATACCAGGTATCTGCAAATCTAGAGAGCTCAGAAAAGTTACCTTTTCTTGCTGTCTCTTCTCTTACACTCAGTAGTTGCAGTAAGTGGAATTCTACATGACTGTAGGTGACCGGGTACTGTCGAGGGCTGGGCCAAACAATTTTTCTGGAGGAAACCCTGGACTTTATCCTTGTCTGTCTGTCTTTCATTCTTGCTATCTCCAAGATAAACGGTCAGTATAGAGATAAATGATGTGACGAGGACATGACGAACGATGAAAAAAAAACCCCAGATGATGATAAAGATGACAGAAGGATGAAACATGGCTTGAGGGAAAGTTCGTTCAAGGTCTTGTGTGCAGTTTTATTTTTGGGAAGCAAGGGCACAGGTGCAAAATGCAGTCAGCTGTAGAGATCACACAGGGCATGGTGTCTATGTCTGGTATTTCTGAGGCCAGAGACATGGGGTTCACCTGCCTCGCAGTGAGAAACTAAGTGGGATTTTGAGGAATAACTTGGTGAGTGGGTGTGCTACTGTGGGAATTGGCATGGATCCATCTCCTCTCACCTCTTTAAAAGCAATCCACTCTCCATGAAGCAGTGAAGTAATGACTGTTTGGTAAAGTGGAAGAGTGTCCTTTTCGTGGGATCCACATTTCCTAAAGTATTTATGAATAAACATAAATCATACATAAAAGGGGGTTCTTTTTGGGGGGGGAGGCAGGTGATAGTGGCTGCTTTTGCCACAAAGTAGTAAAAATAGCACAGTCTGGAGCTCTGCTTTTTGGGTTGTGAGACAGCAAGCACCTTCCTTTCAGGCACATGCTCTAGTGTACCTGTCCTCTTTCTTTGACAGTCTACATTCTAGCAAGAAATGAGCTGAGATGCAAATCCCCCAATGTCTGAAAGTCCTGAAGCGAGTGCCTGAAAATGTGGCCCATTATCCCAACAATTAAAAAATATCACGTCTCAACTCTCTCTACGATAGCCAGCTTTACATTCGACCTTTGAGTGTGGCAATTAGGAAAAGCTATAAAGTTTTGAATTCCAGTCAGACAGTACAAATATGAGTTGGTTCTTTCAAAGCATACCTCGGCTCCAAGGAGTCTAAAATCTGCACCAAGGACGAAAACGCTTCCACCTGTAGCTGTAGCTTTTCCTCTGATGGCTTCTCGCTCACATTGTTTTTCACCTTGTAGCTTTCAAAAAGAAAGGTACCCCCACACAAAAAGTACTTTGTTAGTATTTTGTCAATTTTCTTTCAAATTGCTACCCATTTTTTTTATTTGTCAAAATATGTTTTGCCATATTTGCTATAGACACACACATACACACACACACACACTGAACCCTGTAATTGACAACCCGACATCTTCATCCTGGATATTTCTGTGACTCATCAGGCTGGCCTTCATTTTACAGCGTGCACCATTACCTGTGTCAACGTGCCATACACATACACACGTCTGATATGCTGGGAAAAAAAAATACCAGACACATGGGAAACTGCAAAAGAGGGTTTTGTGAAGCTATTTTTTATTCTGTACATTTGTATGTTTGTGAGAAGAAAAAACGAAACCGCATTTATTTTTATTAGTCTTCTAATTTATATAAACCTGTTAAATGTTTCCCATCAGTCTTACATGGATTCATATGATTGCTGCAGATGTTTAAGATTCTGGAAATTTTTTAATATTTTATTTACTTAACTCTGTTTAACCTGCAATAATGCATCATAATGGATGAAATCCTATTTTTGTAGTGTCACACAATGCACTCAAAAAACAAGCCTACACCTTGATTTAACAAAGAATGATAGAATATATGTATATAATAAAAATAATCATAGCTGACCATTAACTGGTGACCACTGACATGGTTAACTGTGAATATCTAAAAACTAAGGTAGTGTGTTAGCGGAACAACTGGTTAAACTTTACAAGTTTTTTTCAAACTGCACTTTTCTACCTCACACATGGTGACCAAGCTGAATAGCAAGAGAGAACAGAAAAAAAGTGAAGGCTAAGCTAAGGATACTATGACTAACATGCTGGGCTCCCATTAAAAGCCAGAAGCTTTATCCACAATGTTTGTGTGCAAACGCGAAGGCCACTCACCTCTCTCTTTACTTCCAGGCTGTGTTAAGGGGACATCAAATCAACGCCACGTAATCAGGGTAGCTTCTGGAGATGATAGCTAATTGCAACAGCACGATGGAAGTAATTTACATTTAATACTCTCAATAGTCTTGAGACACCCTTCATTTCCTCATACTTTGCCAGGAAATGATACAAGGAAAATTCTAATGTTCTTAAAAGTCAATATTTGGTATGACCACCTTTATTCTTGAGTGCAGCCTGAACTTTGTTGGGAAAGCTTTTCTGTAATTTCTTTAAGTAGTCTTTAGGAACGGCACTTCTTGAAGGACATTCAAAGCTCTTCTTTGAATATTGGCTGCCATTTGCTCGGATCTCTCTCAAGACCAATAGCACACTGCTTCAATAATTTCAAACTTTCCAAGTATGCTTTTACTGCATTGGCAGTGTGTTTGCAAACATAGTCATGCAGGAACATGAAGCTGTTGCTAATCAAACGATACTGCACGATGGTTTCACGAATTTCTGACTCCCAAGTCTCGGATACAAGCAGTTAAAAACTAATAATGACTGATGAAATCATTGAGCTGTAGTTGGCTAACTGTATTTCCTAATTAAATTCAAGCTTAGTGCCGTCCAATTACAGTAATATCCAATCTGAATTGATAACACAAGATCTGATCACATTTTGGGAGTAATAAAGCTGTTATTACTGTAATGCAACTCCCTGTGTTTGTTTGAGAGAGAGAGGACAGGAGAGAGTGACTGAGAGAGCTTACAAAAGCAGAGTACACAAAAAAAGTCAGAGAGACTTTATAAGAGCAAGAGAGAGGTATACACGGAGAGGTATGCAGGAGAGTCTTGTTCTTTTGAAAGAGAACTTGATTAATTTCATTGGGCCTGACCCCCTAAACAAATCCAATATAACTGTCTGCTAGCTGCTTAGCTGTGTATGGGTTGGTGTGTGGGTTGTTTGTGTGTGAGTACAGGCGCTTCTGTATTCTTCTTAGGGTGTCTATGTTTGTGCGTGAGCATGTCTGTATGTTTTATCATTGTGTTTTTCTTTGTATGCCTCTCTGTGAGTGTCTATTCATTTAGTGGCGGATAGGTCACGGCTTGGGTCAAGGTGACTTGGTGAATCAAAACAAGCTAATTAGCTGCTAACCTAATTAGCTTGTCTAACAACACAGGTAAAAAAAAAACAAAAAAACAAAATCGAAAAGGCAACATTCACCCCTCCCTAAGCCTCTCGCCACCCATTCCTTAATGAAATATGTGTCTCCTCTCTCTCCTTTCTTCTCCTTATCATAATCAGTCTCTTCTGGGCATAGACTCAGAGTTTAACCTCCTCAAAGTCAATTTACCTTCCTGCCTCTCTCTCTTCTTTGCCTCTCCGTTTTCCCTCCCTGTTCCTGTCCTCATTGTACCCCCATTTTTCTCTGTCTGACTTTTTCTTTCCTGTCTCTTCTCTCCACTGCAACTTCAGCTGCCCTCTGTCTCTCTCAGTGGGTGAGCTACACTCCTCCTGGGGGCCCAGGAGGAGGTAATACAGAACTAAATCTATTCCACTTTACCCCTGCGGGCTGGTTCTTGTGGAATTTTATTAATGACAAAAATACTGAGTGAACGCCAAACAACACTCTGCACATTAAAACATTCCCACGGTGCTGAACAAGCTCTTTTTCAGACTCCATTGGCTCAGGAAGATCATGTGATATGATTATAACTTCCATAACGGCAACTAAATGAGTCTGGAGACAAGGTTATTTTGTCAGCTGCTGCTTTCAATGCTGAGAAAAAAAATCTTTGAAACTGAACTTCTAAATCTTGTTTTGCTCTTACTGATCTGCCTTTCCTCAATGTTAAATTACTTACTGCTCGGTTAGCGCCGAAATTACGTTGTCTGTGTCCTTTTTCCAGTAACAAAGTGGAAAGAAACTCACTATGAAGATAATAGTTAATGTAATGGGATGCTGATATGAAATGGAGAAAGCATATTCAAAATTAAAGCAGAAGAATCACTGATTTTACACATCAAAGTGTGTTTGCAGTTGTTAGCTATATTCATTCATTAATATGTCAAATTCTGTAAATCTTTTCTTTATGTTGACTTTTTTTTCTTCAGTGCTCTAATCAGATATGGGTGTGGTGATAAAGCATAAATGCCTTTACTGTGTTTCAAGCTTCTGTGATAGAAAAGACGCTTTGATTCTTTGATTTTTTTTTTCAAATTTGTTTTTCTGTTGAACAATGAATAAATAAATATAAAAAGCAGTTTAACGTGTCAGCTTTAGCGTTTTTCTATGGATGATTTTCCAATTTGAATTTACAATTTAGATGTTGGTTAATTAGTGCCGGATAACTGTAGTCAAGTAGGTTAAAATAGATGAAGTATTTATTATAGCACCGACTGAGATACATAAATTTAATTAAAAATAATTAATTAAAATCAAAATCAAAAAGTTTAGCAATAAGGACCTTGAACATGAGATCAGCCAAAATTAAATTCAGATTTTCTGCTTTTGGCTCTGTTTGATGTCAACAGAGCCTTAATATGGCCTCCTCAGACACACGGCTCCGGCTGTGAGTGCAGAAGCCAGAATAAAAAGAAATTTGGCTTAAAGGAAGATGGGAGCTAAAATGGGCATCAAGGCTCAGTTTGAGATAAATAACAAGTTTAAAAGTTATTCTATTAAAGTCCAAGAACAAAGTTTTACTTGATTAAAATTTGATCTCACATTCAAGATCCCCTTCCTGGCCTGTCCATTACGCCTGCTATTTTTACGTTGTTCTGCGATTTCACCACATCACATCAAACTTGCAAAAGGAGCAAACATCAGCTTCTGTTTCGTGTTGCCTCAGAGCACATGGAGTTTCTTGGCCACATAATCTTTGCCCAACACCTGGACCCCTCCCTGTAACCTTATCTTCCGAAAAATGACAGTCAAGATGAAGGATCGCCGTTTTGACACACTGGAGGAGATCCAGCACCCAGAGGCACAAGTGCACGTACAACTGAGAGGTGTAAAAATCGCAATCATGCTGTAAATGTAAGTGGTATATGAGATAAGAGCCTTGAATGTGAGATCAGAGATTCAGGTTTTCTGCTCTCAGCTGTGTTAGGTGTCAACAGAGCCTTATTACGGCCATCTCAGGCACAGCTCTGGCTGAGGGTCCAGAAGCCAGAAAAAAAAGAAAAGAAAAAGATTTGGCTTAAAGGAAAGGAGGAGGGAGCTAAAACGAGTTGTTTCAGGAGGTGGGACCTCTGAATTGAGCAGTTGCATCAAGATAAACAAGATAAATATTTTCAGCTGTGATTCATGTAAAGTTTTTGTAGTTCAGTCCAAAAAATGAAATTCTAAAATAAAAAAATGAGCACATTTCAAAGACCCACAAGAACCAGACATGTGTAGTGTTGTGCTTGGTTTATCTCTTTCATTTAAGATACTTTTCATTAAAAAAAATTACAACAATGAGCTTGACTGTAACAAGCTGGAGTTCTTGTTTGTTATTTGGGTGCACCCATGCAGCAGTTACTCGCTGCTCCATCCTGGCTCCATATTTGACCGTGGCTTCATCCTCTTCTATAAAATTCAAGTTGAAAGGTTGCCATTTTTCATACAGATTCAGCACGTCGCAGATATGTCTTGACGTATGAACAGGAATTCTACGGTGCGTCCAAGTGGAGAAGGAGAGCTGTGAGTGATGTGTCACTGCACAAGGTGAATGCTTTGGTTTTTGCTTTGCATAGGCTCAGATACTAAACTTTGTATTACTCCAAATCAAAATTAATATACAGAGAAAGTCTTCCCCATGTGCAACAAAGCATCTTACACCATCTCTAATCAGGAATACCAATCGTTACGACGTTAAATCCAGGTCAAGCACCTTGGGCCCTTTTTTTTCTTTGGGTGTTTGATTGTGATATTGTGTGTGACCACATAGCAAGAATTACCCAGAAAAAGCCTCTAAACTCCACAGATGCTATTCAGATTGAGCATCCACAGAGTGTCCTAGAACAATCTACTGAGGCCCCACTGTGCAACCAACAGGACCCAAAGGACTTTCTGTCAACTTCCTGGTGCCAAACACCACAGGACGTCCCATATGTTCAAGCCCTGAAAGTTCAGGCTTATTTTGGCAGCAGTAGGGGAACCTACACTATATCACACAGCCGGTTTTAGTGTTGTGAATGCTTGGTGTGTGCAAGGGAGAGTTAGAAGGCAGGGATAAAGAGCGGGAGCGAGGGAAGGTGTCAGCGAATTTTAATTTACGCCATTTGATTTTGTTGTTTGAACTTCATCCAAGTTACTTGCAGCTTCAGCATGCAATCAAGCCTCAGTAAGCATTCAAATGGAGGCTTCTTATTATCATAGATTATATGTATTATTTTACTTATTTGTTTTGAAATATTATGTGTACATGTGAGATTAGGGGATGTAGAGAAAGAACGGAAGATGAAAGGCGAGCGTGCAGAGACGTGAGGCAGTCTGGCTTGTACGGTTAAATGAACTCCAATCAGACATTTGAGATAACGGTTCATCATGGATTTGGCTGAGGATTAAATGGTATTGGAGATCCTGTAAAGATATGCTACATTACCTTTTATTAATACTGCCAACTAAACTTTGTTAGACGTGTAAAACTGTGGGTATTGACCACAAACTCTGAGGCACAAATTTTAATTTAAGATTCATTTATTTAAAATTGACAAGTCAGATAAAATCATCATTAAAACAACATTTTTACACTGAAAACCCTGATATGAGTCAAACATAACAGCAGTGAACACCATACCAAAAACATAACTCACAAAAAGGATTCATGTTCTATTCATGAAATGACTGCTAGTGTTTGTTCAGAGCAACTATGATTTGGTTAAAATTATGTCCATTACTTCTCAGCAATTGTACACAAATGTGGCACCTTTAACATTAAACAGTAATGAGTCTGGAGTCCATTTACCAGCACCAACGCCTCACAACTAAAAGGCTTGAAATCCAGTATAGAGCTGCATGTTCTCCCTGTGCCTGAATTAGATAAATGGAAGAAAATGGATGGATGAATGGATGGATGTCCCCACTCCACCCTCTCCTTTTTAAAGTGTGTGCACATTCCCTTATATTGGTCGACACTCATTTTGCTGGAAATTCAAGTTTCTGATCAGCATGCCAGCATGCATTTTAATCATTGAATTCGTAATGGACCAAACTCCACATTTTTCAAAATTCAGACGGAAGAGTTCATTTTGCATCGTATTTTGAGTCATGATTTTATAATATAGATTTGTACGAAAGTACACCCTCTTTCAAGCCGAAGGTTTTATATTTCAGGACATTAAAAAGAAATCCTTACCAGGGCTTGATATATGTTATGTTTTATTTATCATTGTAGGACCTTTACCATACCAAATAAAGCTCTGTTAAAGGCAACTGTTGTGTTTTTGCGCAATATAGAAAATAGTCAATTTAAATTTGAACACTAGGTAAAGGCAACCTCAGCTGAATAACAAAACATAAAATATTGCAATGTGTCATTACAATAAATAAAAATGAAGGCAAAATGCAGAAGTATTGTGTGAAAAAAAAGTACACATCAAAAGTTGATTCTGTTCATCTGGATGTGGCGATTTCATCCAAGTGACTTCTTCTGTCTCAGCGCACTGCAGGTTTCTTCAACCTTATAAACAGTACATTTGCATAATGACTGAAACTAGCACCGCAATAGGCTGTGAGGTCAGTTTCTTGATCATGAATATGCAAATTGTCATGACTATTGATCAACAACCTCTGCGAGTACCATTCACACTATATCCAGATGAACAGAATAAACTTTTTGGGATTTCCTGACCTGGATGATTGAGCAGGCATCAAAACATAAGTACACATTTAGTGCTTCCACAGGAATTAAGAGGGTAAGTAGCAGCCATATCAAATCTACATGAATTGACAATCACGAAGTGTGAGCACCTCTGTAAAAGCAAAAGTTTTGATAGGTGTGTATTAACACAATGCTAAGCAGGAGAGACCTCGATGATGATCTCAAGCTCCCGATCAGTCGTGTAAGAGCTATGTAGCTGTATGGAAGTCCAATGTTCTACAGTAAGGAAGATTATTCACTAAAACAGTCAAAACAGTTAACAGTTTTTGCTGGAGCGGATTTCCCAGCAAATTCAACCCCACGTAGAAAGAAACTGCATAAACAAAAAATAAAAACAAGAGTCACATCTTAGACTCTGTAGGCTCAAGGTAAGACCCTAACTTGAGCCTAACTTCATTTTTGGACCAAAATGGAGATGCTTGGCCATAATGCACCGCACCACGTTTGCTAAAATTCAAACATAGCACATTAACATTTGGCTGTTTCACAGTCACAGGACCTGTGCACCTCAAAGTCTTTGACTCAACCATAAACTTTTCTGTATACTAAAATGCTCTATAGTGAAATTTGAGACTGTCTATCCAGCAGCTACTTTTTGGCCCAAATTGGGCCGTACAACAGGACAATGACCCCGAACACAGTGACAAATCAGAATGGAAAGGAAAAGAAATGAAGGTGTTGCAGTGGTCCAGTTCAAAGTCCAGACCTTAACCCGGTTGAAATGTTGCGAGATGACTTTAAAATATCTGCATAAATGACTGCCTGCATGGCTGCCCTCAATGTTGTAAATAAGAGTGGCCCAAAATTCCTGCACAGTGATGTGAGACAATGATAAAGTCGAACAGAAAATCATCCAGTTACGTTACAAATTGCTTTTGCACTTTAAAAATTTATAATAATAACAGAGAATGTCTTTATTCAAAGTATGTCACAGCATAAGCAAAAAAGTCCAAATGCTCTCCTGTAAAAAGAATAAATAAAGAAAACCATAAAAGTATTGATTGATTTCTTTCACTTTTCATGCACAAACATCTGTTAGATCTGTCTTATTGAGTTCTTAATCTTCTCCTTTTCCTCATCATGTTTATAGTATATTTAGACTTTAGCGTGAGGGAAGTAAAAAAACTAATGAAGCAGAGCTGTGTTTTCAATCACTCGAAACAAACATATTAGTTATTGTGAGTTTATTGTGTTTAATGGTCTTATTCGTGGATATGACACTTTTTAGGCCATGAAAGTGGAGACTCACAAGGCACGTTTTGGCACATAGCTACCTCTGAGGCTGACCTGCTTTGAACAAATGTTTTAATTTAGAAGGCTGTCATATTTCATGCACACGGGCCATTAGCCCAACCCAGCAGGGAACCTTACAGGCCCTTTCTAAGAGTTTGATAATAAGCCAAAAATCCACACACAAGTAATGTTTTGAAATACTGTCAGGGATTTAGTGATTGTTATTGATTGCAATATAAATAAATCCATGCATACATTTATGAACAGCTGGAAAAATGCAGAATGATATTGTTTTGGAGGCTTTATCATCCCTGCGAGGGAATGTCAAATGTTAAACCTGCTCGCTTCAGTTGCTTCCATCTTGCTGCCTGTACTCAAAACACACCAGCATCACACACTCCCTGACCTTGCTTCAACATATTTCCACATTCAGCTCAATGCTAACTTACAAAGAGGTCAAAATGCCATTACATCGCTTTCTGAAATGCTTTAGAGCCCTGCTCTTTTCTATTTTATGAAGGCATACCCGTTATCTTCCCTCCGAAAGCCACTCTGTATCACCTTGTGCATCATTACGCCAGTGGCTTCCTCCCCATTTCATATCCATTTAATATGAGACTGCATATTGCTTTCTAATAAACAGAAAACGATCGGATAGGAACAGGATTGTGGAGGGCTCCAAAGGAGGTTAGTTATCTCAGTCTCCTATTGATCTAAATGATGGCGTATCGACCCATGCTAGATTATACTTTTTAATGTGCTAGAAGACTTTTCAGATCCATTCTAACTCAGGTCTTCTCATCTTTGTGACAATAACAACAAAACAACAAGGTAATCATCAGTCTGTAAAACGATTAGGCTTAATATTTTGTCATGAAGTGTCAGCGTGACACTGCTTAAACAATAAAAACACGCAAAGCAATCTTAATCATTTGCCTTGATTTGATTTGGAGATATTATTTCCTCATTAGGTTATTCTAATTTTGTTAGCTTCACATAAACATCAGATTTTTCTTCTGACACTTCTCTTTTACTTACCCCAGTATTATTATTTTTTTTTTTTACTTATCGGATATAGATGCACAGTATGGTGTCATTAAATATCATACGAACAACACGGCAATTGTCCTTAAGGAATTTCATTCTGTATTATAGAGCATTTTATTCCATTTTACCATTAAACGCCATTGAACACAGGTCTTGATAATAATTTAGCTTTCCTACTTTCAGCATTGCAAATTGTGTGTGGCTATCAATGAATACTTATTACATGGGTAAAATTATGTTAAGGACAAAGAAAAGCCTTTAACCTTTTTTATTTTAAAATGGGATTAGGCAAGCAATAAACATGGTGCCAGACGTGCCACTTACATTGATTTCTGAACCCATTTTAACCGATCACTGGCTAACCTTTTATTGTGTTGGTTACTAAAGGCCTTTATTTTTAGAAAGATTTTCTTTTATTTGGAACCAAAGTGTTTGTGTGTGTGTCGTTGGAGAAGGGATAATGCTGGAGAGAAGACCTAAATGAGGGGTGCAGAGGCAAGCTGAAATCAACAAAGATCAATGGTTGTTGCAGAGAACACTAAATTCAAAGATTGACGCAAAAACAGCTGAACACTCTGAGCATAAACAGATGAACCGGTAAGGACAGAGAGAGAAACGTGACTACATATACACACACAGATGATGAAACGAGACACAGGTAGAAACGAGCAACAAGGTGGAAACAGTCAAAGGAAAAACTACCAAACAATGACAAATGACAAAGCCAGAACAAGGTGCATGAGAAAAACCTTCAAAGCAAAGACCTTTCTACAACATTCAAAAGCATTTCCTCCAAAAACACACTACAAAAAAAAAAGGTGGTTGACATCAAGTGATGATGAGCTGCTAATGTTTCTAAACAAGAAAAGGAAGAAACTGAGATTCTGGTTTCTTCCGATTCTCAAGAGAAGAGAATTTCATGGTTTGATCCAGCAGTTTAAGCTGCATCAATTTCATACATATTTCAGGATGACAGTGGGGCAGTTTGGGCTGTTGTTGGCCGAGATGGGACCACATCTGAGGAGGCAGAGAAATAGTTAAAGAGAGCGGCCTGAACCGCAGCAGTTTCCGTTTTCAGTAAAATAGTATTACTTTACTATTTCCATATCATTGTGTATTTAGTACAGGTGCGTGTTTTGAGCTACAAGTGCAATTGTTGCCAAATGCTCTGATCTGATTGGTCAGATCTGTTTACTTGGATGCAAAATGTTGGAAAAATCTTGCTTGATCTCAAAAAATAAATGTCCCAAAATCAGCCTTCAAAATTATGCTTTCAATGTGAACTGCTGCATTAAGAATAGGTTCATCTGAAAAATGTTTTTGTATGTACTAAATTTTCACACATCTAGTGTATAAAGGCCATAAAACAGGAACAAACGCCCCCTGCCCCCAAAAAACCCAAATAATTAACACTAACACCTTTAACGGATGTTAGGCTCATTCGGATTGCAGCATTAGCAGAAAGTGGGCATTAAGGTCTCAGTCAGGCCTTTTGAACACCTGGCAACCACTAATCCCTAAGGAAAACTGAATATTCCCCAATGAGCTGACCAATAGTTGCTGACTAGAAAAAATCAGTTATAAACAGTTTTAAACAGTTCTGCACCAAAATCCTTCTGGTAAATGCTTTAATTGGAAGCATGGAAGATGCCATCTTGACTGACTGACAGGTAGGTTGGGATGTGGTTGGCAAGGTTATTATCGTTAACGAAAACTAACGAAATAACGAAAACTAGAAGTGAAAAAACATTTTCGTTAACGGAAATAAAAATAAAAACAAAAAAAGGAAAACTAACTAAAACTGTAATGAGCGTTCACAAAACTAACTAAAATTAACTGAATTTATAGCAAAAATGTGTTCAGTTTTCACTGATGTGTGCGTGTCATAGAATAGTCGAGGGTGAAAATGAAGTTTAGTTTCCAGATTTTTTTCTTGCTGTGTCTCATTATGCCAGCAGGTGGCAGTACGTTAGTCGAGTCGTCTGTGTCGCTGCTCCGTCCACGTGCAGAATCATGTCAGGAAAAGTCGGGAGAAAGCGCCAGAGTCCAATTTGGGATTACTTTGAATATGTCTGTGTTTTGGATAAAGCAAGTGTCTTGTAGTGGAAAGAGACAAATTATGAAGGACATTTCTAAAGGGAAAAAATCCCACAAACCTTAAAGTGCACTTGAAAAGCTCACACAAGAAGGCTAACCTAGCTTACCTTGGGAAGGTAAGGGAGCACACTCAACCCTCATCCCCAGAAAACAGAAGCTAACCCCAGGCAAGGCAGCGTGATGCATCCCGAGACAACAGGACGGGGACATCTACATAACTGTGTGAGTCAGTTGCCTTCAAAAAGTTTATCAATTCACTTGAACCAAAATTACGAACACCCGGTGCTGCAAGAGTTAATAGTCTCTTGGGGCCAAGATATACATTTTATAGTTGCCTGGTATCAATGGTTGTTCATCTGCCTTTATTTATGTATTTATTTATTTATTTAAGGAACCCATAGGTGGGAATGTGAGTTGTCTGTCTCTGCATGTTAGCCCTGCGACAGACAGGCGACCTGTGCAGGGTGCAGGGTATGGTAGCTGGAATAGCAACATACCCAAGGATAAGCAGAAGAGCATGACTGATATGATGAAAGTGGGATTTTGTTACACTTAATTTTTGCAAACACAACTAAAACTATAACTGAAACTAATCAAAACTAAACTGAAACTAAGGATTTTCAAAAAAATAAAAACTAAACTAAGCTAGCAAACAATTGGTAAAAACTAATTAAAACTGATATAAAATTGAAAATCTGAAGTCAAAACTAAATAAAAATAAAAACTAATGAAAATTGCAAAACTATTAAAACCCTGGTGGTTGGTCCCCTGGCCTCTGTGTCATGTTGACAAAGACAGGGAAAAAGAGAAAAAGGCAAAAGAAAACCAGCCAACCAATATAAGATGAACGGAGACTGTATGTAACACCATGCTCTGTACAGCATGTAGAAGTTTGAAAACGTGAATGCCACCAAACGTGAAGACCATTTAATGATGCAAATGCAGTCACATGTTGTAAAGCCTTCCTTTTGAATTGTTTAAAGGCATTTAACTGATGTTCGGCTCATTCGGATTGCAGCATTAGCAGACAGTGGGCATATTCAAACTCTTAATTACTCGAGCAGCCCTCTGTATTGATGTTATCTACATTGAATGTGTCATCATAAACAAACCACAATTTTGTTTTTGTATTTTAGTGTCTTAACAACAAGTCTTTCAAAGGTTCAGCAGAAGATTTCCATAATTACTATTTCTCTCTTGCTGTGTGTCTCACTCTGTCATTCATTCACACACGCACGCACTTGTGCGCACACTCACACAAACACACACATTTTGGCTGTATTTGCTTATCTTCCAAAAACAAAGCGTGGGCACGCAGAGTTGTTATTAATTTTTTAGAATAACTTCAAACAATCGATGTGTCTTTACTGCTAACATTTCATTTCACATTCACATGTTATATCTGTTTTTCTTTTTAAATCCGACGTTCTTTTGTGAAGTCTGTGTTCATTAAAGGAGGCCTAGCCCTGTTGCTCAGAGGCACTGACAGCCTCTTTCCTCCTAAACATTAGAGTCTCGTTTGAAGATTTTTATTTATGACATCCGCAGAAGCAGAAGAAGGTTAGCACTTCAGTGAGCCACCATGGAAATTTAAACATGATCGCCATAAATGCATGTAAAAAGACATCACTGTAAACCACCATTGCTGACTAACAGGTGATCTAAAGCGTAAAAATCCCAGCAGTGACAGCTTATCTCCTAAAAAATATGCCAAAAGAGAAAAGAAGTCAGGGTTTACTACACTTAGGTAAATAAACGCCACCTCTGTCATCACTCATAACCTCACATGTAATGCATATTGAAGGCAAGCCGACATGCTGCAGGACAGCCAGGCAGATCAAAGAGACAGTCAGACAGGCATACAGATGTGCCCCGTTCAATACAATCTGACAATGTGTGCAACCTCTGCAGAGGGCCAATAGCTTTTCATGGATCGGAAATTAACTTCATTTAATGAGATGTGTGCATGTTCTGGGGTTGTGTGTGGGTGGGTAATAGAAAGAGTGAAAACACAGACGTGTGAGAGGGGAAAAAAAGTAAAATGGAAAGAGTCCTTAAGTAAATATTTATAAGTAGGTGACGAAGAGGAAAAAATGAGTCATGGTCAGAAAAAAAGAGGAAAATGGGAATATATGGAACGGGAGACGGAAGCCAAGACAACAGGAGAGTGACAGAGATCAATAGTGAGAAGTGGGCAGTGTAGGAAAAGAGTGAGCGAGGCTAAAGAGATGAAAGGCTGTCTGCACATTTGTTGCCTAAGCGCAGAATTGAAATTGATCCCAGAGACATGTGTGTCTGTGTTGTGATTGGCATGTCAGGAAGTGGGTTTACAAACAGAAGTGCACTATTGGCTACACCCGTATGAACTTTGTATGGCCTCTGTATCGGTGTTCTTGCAGGCATATTAGCGAGAGGAAGAGACCGGATCAGACTGATTGATTAAAATGGGAAGAGAAAGAAGAGCATCTGGAGTTTGGTCAGATACTTCTTAATAGGGGTCAAATATTTTCCACTGGCTGTTAATGCTGGGTCACCTTGCAATAGTTTTCCCCTTAACTTACCTTTAAAGGGAAGGAGAAGAAGAAGGACCTGATGTTTGTTGCTTTCAACATGTTAAAGCCCTTTGTGCTGTTAGAAAAAATGTTATTTTGTACATCAATTCAGGATGTGTGCATCTGCATTGCATAAAGATCATATCATAGTCAACATTATATGCAGGGTGTTAGAGTTTTCTAATTCAATAGCGGTACATAAGGGTGGAATATAAAGAAATCAGTAGGTAAGGCAGTGAAAACATACTGGGGTTATTATGAATTGTGTAAATTGCTTTCTGCAATGGAGAACACCTGGTGTTTATAAATGATGAATACTTTTGGAGGCAGATGTTTCACAAAGCCAGTGATTGTTTGGGTAATTATAGTATGGATTTACTGTGAAACACCTGTGTTCACTTATATATATCTCCTTATAAAGCATGTAGTCAGATGCATTACATGTCATTTGTCACCAACCAATAAAACAGGTGCAGCAATATTTCCTCTGCTAATAAAAGGGGAACAAAATGATGTTTTTGTTTCAAGATTTGTTTTCTGTCTCATCTCATCCCACCTTTCACAATCTACGTTCGCCGAAATACTTTATTTTATTTTTATTTCGTGTGATATGTTGAATACTGATCTATTTTATTCAGTTTGTGTTGATCTGATGTGACAGTACGGGTTTGAGCAGATTTAGTGCAGAACTCCTCCTGAGAGCATATTTCTCCAGCTGTGCAGTGATTTAGTTTTCATAAAGCCCACGTGCCCATAGCTGTCACAACATTAAAACCACTGACAGGTGGTTACACCGTCTCTTGAGAAGAATACAGCTGCAGCGACATAAAAAAACAGGTGAAGTGAAAAACCATTGATCATTCTTTAATATTGCAATGGGAAACCTTGACTCCCAGCATTAATATGGAGGTTAATTTGACACACACCACCCAGGGGTTCCCTAGACTTTCTAGTTGTTCATCATTATGACGAGCAGGGTCATAAAAATGAGATCATAATGGTATTTTGTCCCTCATTTTAAATGCCATGTTTTAAAAGCAATAATGGCATGTATTTAATAGTAACTCAATCTAAACAAGTAGGTCTGCATTTATGAGGGCAACCTAAGAAAAATGAAGAAAAGCACAGAACGTACAGTCGCTTCTCATGGCCACAGCACAAGAAGCAGATGAATGATTTTTTTCCACACTTAGAGCAGTGGCAGTAAAACACCATTGTCACTGTGCCTAAACAGGCAAATATGAAGTAAATGGACTGAAGCTGAGTGTTTGCTTGACTGCAATTAAATTTATCATGGGAGGTTAATTTAGAGAAGATATTTTCTCATAATAGCATAATTTCAGCCAGAATTTAATAGCCAAGTCATCAAAAGTCTAAGTGTGGGTCTTTCTGAACCTGCAGGTGAAAAATATCATAGTTTGAACTCCCTCTGCACTGGAAGACTGCTGCAGCCACACTTACCGGCTGCTTTGCTACCTGTTCAACTGTTCATCAATGCAAATATCTAATCAGCCAACCACATAGTAGCAACTCCATGCATTTAGGCATGTAGACATGGTCAAGACGACCTGCTGAAGTGTAGAATGAAGTGAGAATGGGGAAGAAAGGTGATTTAAGTTACTTTGAACGGGGCTGTTGGAATCAGATAGGCTTGTGGATCTGCTGGGATTTTCCTGCACAGAGTTTGCAGAAAATGATCTGAAAAAGAGGCGATATCCAGTGAGAGGCGCCGCTCAGGGTTAAAATGCTTTGCAGATGCCAGAGGTCACAAGAGCTTGTCTAGACTGTTTCAAGCTGATAGGAAGTCAACAGTAACACTTGAAACACTTTTGTGTTTCACTGGATAGAAGAAACCGTATAGCCCTCAGTCAGTGTTAGGCTATACAGTTTGTTATGATCATGCTGAAAACACTTAGTCTCACGTGTAAATTATTTCATGGCAAAGTAGATCCACCCTCAGCGTTCTAATCCACCACAATGACAGATAGCCTGTACTTTTTTTTTTCTAAACCCACAAAAGTCATTCAAGAATGGATCAAAAAACATAAAGAGTCAAAGGCCTTGTCCTAGCATGCAGACTTTGATGCCTAGTAAACATCTAAAGACACTAAAGGTTTTGCTTCCAATTAATGAAGGTTAATTAAGCCTTTTTGGCAGCGTAAAGAGGACCTGCACAATACATAACTGGCTGATCAAAGAATGAATTCTTCTTTTTTTGTGTACTTCATCTAGGAGTTGCCACAGCAGTTCATCTGGTACCGTCTCAGCCTATCTCTAGCATCCTCTTATGCATATTCTTCTTCACTGCATCTGAAGCTTCGGAATCCTCTGTCCTATATTTGTACTATCCTTCTTCTAGACTACATCTAAACTATTTCACTGTTGCCGCTTTAACTCTGTCTCCAAACCTCTGAATCTGAGCGGTCCTGCTGATGTACTCATGTAAATATGTGGGGGCCACAGTCCAGTGTACACCTAGTTCCGGTCCTAAGCCTGGATAAATGGTGAGGTTTGTATCAGGTTGTGTCAGGTTTGTGGGATCCAGCCAAATCAAACATGTGGAAGATCAAAGTGTGACTTCTATATTGTTGGTATATGTAGGTGTCTAAACCATGTATGTGATACATAGGTAAAACAAATTTCATAACTACTTGGTGTTATTCCAAGTAACACGATTCATACAACTCATCTTTTCAAAACCATAATATAGATTTCTCCATTTCATATAACCCAGCACAGTGTGAGTGCCTTGTATCCAGAAAACATCTGCAGATTTCCTTTCTCTGTGGGTTTCAGAAATGAATTTTTAATGTTTTGCAAAGGTTTAAGACTGCCAGGCATCTTTGTTGCCTGTGTAAACAATTAGTCTCTTTGCACATGCTGTTTTGCTGGTGTTTTCTTTTATATGCAATAACTAGGTAAATGAGAGATAAGAATGTAGATTCAGGACTGGCTCTTAAGGTTCATTTGCTTTTTGAAAAAAAGTATTTTTGTATATTAGAACTCCACTTTACTCCTCATTGAATTATTGTAATAACTGTTGGCTGGATTCCTGTGAAATTTTTGCACAGGCGTTTCCGATGTCCACTTGAGCATCCGAGGGATCTTTAAAATTAGTTTTTTCCTGTGAAATAAACATGTTCTGCATGGATGACATTTGATGCCGTTATTCCACAGTGCCCAGATGATATATATCACGATGATAGACAGTCCCCCCCTGACTTTTCCTCTAGTGCCACCACATTTGCAATCTTGAGTAAAGAGTTGCAGCAGCTAGTAGATTGATTGCCATTAAAATTGCTGCAGACGTTTTTGCTCCTATATTCTGTCTCCTTGTCTTTTCCCTCATGTCTCACTCATGCCTGTTGCTCTCGCCCTCTCTCTTTCTCTGTCTGAAAAAAAGAGCGAGAGAAAGTTATTCTCATTCAGCACCATATTTCACAGTGCAATCACAGGGAATGTGCAATTAACAAGGAAAGCCTTCGGTCAATAGCACATTGTGTGTATTCATACACCTTGTCTATCCTCCTCTCATCCCTCCACACCCTCGAACTCCTTCCCTCCATTTCTCCAGTGGCTTCTCTTCAGCTGACTACTTTCTCCACTCTCCACCTCCTTGTTTAAGCCAATCTCATCATCACATAAGCTCCTTGCTTCCTCTCCTTCCCTCCTAATCTTGCGAATCATTTCTTATTTAACCACATCTCATCGTCCCTTACCATCATCATTACCACCCCCTCCCCATCTCTTTCCTGTTTTCCTACCACTCCCCCTCCCACCAGCCCGCACGCTCACCACACAGCTTTCATCATTATCATCACCACCTCCTCCCAATCTGTTTACTCTCCCCACCCACACTCCCTCTCCACCTAACAACCCCCCGCTCCTCAGTAACTCAGTTGAATCCTAATTCACAAGTTCCTTTCTACTGCGTTGCTACACCTATTTTCCATTTTCTCCCCAGTGTTGGTGCAAATAGCTCAGAAACTGAAAATGTGGCGATTTCCCCTCAACAGCTTCATGCCACGGTGTCGATGAAGTCATTCTCCTGTTCATTATCAGTGGAGTCAGTTCAAAGATGCTCTCTTAGTGACAGCATCAAGAAAGCACTGGCTGTTTGGTTCATAGTTACAAATTAACACAAATTCCTCCACTTCCTTTTAATATGCCCTGTGCTGCACCTTGGTGGACTTTTCCCTCTGACCTATTTTGGGATAGCGGCCTCATCCGAATCAAGATAATTCCCTATTCCCTGCCAGCGTTCCTCTGTCCTGTCTGTCCTGCAATGTTACTCAATAATTCATCATTATGTTATGTTCTGCCTACTCCTTTTCAAACAAATAATGGAATGATATTTTGTAATGATTGTGAAGGCACATGTTTGAAATGTTTGAAATAAAAATGAACTGAACTGAAATGTTTCTTTTGGACTCACAGGATGATTAATATTATCCATCTTCCTTCTGACCTTTGATGACAAAATGTTTCATATTCACATTATTAAATCAGAGTGTGATGTTTCAACATGTTCTGAGAGCTATAATAACCAACTCAGCAAGATGTCCACATTTACGCACAATTACGAGTAGGTATGCATTATGGTTGTCTCTGCAAGTAATGCTCGAATGCTTGTATGCTGCAATAATACAAAGTTTTCTGTTCTTTCCATTTGCCGACGCTGCATGAATCTACCCTTTAATAATGCAAGTTTTACTTCAGGGATTGTGCATATTGATTGGTGTTATAAAGTTGATCTATTTATCAGCCCTAGATACATTTAGATTTCATGCCTAGCCATCATTTTCAGTCACTTAAAGCTACGACTTTAATTATTGCCGCCTTCAAGCCAACAATTAATAATAACCTGGATAAAGACGAAACCTGTAGGGCATAAATAATTTGACATGGAGTGCCAGAGCAGGACTTCGATCTTGGTGCAGTAACTTTTTTTCCTTTAGCTAATTAAGGATTTTATATCTTATTTAAAATCAGCAGGTGTCTTCAAGGTTGATAAGTCACCAAGGACTCATTTTATCGCTGGAAGAAAAAGGAAATGCAGTAGTGGAGACATGGAGCTGAAGTTTTAGTCAGGAAGCCATTTGTTGAGAATATGCTGGAATCACCAGCAACTTCTCTTCAGCTATCTCTTTCCGCAGAGCTCCTGTCCTCTAACACTTTCCTTTTTAATTTGACCCCTTTTCCACTTTCACCTGATCTTCTTCTTAAATCCCTCATCACAGTTGTCTGTGTTTCCTGACCTCTGAGTTCCTTCATTTGTTCTAGTGTAACATCCTACTTAATCTTTGTCTAAAATTCTTTTGATTTTCTTCTCTGCTCATGTTTCTGTCTTGGCACCTCCCTGTGCTCTGTATTCTCTCCCCTCTTCTGTCATTCCCTCTAAAAGACTTCGTGTTTGACTTTTAGTTCTCTTAGGAGAACAGGTGTGTTCTCTATTAGCTCACAGTTACACACACACACACACACACACACACACACACACACACAGAGGCATATACAGACGGATCTGAATAAGCAGCACAGAGCACACAATCCTCTGAACATGGGGCCTTGTATTTGATAGGGAAGATACTTGAAGACAACTCGGGTATGGCAGAGCACTGCAAAGTAGTTCCATATTTCTCATACGAATGAGTTGCGTTAAAACTTTTGCCGTCAAGTTGAATAAATATAGTGGCTCACCTTGGACCTGCGCTCATTAAAATTTGCTGGTTTTCATAACCTGTGGGGACTCAAGTTGAGTCAATTAAGGTTCTCCTCTGTTGACCCTGCCTCAGTAAGACACACTGTGTGTACCTACTGCTTCTCTGGGTGATTTAAATATAATAGGAGAAGGCTTTTAAAAATGGTACATAGGCATGCTGCAGTAGTGCTTTTGACATTTGGGTAACCATTGCAAATAGGTCCCACAGCCCCGCTTGTACAGCAAAATCAGGTGAAAATAACGCAATTTAAAATGCAGTGATTTGTGATTTGGAAACACAATAACTCCTCAGTCATACTTAAAGGTCTCTGGTCTACAGGCTAAAAGAAAATGCCATGACAACTGCCATTATGTGCTAAGACAGGTAGCATCCCATAATTAAGGTCAACAGTTATTTGTTTAAAAGGTTATCTTTCTACTCATTCTTTATGCCAAAATGTCAGCATTTAGTGTTTCCAGTTTCTTTTTTTGCTCCAGTTTTTCCTTTTCTCATTTTTATATTGTTGCAAATCAAACCAATTTGAATTCAGGACTTTTTAAAACAGCACTTGATCAAAAAGCCAAACTCTTCAGTTTTAGATTCCCACTAAGATGGGTAGCGTTGACCTAGCATGGTTTTAGGTAGAAGAAATAACCCTGCCATCTTGTGACCGTGTAGCAATAAGATGTTGCCTTGGATACCGGCTGGTCTCTTAAATACTAAACTATTAGACGAGAAGATAAATGATTAGACACAACATCATAATTTGATAGTGCTCAGCGTGTGGCTATGCTTGGCTATGTATGTCAGTGAGGCCAAATGTCCCTCTACAGCTTACATCCTCATCCACCTGTTGCTCAAACCTCATATTTGCAAAGCCCAGGAATTGTTCTTCTGGGTGTTCTTGAAGGAAATTCAGAGCAGATGATCCCACTCTGCGTCAGTAATGTTTCCATCCATCCATCCATCCCTTATGGTGCAGAGACATGAATTATAACTAGTACCTGCTACCTGACGGAGGTACTGTTGTTAGGATACAAATGTAAACTACAGTATGTACCTAGTGTTAAAATTGGAACACAAGACTATAAATAGCAGATACTTCTTTTCTGTTGTTGAGCTGCTCGATGGTGATTACAGAAGGATCTGAACGCCCCCCCCAAACCTCTCCCTCGCTGTCTTCTAATGTTTGATCAAGGGTACTTCAGAGTGCTTTTTTTGTTCCCTTGGTTATTTTGCTTGATGAAATTGAATGTTTGGTGTACTTCTACTAATATAGTCAAAAATGTTCAAAGCATTCTTAAAAGATAGATTTAGTTGGATAAAAAGATTTTTTTAAGTCTGAAGTAAATAGTTTATTTCTTTATTGTTTTGGCAGAGGATGATCTGATGCGATGACTGTATGACTGAATGTAAAGTGAAAACTAGTCCAGTTGCAACACTTGATTTTGAATATAATTTACCACGCTATTTATTAACTGGGGAAAAAAAGATTTAATTGTTAAACCTTTATGCTTTTATGAGTCTGTCTGTTAATACTGATCTAATGCGTGGGACATTTTTAACACAAAAGGGAAGAAAACACTGTGTGATGAAATTTGACTGACTCATGCTCAGTTATCCTGTGAATCATCTAGCAGCTCTAAACAGATTTTGGGGCAAGTGCTGATTGTGGCTCCTGCTGTTGCTCAGAGACTTTCGAAGACCCATTTGAAGTGGAGTGCTGTTTTACCAAAAGTTTAAATATTTCAACTTCAGGCCCTCTGTGGTCTGAGCTCAAAAACCCTGCTAAACTCTAAAGCTGCTGGAGACACAACAGTGCTTCTTTGCCACTGAAGAAGAGAAGAGCAGAAAACAAAGGTCTCCAGTGGAAATACAGGCTTTGTGCCTCTGGGAACTTTAAAGGAAGTGATTGTAAAAACAATGCTTGTGCCTTTGATTAGTGCCTACTCTTTATGTTCCATGCTGTAATTATCCATGTATGTTATCATTACTACAGTGAGCAGCCGCCCTGTCTTTGTAAAGTTAGTGCATATTTACCCCTGTCTGAGCTTGAGTAGATGCACCTCCTTTTTTAACATCTAATGTAAGAGGAAAAACAATAATGTGTGCTATTTTAAAATAGATGAATACGGTGGAAAAACTGGCAGACCTCATACGAAAAGTTGCAAACACAATTATCAAAGCAACCAATCCTTTTTTTTTTTAGAGTCATTAAAGAAGAATGCAGTTTAGATCTAGATGTTCTTTGAGTTTTTGCATAATGAGGTCAAAAATAAAGGAGCAATGAATACATCTGCAGTGAGAGGTGATATTTTCTTCTTTTGTGTGTGTGTTTGCAGATAACATCAGCGAGACATTAGTTTGAAATGCAGTTCATTTCTACTCTGACTCACAGGTTAGCAGCTCCTCATAGGACAAATGAGGGGACCTGTTTTTCTCCTCTTTTGTTAGTTCACAGTAAAATAAATAAACGCGAGACCTTCAGTGGTTTAATTAGCTGTTAGTGCAAATGTGTTTGTAGAGAAAGCGTTTATGCTTTTTGTTCTAAACCTACAGCCATAAAGCTCTCGAGTCAAATCTCCAACTTGATCCTGTTTATTCTTGGCTGCACCACATGCCCAACTGCATTACTGCTGTAACCATAATTACAGCCTTGGCCCCATTAAAGCTTTTAAAATGAGAGGTATCCTTCAGAGCGGTAAAATGTGGGATTCTATGATCCTTGATTTCTTTCATTGATGGAAAAACATGTTCCAACAGTAACTTCTGTGTCTCTGAGATTAGAAATATCTCAGATTTGAACCCAGTTGGAGTGAAAGTGATGGCCATCGTAGACCTGACTGATTCATTCTGCACAGGTTCATATTCAGCTGCGTATCTGCACTTAAACTTCAGTGGCTTGCACTTTCCCTCTGCTCTCTAGTCATTTTCTCCTGCAGTTTAATTTTCAGCAGCAGATGGCAGCCTGACTACACTGAGCTATAAACAGGAGCTCTCCATAGTGCTGAATGGTGCATGGTGCTGATGGTATCCTTAGTGCCCATCTATTCATCTGTGTGTTTGTCTTTCTATGTATCTCTCTGTCTTTCTGTCTGTCTGTCTGTATTTCAGATCTGCCTTTTTGCCTCCCTGTGTCTGCCTGTTGGTTGAAGTGCAGCAGAAGATGTGTGTTTGTGTCAAACGACCCTCTTGTCAAGGTTGAAAATGACAGTCTTTTTAGGAGCGTATGCTGTTATGAAGCCTCCCACTAGTGGATGTAAAAAATGTTTTTATAAATATATATAAAATGACTAAACTAGCCCAATGCACAGAGAGCTACCAGCTTGATGGATGACTCACAGTAATGCTGTGAAATAGCTCAACCCACACACACACATCCACTCACTGAAACACACTCACTAAAGCATGTAGCACAACAGCCGAGCACGCACGTACTGTATAAACCCGTGTGAAAGCACATGATTCTGGCATGCAGATATGCACACACAGGATGTGATGTCAGTGTTTAGGTGGTTCACTGTCTGTACAGGAAGGAATGCAGCGTTTGTGTCAGACAGGACAAAATGCATTAAGAAAAATATCTGAAGAAGCAGACAACAAGCTGCCGTAGCCGACAAATCCCTGTAGCATGTGGTCAAAGGACCCACGGGAGTTGCTCTGGGGGCCTACAGCAAAATGAGGATTAGTTTGAATTCAGTTGTTTTTTAAATTATTTAGCTGCTAGATGCACAAGTTGCTTACTGATTAATCGCTAATACACATTTATTAGCAATAAAATGTTCCTTACTAGATTTGTTTATGGATCTCTGTTCCTGACTTGGGTGAATTATCCCTTACTGACTGTTTCAAGATAACCGACAGCATAAAATCAAAGCTTATTTGGCTGCTCCCTTATTTGCAAGGGTTCACCACAGTGGGTGGATCCACATATTTTATTTGGCACAACTTTTTTTCCCCGGCAAATGTGAACAACAGCAATAATCACAAGAAATAATCCACAAAAACAAACATAATGTAATATATTTACAAAAAAAACAGAACCCTTCTTATAGAGGATGCCATTAAGAACATCTTAAGGCCTTAGTGGGTGATTGGCTTCATAGCTGCCACAATTCATCTGAATCCCAGAAAATCTCTAAGAAAACTGAGTGATGTCACTAAAGCTATGTCAGTTTTCAGTGCATTTACTTTGGGAAACCCACTCACAAGCTTCTCTTTTCATAGTGTGAAAGTATTGGGTGACACCTGCTGTGAAATACTGTAATGGGACAAATTTGGAGTGACGTGCATTTGCCTTCAAATGTTCCCGTGTGTTGGTCGTGTCTGTGGCTCAGCGGGCTAAGTCGCCACGTCGTGTTTGGAGCGTTGTAATCTTGTTAGTCTGATCCTCTGTACATGCCACCGGGGACCGGGGATCAATAACTGGCTCGTGGCTCCATTTGGGGTACACACACCATACACACATTCACTCTTAAAGATGAGAGGATCAGAGTGGTGTTTAATGCGACACTGAGACTGATTAACAAGAAGTAGAGTAAAATTATTTTTTGTGAGTTTAACATCGGGTGACCTTCTCATAGTCTGGAAGCACATAGTCTGGAAATGTGATTGAAAATATGCAGCAGGTATTTTCATGTGTGTGTGTGACTTTGGTAGGCCGGCCAAGAGCATTACCTCTCTTTAGCGCCACCACTCTCCCCCTTTATTCCTCCCTAACAGTCGTTTTTAGTTTTTCAGTTTTCTTTAACAGCTCTACATCAGCGTCTCATTTTTAAAACTTCTTTTTCCCCCCATTCCTGTCAGCTTTCCTTCAGCAACCGTCACTTCAACTCTGTCTTTATATTGCTTGTGTCTTTCCTCAGCCTGCCCACATTTCCAATCCCCTTCCTTCACTTAAGTCTTATTGGCTATTTAACCTCACTTGGCTCTTTAACTTACCTTTCCTGCTTTGTTTCCTCTTCCCCAACCTGTCCTTTTTTTAAAATCTGTGTCACCTTCCTTTCCCTTTCCTCTTCACTTGTCTTTTCGTTTCTCTGTCTTTCTGTCTGATCTTTCTTCTCCCTCCATTTGCTAAAATCCATCTTTACTTGTCTTGTCTTTTTTTCCTCCCACTCTTTCTCACTTCCTGCATCTATTATGCCTCCCTCCTCTCTAAATTCCTCTACCCAGCCACCCCCCAACACCATCTTTTCTTTGGCCTCCTTCTCTTTCACCCCCTGTCACTCTTATCCTCCAATTCTTCTCTGTTTTCCCCTCTCTCCTGACTTCTGCTCGCCAGACCTCTACAGTTCTCCAATCATTTTATTCACACTTCTCTTTCTGTCCTTCCTTTAATTCCTTTTCCTTCTCGCCTTCTCTTATGACTTCCTTTATTTCTTGCTCCAGCTCTGTTCCGTCATTGTGCTTTTATCCTCCGTTTTTCCCTTTTCACGCTTTCTTCCACACTTCAATTTTCCTGAAATTTCTGTCCGCCACCTCTTTCCTGCCAGTCTATCCTCTCTCCTTCAAACCTTTCCCCTTCTTTTTCCATTACTTTCCCTCTTTCTTTACTTGCTTCCCCCTTTCCTCTCATCCCCTCATCCCTCTCTTCACCTGCTTACCTCCTTTCTTCCGTTTCCAGTGGCTCGTTCTTTCTTCATCTTTCCTTCCTCCCCTCCTCCTCCACAATCACCCACTTTTACCGTCTCTCTTTTACTTCCTCAACTAACCCGTCTGTCGTACTCTTACTCTGCCTCTCTCTCCCATGCTCTCTCTCGCTCTCCCCCTCTCTCTCCCCCCTTTCTCAGTCGTCGCTCGCTCGCTGTGCTGTGCGGACCTACCGACCATCTCTCTCCTCTCTTTCCCTAAATCTCTTCATCTCTCTGTCTCTCTCCTCCGGTCCTCCGGTCTCTGCTATGACAGCTCACACCAGCGGCGTGTTGCCCGATCTCAGACCATCAACCCGTCACCGGTTGTCCTGTCCAAACGTTAACATGGACATGTGTGTGGGGGATATTCGTGATTGATCTTCGGGTATTTTTTTTTAATATATAAAAACGAAAGAATAAGGAGGAGGGGGGCGGCCGTCCTCTTTTACCCCCCTCCGCTTCCTTCAGTCAAGCAGAGCGGCAAGGTGGGGAGAGGGCTTTAAAATTAAGCCAGCTTGGATTTATTTAATAGCAAAATGACGGATTTAGGAACGCCAGAGATGCTGCTGATGTGGAGGAGGCTGAACGTGAAGAAAACGGGAAGGCTGAGACGCGACCTCCCGCTTCTCCTCCTGCTGGGGCTTCTCTTGGGGGATTTCTCCTCGTCCAAGGGTGAGTTTTGGAGGTTTTCAAATCGCCTGCTTGTTTGCGTGCGCAGGCATGCATATGCGCGCGCGTGTGCCGGAGGATCACAGTGTTCGCAGGTTGGACTTTGCGTGTGCGCGCGCAGGCGAGAGTGAGGGACAGAAAGGTAATGCATGCAGTTTCGCTGCTGCAGACAGCGTTGGTGTGAGTGTGTGCAGGAGAGTTTCGCGTGTGCGTGCGTGCGCGCACGCTCTCAGCTCCGGGCATTGCGTGCATGCGTCCTTTTTGTGCGTGCGTGTTTGAGATACTAAGATGGACAGAGAGACTGTAAAAGAGGGAGTGAGAGCTATATCCTATATGCAAGCACGGGGAGTTAAGAGAGTGCGTGTGCGCGTGAGAGAAGAGAGCGTGCAGCGGCCAAGTTGGACACAATATTTCATCTGGGGAGTGTAGGCATGCTCGTTTTCAGGCCTCTGTGCTGTCCAGATAACCTCCTCTAAGTAAATGAAGTGACTAAAATTTTGCATTTAGAGCAGTTAAAAGTCCTGTTTGGTGACACAGCTCAGCAACCAACTCAGTTTACAGTCTACGAATAACCAGAGAGAGATTTTCATGTGGAGGGCATGAAGAGGGGAAATCCCATGCTCATAGTTGAACGTGATTTTGTGGAGTCGAACTCACACAGAGGAGCAGTTTTCTCAAAGGCCGTGGAGTCTGATGGTATAACAGGGGATTGATGCTTCATGTCAGCAGCCCAGCATGTCTCTTTTTATTTGGGGGGAGGGGGGCTGTGGCCAAGAGTTTCCTGGTGCCACAGATAGATGAAGACAGAAAAAAGTGTTAACATTCGTTTCTCTGTTACTCAGGTCATCAATAGCTTCTCTGTGTATGCTTCTCCTCCCTCTCTTCCTCGGTGCTGGTCCTCTCTGTATTTTGTTCCCAAACTCCCCTTCTCACGCATGGACCCATCAGATCTTCCCCCCTCTGATGTAGATCTCCAGCTGTGCTAGAATTCTTGATAAATGTATATGTGTGCAAGTAAGCTTGTTTTGTTCTTGTGTAAGCTGTGTTTTCCCTTAACTCTGATCTGCTCTGGATGTTTAATACTGTGCATTATATTGAGGGTGTGTGCGTGTGTGTTTTGGTGGTTGTATGTTTATCCATCTGTATTCTGCCATAAACACAGGCCATCAACCCAGAATAAAAAGCGATTTGAGTAAATGTAAGACAGCGTGCGATTTGTGTATGTTGATAAATATGATAGATGTGTTTTTAAGCTGTTTATGATTATCACCTGTGATTTATCTTTCGTCCCGATCTGTGCGTGTCTGTGCGTTTGATGCCGTGTTTATCATCCTTGAAGTCTCTACATCTCTGCATCTCTCTTTGATTATGTTACTCAATTTAAAGAAAGCGTTACATGATAGACTCAATGAAGCCTTTTGGTTGCTGAAGAGTTAATCACACAGAAATACAATGAGAAAATTAAAGGGCATACAGACATCTGGAAAGACAGACGGAGGGGTGGCAATAATTTATTTCGTCAAACCTCAAACCCCAGATGGTTGCCACCCTTTTAAATGTGATGTCGCACTTTAAATTCCAACACAACTAATAATTGATTGTCTGGAAATGTCATGTAAAAATATCATAAAAAGTCAGATATGACTGCAGCTGAAAGAAAAAAAAAGCCCAGGTGAAGAACATGTTTCTTTAAATAGTCCTCAAGCTTTTTATGATGCTTGTGATTTGTTTCATTATTATATTTTCAAAGTAATTTAGGAAAATGTTACCTAGAATCTCAGTCCCTGTCATTCAGTGATATTTGGTGTTCTACTCATAATTGCCCCATAATTTATTCTTGTATTCACGACTCCTATTTATTATGATTTTTATCACAATTATTATTGTTGTAGTTGTTTTTGCTAGCAGGCTCAATTTTTTTAACAAATATAGTCGAGATCAAAGCAACTTTTAACTGGCCGAAATATTCTATAAATACATTCTCATTATTAGGTTTAGTCTGTCAGTAAGATTAAATTTGAACATCGAAATTTGCATTTGAAGAACATCAGTTAATGATTAAATAAAATAAATATTATTCTAACTGTGTATCAACATTGTGTTTATTGGAAGCCACATCTTTTTTTGCGAAATGTCCAGTTCAATTATTCACTGTCATTACATTACATTCACTCGCCAAGTTACGTTTCCTTCATCAGAAGCTCAAGCAGGAATAAAGATAAATAAAAAATAAACTCAGCCTTTTCATCAACAGGTTGTTATAGCCAAGAAACGTCCAAATGTCCAACTGTGATGATAATTCCCATAAAACCCAGCTACTGCTTATATAATTGATATATTGTTAACGACACTCTACAGGGGACTGTACAAAAGACATTTTTGGCACACTCTCACAAACACACACGAACACGCACACACACACACGCACACACTACTGAGAATAACATGTCTGAGAACTTCATTTTAGACTCCCACTGGGACTATGAAGCACTTGTTTAATCACTCGCGCACACACTTATACTCTTAAAGGAGCACACACACACACCGACACACACGCCGACACACACACGCAGACTCCGACACATAGGACATTCCAGTGACTTATTTCTGCTCCCCTTTCAAAGTGAGAACTGGTTAAATGTCTGTGTTTTTTGAAGCTTTTTAATGTTTATCAGGACATTTAGCCCCAAATGCACGTATTGACACATCCACACTCAGACACACAAATGAAAGTATATGTGCACGGTGACAATTAGCTGACATTGAATCAATGCCAAACAACAAGATATTGGAACTAGCTGTCTGTCCCCCTGCTTGGCATACTAATATCCCACACGGGAAATGCACAGATGGAGACACACACACACACACACACACACACACACACACACACACACACACACACACACACACACACACACACACACACACACACACACATATACTGTGAGAAGGTAGCTAATTAAAATAGAGCTATCTGCACAATCCACATTCACTTTAGAAACAGCAAACCGAGGGAATTAGATGTATAGAAAAAGTGTGAAACCTCTTGCAGTGAAAATCCAGAAAGCATGAGAAAATGTGAAAGAAGAAGTGGGTGTATATGTCAGACGCCATTTAATATGATGTTAACAGTATTTTAGAAGACTTGAGCATGGAGTTCTTTATTTTTTAACCTTGGGGACACGGACGTGCTTGTGGTAAATGTTTCTAAAGCAAGGTCCACTTACTTAGCTGTTCCTAAATCTTTCATTCATGGCCTACATCATCTTCAGTGAATAAATTTTGCTCAGGTGTCAGCCCTGGCTAATGATTTCTCTCCATATGCAACCACCTGTTATCTCATTACTGAGGCATAAGGGTATGACATAAAGATGTGCGGAATAGTTAAATAAGTGAAACTAATGTTTGTAATGTTTATCACATGCATTTATGATGCATGTAAATGGAAGGAGTGTGTTAATATATGAAATGTTGGCATAATGGAATACGACTGTGTAGGAGAAATTGAGAAGTTACATTTTTCAATTGTTTATATAAAGCTATTTTAAAGTGTTTAAATATAAGCATTTGTCTTCTGCCTATGATTGATAAATACAGTGAGTTAAAACAAATTGTTACTTATTTTGCCTGGAAAGTAGGTTTCCCTTCTAGGACGAATGCAAAATCAAAGGTTATATATTGAAATCCAGTAGAGTTGAAATGCTCTGAGCTTGTGTCTCTGTGCTTGTGCTGTTCATTATAAAAAAACTAAGCACCACCCTACCAAATTTTGGCTTTTTGATATACTTGGATAAGAAATGATTTGAAACAGTCTGAATAAAAGTAATAAAACAACCCATCAAGAAAAACATTGCTTTTTCAATTATTTATTTAGCAAAAATATGAATCGATGTAATTTAGTCTGTGTGGAAAAGTAGGTACACTCATGGCTTCAGAAGCTATTGTCCTCTGTAATCGAAATAACTTCTTTTTGCTGCTTTGTCCACCAGTTCCTGACATCGGCTCTCTGGATTTGTGTCCACTCTTAAGCTGAAAGATATTTGAGGGTTTTCTTGTATGTACTGTAATCTGACAAATATTTCCATTACAGTTTTCCATCACTTCTTCTCCTGAAAAGCTTTGCTCTGTTACTGTGGCTAAACAAACACCTTTGATTCATCTGTTCAGAACACATTATTTCAAGGTCCAGTGACTTAATTTATAAAATCCTGTGTGGAAGCCATATCAGATGTATACAAGCACACAAAAACTGAAAATGGTCTGCGTCATACATGAATCAGATTTATAAAACCATGTGTACATACACCTGTTGGCTTTTTTAATCACAGTTCACAACCATAAATGTTCAGCGCATTTCAGTAATGTCGATAGATGCTATTCCTCCATTTATTTACTGCATCCATTATCCGTTAATATGGATGACTTGTTGCTGTACTTATATATTTGCATCTATCAAACTGGTCACTTAACAACTTGCCAAAACAAGCGTATAGTTTCCCCACTCTGAGATATTTATTGAAAATTAAACTGTTACAGTGACAGTGGCTCATATTATTGCCACGAGTGATAATGAGCATATAGAACGTAATGATTTTCTGAGAATAATTGGTCATAAATTCCAACCGTTTGTGGCAGAGAGCTGCCCCTCCCTGAGGTCTCTTCCTGTCAAAAGGGAGTTTTTCCTTCCCACTATCACCAAGTGCTTGCTGAGAGGGGTTAATTTGATTGTTTTTTGTTTTTCCTGTATTCTTGTATGGGCTTTATTTTCAATATAAAGCAATTTGAGGTCTGCTGTGGTTTGGTGCTCTATGAATAAGATTGAATTGAACATGTATAGTATACTATATAAAATCTGTGCCTTTCATACTATTTTTTTATTTTTTTCCCCCTTACTTCTCTCAGTACTTGGTGAACTCCTTCCTACTCCCTTTCCTGTTCTGGTCCACTTTCCAACTGATCAGCATTCAAACTGTACAAACTGTCATCCCCACCAGGTTACGCACTGTTGGTTTTTTGAAGGACTAACCACCACACCACCGTGCTGCCCACAAATAATAACTCTGCTGGTTTTAATGCTAGTGATAAAGTGAATCCAAGTGAGATATGCTTGGATTCACTTTATCACTTGGATTAAGTGATCTGCAGTAAAATTAAATGTATGAGTTGACAGATCATTATAGGTAAAGTGATTCAATATTTTTTACAGTCACTCTTGAATTTATGACCTCACTATATGCATTATCAAATTTCCCTTTCTCCTAAATGTTTGTGATAATGAGTCACACAAGTGAGCACATTGTTCTTTTAAGTTTATCTTTATGGATGGGATGGTGCATATATCTCTATCAGGCCCCATTCTGTGCATGTGAAACTTTATTATAAGTGGGGGCACTAGTCTTTGCCTGTGCCAGGAATCTATAGCTTTGCTTTAATGATGCGTGTGGGCAGCATGTGCTTTTTCCTGACACACCCACCTTTCAGGTAAATTTGTGCATCCCCTTCCGAGAGACTTCAAATTTTATTTTCCACTCACTGGGGTTTCCTGTGATTTCTTGCACAATGAAAGGATTTATTATTTTATTTCTTCCCTTGGATGTTGAACCATCTTTTCTGAAGGCCTTAAAGTAGCACATCAAGAGAACACCAGACCCTGGATGTCAGAGGTTTGAATAGGTCAGCTTCCACCTGCTACCACCTAAGACATTTTTAAAGCTCCACCCACATGTGAAGCAATTTGTTTGTTGCACATTGCTTTGTAGTTGCAGTTGGTCCTGCTGAAGATTCCAGTCACTGAATTATGAAAATAAATGAAATTTGTAATAACATAAAAATAAAATGGTAGTTTTACGTGCTGCTGCTTTGCACATACTGAATTTATTCATAGACACTATCCAAAAATGATCAGAGGTTTGTTTATGTAAAAATGTAACAATTTCCATGAGATGCACTGTTTTCGCTCGTGACAGGAGTTTGTATTGTACATTTGCATGCATATCTTTATAATTTACTGCTTCATTTGCAAGAGAAGTACTGGAACAATTATTACATCCCACTATGCTTGCGTAATAAATAATAAAAAGCTACACACACACACACACACACACACACACACACACACACACACACACGTGTTCAGGTGTTCTCTGGTGTTTGTTTTGTAATTGATTCCCCTCAGTTACACTAACACACATTTCAAATAATCTGAGCTTGAGACACTGCAGAAGAGACCCTTTACGTGTCGGTGCACCTGCAACAGACAGAGTGAGACAACTCATTGAGTGCTGATGATTTTCAGGTACTTAAGAGTCCTTCTAGATGTCCGG
The DNA here is from genome assembly GCF_057382185.1 of Mchenga conophoros. NCBI lineage: Eukaryota > Metazoa > Chordata > Actinopteri > Cichliformes > Cichlidae > Mchenga > Mchenga conophoros. The sequence continues at coordinate 16,599,779 of NC_140526.1, forward strand.
AGAGACCAGAGAATGCACACACACACACACACACACACACACACACACACACACACACACACACACACGCTTCAATACAGTTAACTACTGAGTACACACTTCAGTGGAGAGGAACGAGGTGGCGTGTGTGTGAGAGAGAGTGAGGCATACAGAGAGATGTAACAAATACTGAAATCTGAAATTTAAATATGCATATTTATATATGCATAACATATAAAGGGAAAAACAATAGAAGGCGCTACTGGGTCACAACAGTTAATTATTGGCTAACATACACAATAGATGTTAAATATATATGGGCCATTATCCTTGTTATGTTTTTTTAGCAATCCATCCTGGTTTGAGCAAAACGAGCAAGTAATCTGTCTTTATAGTGTTCAAATGACAGAACTTTTAACAGAGCCATGGCCTACATACAGTACACTAATACAGGGGGGAGAGGGCAGTGAGAGAAAGACTAAGAGTGGAAATGAGAATGCATATGAAGACAGAGAGAGAGAGAGATAAGTTAAGGAAAAAGCAGAGAGCAGAACAAGTGTGTGAGAGATTGGAACAGAGAGGAACAGGAGGCGCTGCTATGCTATGCAGGGGGAGACAAAGTGAAAGAGAAAATGAAAATGTATTCCCCAGCAGACGCAATTAATCAGGAATGACTTTTCCATCTTGTGCTGCTCGGCTAGTAATGTCTAGCATTAAGTAATGACATCATAACCATGTCTGCCGTGAATTTATAACTTGGATGCGAAGGGAAATCCGCCAAACTGACCTAAAGGCACGGTCACACAGGGCTCTGAAATCTGTTGATATTAATGACTGGACTCAAATATTTCATGCTAGCAGTAAATACTGCATCACACACAGCAGAATCTCACATCTATCTGTCATTTAAAATCTGAGAGGACAGCATGAAAAAAGGGAAATAAAAGCCCATGTGTATATCATATGGAATGGCTTGACAGACCTCAAAATTATGAGTACTATAAAAGTGGTGTTGCATTGGTCGCCCAGTTGTGTTTTACCACCCATTTGTATGCAAGGATAAATGTCATGTCTAGTGTAGTTTTTAAGCTGTTCTTCAGAACCACCATGTTAATGGTAATGCTGAGTAACAGAGACCACTCAATTCATCTTTTTAATAGTGTTTTGCCTGAATAAATGAAATAAATCTAAATAAAGTTCTGCTGCATGCCATTAAAACCCCAAATACATCATATAGCTATCAGCTGCAACAAACTATGACACCCTCAATTTGCATCATGTCTTAAACTTTGCATTCGGCTGCTGCGGAGTTTTTAATGCAGCCACGTTTGGCACAGCAGTTTATTGCTGTTTTCCTGCACCTTGTGGTGCAGACGCCTCGCTGTGGTGGGAGCTGAGGGTTATTTCATAACACAGGATTACTCAGCCAGCCAGCTCTAAAAATAAGCATGAAATGAACCTTTCAAATGGAGTTCATAATGAAAGATCTGTCGGCGTGACTACAAGACACCCATGAAAACTAATATCCAAATTTAATTTGACAGATTATTCAGTACATCAACAGCTATGGTACATTTTTTAACCAATTCCAGTAAAGTTCATAATTTCCACTGCTTCCCGTTCATTTGTCCCATTAGTGGCCGTGCAATGCATGCTGGTAGCGGCGGCTCAAATAGCAGTCCGCCACATTGGCTGCTTCATTCTTCATGCTTCTTCTAGAAATGAACAAACTTCTTTTCACAAATGCAAGGGCAATTTAGGAAATGTTTTTAGTTGAGTGACGCATTCCCACAAAAGACGTGCTCTAAGTGTTAAAGTGCGTGTTACCAAATGAGATTGAGAAGTTCTTTTTTTGTGCCTTCTGCAGCCCTGATCCTCCGGCACAGCATCAGCACTCCTTGAACTGGGATGCTGAGGGTTTTTTCATCTAGTTCCTTAGCTGGTCTGTGTAAACTATTCCTCACTGCACGATTCCCCATAGCTATGAAACTTAAATAACCCAGATAAAAGTAATATGGTAATTACTAAACCAGGTAGGGAGAATCACTTTTTGATGACAGTGCAGGGTGAGCTGGTAAGAACTGGTCTGAATTCAGTGATTTACTCAAAGGCACGAGTTTGAATAACTATCTCATATCGAATGAGTGTCAATCGTGTATACCCTGCAGCTTCGAATCTGCTGGTCTGGTGAAGCCACACGATGAATTTAAAGGCTAATGGGTCTGTCAGTGCGGCACGTTTGCTGTTTTATTATTTCCGCTTTGCCTCTCTGTTAGCATGACATTTTCTATAAGCTGTAGGCTAATAGCTGGCTAGCAGGCTAACATTAAACAGGCTAATGTGTCTGTTAATGTTACATTAGTGTTATTTCAGTTTTTTCTCTCACTTAGTTCCATGGTTTAAGGGCAAAGTGTGTGCATGTTTGACACTGGGAGAGCGTACCTACACTCCGTGTGTGTGTATGTGCGTGTGTGTGGGGTGGTTGCGCGTGTGTCGGGTATTTATGAGTGTGTGTGGATGTGCATTCTACATATGGAGCCAATGAGTTACATTTCCATTTCAAAGCGACGAGTCAGCAGCAGCAGAAGCCACTTTCATCCATTAATGTGATTTTAGGGAGAGAGCGAGACAGTGAGACACACACGCACACGTACACACACACACACACACACGACCCACACGGGGAACGACATAGAGCCACAATGATAATTACTCTCCAGGTTGGCAAAGGGTTCAGATTGTTTATTAGTGTCTCTGTCTCTGTGTTCCTCTCTTCCTGACAACCACCTCCCATCTCCCTGTCGTCCCTTGTTTTTTCCTCAAATTATCTGTACCCCACTCATCTACTGAAAAGTCCAGTGTTTTAATGCCGCTGTCAGTCACATTAACAGGGTCGCTGAGTGTTGCAGTATCATTCTCTGTGAAAATTTAAAAAGTGTGCAGAGGATGAAATGTTTTGAAGAATAAAGCGTCCGTGTGCGAAAGTGTTTGTCTTTGCCTTGAAGAGAAAAATGCTTAGTTAGGGTTACAGCCGCGTGTGTTAGGGGGATCAGTGAGGGGATTACGTTCTACTTGAGTGCCCTTTTGTGTGTAAATGTCCGTGTGTAAGCTAAAAGAATGCATGTGCCACTGTGTTTAGACATCATTTGGTGTATACAGCTTTTCTGAGTGCAACCATGCGAGAGCAGTACAAGCTGTGTGTCATATTAGTTTAGTATTGTGAGTTGAAGTGAATGTGTTAGTTCTGAATTTGTTTATGCATGTACGTTAGCTTGCACGAGTGTTTATATTTGCTTCTATGAGTGCGCCCATGTGAAGGAATTTGTGTTTATGCACTTACGTCTGGAAGTTTGCGTGCGCAGATGAGCGCAGGAATAGTACAGCGTGCAAATGTAAACTATGGAGCTGTAGATAAGAAGGTGTTTTGAATAATTCTGTGTGTGCTTGCATCGATAACCTGCGTCTTTGTGTGTGAACTTGTGTTTAGACATTTTCCACTCAGCGTGTGTGTGTGTGTGTGCGCATTTGAGAATAAATGCACTAGCCACAGGCTATCGTTGCTCCAGTAGCATCGTTCTTATTCTATCCATTTTTAATGATTGGTAATGGTCGCTAGCAGTGTTGAACCTACTTCATGAGGACGCAGCAAAAAATGGTCCCGTGGTACACGAAGAGAACAGGACGGAGGAGGTAGAAGAAGGGAGGTTGGAAACTAGTTCTGAAAGGAGAGGAGAGAAGCTTGGAGGTTTTTTTTAATAGATGTTAGCTTCTGGAAACGAACATCACAGGGGGTACTGTTGAAAAGGTCCCACGATACAGTGGGATGCCGCAGTACGGCCCTGCAGGAGGGACGGTGGGTGAGGAAGAGTGAGGGAGGAGGTGAGAAACAGGCCAGAAGGCTTACTGACTGACTGTTTGATTTACTGACTAAATGATGAACTGCTTGTAAACTGACTGACTGACTTGCTGGTTGATTGGTTGTGTTACAGGCAGGCTATGTGACTGACTGGCGCAATTGCTGATTTGTTGAAGACTTTTTACAAGGTATCTTTGTAACAGCAGAGCAGGAGAGAAGAGAAAGACCTCTTAACTGTGCTTAAATACCAGAAAACAAGGGTTGAAATAAGTTTCCAGAGTCCAAAGGCCAAACCAAGTTCTTAGCACATAATGGCTGTTTAATTGTTGCTTGTTAAATTTAGATTTTATTTGTTTCAATTAACCACCACAAAGTGCTTTATTACCAATGCTTCCTTGCGCCATCCTTGAAGGAAATTGCAGGATTGCAGCCACCAAAAATGTCGTTGAATCAAATAAAACAAAATTGAATCAAATTAAACTGGTAGCACTGTGGAAACATTGGAAACAATTTCTCAGTTCAGGTTAAGAAAAAGATTAAAAAGGCTTACGACTGATGTTCTGAGGTTTTCATGCTATGCTGACATCCGAAAGTGTAAACTGAGCATTATTGCCCTGTCAGCTGGAGAGGAAAGGCAAAGAGAGGAGTGGGGAAGTGCAGAAAAATGGAAAAGAGTGGGAGGAAAAGAGTGAGTGAGGAAAGCAGGGAGGGGGTTAAGGAGAAAATGGTTGAATGAGGAGAGGGGAAATAGGAGGAGGAGGGAAGGCCTTAAGCAGTGTGATAAGGAAATAATAAAGGGAAGGTTGTAAAATGCTCCAAGACTCCAACTGTAGCAATATCAGCTACACACATACAGACACATGCACACACACACCGTGTACTCCTGTATTTGTGGGGACCCCGGGCCCTCAACTTAACCATTAGCTTATCGTTAACCATTACCACTGAATCCCTGAATGTACAGTTCATGATAAATATAGACGAATACTGTAAATGTTGATGCCTTTAAGGGAAAAGTAGGCTACTGCATAAAAGGATGTAATACCATACTTTCTTTGAGCTGCGTCACACTTGAATGTTGAGTCATCAAGCAGGTGAAAGTATTGTAGCAGGAGACACTTGCTGATGCTATGAACAGTTTCAAGACTCACTTGACCAATAATGTGTGAGTTCATATCCTAAATTTAGTTTTGTAATAAAGTGCTGTGATGCCTGTTTCACTTGTGTGTTACTTTTTCTTTTACTTGTTCTTTTAATTATTTGACTTTCTTAAATTGTGTTTTTTATTTATATCTTTTGTATTTTTATCATATAGTTCCAATGCATAAACGTTGTGTCAGCTTTTAAGGTGCTTTATACATAAAGATGGGTGGATGGATGGTGTTGTGATTAGATCTGATCGTTTTGGATGTGTGACGTGGTTTCCTGTCTTTACACAGCTGAGGAAGAGTATTTAGTTTAAGTTAGCAATGGAACACCCGAGCTAAGTAACCAGTGTTATGCTTAAGCGTGGTTGTCCAGATGTTTATTAAGTAAGATTAATTAAGGGTTTTCTATCAGACAAAAGGAATATTTTAATGAAGTGAACACACTGATTCAGATGGATAATTGCCATAAGGACTTGTTATCACTGGAAGAGGGTGCATCAGCTCTACAAGGAATAGAGGAGCTAGATAGTTAGTGGATTGTGGAATTTTAGTGCTTTGTTACATCTCACATTAAGAACATTATTTGGAAAGTGTTTGGGTCATAACTGAACTTATTTTTTAAATTGGTTCATGAAATTAAAATAAATTCAGTCGTAGACATTTCAAGTTTACTTTTTACATGAATGGTTTTTAAGCTCCACAGTTCCAGCTTGCTTTAACCAGCCATTAATAACATTAAGCAACATAAGTTCAGTAATGACACAGGAGCTACTGTACTGTGGACTGCAAATACTACTTAACTACTACTACTACTAATAATAATACATTTTATTTAAAAGCGCCTTTCAAAACACCCAAGAACACTGTACAGAGCAAATAAGACAGGCATAAAAGCAGGAAATAAACACAATAATAAAAGAAAGTTTAAGGGCATGGAGAAGTAATCTAGAGTAGGCTATCTTGAAGAGGTGGGTTTTGAGGGTGGACTTAAAAAGGGGGAATGAAGGGATGTTTCTGAGGTCAGGGGGAAGGGAATTCCAAAGTCGAAGGGCAGAGTGACTAACAGCCCTGCCCCCCATGGTAATAAGATGAAAGGAAGGAACAGAAAGAAGGAGAGAAGAGGAGGATCTGAGGCACCAGGATGGGATGGAGATCTGTACCAAATCAGAGATGTATGATGTGGAGAGAGAATGAATAGCCTTAAATGTATAGAGGAGTATTTTAAAATTAATGCGAAAATTAATGCTTGTCGATTTCTGGCTGCTTCCTTTAGGGCTCACAGTAACAGATAATATGCCTCCATCTAACTCAGTACGGAAACCCCATTCTTGATGATCTGGAAGTTTGACTTGGTGAAAAGTTTTTACCAGATGCCCTTCCTGGTGTAACACTCTCCATGTATCTGGGCTTGGGACCAGCACTAGGAGTGTACTGGCTTGTGGCCCAGTGGCTGGGTTAAATGAAGCTCATCTGCCGTGACACTGTTTCACAATGCCGTGACCCGGATTCGGACCAGGGTTAGCTGTGGCCACACTGCAGAATACTAAGCACTTTACAATTACAGCCAGCTATGATGAGCTGACTCTGAATGTTTGTGTCATGATATATATCTAATGATGTGTTATTAGATGCAAGTTCTTTAAGATATCGTCAAATCCTTGGTAATGATTACAGTGAGGAGACTAAAATAAAGTACAGTGGCTCGTTATGATATTAAATTGTAAGGCTCAACTTCTATACAGCCCAGTATTGTAATAGTTTTAGAGTAATTACTGTAGAACAGTTTCATGCCAGACCGTCTTCATCCCCGGGGTGTCAATTAGGGCCGTTTCGTCAAAACTGCTGGTGCTCATTTACACACAACTGGGTTATGGCATAAGAGTTCTTGGCTCCAACTTTCTTCACTTGTCAACATGGAGTGTTACTCCTGTGAAGGGGCTTGTTTTAACCCAAATCATGTTTTTTTTCCTAAACATAACCAACAAAGTAGCTTTTACATCCTAAACATGCCTAAAATGAAATTCAAAGTATGTAGGGAAAAAAACACCCACAAGGTCCCAATGGGACATGAACCACAGTCCTGACTGATAACCCTGCAAACTGTGCTTCCACCACCTCTCCAGCCTCCTGTTGTAGGTCTCTGAAAAGGAGCCATTATCTTTCAGTTGCTGATATAGCTGCAGCATCAAAGGACAGATGTAGCGTCTGAGAAAGTGCACTGGGATTAGAATGCATGGTTTATCTGATGTAGCTACTATGAATGTGTTGTAACATACCAGAGAAATATTACGGGCACTTCTATCACGGTCCCTGGGTTTAGGGTTTAGCGAGTTCATGGTCCCTCTTTCTTTTGAGTATGATTCATGTTTGAGTTTCGCTCTTTTTGAAATGTAGGGTTGTATACACTCTTTCTGCTGTTTTGTTTATTATCCCTCCCCTTTATCCTCTGCATGTGTTTAGTCTGTTCTTTGAGTTTTGCATTTAATTTTTTGCTCCTTGGGTTCTTTATGTGCTCAGTTGTTCACTTTTATAGTTGTAGCCTTGAAGCTTTTAGTGCTTTTAGTTTTTGAGTCTGCATCTTGTTTAGTTTCCCATAATATTTTGATGCCTAGTTTCTCTGCATTTAGGTTTATATGTGTTTAGTTCCCCTCCTGTTTAACTTCCCTTGTTTTGTGTATATATTGGCTCAGCCTTCCTTTGTGCTTTGTTGTATTGTCCACTTAACTGTGAATTCCCCCGTGGTTCCCGAGCTTGTGTTTCAAGTGATTTCTGGATTTCCTGGCTTTTCTTTTCGTGTATTCTTGGACTTGGACTTTGTAATCCTTCAGACTTACGGTATCAGCATTAAATACTCACTTTCAGTTTGGCTTATATTTTCTGTCTCCTGCTCTTGACTCCTTAAAATTAATTTGCTGATTATAACAGTCTCTACTTAACTCTTTACCTCTTCAAAGGCTACTAGGAGTAACCTTTGAAGCTATTTTCTGTTATATTTCTGGCCTGCTTATCAAACAAAATAAAGAAGTTAGTGAGGGTGGTCTCCAGATCTTGGAAAATCCTGTTCTAACGGTAGTCAAACCACATCTTTATTGATATATACTGTGGTGTCAAAACATGTCATTAAGAGTACAGGAGAGGTCATCAAATGCTGTCTTTATAGAAGAAAAAGTTAAACACCCCTTTAAGGTGAAGTTCTGTATTTTGGTTGCTCTAAAAGTTGTCAAACATTGCGTGTATAGTACACACACAGAGATCTGTATGAAAATTGATGTTGCAGTGTCCTTTACAGGCCATTAAATCTGAACAATGGCATTTGCTTACTTCATGTCTGACAAACCACAGCTGAATTACCGGGCTTTTTTGCCTGTCATCCTGCCTGTTTGTTTGCCTTTAAATCAAGCAAACAAACCATCCTACATTTAAGGAGTCCAGAGCCAGAAATCTTTTCCCAATGTTGGAATCCATAGAGAAAGCAAAGCCGAGGAGAAAGAGGATGAAAAATAATGCAGGGTGATGGATAATAAGCAAATCCCAGTTGCCTTGTTTTTATTGTCGAACTTTTTTTTTTGGTGTTTTTGAAGTCAAATTTGTTCTAATTCTGCCAAAACTTACCAGCAAAGACATTATCAAACCCCTTTAGCATGTTAGACAATAAGCTGCCTCTATAACGAGTTTCAAGTAATGCTTCCTGAATGTCAAGGAGCAAGCAATTCTCTCGACTCTCTTTCTCTCACCCCATTTTCTTCCCTTTTCTTTCCACTCATCCCTTATCTCATCTCTTGTTTCATCCCTCTGCCCTTTTCTCCCTCCTCATGTCTTTCCCCCTTCTTTCATCCATGACTCTGATTCTTATCTCTACATTTCATCCTTTGCTTTGTGTATCGTTTGTCTGCTTTTTCTTCTCCCTGTCACTCAGTCTTCTGAATTTTCTTCTTCCCTTTGACTCCACTCTCTCCTCACTTGCATACTTCTCCTTCTCCAGCTATTCCCTCAATGTCTGTCCTCCCTTTCTTCTTCCATCTCTCTCTCTCCTCCTCTCTCTGTCCCTCTCGGCCCTCACTTTCTCACCAACTTCCTCTACCTCGTTCCTTCTCACTCTGCTTTCCATTTCCTTGTGATGTCTCTTACCCCTGCTCTCTCTCTGCCCTTTTGAGTTCTTTGATTAGGTTGTTGGCATTTTCATTGAGATGTCTATATGACCACTGAAATAACTCACAGTCTCATCTGCTCTCTATCTATTTCTCCACCTGCTGTCTCTTCATTTTCTTTAACATCTGCTCATTTCCTCCCTCTCTCGTCACTGATTTTTGTTTTCTCTTTTTATCCTCTTCCTGTGCTACTTTCTGCCTCTCCCAGTTTCTACTTTCGCTCTCTCTCTCTTTGCCTCAGTACCTCTTTCTTATATTTGCTCTCATTTCCCCCTCTCAATTTCCTCTGCCGCTTCCGTAGATCATTTGTCTAAATGTCAGAAGGCCACATCACCCACTGTTGGTATTATAAACAGCTTTCTGGTCAGTAACACAGAAACAGAGACACGGGGAGCAAAAGAGTGAGGTGAGGTGAGTGTGCGGCGCTGGTGGTGGGATTACGCTGACGCTGCAGTTTTCCTATGTTTCTCGCCGTAAAGAAAAAGAAAAAGATATTTGTAAATAGAGTGAACAGGTTTAAAAATTAGGTGGGGTGCCAGGTGGGCGTAAGAGGAGGCAGAGTGAGAGCTTATAGAGAAGAAAAATTAGATAAGAGGAGTGAAAGGAGAAGACTGGGGAGAGGCGAGAAGAAAAAAGCAGGAGGAGAACGAGCAAAAGAGAAAACGAGAGGGAGAGCCTGCGTGTCTACATGCCTCTAATCTGTTGATGGTTGAGGAGAAGCAGACAATAAGCCATTATCTCTCCAAGACTTAGCTACAGCCGTATGGCACTGCATACCGCCAGCGCCAAAGCAGCTTACGGCACAGTTACTTTCCCACATAAAGTAACAGGATAGCGTATCAAGACATCGTATAAATAAGGAACATGATAATATATCAATACCCACAGCTCAACAGTGATAATGATAGAGTAAATCCAATAGGTAAGAGAGTGAGCTAACGCTCAAGAGTCTAATGAGGAAAGAAGCGTATGTCCCATGATGATAAATGTGCGTATGGTAAAGGAAAACGAATAATTAATGTCAGCATTAGATTCACTGAACAAGTCAAGAAGAATGATCAAATTAAAGCTACACATTGTTGACAACTACCACATCTAAACATGTAGACAGATTAACTCCAATTAAACTGTTGCTATAAAGAGATTGGTCCCCTGGTAACATCTGGTTGCTAGGGAAAATGTGTATTCCCTGACCAGTTGGCAAGCGGTTGCTGGCAGTCACTATTTGAAATTGGCTGTTAGGGGTATATGGCACTTCACCAAAAATCTCAGTGCTTTAGTTGCTAGCAGTGTGCTGACGTCACTTGTAGTTTGCATAGAAAATGTTGGGTAACATAGACGAAGACAGTACACTTTCAAATTAAATATTTGTCATTACTACTGCAAATGACATATTTCAAAAGGTACAACTTTCACTTCTAGTTTGCATCAGTTTTTGCAGTTTCACTACTGTTTCGAGAGTACTTGGGGACAGTTAGCAGAATAATCGGTGTCCCTACAAAGCAGTTACCAGATGCAGCATCCTTTTTGTGATGTTTTTCACTTGGTGACAGCCAGCAACCTTTAGCAACTACTTGCAAAAAAAAAAAAAATCATACATAATTTATTATTTAATATTTATATCCCGCCATTCCAATCAGCTGGACATATCATTTTAATGAACTGGAAACAACACAAATCAGACTGTTTCTTTATGAGACCCGGCATACAGATGAACAGACAGAAGTGATGGGCTTGAAGTACCCTCCATTTGGTTTTTGTTTTCCAGTGTTGCACATCAGACTTTAATGTGCTTAATGTTGTGCATCAAGAGCCATAAACCTTAGTTTCCCCTGTATTACCATTAATATTTAATTGTGAACTTGATGCACCTCCATATGCAGTTAAACCTGAGTGATTAAAAAGTTAATGTACTTCCTACGGTTATAATGTTTGTGTTTGGTGCTGTGTGGAGACATTTGATATCTGCAGTGGCGTTTTAGATATTTTATTTGTGGTATCCCCGGAGGTTTTGGGGGACATTAGTTAAAGTCGTTGCAACATTTAGTCCTGATGATATGGGCTGTGTAACACTGAATATTGAATAAGATAACTTACCTTTGTATCCATACTGGTCGTCGTGCAGATGAGTGAGAAGCACTGACGAAATGGTGTGTTGTACAAATGCAATTGCCAAAATTACTGTAAGCTGCTCTTTAAAAAGCAAAGCCATCCTTCCAGTTTGTTGCTCTGCCATTTTCCTCAGTAAGTGGGAGTGCAGAGAGAGGTGAGGCTACAGTACAAAATGAAACATTTAAAGCTTCACAAAGGTGACATTAAATTGCACAGGTGTTCTTTGATATTGTGTCCATCCTCTTTAAGAATGCATGCATTTCGCGGTGATCAAAAAAGGATAAATGTCTCATAAATATACATGAAAAATCCACATTTACTGTCTTATAATCTCTTTCAGGCTGTCTTCCTGGCTCTAGAAACAGGAGGAAGGCCAGATTTGACACCAGTGCTGTTAAAAAGCTGACGTCACTGCACTGACTAAGACAGAGAACACAGAGAGGTGTCACATAGCCAACCTGCTCCTCTCCTCTCCTCTATCCCCTCCCTGTCTTTTCTTCCATCCTTTCCCTCTCTTTTCTTCTCTCCCTCCTTCCTCCTTTCCTAATTGCACCAGGCACTTTGTGGCATCCAGTAGCCTGCTGGTGTGGAGTTGTTTAGGGGACATGAAGAGCTTTCTAAATGATGGCTAAATTTAACTAAATGACTTCCTCCACTCAGATCTAATATAATGTCCTCCCTTGCTCCTCTCTCACTGCCTCATCCTTTTTAGCCGTTGTCCTTTTCTCCTCCTCCCTCTCGCTCTCTCTGTCCTAAAGTGTGATTCTATTTTTCAATTTCCCTCCCAGCTACCGAATGCCTCTCCTATTTACCTTTTTACATCTCATTCTTGCTCCTGATCCCATCACTCCTTTCTGCCTTCACTTCCGTTCCACTAATCGTTTTGTTTCTTCTACGTTCTCCTAGCTTAAAAGGGTTAGATTGCTCTCTGTTTGAAGTCTTAATAAGGGGGCTCTGGTTGAATTTTCTTTTATTATTTCAGGTAAGACGGCTGCCAGTTGTCAGTCTGCATGTCTGATCGATCCACTTTGTCCCCATTTCTGCAATAATGTGCCTTTGACTGGAAGCAGACTAATTAGATGATAGATTCTTTACCTGTGAATTATGGTCAGTAAATTGGAAAGGGATAATTGCTTGTAGATCAGCAGTCAATTGTGACTCAGACAGCCAACCAAAGAGCCTTTTTGTGGTACTCTATTCATCCACTAACCTCACTGCAATATCCCCTAATTACCTAATTTATTTGTATAAGGGATATTAATCATTAGATTACCAAGTATATTACATAACCATATAATTTTGTCATAATATGAAGTAATATAATGTTATGTTGAGGCACTAAATCATATTTCCTAATGTAATGTAAACCAATTACCATATTTAAAGTTTTTGGATTTAGTTTTTGATAGTTTCATATATTATAATGGCTCAAGATAATATAATGATACTCTTCTTTCATAATATAGTATAATAAATTACAATATAATATAATATAATATAAAACAGTGTGTTGCCAATGGGAAATAGCACATTATTTGTGTGAAGAGGTGATCCATTCTAATCAGACCCATTTATATTGTAGCATATATTACCAATCCAGAAAGCACTTTAATTATATTGAATCACCTCCACTCAACAGACACCCTGGAAAATCCAGGTGCATTTACCGTGCTTGTGAAAAAGTATCTCCGGTTCTGATGTTGAAAGTTTACAGATTTCACTGCCAGCTCTGCTCTGCTTTCGTATATCTGGAAAAAAAAAAAAAGGAGGCATAGAAGTAATAATTCTGTGAAATAAATGGAAATTGTGAAGCTCCCATATATCTTACAGGTTGATTCGTGCATCTGTTACATACAGTAAGCCACAATGCTTCACAAGGGAATCAATCTGCGCACCCCGGCCCAGCAAGCTATTTTCTGTTCTCACAGTCTGCTCTGTCAACATGACTGATATGTTAATCACAGTATTATTTGTGGCTGGACGTGGAAATCATTTATCAATACATCACATCTACAACGTCATTTAAAATGTGTGACATGTTTCCTTGTTTTAATAAAACACCGCATAACAACTTAGATTGCTTCCTACTGGATCCTATTAGTAATCCGTGTTTAAGACGACTGAGATCAGCCATTTGAATATTCTATATTTTTTAACTGGCCGTACGCTACACTGTCGTGTGAAGCCGTGTAACACTCATTAACAAAGCTGAGGACGTTTAGCCTTTGAAGTCATCATGTCACATGTATCAGGAAAACAGAAAGAAACATCACAAAATATATCATGAAGGCGCCAGCTCATAATGTTTGCTCAAAACATCTTTTAACTAGCCTCCACCTTACATACTCATGCACCGTGTCGCCGTCTCCTCCTTAGAATATGAATGGATATCAAACATATTGGTTGCTGGCTGTCACTAAACATAAAAGTATTACTTGAGACTACGTGGCCTTTTCCCAGCATGATTATTACACTAAATTTGGCATTTTATAGATGTGGTGATAAATTTTACCATAAAACAGAAGATGAATACAGTCATTAACACAGCTCTTAGTCTTAAATGTCACATCTGAGGAGACCATAGCTGCACTTCCACTTCATATTTGCATGCTAATGTACTTATATTGTCATACACTACACTATAGAGGTTTCACAAATACACCCCACTTTTTTTTCCAGGTTCCACATCTTCAGTAGTCATGGTTGAACATGACACAGGAAGCGCACATGTGACAGCATCGCTAAAAGCACAAGTTAAAGATATGACTTAAATCATGGTAACTCGGTGACGAAGTTTTTTACTTTTTCTCTCAGTGTGCTGTTCCCATTGGGCAACAAATCACAAGAATAACACAGGGCATGTAAACTTATTCCCAGGTGCTGCTGCTGCTTCTCAATGATTAGACCTAGCAGGAGGTGTATTTACAGCAGAAATAAATTTATTTAAAAAAAGAATAAAGCCACATAAAGGTTATAAAGCGCTACTAAATATAGTGACAAACTGGCAAAGTTGGCAAGGTCAACTACAGTGTGATCATCACTGCTGTCAGTGAAAGGGATGTCAGGCATCCAAGTTGAAATGGTATATATTTAATTCATACTTGCCTTTCAAGAGTCTGATCTTTTGCCTGTCTTTGTGTGTGTGTGTCTTTAGTTCAAGCGTACATAATTTTTAAGGCCACATGATTTGAAAATTGTCACATATCGGTCAAGATAAAAGACTAGCACTGCAAACATACCGTACCTGTGCATACCTCATAATACATGGAAAGTAAGTCTGCGAGTCTGTCCATTGCAAGAGTAGCAGACCATGACAGTTTACTTTGTTCTTGTCATCTAACCCTCATTGCCTGCTCTTTCTTCCACTTTAGAAAGATATTATATAATGAAATAGTCAAAGACCTCTGGCCAGCTGCACAGCTACTCCAAATAAAACTGTCAGTGGCCATATGCAGTATTTTCGATTCCCACCATTCCTTTCTTTTTAATTCCATTGGTGTCGCGATATTGCCGAGGATAACCTCCCTTACTTTCAAAATACTCTGGATGTTTTGTATATCACTAGAGCCGCACTCAGCCCGAGATATGATGCTTCTCAGAGCATAGATGTGAACTGTAAAGTCACTGCATACAAAACAGCAATGACATAATCACAAAATAACCACTGATGCATGAGTCAAAACAACTGTGCACCCACTGCTTTTTTTGGCACTTAAACCACCACTGATTTTATCTAATACACATTTTTTGCTAGTTTGTCTTTCAACACATCACAGCTCCTTTGTAATATGTAATCAACATTTTCTCATTGATGACTATGAGATAATGACAGGGACCCATTATACTCATTGCCCCATTTGAATGGCAATAGGCCAAATTATCTACGTAACACTCGGCCTTAGTGTGGCCCTTCAGTCTGATACCAGCTTTTTTAGCACCTCTGCTTTAATCAAACTTTCTTGTGATTGGCTGTTGCTTACAAACATAAAGTTTGAACAGCAAGTGGGAGGGGCTTACGTGTTTACAGCTAGAGCTGTGTGGCTGAGGTGACCAGCTAAGTTTAAAGCCTTAAATCTTAAACCTTTAATTCACCTGTCCACAAATTCCTGCCATATAACCTGTTAATTAGAGACCTTACTAATGTGTTGACTGCATATAGAAAAATGATATGCCCATTGGACTGTAGAGATGGATATTGACAGGATGTTATTGATACTTATTCATTATAGATTATGCTTACTGGTTCCTGGTCATTGAAGAATGTCAGCCTTCAGTGAATTTCAACCAGTAAATGATGTCTGAACGTGATCACGATGTCGAAAAAAAGTTTGACTCAGGTGTTCAAGAGCTCTGGCGCCAAGAGTTTCCACCGAGTTGTTTTGGAATACACACCTGCCATAAAAAGATGGGGGTGTTGATTAAAAAAGGAACTGAAAAGCGTGGAGGCATAAGATTCAGAAGGATTGGACAATTTAAAACTGGTCTTCAACTGGAACCGTTTTTGAATCCTTTCCAATTTACTGTGTCGTATGAGGTGCTGTCCAACCCGTTCCAAGTGGCCACACCTTACAGGCAGGGCAGAAAGCATGGAGTTATAGTTTCCCCCTGGCTGAATCACACTGCATGTATGATCGGCGCCTTTCCATTTCTGTCTCCTGTGCACATCGTTGTATTATCAACACGATGAATCATATCAGGATCCTTCTTAACAGGCTCTCCTCTAAGGAATTTATGGTGTTGTGCAAAATTGACAGAACTACTTGTGTGAAGAAATGAAAAAAAAAGAGACTTTCACACCTCTGGACCCTTACCAAATGCTGTTTTACAGGGCTGAATGGGATTTCAAGAGTGGGAGGATTGTTGAATTCAGGCCTCCATTTTTTTAGTCATAAATTGGATATTGCTGTCAGAAAGGAAAGCATTGTTTTAAAATGCTTTAACAATCTTCTGCAACTCTAAACTGAACTGAAACTGAAGGAGTAGTCACAGTGGAGTTAAACTTTTTGTTCTGTTAACCCTCTCAAGGCAGGCGTTGCAGATTTGCAACAGTTAAAAACACAACCTGATTACCCCACATACATATTTTACGAGTTTTTTTTTTACTCAGAAGTACCACTGCAGGACTTGGTTGTGCATTAGCAACAAAAAGTTTAATTTGAGCCTGAGAGGGTTAAATGTTTTGTCAGATTTTGTGCAACATTTTTGAAGCAGATGCATTTCTCCCCCAAAAAACGAAGAGGCTGTAACTCTCCTAAAACCTTTCATACGCATGTCAGAATGAAGCTTTGGTATCACCGAATAATCATCTCATATGAAAAGTTATTTGGCATTCTGTAAACCACAGTGGTTAAAGTATTCATATACTTTTTTTCAGAATGACTGTGGGCTGTAAAAGTTTGATTTGTTTTCTTCTTAAAATCTTTTCCTCTGTGGTTTCTCTAACACTAAAAGCTCGCTGTAGCAGACTGTAATTTTTCATGGGGATGGATGGATGGAGCAGAGGAGAGCAGAAGGTTTTCCCTTTTATTCTGTGCAGCAAAAGAGCTCCTATAATTGCATGTAATGTGTGTGTGTGTGTGTGTGTGTGTGTGCGTGTGTGTGTGTGTGTGCGTTGGAAGGGGGGGTCACACAACACAGTAAATTACAGTAAAAAAACACTGAACATAATTAAGACATTTAGAATGTCACTGATAAAAAACCAACAATGAAAAAAAAAACACAGGACTGCGATGTGTGATAGTACATTAAACACTAAAATAGTGGGAATTACAAAACATCCTGGACATCCTGTCACCTTTGTCCATTTGTCCATTTTGTTTTGTTTTTCGTTACCCATGACGCTTGCTGGCAGTTTAACAGAGGAAGAAGTATACCAACCATCTTCTGCACTCTCTCCCCCTCTGTACTTTGTTGTCTTCCCCTTCCTGAATTGCCACACATCTCCATTCTTTCCCGTAATTTCACTGAGAAGGTTTTGTTTTTCCCGTCTTTGCAAATTATTGCAATCAAGCTCTACAAATATATTTGTACAATACTAACACTCACGACTTACTCCTCCGGACTTGCCAGATTTTGAATTTGATGGACTAGTTTGCATGCGATGACTAACACAATGAAATAATTCCAGCATTATTTTTACTGTTTATTTTACTATTCAGCTGAGAAACTTGATCACAAAGGCATACACAACCTGATCCGTCTTCAAATTGAAGGCAGTTACGCTGAGTCATTTGACTAGATGTGCTAATAATCATTGTATTATGTGAAAGTAACAAAATGTTGTGAAAGATTTCACATATTGTTTTGACAGGTTCAACTGACATTTGAGTAGTGAGCCAAAGCAACCGAGAAAAACTATAATTTTCTTCTCTCTTTTGAAAAGTTGAAATACGAGGCTTAAGTTCAGAGGGAATCTGTCGTATATTCACTACTGACGACGTCTGTCTTTCTCAGCGCTACGGGACCGAAGACTCGCCTGAACTCAGATGGCTATTCCAACCTTGTTGTTTCAGAAAGCAGCTTCATAGTCATTTCTATCCAGGATGCTAAATATGGATGTGGTGTGATAGTTATGCATGTGACATGTTCTGTCACGGTTATCTTACCAGCCTACACCTCCTGGGCCCACGCATGACAGCATCAGTAATGGCTTCTCAATTGTTCTGCTCCATATCTCAAGGATTAAGGGTACATCTTCTGGTTTCTAATTGATAGCATTACCATAGTAACACCAGATGCCTTAGATGCTAAACATTGGAAATTCAATAGAGAGAGATCATCCATCTTGTGTTGTCATGAATACCTCTTCTCTTCTCTTCTCTTCTCTCGTCTTCTCTTCTCTTCTCTTCTCTTCTCACAGCTAACTTGTCATCCTTATCAGTTATTTACTAACTCAGCGGCATTAATTCTGAAAACTGACATAAAACAAATTCAACTACTTCTCAGGTCTATTTAAGAACATCTCAGTGAATGTTAGTAGACTTGATTAATTAACATGGGATGGCCGCGTCATGAGCACTGCCTCTTTTCTCTGTTCGTAAATGAAACTGTAGCAGCATGCGGGAGGATATTTCACGGCACTCTGAACCATGATGATAAGGCAATTTTAAGTTGGTCCAATTTTTTTCTTGTAATTCACTAGAGTAAGTTTGTTATGGATGTAATTCAATGTAAGAGATTGGATTACTGTCTGTATTTGAGTGGATTGCTTTACTGATTATACAGTTAAACAGGAAAATCGATTACATTTCAGCATTCCCTGAGTTTTACAGATGGACAGTCATTATATTCTGGAATATGAGCGTAACAGTACCTGGGATGTTTTTATACAACGTAGCCACTGCAGCACTATGATAAAAAGCTCACTTGGATGTAAAATGCTGCTTATACAGTTGGCAAGAGCATCATGTTGCTAGCCTACTTTTGGTGAATCCTCACATCATAAGATTAGTGATCTGATTTTATGCTTCTCTCCTCCTCTCTTGTGAAAACTAAATTATGTATTGTGATACTTCTTGTTAAGGCACAGCTAACGGGTTGGCTGGACAATGGGACTAATGCAGTAACTCTATAGATTTAAATTCACTGCTCTACAAGGGGACATTTGAAGGAATATGTCCAGTTTGTCGTGTGTTTCTGCCTGATTCTGTTCCAGTTATCAAGACTGTGAGCCAGTCATTTAAAAGAGGATGCACACTCATGCTGTGGATTTTGACCTGGAAGAGTGTAGCATTTGACAAGTACAGTTTATGGAGAGTGTCTCAACTCCTGACTGGTGATTTGTGTCGCCACAGTTTTAATGCCTCTCTCAATAATTCAGCTTGTCACTTAGGTTTCTACAAATACAGATTGTTACACAATTTCGACTTAGAATATACACTGAAATCCTTTTTGCAGCTGTCACAATACACTGCAGCTCAGAATAGATAGCCGCTTTTGGTAAACATTATGATTAAACAAACACTTTGCATCTTCATTTTACATGAAGCGCCACATTCAACTGTCATTTTTCGCTTTGTACCCGGAGCTTTGTTAAGTGTTTTTGGAATTAAGATCAGTGCGGTGCATCTTGGACAACTTTTTGTGGTCTGATGCACAGCTGAGCAATAAGAAACAGAGATGTGTATTGTTGAGTTCTAAGACTCAAAGTGGCAAAGTGCTTGAAAATATGGTGACTACACGGCGTACCTCCCTTTTATATTATGAATTAATGGCAAACTCACATTTTCATGGATCAATTAAAGCCACCTGCAAAAATCTTATTGCTACTTAGCCCCTGTCTAATTTAGATATTATAATGAGGTGTTAGCACATTCAGATCATGATTTCTGTGACTACAGTCCAACCAGTTTATTGAAGTGCTGATATTTTTGACCGATCTAACAGTGTTGGCTTTTATAATGGCCTATAAATAAAAAGTAAAAGTTTAAAAAAAGTAAAAAGTATTGAAGAGACAAAACACCCTTCAACCATATTGTGAGTGTTGTTTTTGCAGAGTTTGTCTATCAGACTGGACAAAACCTCCCTGCTGGCAACATGTGTTTGGAAACACAACAATCAGCTGATCCAACTAAAGTAGAGCGCAAAAGAGTAATTGTACGAAATGAAAGTTAGGGGAATGCATTTATCTTTTGTTTGTCTGAAAGAAAAAACACAATATCAGTTGCCATATCAGATTTTTAAGTTGCCAAATATTGGTATTGGTATCGGCCTGCTATATCTGTTACATAAGGGGATAAAAGTCATAGTTCAGTGGCTACTCTGTTATTTATATTAGCTGTCCATCCAAGCATCTTTTATCAACACCAAGGAAGGAAAGACTAATCATATCTTTTTAAACACTTGGAATGCTTTGCCAAAGTTTATTATTGCACACTTGCACGCCTGAGGCTAGCAATTATTTTCATTATTGATCTAAAAATTATTGTCTTGAAAAATCTATTCATAGTTTGGTCTCTAAAATGTTCAAACAGAGGACAATTCTATTTTTTTTTCCTTGAAGGCAGGCTAATTGTATTAAATTGCTTGTTTTGTTTCCATTAATAAGTAGAACTTCACACTTGAGCTACAAATTGGACATTTAAGTTATTTCTGCTCATAGACTTTTTTAAAAAAAGAGTTATTGATTTACTAAAATTGTTGTGTTCATTGATTTATCCTTTCAGCTTTGTATATTTTTCTTTTACTTTATTGGACAGTAAGCAGTAAAGAGGCATGAGAAAAAGGAAAGTGAGTTGCAAAACAGGAATCAGGTTGGTGTTCCACTATTGATGTTGCAGTTTGCAAGGCTCCAGTTCCACTCTTTATACATGTTATGTACCCAATGCTACATTTTAAGTCGGGGGAATAAATTAAAGCTTTTGTTGGCTGCATTTGGAATAGAAAAACATGCTTAGAAAGCCTAAAAAACAACCTTGTTTATGTGAAAAAATTCACATGTAGCCATCTTTCATCCAGAACCCACTGAATGAGAGAAGCATTGTTCAAATGCAGAGCCAGTCCTTTGTGAACTTGGAACTTCAACTGCAAAGTGTTTTGCCAACAGCTAAGGGGGTCATGAGTGTAAAGTTAAGCTCATCCTTCCAAGGCTTTTATGAGTTGGACATTAGGCAGGCCAGAAAATAGCCTGTGAGACAACACGTTCAGTCTCCCCTCTGACTACCAGGTCTTTCCTTCCAGTGGAAGATTGAGGCATCCAAGAGGAATGAACAGATATAAAACCTAATTTGGTTCTGTACCCAGTAGGATTTTTAATGCAAGGAACTAATATTCATGGGTGCAGGCTCTTTACTCTTGAAATGCAAAAGTCTCTATAGACATACAGGTTTTGTGCACTCAGTTGAAAGCCTCCTGCAGCAGCAGATAGGTTGTTTTGGACGATTTTAGCTGTTTTTTTTTTCTTTTGCTAGACTGTAAAAAATGACAGAGTCTTGGCAAGTTTTATCTTTAAAAATCTGAAAGGCATTTCAGTATATTGAGGTTTGCTTCTATTTTCTACTGCCACGAACAGGTATAAAATTATTAGCTGCTAAACAACAGAGCAGGACTGTGGAACGGAAAGACTGGTAAAGAGAACTGGAGGCCTGTTTTCAGATTGTGTGTGTGTGTGTTGGGTGGGCTAAAAAGATTGACGAAGAAAGATACATTTGGCTGTCTTTCAGACTTGTAGTGACTTGGTCAGAATCATAACAACTCTGAAATCAATGACCAAAAGACAAACATGGGCATCCAGCAGAGAAACAGAAAAGAGAGAGGCAGAGAGTATATTATGGTGACTTTGTCAGAAACTCGGCTGACTGGATAAGTAAGAAAGATAAAAAACAACATTAAAAAAAATAAGAACTAGAATGAAAATATAAACAGCTCCACTTCTGCTTTCACTCACTGAGGATAGTCCCGGCCCAGCAATACATCAGGCTGGAGATGAACTGGAAATACAAATATATGAGAACATTTCTTTTAAACAAAACAGTCAAAATACAATTTGTAGTTGCCCTGCAGTTTTTGAGAGATATCCATGGGGGTGGCTCTTTACTCTTAAAATGCAAAGTCGCTGTTGCAGTTGAGTGGTGTTCTTTTTAAACAATCATGGGCTGGTGTGAAATTAAATGAATATTTCACAGAAAGCATCTCAGTAAGGTGTGTCAGTCATACATGCTGCCAGAATAGCTTTAACATAACTTGGCACTAAGTGTCTTTTACTCTGCTGATGAAGTGGGACACGATTATTCATCATTTCTTCTTTGGGCGTTTTGATGACGTGCTATCTAACACTTCAGCTCACAATGATGGGGATACCATATGATTTAACCCTTTTTCAGACCCATCAAGCCATTCAGTTGGTCCTTTATGGCCTGTGCATGGTGTCATCTTGGAATGCAAAACTCCCGTCAACTGAGAAATGTTTCATCATAGAATAAAAACGTTAATGACTTTGTATTGAATTCTCGTGACTTTTCCTTCTACCGGGACAAGTGAACCCAGCAATGTGACCACACTGCATAACAGATCCACTACATCATTTTAGGGTGTTATTTTGTAGTGTAGTGGTTGAGTGTAGTCAAGTTTTAGCTCAAAAGATCTGCAAAGCATTTCAGTATATTGAGGTTTAATTGTATCTGCGATAAATACACTAAAAATTGTTTGCTAACAAACAACAAACAGAGCAGGATTTAGCAGCAGCAAGAGCATTAAAGAGGGAGTGGATGGCTGCTTTGAGATTCTGTGTGTGTGTGTGTGTGTGTGTGTGTGTGTGTGTGTGTGTGTGTGTGTGTGTGTGTGTGTGCGTGTGTGTGTGTGTGTGTGTGTGTGTGTGTGTGTGTGTGTGCAGGCAGGGCAGGGTATAGAAAGGAGAAGGAGAGACAATTTGGCTCTGTTTCAGTGTTGTTATGATTCTGTGGTCAGAATCATAACAACTCCCAAATCAATGATGAAAATAAATAAACTAATACAATAAAATGGAGAAGCAAGGTGAATGCAGACTGGCAGGCAAAAAGGGAAGAGGCAAAGAGGATATTATAATGACTTTGTCAGAAATGTGAGTAACTAGAAAAATGGAACGCAGCCAAAAAAGAAGAAATAACTCAACCTTTTCTCTCATGAAAGATGTTCTAACCCTGTAATACATCAAAAATATGTAAGTACTAATACTTAAAAATAGAAGCAATGTTTAAACCAATCAATCACTAAATTTCATTGCCCTGATAGTTTGTAAGGGATCACTTAAAATAGCTTCTTCAGCAGCAAGAAAAAAAATGGCGCATGTTAACAGAAAACCTACGCAATCCCTTCTTTGTTCATTGTTTTCTGTTAGCCCAAATATATCTGGGCTGTAGAGACATTAATGGGTCACCTCGGAAACCAGACATGTGACTGTGTTTGTCCATTTCGCAGGTAGATGCTGGGCTGCATCTTCTTTTAACAAAATTGCAATCACTTTGCCTATTAAAGGTCTTTTTTCACTTGGAGGGAATAATGGGCACTCAGCTAGCACTTTACTATGTGTCTCAACCCATTAACTAGCAGCATAGATTTAAAATCCAGCACATTTCAATTACCAGGTGCTTCACGCTGCAACATAACGTATTGGACAGCTTAGCTCACTTACATTTCCCTGAATTTATTAACCAGTCTCGTTCTATAGACAGTTGTTTGGTTTCTGCTCGTCTTGTTAAGTATTTGCTGGGAGCTGTGACATTCAATG
Source organism: Mchenga conophoros (assembly GCF_057382185.1). Lineage (NCBI taxonomy): Eukaryota > Metazoa > Chordata > Actinopteri > Cichliformes > Cichlidae > Mchenga > Mchenga conophoros. The sequence continues at coordinate 16,623,224 of NC_140526.1, forward strand.
AATTGAAGTTTTACACATGATCAAAAACATTTATATATATTTATATACACAAACATATTAATTTAGCTTGCTGTTTAATTGCACACCGATGGTCATTAATATTGGACAATATTTCAAATTTTATTTAAAAATATATTATAATGTTATATATTATAAAATACAGCAAGTTATAGAAAAATACCCATAATCAATACACAATTGATTCATGCCATGGTGTGTGGTCTTTCTCCTTTCTGCACTCCTTCCTGGCTGAAGAATTATAAAATGTTATTACCTCTATAGTTAAAGAAATACCTACTATTATATGTACTAGAAGTATTTACTTTAAAAAAAAAGATTTTATTAGCTAGAAATGACAAGTGATGGAGGAGATTTTCAAACCATTTCTTCAGGAAAAGAACTGATGACACAATAAGAAAATGCCTCACTACATATAAAACTGTTTTACGGGAAAATTTAACATAAAGTATCAACAGTATCAACAGTAAAATGATTATTCTGCAGAAAATGTGAAAAGACAACATTAAATTGATTAATATTACTGATGCATATGTTTAAGATTCAGGTCATTTTAGTACATATATTCTGTTTAATGTCTGGCATTATATGCTATTAATCAAGTGTATAACATTGTAGTGGCTTTCCTGTGAATATGATACATCTCTGAAAAAAAGCAGTGGAATATTAGCAAAACAGCAGGCTAACCATATTAATCTGAAAGTGCTGGCTGAGCCTGCATTTGGTCAATTTACCTGCTTTATTAGACTGGACATAGTAGGAACCATGCCACATATTGGCCAAGGTAGTTAGCAAGCTGTTTAGTTGCTAATGCTTGCTGTTTCCACACAAAATGCAGTTTATAACTGATCTCAGAGCAGTAACAACTTGCCTTGCACGGTTCTCTCCCGTCTGTTTACCATCAAAGATCAGAGGTTTATCCACAAAAAGCTGCTGCCCTCCTTGCTTCCCGAGTCCAAGTCACTGTTAAGAGGAAAGGACATGTCCATAGAACGGATAAAGCTATAGTTTCCCATGAGCACGAAACAAGGGTAGCTTTCAGCGACAATAGCCAATTGCGGCCACAAGATGGCAATAATGTAAAGGAGGAATGCAAACAATTGAATAGCATTAAATTAAATGAGAGAGACTACTCTACTTTGGTACATTTGATGTCATGGTTTTTGTTTTGTTTTTTAGAGTTGACAAGGCAAGCACTGCTTGCCTTGCTTGCCCTAATGGAATGCTACTGTATCCATATATATAGTAATCTGCTTAGTGTATACTGTATGGTGCAATTTTCTTTTATATAATATTATGAGGGCTCGCACAAGAGTATTGTCTCTGAGGCTTTGGTGGGAAAGTGGTTTGCCAGGTAATCACAGGATTTGGAGATGACAAACCCCTTCTCATGTTGAAGGGTCCTTGGAAGATACTGGAAGCCAAATTGCTCCTGGTGAGCACCTTGTGTGTCTGTAGTAAATGAGAAACACATTCTAAAGCACTTTGTAGAACCTAACTAAGCCTAAATGTTACTGCAGATGATTGCATCAGACTCATCAGGTGCAATCGGTAAAGTTTAGTTATTTGAGTCAGTGGTCAAACCAGCAGCAACAGAATAATGAGTCTTCACAAATACAAGATTAAAAATGTAACAGTAAAATAGAAATATGATTTAGTTATTAATTAGTACTGACAGCAACACATGTTCAGTGACATGAGAGGAAATGGCCGCATTTACTGCTTGGCTATCCAGTTTGGCTGCAGTAATGCCTTAAGCAAATCGAGAAAAAGGAAAAATCAGGGAGGTGGAAGTCAAAGGCAATGAGGGGGGTTAGGCAAAGAGAAGAGGCTCAGAGAGAGACGGAAAGGAAGAGTGAGTGTGAAGAGCAAACTGAGAGGGTTGAATAAAGCTTCCGGGCCCCAGAAGGCCGAACTCTCAGACATTTTAATCAATAACCGCAGCTCTATCAAAGGACGGCTGATAGGCCAGAGAAAGAGGGATTGTTCTGCACTCGCTGCCTCACCCCTAAGGAGTGACTCAACACTCTGGGACAGGGTGAGGAGGAAGGGGGCAGCAGAGACAGATGGACGAGGAGAATGACAAGGAAAGAGGGAAGGACAGATATCCAGGCAAAGGGAGGGAGCAGAACAGACAATAGAGATGCAATTACAGAGACGGAGGGAGGCAGAAGAGAGTGAAGCTAAGTTTTTTTGATAGATTTTCTGCTAGTGCTGGTTATTTTCTACCATTATGTCACAGACAGAAGATTGTGAGTGCGCCTGCAAAATCCAAATCTTTTATGTGACTTGACAGACTGCTGCAGCTTAAATATAAAAAGTGTATTCTTTATTTTTGTGTGTACATGAGAGAGGGGGAGAGTGAGAGAGGAAGCTGTGACCTGAAAGTATTTCAGTACAGGGGTTGATACAAAGGGAAAAAGAATTGTTTTCATGCACTTAGTCATGTTGTATTGATATAAAATGATGTAATCAAATGATGTAATATTTAGTAGTTTGGATGATTGTATGTGTTCTGAAATTGCAATCAGTGTTCCTCTTTGACTTGACTGGAATTTTACCATAGTCTCTAAAGAAAAGATGAAGTCATCATGTTGTCAAAACTGGTTAGAAAAGACAAGTTTTGAATCCTCAAACTGAACTTTTTTGCATTTGTCATCTTAGTGTTATAAAGCTAGAGGTGGTGAGGGAAGGGTGGAGCCCTTGGAGGAACACGGCATTTTCTGTAGATATACAGTGCCATACTTTACCCTGCTTTTTGGCTTTAGATGGGGCCATAATTTACAAAAGGAATATCTTATGAATTAATAAAACTTGAAAAAAAGCATGTGAGACAGTAAACACAGTAAGTGTTTCCTGGGGTTATAGAAAACTATGTTGATGGGTCATTCTTCCATAGAGTAAAAAGGAAAAAAAAGACTTTTTTAAAAAGCCAAAACAGTTTACCCCAAAGGCTACTAAAAAGAATACAGCTTAAAGTAACTATTTTTCGCTGCCTTCACTTTTCAGACACTGTCAGCGCTTGAGAATATCTGAAAAACAACAATAGGACCCATTCTGAGCAAAAATGCATTGAAATTTAATAAATGCCATTATGAAGCTTTAGTGCCCTCAGTAGGGCAATCAAGGTGAGCATCAAATGAATAAATATCAATTTTATTTGATTAGCACTTGGAAATTCTTTTTCTTTATTTGTTTGTTTGATTATTATTATTATTTAAATGTTTGTTTGTTTTTGTTGTTGTTTATCTATAAAAAAGGAAGTATTTCTCAATATTTAAATTGATAAAATATAATAGAAGACAGAAATAAACTGACACAGAAGTAAAAGAAATATAAAACTGCACACTGCAGGACACAGATTCATTTTAAATATTGTTTTATAAAACGTAATATTTCAAATACTAATTTTTTTTTTCTCTTTTGGAAGTTTTGGAAGCAGAATTAAAACTGAATGCTACATGTTTAGTTTTGTCACTGGGGACAGTAAGTAACTCTTTCCCAGACAACCTGGGAAGTCGGGAGCAGCAGATTAGCGATCTATTTTTGTTCAGCGCCTCATAAGGCAACAGTAGAAATTATTTGACAAACATAAGGGAAGTATAACATTGCTCTGAATTACCTATGGTTGTCTGGTTTATGGAAGGAACTGGATGAACATCAGTGATGTTGTAGACAAGGACTCAATTCTTCTACCTTTTCCCTCTCTTGATTGTTACCTGTCACTCTTTTTTTTTTATAAGTGCTAACAGAAAAAGAAATGATGTAACCTTAAAGGGAAAAAAAAAATCAGTTTATGCTTAAGACAAAGGCACACTTTGGTTTCCAGGGTGTGATATACAGGCTCCGTAACTCGAGAACGTGGCCAGTTGTTAAAGAAGCATGCGGTAAAAAATTGAATCCTCTAAGCATTTAAAATGCTCTCAGATTAAACTATGTTGCTCTCTATGTGTTGTGTGTTTCGCAAGATCTGGGACCATCTAAGTAAGCCTCAGAGGAATGTGCATGCCTGGAAGTGTAACAATCGAATTGTTAAAAATGCTCATCTAGAGATACAGTGTGTGTGTATGCATGCACGTCTATGACAAGAGATTAATTGTGCAGTACTGCATCCTGCTGTTCCAGTATCACATGAGTGCACACATGTGTATTTAGCAGGTGTTTTTTTCCCCACATTTTGGCTGTCTTTATGTTTAAAATTGTAGCTTACATTGTCCCGTAGTCGCTCTCTATCAATATACATCAGAAAAATCAAAGTTCAGCTCATTTAGCCAATAATTCTAAAAATACGAATTTTATTAATCACCTTTTTTTCTTTTAAAATTTTTAATACCACATACCAGACCCTGCTTGCCAGCTGTATATCCAGAAGGATGTTTAAAGAAATCTCGGCAGAGCCGCATTTGAATATGAAATGATTGTGATTGCCTTTGAATGCCCCGCATTTGAATTTTGCAACCCTACTGAGATGAAGCTAATCAGTCAATGAAAACCTGAAGAATCAATTTTATCACACTTTTTTGGCTGAAATTATGCAAGTAACACCCCCCCCCCCACACACACACACACACCCAAAACACACACACACACACACACACACACACAAAAAACTGAGAAAAAGACAAAATACAGGTCATCATCATTCCTGTCATATCCCATCACAATTATATGCTTCTCTATCCACTAACACCATGCAATTGTCAAGGTGTTTGTTCCACATGCCAGATTCTCACTAAGAGCTAATTATTTGTTCCATGCTCCATCGCCAGCCGGTGTCACGTCAGGAGACGCACAGATTCACCAGTGATTAATCCAGTAACATGAGCTCTGTATTTATACAGTGGCTATTAACCAACCTTCAAACTCTGTCAGAAGCAGTTACAAAGATGTTTGCAGCTGGCTTGTAACATAAATGTGTGTTTGATTTTCATGCCAACCATTTTGTTGTGTTGTTGTGTGCTGTTCTGTGTATTTGTCAGTTTTAAGAATTTTTAATCTGCTAGGATGGCCAGAACAGAAGATTTCAACTTCATGTTCTGAGTTGCTGTGTTATACTGTGACATGGATTCTGGAGAAAGTGAATGTATAGTAGTTCCTACTTTTTCCTTGCACTGGCTTGCACTAGCTGGGCTATACTTTGAGAACCCTGGGTTTAGACACATAGGCATACTCAAAATTAATGCTGACGTTAGATTGATGCTAGTGCAATTTCCTGTAACACTATAGTTTCATTAGAAAACATATGAAATCCTTATGACCTGATGTGGAGCGATCTATTTTGCAGCCACAAAGTTAAAGGTGCAGAAAGAACATTCCACATGTGAAATGCCAAAGCCTCAAAAGTTTCATCATGTGCTTTGTAGACAGATTTGCTTTTTTCATACATTTAATACATGTTTATGTGTGGGAATCCGAGCATGCAGCTGAATATTCTGTGTTTTATTCGGAACTGTCTTTGCAGCCAAAAGCAATAGGTTTAATTTGTGGACTTTTTAAGAAGAAAGTTACATTTGTTGCTGAAATGTCATGAACGCCCAATACAAAAATGATCACAAATCCATGTAAATAAAACTGAAATGGAACAAATCTTGACCACACTGTCAACACTTTTCAGGAAAGGGACCTTTTCACTATAAGACAGCCCAGAAGAAAACTGTTGACAGCGAGGTGTGTGGGTTGTTTTGTGCATCCAAGACAGTGTTTCTGATCAGTTAAACTGTTGCTGAGTTTGTCATTTTTCTGTGCTTTGTGCAACACAGACAAAATCTCCTTTTTCTCTTTTGTATTGGGGTAGTGGAATAAACATCAGATAGTCAGTAAATAAAATGTATTTTTATGGTTAAATTTAATTGATATTAAGATCCAAAACTGGTATGACTGTTATTGTGTTAGTCTTCAAATCAAATCAAATCAAATCACTTTTTATTGTCACATCACATGTGCAGGCACACTGGCACAGCACATGCGAGTGAAATTCTTGTGTGCGAGCCCCACAAGCAACAGAGATGTGCAAACACAACAACACAAACGAGCAAAATACAAGAATGGCCAACCTGAAACTAATAAATATATGTACAATATATAATAGTGTATGCATTTCTGGATGTGTATACTAAATATTTTCCTACGTGTGTGTGTGTGTGTGTGTGTGTGTGTGTGTGTGTGTATACACATTTTTACAAATTAAATAGTAAAAAAATAAAATAAAATAATAATAATAATAATAAAATATATAAAATATACAGAGTTGAATATGTGCAAAACAAGTGGCATTTATATACAGTGTGGAGTGGAGTGCATAATGTTCAATTTTTAAATATTATGAAAATGTAATCGGTTTTAAAGGTTATAATTATAAATTTGGAATTAAATTAGTGATAAAATATGCCTATTTAGTCCAATCATTCATATGCAACACTAACAGTTATGATAAAAACACTGACAGAAATTATCCAGTACATTATCTGCTTGTTAAGTCTGAAATGGTTAGCCACTTCTAGGTACGGCAAGTGAACGCAACACAATGCGACAGAGTGTTGAAAACTTTTAACTCCAGTGACCATTGTTCTCCCAGTGTAAATAAAACATGGATGCATCTTTAGGTTTTGGACTGGAGCATTTTGAAGCCTCGGTGTCTTTGGAACCAAATGTTAGACAAGAATATGGAGTGCTAATTTACCAGCTCAGTGTTGCAAGATGCATTCATAATATGTACAGATGCAATGCACACAGACACGTGTATATTAATTACTAAAAATTAATACAACACTAAGATTTAACTCACCAAACCAGGAGCACAAAGCTCTTGGGCATAGCAGGCTATGTTATTTCTTAGTTAATCCTATTAATGTTGCCCCATAAGCAATCTGAGCTACAAAGAGTAGAATTCACTTACCAGAAATTGTAAAGTAGAGGCCTTGATCCACTACAGTTCCTTATGTTAGCCATGCCCTAAACTTTAACCATTCTTAGTCTTCGATAGTCATTTATGGTTGCCATTTAGTGGGCTATTTCATACTGACACACTTTTGAAGTCTACATAAAGTGCTCTCTATAGAAACTTTTTTTTCCCCGCATCTCTATGTAGGGTTCACTCGTTACCCTGGGGGTTGCTGCTTGGTTAATACCTGATATGACCTGATGTCTGAAAGTATTTGAAAACAAACAAAGAAAGCAAATACGTGAATAAACCAAACCATACAAAAAAATGCTATAATTTTTATTGCACACACCAGAAATTTAAATACTGTTGAGGTTTTGGGGGATTAGTTAAGTTAGAAAAGTTATGTCGTACTGGTTTGTTATAATTTCAGTAATAGTGATATAAACATAATGGTAAGTTTGTATTTAAAGTTAAATACAATACTTGTATGTTTAGGATCACTCATTGAAGTTCAGCACCAATGATTGTGTGGTCAATGATACTGTAGCTGATTGCCATCATATAGCAGGTGGGAGACACTGAAAACTGACAAAACCTCAGCCAACTGCATTTGAAGTGGATGTTGGACTTTTTCGGCGCTGCCACTATCCACAATGCTTGGTTAGTAATTAATATGTTGAATTATTGCTTCCAGCCCAGAGGCTGTAGTATACACTCTGAGTTTTGTGAAAGCTTAGCTTAAAGGCCTGTTACACATAAATAGTACTAATAAAAAGCTGTCTAGCCTTTACACGCCTATTCAGAAGACAAGCAACACAGTGCTGCAGAACTGAAAAGGCGAGAGCCTCAGCCAATACAGAAGCGGCTTAGACACGGAAACAGTACTGAAAGGGTTGATTCTTTATCACTATACAAGCAGATGCTATTACTAATACTGCACACAATACTCGAGACTTTTACAGTATGTTTTCTTCTTAAATCTCCAATTCATTATCCCAACAGGTAGGATTTTACCTTCCAACTGGGTTCTATTAGATGCGTAAGCGTGTGGTAGGAGTGTTGATAAGAGGGGGGAAAAAAAGTCAGAGAAGGGGATTGGAAAGACAGGATGGCATAAAGTAAGAGGCAGAAAAAGAGGAGGAATGGTGAAAAGCAGAAAAAAGCATATAAAAACAGACTTATAGATGCATAAACTGACAGCCTCTCAACATGAAAGAAAAGCAAATAAAAGAGAATATTAAAAGAACTATAAGCATGCACTTATATCTGCACACACAGAGACTGTGCAGTTGGTTTACGCACATGTGGTTCTTGCTCTGTGTGTTTGTGCAAGCTGGAGTTTATTAGATAAGTTTTCCGAGATGGAATTAAACAAAAATGCATGTGAAAAAATGTGAAAGAGCCTCCAAGATCAAGGAGCAAAGTCTGGCAATGTGTCATATGTGTTTTAAATAAAAAGAGAGAAAGACAGAGGAAGGAAGCGAGAAATAGAAATAGAAAGGCAAGAGCCATAGAAAGACAAGGAAGGGAAAGAATCTCCTTGTTGAGTCTGATGTAATTAGCAACTTTCCAGGTCCAAATACCCTTTTGGTTCCCAAATGCAAATACGCTGAGACACCACTGAGAGTTAAAAATGTATCGAAATTCTTTGAACTCTAGTAAAGTTATCAGAGTTGTTGTTTTCGAAGACAATTAATTCAGACATTCTTGAAACACGGTTTGACGTTTACAAGTAGGCCCAGGTTAGTTAGCTAGTTGACATCGATGCCAAGTTCTCACCAAAATGTTGCTAAAAGACCAAAAACATAGATTAACCCCATAACTTAAAAAAAATGAGGTGAACAAACTGAATACCAGCGAGGTTTTGACAGGTGATAACACTTACTAGAAATATCAACCAGTCCATTTGCCACCCCATGACTAACTATAGATGTATCATTTCTATATAAGGCTACTATATTAAGGATAACGGTTAAGTTATTCTTAATAGGAGTCTGTGTGTGTATATATCCATACACGTATGTACAGCCTGTTAACACAAATAGCTAATTACATGTGAGTTAACACAAATGACAGCAACTTTATGCAATTAGGGATGTAGACATGGTGAAGATGGCCTGTTAAAGTTCAAACTGAGTATGAGGAAGAAAGATGGGTTAGTATGAGTATTTTAGAAGCTGCAGGTGTATTGGGATTTCCTTCACAACCGTCTCTTACAAAGAATGGTCCAAAAAGAAATGATGTTGGAGCATAAAGGCCAGGCTGCTTGGAAGTGAGAGGAAGGCTGCAGTAACTAAAATAACCACTTACTTCAACCAAGGTATGCAGAAGAGCATCTCTGAATGCACAAAATGTCAAACCTTGAAGCAGCGGACAACATTTGATGCCACTTCTGTCAGCTCAGAACGGGAAAGTGAGTCTACAGTTTTCATGTGCACACCAAAATTGGGCAATAGAAGACTGTAAAAACCTTGCCTAGTGGGATGACTCTCAATTTCTTCTGTGACATTTGGATGGTAGGTAGGGTCAGACGTGGTGGAGCGAGAGATTGGTAACAAATTTGTATGCAGGAACTGGGTGAAGCTGTCATGTGAATATGGACCAAAATCTCAGAGTAATGTTTCCATCAAACGTATCCAGTTCTGAAGGCAAAAGCTATCCAACCTGGTTTTAACCTGGCATATCTAATAAAGTAGCTAGAGTGAGTGTATTCAGAGTTTAGTGAAAGGCAACACCTCTGAGTACTCAGCAGGCAAAGAAAACTAATGTTATGAGAATGATTCTTTCCTGTGGCATTATTTTTGGTGTCTGGGACACCATGAACCCAAAGTTAACATCTCATCTGACTTTAAAAATGTAGCATTAAGGTTTTGCCAATGAAACGCCCTAGAGAGGTTCGATAACAAAGGAATAGTTTCGGGGTACTAGTCTTAACTCAAAAAACAATGGCCAAGAGAAACTGCAGCAAGCTAAAAAGTTGAGAGCCTCAGCCATCGCATTAGCCACTCCCCTAGCCCCCACTAAAAAGGACCTCGATGTCATCACTTAGAGGAGAAGGTAATTAGAGAGTTAAAAAAAAGCTGGTGAAAGGGATTGTTTTTCTTGTTGTGCTTTAGATTTCTATATATTAATTTAGTGTCACATTGAACCATCTAGGTACACACACATATGTATAGACGAATAGCCCTATGTATTGCTTCAGTATAATGCTTTATAGAAATCACAGCTCACAGCAATTCACAAAGCACAAGGTTATGGTTACTTCAGTAGCATTTAAATGTACAGTTTCCAACCTGACGGTTCGAAGGTTACGTATACGGCACCGCTTACGCATTGGATTTCAAAGGAATAAAGCTTCTTTATGAATCTGTTGAGGCTCAATGTGGAAACGGGTCGAGGTTTAAAAAAAAACCCGTCGGGCTGTACAGCAGAGTGGCGATAGAAGAAGGGAAGAGCAGACAAGTCTAAACTATTCTTAGCCTGCTGCTGTTAACTGCTTTGGCATCCTCACACATTCACACCCGCACCCAAACACACACACACTCATAAGTTTGCACATACTGAGGGAAGAGAGCATACTGCACATGCCGTGCTTATACTGTAGACCTGGAAAAGATAGTGTGTATGTTATGGGGGGTTGGAGCGGAGGGTGGTTTTATAAAGCCCCCACCCCCAATAATGGCCAGAGAAGGATAGAACAGCTGAGAGAATTGGAAAAAAAAACGACACAAGAGAATGAGAGGAGCTGAGAGAAAAGAAGAGATAACTGATGTTCTCGTCCTTGTATTAGCTCTTATTCCTCCTAATGTACCTCTTATTAAAGGGGGAGTTCACCCATTTTCCCTGACCTTGACTGTAGCACACTGAGAAGCCACTGAGATACCGAGCCGGCAGAGATTGTCTGGCCCTATGCCAACAGTTCATCTCCATGTCATTCTAAGGGGCGAAAAAAAAGAAACACTCCAGGTTTTATTTCTGCAAATTTCACTTTTTCTGTCATTCATACACCTCTTCTTTTCTTTTCCTGTTATCTCCCTTCCAACACACATGATTCATATTACTTTAGTGGTTTAAAAAAATGTGTGATGCATGATATTGTGTGCTTAATTGCGATACAAAGGGTGAAACTTTAATGAAACCTCGGAGATTAGTTTGGCTGCGGCACTAGCAAAAGTGGAATACAGCAAATAACAACAGAACAAAACCCCAAAAATAGAGTTAAAATCCAACTGGGGCTCTCCAAACATTCGCTTATGCTGCTGACAGTTCCAACACATGCTGAGTGGAATCTGTGAATGCACACAAAAGCAAAGAGTCTTACTTACATGTAGAGATTAGAGCAAACATTAACCAGTTTTGCTAAATTTAGAGTGCAGGAAACGTTTTTTTCCAAAATGTAGACTGATTTCAGTGCGTTGATGTTTTTTGTGTGTGTCATATTTCTGAATATACAATTGATTAAATGTTAGGTAAACTGCTCCACAGGTTTGGGGTCACGGCACTGTTTATTGTACTCACAGTAGAATATGCTAAGTACTTGTTCTCACCACATCTCATCACGAGCACATTTTTAAAAATTCATTTAATTTTCTAAGCTGGAAAGCATTACTACTGTAATGACTTTGCTTTGCTCTTAGTAAACAGGCTTGTTCTTTTCTCATCTAGTGCATGCAAAAAAACAAATAAACATTGTACCTAAAATGTGGAACAATCCCTTTGAAACTAATATTATTAATATATTTTTAAATTACTGAGTATAAAGTGCAGTTTCAAGGCAAATGAAACATGAATGAAAAAACATACTGTATCAGTAACTTTAATTCATTTGCCACCAGATTTCAATTAACCTACCAAGTGCAACGTCTTCACAGCTCCGTGGTTGTCAGCTAACAGAAAGCGAGATGGAGTGATAGACCAATAGTTTGGCAAGAAGGATTTCATGTAAGATAAATGCAGTCGGAGCGGATATAAGGGGTCGAAAATCACGGACGGGCCAAAAAACCATGAGGAGAGGCACACGTATGCACTTCTAAGATTATCGACATGAGCTGGCTGAGTGAACACACCAAATACAGCAATACTGAGTCTGCAAACTTTCTCACTGTTCTCTCAGTTCTTCCCATCTTCCGCCTTCACACCTTCTCTCATTCTCTGCCTATTTTCACTCCTCGCTTTCTAAGCCTTAGCTTCAGTTATTTGAATAATGACTGCAAGTTGTCATTCATAAGTAGAACATGGAAGTTATGTGCTTGTGTGTGTACAGGAAATCAGTGTGTGGCTGTGAACCGAGAACAAATGTAAAACTATTTTACTTCTTTTAAACATGAAACTGTCGCCTCTTTCTCACTCTCTCCCATCTCTCTCTGCGTCTCTCTTGCTGTGGTTTGTTGGACACTGTATCAGTGCAGTTCATTTGTCTAACCATTGCCCTGTGAATGCAATATTACGTTCTCCTTTTGCGTTTGTTTCATGCATCACTTTCTACACATGTAACCCGTATGTACCTCAATGCAATTTTGTTACAGTGTGTATTACAGCTGATTACATCTTAAGTATCTTAAGTTGTTAATCAAATCAATACATAAACTATGTCCCCTAAAAGTTAAAGGTTTTTCGTTTTTTTCTTGATTATCATCGACCGTACCACCTTCACGGTGTTCCACATAAACAGCAACCGCAGGTTAGCTTTTGTTTGTCTTCTGTGTCGTTTATCTCTCTCTATATATCATTCTGTTTTTTGTCATTTGACTATAATGAAAATATACAAGATTAAGCTCTTACAATATTACAAAGACACACTTGACAATCACATTTGAACAACAATACACGACAATAATGAGGACCTCCAACCTTCAGCAGAATTAGACACAAGGAAGCCAGTCGTCTACCCTGAATGGTGTGTGTTTTGGCTCGAGCAGTGAGGGAAAACATACACTGGGCAGGTTTGTAATGCCTCCAATCCTGAAGTAGAGCATAAGATGGCTGCAGAAAGGCACATTTGTTATAAATGTATTTGTTTAAAGCAAAACACGTGTTGTGTCATCAAAATTAATAGATGGAGCTGTTGATTACATAAAAAACACAAAAAAAAACCCTTCAATTTAAGCTAAAAATCTTAACTGCAAAAAGTTATGAAAGGTTATTTATGAAACGTTCCCTGTGGAGTTGTCTTGTAAACAAACAAATCTTTAGTGTTACACATAAAAACACATTTTGTTTATCCTTTAGGCTTAGCTAACCAGTTAAATGCATTTCCTTCCTCATAAAATATTTGCAGAGGTAATGTTTCAGTATTTTACATTCAGTAGTGTTAATTCCATATTTAATGGCTTCATTTTAATTTGTGGTTTATTGCTATATATCTTTACGTGCTACCTCAAGTATGAGAGGGAGAAAGAAAAACACGCAGGGTATATGTACAACTCAGCAGGAAAGCTGTTAAAAATGATATTTATGTACTCATTTCAGTGCATGACTCTCAAGACATTTCTCAGTTCTTTGCAGAAAAATATGTGGGAATTCATGAAATGTTCAAACATACATGGAAATGCATTATATAAGGTAATACACGGTTTGTACATTTCTAACAAGCTTGATAGTCAACATCTGATATGGCCGCATTTAATTAGCTTTAATCAGAACTCTCTTAGGCAAGCTTTCTTGTAATTTCTCAAAAAAGTCTCCAATAGTTCTCCAGGCGTAATTCCAAAGCTCTTTTTTGGATATTGGTTGTCTTTTGGTCCATTGTCTGTCAGGATGCAGCCCCAAAGTATGACCTCCTAAGTGTTTCACAGATTACCTAAATTTAAAGTTTGCATTTCAGTCCAGTTCTTGCGTAATTTTGGAATACATCAGCATTTTCTCCCTGTTTCCTTTCCTTGAGAATGGCCTTGTGACAGCCAATTGTCTACTGAGACCATTTCTGATGAGGCTTCAACGGACAGCAGATGAATGAGCCGAAGTACTGGAAGTGTCTCTCTCTTTCTTGAGGACATGACTTTTAAACACTATTCAACTGCTGTAGTTAGTCATGCTGTCTCTACATTTGTCCTCCACTTGTCGAATTTCCCCCAAAAACATTTTAAGGACACACTGCACTCTATGCCAAGTTTTCAGCTAATAGCACTTTGGGAATCATCTTGTTAGTGCAAAAATAGTATTTTATGTTTGTCAGACTGCGCTATTTTTTGCCATTTTTACAGATTAAATTAAAGAAATAGGAACAAATGATGTATTTTCTGAATAGACTGCTAGAAACATATTGTATACAAGATACAGTGGTTCTGTTTTGTTGTTATTTTTTGCAAAGTTATCTCTTATGTGTAGACACCACACTTGTTCATCTTATGAGTTAGGTGCATTTCTTATAGTTGAAGATCAGTGATACACAACTTAACAAACAGAAAATACTTTGTCAAAAGTCAGGTAAAAGGACTGGACTGAAAATATGTGAAAAAGGAGCCATAAAAATCCCCCTTCAGAAAGAAAGCCTGGAAAACCTTTTCTCAAACCTCTTAAAAAATAATAAGAAAATTTGCCTTCTTGGAAGGAAAACGTAAAGAAATAAGGGGTGGCTCAAGACTTTTGTAGAGTACTCTTTGTTTTCTAGGATTTCCCCACAAACTGTGCTAGGAAGTGTTATTTAACCCTATATTATTATTAAAACATATTAAAACATTTATTAAAACGTACTGAAGGACTCTGTGAGATTGTTGTCTGCACCCAGGGTCTCATAATGTCAGAGCTTTATTTTTCATGGGTCTCTGTTTTTTTGTGTGTGTGTGTCGCAGATGGCTTTTTATTGAGGACAATGCTGAAGAACAATTCTTACAGTCATGGGAAATAGTTTAAACAACATCTGTTATTTATGGCATATTTTTTCATAACAACGTGGATTCCAAATGGATTTGTACTTCACTAACTATGTAATATGTGCTCGTTGCAACCCAGTTTTGTCTGTTACAATGCAACTTAATGTGTATGCGCACTAGTGTTGATCACAGGCAGCTGCCAGCTGCCGTCTGCTATCTGTAATCAGTTTGATGGAACACACATTGTGTACCGAAGAAGTCACACACACACGTCACTTAATCAGTCACATCACATTGCCCGAGTACTTAGGTCTGTCTGACCAGAAGCCACTTAACACTTAAAGTTAGTGTGTAGTCTGTCTCGAGAACTGGTGGGAAAAGGACAGGAAAAATGAAATGATAAATGAACAGGTGAGGTAGCTGTGAAGGATTGTGAAAGGGGAAGATAAAAGTAGGAGAAATTCAAGAAAAGGATACAAGGACTTCTGCTTTTCAGTGTGGTCAAGGCCTTCTACATTCAAGATCCAATAAATAAATATCCGGTGAGCATTCAAATAGAAAGCAAATGAAATCCTATATCCACAAGGCCCCTGCAGGCTTGTGAAGGACACAGCCGACTACTCAGTGTTACCTGAATCCTTCTTTGTCTCTCCAGAGAGCTGCGATTGAAACAGGTAACAGATTCATCCATCAACTTTGATACTGTATGATTGCTATTCAGGTAAAAGGTAGTACCCATCCCAACAAGGACTAAAATTAGTTTTAGGAAATCAACAATGAAGACCCAAATAACTAAAAAAACAACGGGACTGTATTATTTACCATATCTTAAAAAGAATTGGCTGTAATTACTTTACTTGTGGAACGAAATAAGGAGCATATATAAAATGACAATGGTCTATCCACACACACACACACACACACACACACACACACACACACACACACACACACACACACACACATAGAGTAACACTACCAACACTTCTGCCCAGTGTGTGGTCTTTTTATTTGTTAAAGGATATGGTAATTCCTAATAGTGTGGACCACCTAGTGCGCGTGACCGTGCATAACAAATAAAAGAAACAGGTACATTCTGTATTACAAGTGTGTCCAATGTAATTACAAGCTGGGTGGATAAAAAAGTTGCTGTCCTACTTATCGTTCCCATGCTCTCATTTAGTACAATATCCTATCATTCACTTTTAAAAGCGATGAAATGTATAAATTTAGTTTGTGTGATATAGCTTTGTCAGTAAACAAGATGCACTGTTTTCTCACCTCACAGAGGATACAATGATGTGCTCTAAAACTGTCACCTGTAATGAATCTAAGTGTGTCGTGATGAACAGCGTCGAGGGGCTTGAGCGTATGGGGCTGCTGGATCCATGTAAATCACATCAGAGAAGTCGAATACTAATAAACAATGTTGTCTGTACAGTCGGCAGTTCCCTGTTCAAAGCAAGATGCTATTTATTTCTGGAAAAGCACCATAATTTAAGTATCATCTTCCTGCTGATTTGCAGTTTCATCAATTAATAATTTCCAATATGCTGCGTGCTGCATGGATCATTTGCTTGTTTTAAGGAGCACGTTTAACCACAAGGTAGCTGCTTTTATGCATCCATAGGTGGCTGTGTGTAAATGTGGTGTATGTTTATACGTACACAAACTTCAGTTCAATTCAGTTTTATTTAGATAGCACCAAATAAGAACAACAGTTACCTCAATGCACTTCGACTTATTGTTCAGTATATTTTCTTTTCCCTGTAGAAAACAGAGTTAAGTAAGGGATTTAGAATCATGTCTTTATGTCTCGAGATCTTAAATAAAATAACCTAAATCATCTACCTTGACTGGTTTAGGTTAGACTTGATTAGAGAGGCAAAACAGGTAAAAACTGTGCATCTTTAAATCTTAAATAAAGTTAAGAGTTTACTAAATTCAAGCTTTGCTTTTGTGTGTGTTATTTTTTAATGAGTGTAATCACATTGCCAAGCCAACTTTATTTATAAAGCACTTTAAATACAGCCAGCACTGACCAAAGCATTGAACATAAAATAAGAAATAATATAAATACTAAAAATAAAAATACAACAACAGTAATCAATATAGAACACCAACATCAAGACAAAATCAAAATAAAATATTAATAAAAACTGATTGTGAAATCACAGATTTCACTCCTAGTGAGTCAAAGTGAAAAGGAAAAAGTAACCAGCTAAATTTAAAATCCAATTTCCCTTTGAAATTACAGTAAACAAATACAAATCAAGGTTTCCAGGACTGACTTCAATCAAAACACAAGACTGTTTGTATTTTCTTCTTGCTGTGGATCTGTAATTGTTATCCATATTATAGAATATACATTGTCTTTTTAAGTTGAGGAAAATGGCAGCATTGGTTATTTTTCTAAAAAATACATAGACACTACAGGTACACTATAGTGTATAGTACCCATACAAATGATTAAATAAAGATTTGAGAACCTAATCCTAAAATTGTTAAGTTTATTTTATTAAATTTTTTTTTATTGCTGGTTTAATGAATTCACATTTTCTTCGTCAAATTACTTTTGTTTTATTTTTGGGGGGCATGAGGATTTTTTTGCTCTCGACCTGCCTGAGCATGATGACAATTTGAGGATGTAAAAAGTATCCAAATATGTCCTTACCACACAAATAATAAAACTATAACTTTTTATTAAAACTAAAACATAATCTACTAAAGGTATAGCTTCACCTTTTTATGTTCTTTGATACTTGAGACATATAATAGATATAAGTATAGACTATATTTTGTGTTTCAAAAGACTTACATTCTTATATTTAATACTTACTATAGAATATATGATCATTCTTCCAGAGTTATGTAACCTACTTAAGGTGAAATAAAAGAGGGACATGAAACAATAAAGGCTTAAATGTTCCTGTTCAGTGTGTTAATGAAACGTGTGGCTCGACGTCTTGAGAATGAGTGCAGATCCGAACCTGGATATGACCAAAATCCAGTTTTCTCCTGCAGCAAAACTGTTAACAGTAACCCGAGGAGGGAGATTGGAGAAAAAGAATGAAAGCGGTAGTGTGGAGAATGAGGGGGAGCAAGAGATAAGGACGAGAGCGGCAGAGCAAGCAGAGAAGTGGCTTGTCAACCTCAGAGGAGACCTGGAGGAGAAAAAAAGAGAGAGAGAGAAGAGAGAAAAGAATACAAAAGAAGAGGATTGGAGAACAGGCAGAGACTGGATGTGGTAAGAGACACAGACTTCAAGAATGAGGGCAGAGTGAATGCTGGGAGAATGATGCAGATGAATGTAGGACAGGGGTGAGGAGGATGAAAGCTTTTAGAGGAATAAAAAAAATCAGTCAAAATATCAACGTACAGGAAGAATAAAGGGGTTGAAAAGGTGTTCACACCAGGGTCAAAAGAGGAGGAAGGTGTTGGGAGGACAGGAAGGGAGAAGTGAGAGTGAAGAATCGATACAGAAACTGCGGTTACAGCACGAGAAATGAAGTGAATGGTAGTGATTATTTACTGATTTAAAGACATTGTGTTCACCAAAAAATACATTTTAAACCATTCACCCATCGATTTTCTTCAGTTTTAAACCAACTGATCCAACTACATCATGTATCTTCATGTTTGAGCCTTGGCCGGCACGTCGGGTGTTTGTGACCTCACGCTGCCCCAATTTCCTGAACATGTGTTAACTTCTTGAATTGTAGCCGCTGTCAATCTGCAAACACTTGAAGGATCTTTAAACTACATAAGCAATCACACTGAAAAGCTTCTTTGTCAATCAATTCCATTTCGGTGTACTTTATATTATAGCAGCACGGTTGCACACAGAATCAGTTTTAAAAGCTTTTACGCAAGATGTCTTACGGCATTGCTCTGTCCAGAAGACAGAAACAAGCGTTCATGTTATATCAAGCAGCAGCTGACTGAAGCCAGTCCACACTGCATGTCAGATGGTCTGCTAGTTTGAAATCCACTCACCCTACATATTTATAATCCTGGATGGGAGCGCCAAGTCACTCAGGCAAAGTCAGTTTTATATATATTTTATGTCATTTTATAAACATCAACTTTACCACAATCTGTGCAGCATATTCCTTACCTGAGTGGAGGTTCCACAAAAAGGAGAAAAACTTAAGAAAAACAACTGGATTTTTCTAACCTGCTGTTTATGATTATTACTGGTCTATTTGTGGTATCAGATTAATCAGGTTGTCAGAAAATGCATGCTATTATCCCTCTTTTTAAGTTACATTGTATCTCGGTCTTTCTCCTCCTCCACATGACAGCTGGCTTTTCAGTCTGCCTTTCAGTGTTCTGCCGTGCAGAATGGCCTTCACACATTTGATTTGTGATGTGCTCAGACACCATGTATTAAGAACTAGTTTTGAGAGACTGTAAACCAGCTTTGATTTTTCAGAGGCCACAGTATCCTTAACTGCACTAACAGGGAGGGTATAAAAAGAACTGACCCCAGCTGCTTCACTATAGAACCATAACATTACTCTGACAGATAAAACAAATCGTTGCTTTGTATTCTGTGATGGATTATCCATCTCAAGCAAGTCTGAAGTTTCTGCAAGTTCTTTTTTTTTTAAATTTGTGCAAATGCAGAAATGAGTACTCCTGATCCATAAGTAATTATATATATTTTTTTATCAGCTTACACTAATTTCTTCTTCTTCTTATGATTCATTTTCTGAACATTGTTGGCAAGTTTTAAATGATAAACCTAACGCAACAAAAGTGGATTCACCTGTGATCACTGGCACCCCCGAAAGACTGATTATTTAAACAAAACCTGTTGTTTCAATTGCACAATGCAGAAGGATGCTGAAAGTTCAGTAACTAACGGTAAATCATTCTAAATGTGCCTGCAGCAGTTATCAAGAGGTAGACCAGGACACAGCCACAGTCTCTCAAAAATGCTTTAGACTTGACAGTTTTAAGGATGTTGCATAACATCAACTTCTATGCACTGTATCTAAGAGAAAAAAAAATCTTTGCTTGCTCTTTGGCATAAAACTGCAAGATTAAACTTGCCATCTGCCTGGTGAATAGTGGGAGCTCATTCTTTGGTCAGATGAGACCAATATATTTGTGTGAACCTGGCCAGGACCACTACAGTGAGTAGTAGGAGTGTGATGATGTAGGACTGCATGAGTGATGATGAGATGACTCTCAATCTACAGAGCCTTGATAGAATTGGCATGTTCCAGCATGATAAAAATCCAAAGCACACTGCCAAAAATTCAGTTTCTAAAGAAGAAATGACTGAAATCTAAGCCCTGACTCAAACACCTTTGGGATATTTTAAAGAGAGCGGTAGATCAATAAAACTCCTCCAACAAAGTGAAGCTAAAAAAATCCGTCTGACAAATGGCAGATTCATGCAACACTGTACTTCACTATTTCGAGAAGGACAAAGTATTAACAAAGTATTAAACCACAGTGGGATTTCACATGGGTCTGCTCACTTTTGTTGTCTGATGCATGGATGTCACAGTAAAATCTATGGAAAACTATGGAAAATAGCCATGTGTCATAAAGCAAACACATAAACAGCACGTCAACAGACTTCATCATATGTACGTACACACACACTGGCCACTTCGTTTAGATACACGTGTTCAACTGCTCATTAATACAAATATCTTATCAGTCAATCAAATCACATGGCAGCAACGCAGTGCATTTAAGCATGTAGACATGGTCAGCACGGCCTACTGAAGATCAAACTGAGCATCAGAATGGGGAATGTAATTGACTTTGAATTAATTGACTTTCAATGTGGTTTGGGTTGCCAGATGGGTTGCTCTGGTTTGCAGAAAATGGTCAGAAAAAGAGAGAATATCCAGTGAGCGGCAGC
The DNA here is from genome assembly GCF_057382185.1 of Mchenga conophoros. Taxonomy (NCBI): domain Eukaryota; kingdom Metazoa; phylum Chordata; class Actinopteri; order Cichliformes; family Cichlidae; genus Mchenga; species Mchenga conophoros. Next base: position 16,643,820 of record NC_140526.1, read on the forward strand.
CCTCTTGGTGAACGGGCCTTGACCTTGCCAGAGGTCATAGGAGAATGGTCAGAATGGTCATTATAACCATGATATGCAGAACAGCATCTCTGAACACACAAAATATAGAACCTTGTAGCAGAAGACCACAACCAGGTGCCTCTACCATGGCCTTTTCAAGTTTTCTAATTGTATTATGCTCTGAAATCTTTCTTAGATTAATTTATAACTATCATAATTAGTAATATATGTATCTATCTTTCTATACAAAGAAAATTCCATTCAACCTGAAGTTTTTAACCAGTTTTTTCTTGAAACTTGAAAGAGATTGCCACCCTTTTAAAGAGTGCTACACCCCTGTTGCATTGCTGGCTGTTAAGATAGTCTGCCCAGATAGAAGATACGTCGGTGGTGTGAATGTGTGTCTCATCTTGCTGAGTGAGTGCATGTACAAGTGTGAGAGAAAGGATGGTTGGAGGGAGTGGTGCAGATAATAAGCAGCTCTATCTGGAGGTGAGAGACGTGGAGGTGCAGAGGGAAGTGAAAGAGGATAGATGGATGGACTGGAGCTGCAGGATGAGTGTAGATAATGGCTAGACATAATTTCCGGCTGAAAAAGGAGGGAACGGGAACAGAGAGGAGTTAAAACGAAGGGAGAGACAAAGGTAAAGCCGAGGGAAGCATGCATGGAAAGATGGATGAAAATAAAGGATGGCAGGACATGGGTAAAGGGATGTGCGCAGATAATGGGCTCAGATCTCATGTCTGGAAGGAGGAGAGACAGATGGGAAGGTATGAATTGCATGCATGGAGGAGTGAAGCAATGAGTATGGATAATAAGCTTCATCTATGTCTGAAAGGGAGGTGAGGTTACAGAGATAAGCAAGAGGGATGGCACCATACCTGTGTGTCAGGAAGCTTGTACACACACTGATAGTGATGGTGTGTTTGTTTAGTGACAGTGGATGGGCTTCTGTCAGTTGTGGATCTTGTAGTGCCCTTTTGAATTTTGCACTCTTTATACCTTACGGACTCCAGAGTGTACTGTGCTGCTGTGAGCTGAATATATCTCCATCAGTGTCACTGAGGCAGATTCTTGCACATGTCTTGTCCATGACAGATAAACTGATTCTGGTAAGTGTACTGTATGTAGTCTAGGTAATGGGCTTGATCTAATGTCTGCAGGAGAGGGGAGGAGAACAGAAGAGAGGAAAGAGAATGGAGACAGGAAGAAATGAATGTGCTGATAGGAAAGACTGAAGGGACGAGTTTAAAATATGGTTAGATGTGATGTCTGGAGACGGAAGGGAGGAGAGTGCTGCAAAGAGACAGGAGTGGATAGAGAAATGGAAGAGCTGAGCATAAATGATGAGATAGGTCTAATGTGTGGAGGAGTGGTGAGAGGACATGGTGGAGGCAAAGGAGCAGAATGGATGGATGGTGGGACAGGGTACAAGGATGAATGTGGTGGCGAAGAGAGAGTGAGAAGAAGAGATGGATAGATGGACAGTGGAGGGATGAGTGTAGATAATGGCTAAACCTAATGTCTAGAGGGCAGGCATCCATCTGACTGACCGAATTATAGTCCAGCTCACTTTCTACAGACTAATTACTGGAACAGAGGATTCTCTCCTATTCTTTCTCCCTCCGAGTCTTTTTCTCTTTTCTCGGTTTCAGTACCCGGGGTGATTTTTGAGGGCTTATGAGAGGGGAGGATACCAGTGCTGATAACACCTCTCTGTGCCTTATTTTACCCTTGTTAGCCACCTGTTTCAAGTGATATCGGCCCATTAAATGGACGAGATCACTTGGTATAACTCCCATGGATATTGCAAGGCATATTCCTCCACCAGATCACCTCATTTAATGGTGTTTGTGCTCCACTGGTGAACAGAAACCATGTGCAAAGTGTTTCCACTCTAAAACAGCAGCAAAGTTCTGCATAATTAGACAAGAAGGTTGGTGGAGGCTTAAAACAGTGACCTTTCTTTAGGGACATATTCATATCCTTGGTAGCTCTTAAATGCACAGATGCTAGATGTCTCCTATACAATCTAGATTACTTTCTTTTTCTAAATTAAAGATCAGAATTCATGATAATTCCGGTCTATGAGTAGGCACAGGGGGCACCTACTAGCTATAACTCTGAGAGTGATTACAGCTGATTATGGCAATTCAGTAGGCTGATAATATTCAAAGTATGCATTAGTACAGATCCTCACATACCCTGTCTCATCTACCAGATGGCTTTCTAGCTTTCTAAAGAATATTCAGTTTGTTACCTGCCAACAACCTCTCTTATTTGCCCTATTTCACTCCTGCCTGCTCCCTTGACAACAATCTGTTTTCAAGCTCAATCTAAAGCAGAGGAAAAGCAATCTCCCTGACTTCTACTCTGATTGTTGGTGCCCTGGTTAACTCTTACACCTTGTATAAAAGTATATTTTCCTGGGACTGAATAAGTAAGGTGACAACAAGCTACTTACACTTTTCATGATCCTGTTGTACGCACTTAAAGTAAACTTTGATCAATTTTGGAAGCTTGCAGGTAAGCAGTGCCTGTAGACAACAATAAAACTGCCACCCATTTCTTTTGTTAGCTCTTGTGTTTAATAAACATAAGTACTAAAAAAAAGGAAATGCTAGCATAAAGTCTTTTTATAGCCTGTAGTGCCACCAGAGCACCTTGAGTGAGCCTTGGCATAAATCCTACAAGTGTCTGAAGTTTATGGGGGACACAGATACAGTACAACTCTTTACAAGAAGTTCCATCATTCAGTGTTTTCACTGTGGAGAAATGGTGTCTTTGGCGAAACTGAATGTCCCACGCTGTTTAGTTAGATTGAGATTTAAGCCCTGGGATAGCTTTGGGATTTGCTTTGCATCATTTTAAGGCTTATCAGACTTATTTCGTTTTGTTCCCTTTAGATTGAGCTATCATCTACCTGGAAGACTGAACATATTCACTCATTCAATGACATTTAGTGTGCCATCAAAGATATCCACTGTAGTTTAACCGTGTCATGGAAACACATCACACATGGGAGACTCGCTGCAGCACTCTGCTCTGCTTGTTGAGCACCATGCGAGTGATGACACATCTGACCGTATAATTTCCTTTGCACAGCAGACCACTACTGCAGTGTTGTTCCGCATCACTTATATTTAAGAACTTTGTAACAACAATTAGGTGATTATGCTCTTCATGTAGATTACTATATGGAACTATCTGCATATGCTACAGTCATTTGCATTTCACTCATCTAGATATGATTGGTGACCGCTTTCACTCAAAAATACAAAAACAACACAGTGCATCTTTGATGTGCTTTAGCAGCATCTTTCCATCATTTCCCAAATTGCCAATAATTTTCAGAAATTAACTGCTTTTGTCAGTCTTGAAAGCTGATGAATATTTTATTTTGAAGCATTTCAGCAGCATTAATGCTTGGCAAAGATTACAACAACTGGTTTCCAGCCATTAAACTGGTGACAGAATGGTAAATGATGAGTGGTGCATGGATTTCCAACTTCTTGTTGTTCTATCTTTGTATCAACAAATTCACAGCTGTCTGGTGACCTGCATCAGATGAGTTTGGTTTTTTTTATTCTCAGACTCAGGGCTTCTCTTGTTCTGTTTTAAAGTCACACTGAAGACTTTGTACTGAGCTGGACCAAATTCATAGACTAAAATAATAATCAAACACAAAGCCACTTTATCAATTCACAGATCAATTTCATCTAATCATTTTGCCAATCAATCATGCTCCCTTGAGTTTTTCAACACGACTACTCTGTCTTTTTTTTTGCCTCTTGATGGTTTAAAGTTACTAAACAACAGGACAAATGATTTAATTTGAAGGACTAGAGAGAACACTGTGCAGTGAGGCCTGTACCTGTTTGTGTGTGCGCTCTTTACAGGATACTTTAGAGAGGTCATTGAGGGAAAAAGGATCTGTGTATCCATTGTGTGGTTTAAGTTTCTTTGGATATATCTATATGCAGGCAGTGCACAGATCAAAAAGTAATATTACTTTTGTTTGCACTAAATATTAATATCTTCCTCAGAAATCAATAAATTACAACCAAAAAACGGTGCAAAGGGTTAAAATGGCATATGAGCATACCTGTATATACAATATGTTTTTATATATAAGAAATAAAGCAGAAACAAGAGGATTACCTCTGAGACACAGTAAAGCACTATGGTCTTAGGACTTTCAAAGAATTTAAATTAACATCTAATTTACCTGCATTATCTTTTTATGTCATCACAATTGCACTGTGTTCAAAAAGTGAATCTGCCCTTTGATCTCAACAATAAATAATCTAAAAATAAACATAAATTGCATGGCTTTCAAGGCGCTCTGCCTAACAAGGTGATTCTCAATCCAGTATGCTTCTGCTACAATCATTAACTCGATTCATGCAAACAGGTTTTGTTTTGTTTTTTTAAAAAAAAGGCAAAATCAGCACAAAGTGTCTATGTAAAGCACACATGTTCATTGTGTCCTTGCATTGCTAGAAGTCTTCTGAACTCTCGTAGGATGACAGAACTCCACTTTTCAAAAAACAATCTCCCGACTGGGTGTTTGACTGCTGATGGTAAAAAGAGCTGAAAAATTCAGTCCAAAAACAGAAAATAGTAATAAGAAGCTACGATAGATGTTCACTGAGGTTTAGATTTGGTGACTGTGAAGGTCATGGCATATGAGTCACATCATCTTCATCTTACCATTCTGTCACAACTCCATAGCAGTCCTCCGGAAAGAGACCACTCCCAAAACGCTTTATTGTAGGATGAGGGTGATTCATTTGCAGTGACCCTCATCTCTGAGTGGGCATGTGGACCCAAACCATGTCACTAAAGTGCTGCCTACACCACACCAGACATAATAGATCCACTAATTGTAGAAGTCAAGTATTCGTGTTTTGATTTTAACTTGTAATTTAGGTGTTCACATATTTTTTGTGTGTGTTTTTTTGGGTGAGTGACAACGTCTGAGGAAGCTGAAGAATGATTTGCTCTTGAAACTGTTATAAAGTGCAACCTGAAGAGACCCAAAGAACAGAAAGGCTTCAAGACTTATTAAATAGTTTCTTATACAGGGAAATTTGAACAAATTTGTTGTGTAGACCCCATCGTGACATCGTTATTGTTAAAGAGGTAGTTACAAAATGGGCTGTCCAGAAATGTCTCACAATGAAATAAACACAGAAATACTGGTAGAGCAAGAGCGAAGAATAAGTCTGAAGATCTCGATCGATGTCATGTGAAGTAGGACTTGCTGATGAGCTCAGTAGAAGGACCCATGGATATTGGTCCTGATGAAAACTGGAGGTGAATAGCGTGGAGGAGGGTTGCATCGATCTGACACAGCAGTGACAACTGACAGCAGCAGAGCGCAGGGTAGTTTTTGAAGACGGCAGCAGAACAATGATTTTCTCACAGAGGCTTTGGCTAAATCTGATTGTTTTAACCGAGAAAAGAAGTCAGCTGAGGTGACGAGTTGGGAGCGGGAAGAAAGCAAGAGAGGCAGAAAGAGGATGTAAATTGGTAGTATATGTTTTAGTGATTGAAGTTTTTCTGAGCCTTATATCAAACACTGGTGTTCATAATCTTTAAAAATGGAGATTGCATTTACCTAAGGATAAAGAGAGTGCTGCTATTTAGACAGCAGCTGTTTTAATTAAATCCTATATTGAAATTAATTTATGTAAATATGTAAAGGTAGATATGCACCGCATATGCACAGAAATCGCAGTGTGCTGAAAGGGATATGATGGACTTTTTGGCTTGATAAATTGTGTTTTTAAAATCTCGTTTTTACCTAATGTTCTTCCTAACTATCAGTTTAGTATCCTCATAGATAGATATAGATGTGTACATCATGAGCTGCTAAGCGTTGCTTACGGTGATAGTGGTGAGAGGACAGATTCGCTGAAGCCAGAAATGACAGTGACACAATATTGTTTTTTTCTGTTAATCTGGCTGTAAAAAAAAGGACATTTAATAGTACTGAAAATGCTGCTGTTCATTCCCTGGTGCTTAAAATGCAGATAACATTTGATCTAAGAGAACATGCATTCAATTCACTTCAGCTAAACTTACTGAGGTCATGTCCATATTATATGATAGGTGGATAATGCAATTATCGTGAGTGGCCTGCCTGTGTCCTTGAGAGTGTGTGTGTCACACTGTGCATTATGTACATCTGAGGTTGTTTTATGTTCAGTTCAGCATCATTTTACTGAAATCAAGGTGTACCACTTCTTTGCTCTGTCTGTGTGTGTGTGTCTGTGGGCCTGTGTGTATACGTGCGTGTGTGAGATAATTAAATTTTGCTCTATGTTTCTACCTGTGGCTGTGTGTATGTGTGGTAATTAAATCTCTTTCTCAGTATATCTGAAGGAAAGGTGATATGAGGCTTAATGACAGAGTGATTTACTGTGACATAATGACACTCATATTAATGCATACAAGTAAGTCTAATGTGTGTGTATGCGTGTGCATTGAAGGTGAGAAAAGATTAGGGTACTAACTTAATACTCATCAGTATGTGCCGCCTACTGTAGTGTGCCCTGATTATTTATGAATCTTGGAGCTCTATTTTTTGTTTTTTAAGTTTATTTTTTTAATTGTAAGAATAGTCATGTGTATTCCAAACATGTGTCTTCTTCAGTCTGAAGAAGTTATGTTATTAAAACCCACCCTCATATTTGAATTATGTGTTTACTCACTCACAGTTTCTTGTTTTTATTTTTCTTTGCTGTGAGTTAGTTAAGTTTACCCATATTCATTTGGTAGGCACCGCCAATGTTTTTTTTCTGCATGGCTTGTCAGTAATATTTTGTGTTTTACACCATTATATCATTATTTTGTATCACAAGACAAATACAGTATATTGTAACATATAATATTTGATCCTACCCCTATAACATGAAAAGGAGAATCTGATTCTTCTTCACAGTGTGAGATAAAATGTATCAATTAATTAGTGTGACACAGGTTTTGGATTAGTACTTGGCACTGGTATGCAAAGACACGTTACTTGTATCTATACTGGGACTCAAAATGGTCCAGTACATTTTTGTCGTGCTGTATAAAAACAGACATTTGCTCACTCCTTTGAAGTCTGCTGTCAGTAAATGGTCTGCCATGATGAGCATAGAGCCGACATGACAAGTCAGAGGGGACGCGGGCCAGCCTGCTCACTTTAAGCAGTTTTCATGGACGATCACCCTTCATTCAGGGATGAAGTGGAAAATAGTCTGAAGAGTACTCATAAATCTTTGTGACATAAATCCATGGCCTGTTCTGGTTTTGACCCATGGGTTTTTGAAGCCTGAGCTTCAAGATCTTTTATCTTTGAACTTGACCATATTTTCTTTAGAAAACAAAAGATTCAGAGTTTCCCCAAATATAATTGTATCTGTAAAATCAGGGAGGTGTCTAACGCAATATTGAAATCTACCTTCTATGAAGTATTACATCAAATCAGGAGGATCAAAAACCATCAAAGGGTCACAGCATGAAATGTTTTCTGAGAACCATTATTGTGCTTTTGCACAATAAGTTTTGTGTTTTCTCTGATCCATGAATAAAGTCCAAGCTGTACTACAATGCAGGTAGTAATTGCCACTCATTGTAACAACAGTGAGAGTTGACGCACCATCATCTATTGCTTCTCGGATAAAATCATCGTAAGCAAATGCTTCGAGAAGCTGGTCAGGGACTTCATCTGCTCTGCACTACCCGACTCACTGGACCCTCTACAGTTTGCATACCGCCACAACAGGTCCACTGATGATGCCATAGCCCTGACACTACACACTGCCCTGTCACACCTGGAGAAGAGAGACACGTATGTGAGGATGCTGTTTGTAGATTACAGCTCAGCATTCAATACCATCGTTCCCTCGAAGCTGGACAGGAAACTGCAGGATCTAGGACTGAGCAGCTCCCTCTGCAGCTGGATCCTTAGCTTCCTGTCTGACAGACGCCAGGTGGTCAGACTGGGCAGCATCACCTCATCCCCCATCACACTGAACACTGGTGCTCCACAGGGGTGTGTACTGAGCCCTCTCCTGTACTCACTCACTCGCCAGCACCGGAAACGTGCTCGTCATCTCCGAGCATGAAGTAAGGAGAGCCTTCAAGAGAGTGAACACCAGGAAAGCAGCAGGACCAGACGGCATCCCAGGTCGTATCCTAAGAGACTGCGCATACCAGCTAGCTCCTGTGTTCACTGAGATATTCAACATCTCTTTATCTCAGTCGGTGATCCCCACATGCTTCAAAGAGTCCATCATTGTTCCTGTCCCGAAGAAACCCCACCCTGCTTCTCTCAATGACTATCGCCCTGTAGCCCTCACCTCAGTAGTGATGAAGTGCTTTGAACGCCTGGTCAGAGACTTCATTCTTCACTACCAGACACACTGGACCCACTACAGTTCGCTTACCGTCCAAATCGTTCCACAGACGATGCCATCTCTCATCTCCTCCACACATCACTCACTCACTTGGACACTAGAAGGGGGAATTATGTTAAAATGCTCTTCATAGACTACAGCTCTGCATTTAACACCATAATTCCCTCCACACTCACCACCAAGCTGGAGCATCTGGGACTCAGCTCATCTATGTGTCAGTGGATCTCCAACTTCCTAACTGGCAGACCACAGGCAGTAAGGATGGGCGGACATGTCTCAGCCTCCACCACTCTCAGCACTGGAGCCCTCCAGGGGTGTGTTCTGAGCCCCCTGCTGTACTCTTTGTACACATATGACTGTGTGGCCACTACCAGCTCCACCACCATCATCAAGTTTGCTGACGACACCGTCGTGGTGGGCCTGATCTCTGATAACAACGAGACGGCCTACCTGAAGGAGATTAGGAATCTGGAGAACTGGTGCCAGAGGAACAACCTCCTTCTAAACGTCAGTAAGACAAAGGAGCTGATAGTGGACTTCAGCACTAAGCAGGAGAGGAACTACCAGACCCCCGTCATCAACGAGTGCCCAGTGGAGAGAGTGGACAGCTTCAAATACCTCGGAGTTCACATCACGCAGGACCTGTCATGGTCCTGTCACATCAACACCGTGGTGAAAAAGGCCCGACAGCGTCTCTACCACCTCAGACGCTTGAGAGACTTCCAACTGCCCTCCAAGGTGCTCAGGAACTTTTACTCGTGCACCATAGAGAGCATCCTGGCGGGAAACATCTTAACCTGGTTCGGGAACAGCACCATGCAGGACAGACGAGCTCTACAGAGGGTTGTGCGGTCAGCTGAGCGCACCATCCGCTCCGAGCTCCCTGACCTGCACTCAATCTACAGCAGGCGGTGCTGGACCAAGGCCAGGAAGATCGTGAAGGACCTCAGCCATCCCAACAACAGACTGTTCTCTCTGTTGAGGTCAGGAAAGCGATTCCGCTCCTTGAAGACCAACACAGAGAGACTGAGGAGGAGCTTCTTCCCGCAGGCGATACCGTCTCTCAATCACACCACCACACAGTACTGACCCACACATATGGTTCTTACACACACACTGGACTTTCTGGACTTTGGTTTTGCACAACACTGGTCACTATATTCTTCATTTCCGGTTAATACTTGTACAGCTGCTGTTATTATGTATATATTTATTTATATTTAGATTTCTTCATACATTCTTATATAGTTCTATATTGTGTATTGTGTATTTTGTTGTACAGTTATTTTATTTTCAACTTTAATTTATATATTTATCTTTATCTTATTCTTCCCAGTTAAATTTACCCTTCATTCTAATTTGTGTTGTACAATTATTTCATTTTTAACCTTAATTTATATTTTATTCCTTCCTAGTTAAATTTACCCTTTTTAATTTTTCATATTTATTTCCTTTCTTATTCATAGCCTTTTCCTTTTTTGTTTTCTTTAGGTCACGAGCAGTTGTCCAAGCATTTCACTACATATCGTACTGTGTATGACTGTGTACGTGACAAATAAAAATTTGAATTTGAATTTGAATTTCACTCTACACCTACGACTGCACAGCCACTAACAGCTCCAACATCATTGTGAAGTTTGCGGACGACACTACAGTGGTGGGTCTTATCACCAACGGTGATGAGACGGCTTACAGGGAGGAGGTCAGCGCCCTGACCCACTGGTGTCAAGACAACCATCTCACCCTCAACGTCGCAAAGACAAAGGAGTTGATAGTGGACTTCCGGAGGTGCAGAGAAGTACACACCCCCATCACCATCAACGGCGCTGCTGTGGAGAGAGTGAGCAGCTTCCGGTTCCTTGGCGTACACCTGGCTGAGGATCTTACGTGGTCAGTACACACAAACAAAACAGTGAAGAAGGCCCAGCAGCGCCTCTTCTTTCTCAGGAGACTGAAAAGATTCGGCATGAGCCCCCGCATCCTCAGGACCTTCTATCACTGTGCCATTGAGAGCATCCTCACTGGATGCATCACCACCTGGTATGGCAACAGCACCGCCTACAACTGCAAAGCTCTCCAGCGAGTAGTGCGGTGCTCTGAACGGATAATTGGAGGTGAGCTTCCCTCCCTCCAAGACATCTACAGGAAGCGGTGCCTGAGGAAAGCGGGGAGGATCATCAAGGACTCCAGTCACCCCAGCCATAAACTGTTCAGACTGCTTCCATCAGGAAGGAGGTTCTGCAGCATCCGGTCCCGTACCAGCAGACTGAGAGACAGCTTCTTCCACCAGGCCATCAGACTGCTGAACACGTCATAGACACCTCAGCTTCACTACTGGAACTTCAACATTATGCACTCCACACTGTATATAAATGCCACTTGTTTTGCACATATTCAACTCTGTATATTTTATTATTATTATTATTATTATTATTATTTATTTATTTATTTATTTTATTTTTTACTATTTAATTTGTAAAAATGTGTATACACACACACACACACACACACACACACACACGTAGGAAAATATTTAGTATACACATCCAGAAATGCATACACTATTATATATTGTACATATATTTATTAGTTTCAGGTTGGCCATTCTTGTATTTTGCTCGTTTGTGTTGTTGTGTTTGCACATCTCTGTTGCTTGTGGGGCTCGCACACAAGAATTTCACTCGCATGTGCTGTGCCAGTGTGCCTGCACATGTGATGTGACAATAAAAGTGATTTGATTTGATTTGATCTGTTATTGCAGATAGCATGATAACTACAGGAGCTGGTGCGCCACGCTGTTTTACCAACCACTTCAGAGGCTTATTAAAGCCGATGATTTTTGTTGCTATGGGACGATATAGCTGTCGCTGTCGCTTTGGTTGTGGCAGTAGCCAGCTCATAGATTCAGCCACAAATGCAACTGATGTGTGAACAATAACTATATTCACATCCACAACTTCAACCCAGCACAGCCAGGAAGATCAGCTGCAGCTGTGCACAAAGCCAGTGGCTATGTACTGTCAGAACTTGGCCTTTTGAAAGAAGGAATGAGCAATAAATGCATCATGTACAGTGTCGCATCATCTCTTCTTTCTGTAGTAACTGTAGAATGTTTTGCTAAACTGGCAGTATATTATAACACACTAACTGCTCAATAAGGATCAAGGATGACCAACCTATATTGTGAGGGAACTCAAAAGCAGTCCAGACACAAAACGTTTCCCATTGTTCTAATTAGTGTCTATCCAATGAGAGATGTCCATAAAACTCTAAATTTGCAAGCCACCACATATTACCAGTGAATAGATTGTATTACACTTTTCATGAGCACATTTAGTTTGGTGTTAGTTTTTTTTCCCATTATCTTTTATAATTAAAGTTTTTAATAATAATATTAATTAATTTAATATTAATAATAATAAAATTGCACATTACATTTGCATGCTGTGTGGTCATATGTTTATAGGAGGTATTTTCCCTCTTTGTTGTGATCAGTATTGCGGTCATTACACATATTACACAAAACACAACTTAATTACTCCCAGGAGAAAATAATCTGTTACTCTACTCCTTACATTACTTTTGTGTTTCTTCGTAAAATGACCTGAAATGATAATTCCCATTTAACAATACGAATCGATAGACTACAGTCCCACACACCAAAACAAATCCTCATCCTAACAAGGGTGTGCATATGATCTTTTTCTTGATATTTAGATATGAACACAAAGCTGACAACTCAAAGCAAAGATGAAAACCAGCACAAAGAGACTTCGAAGCGATCGCCACAGTGATTCCATAATAGAAACGCAAACAGCTAGAAATGGTTTGCAGTCATGCAAACACTCATCCGTTTGTTAACTGTTGAAGTTTAGGGTCTGGCTGCTGGGCTGTGGTCAGCAATCACTAAGCTTTAACATCACTCTGGGTTCTTGGCTAGTTTAGCGTTAGCATGCTATCTGTGCAGGTGCTTGCAAAGAGCTGAAGTTGTGTTAGAAGCATGATGCAGTTATTTCAGTCATGGATGCAGTTTCCAGTTCCCCATCGCGCTCTTGTCCCTTTGAGTAATACAAATAAAAGTAATCTCCAAATCCCCGCTGTAGACTCTACAGCTATTTTCCTCTGGTTCAAAAACTCAGCTATTTGTAACGTGCGTGCGAAAGTGAGCTCCTGCTTAGGGTTGCCAACCGTCCCTTAAAATACGGAATCGTCCCGTATTTCGAAACAAAAGTACACGTCCCGTATTGAGCTAATAAGGGACGCACTTTGTCCCGTAATACAGTGAGAATCAAAAGTAGTCTATAAATGTTTATGGAATTAACACTTTGTTTGAAAACATAATTCCCAGCCCCTCTCCTGCTTTGTGACCAATGAGCTGACACCACACTTATTAGTGATGTGCGGATCGATCCTGAAATATCGATTCCTCCGATACCAGTCATTTATGTTCTAGAATCGATTCTCCCATTAAAATATCGATATTTTAGTAATTTAGGGTAAATATCTAGTTTATCATCAACAGGAACACAGTGGATAGAAACTATAACATTCGGATTATCTACATTTGAAGGAACTACTTCCTCTTCCGCCTTTCTTAGTCATGTGCGAAATACGGCTGTATAAATGTCTCGCAGCCCCTTGGCGTGCGCACTTGCGCACTCAAAACAATGGCCGAACGCAAGCGAAGTCATGTGTGGACATATTTTACCTCCACAAACAGCCAAGACGCGGTTTGTGATGTATGTGGCAAGACAGTGAGGTGTTGTGGCAACACCACTAACCTCGTAAAACACCTCAGAATTAATCATAACACAGAATATGATCAGGTCATGTTGAGGCGAACCGAAGAGGAGGAGAGGAGAGGGACAGGTGCTGCTAGGGCGAGACAGATGTCTCTCGCGGAGTCCTTTAGTGCTGCAGGCAGGCACTATCCAGGTACAGAGGAGGAAAATGCTGGGTACACAGGCTAGGTCGCATTAAAATATACAGAGTACTTGCAGTAAAACAGGCATTGTAATCTTTAAAACATAAAAATTCAGTTGAAGATTATTTCATAGATAAGAGAAACGTTTTATAGATACTATTATTATCTATTAGCTTTATTATTATTTTCACTCAGTTTAATTTTTTTGGCTGAGTTATTTGAATATTTTAAAATGCAGGTATTGACAAACTTATTTATTCCTTTAATTATGTATTATACTGACAATTTCATTCACACAGCATTCTATGTAAAACAGCAAGTATATGTAAACTATCAATTCCTTTCCCCTTAGGCTATTTTAACAGACTGCATACATGACTCTAAAAAGATTAAACATTCAGTGCAGTATACCCCATCTTTTGTTTTGCCCTTTGTATTTTCTTTTCTTTGTAGATGATTCCCCAAGAGCAGCAACACTCACAAGATGCCTTGTAGAGATGATTGTGAAGGACCTCCAGCCTCTGTCCATAGTGGAGGACCAGGGTTTCCAGGGATTTGTGAGCACTCTTGACTCAAAATATAAACTCCCAGGAAGAAAATCACTGACTGAGACTCATCTTGTAAATTTGTTTGATGAATGTAAAGACAAAGTAAGAGCATCTTTGCAAAATGCTTCCAGTGTTGTTCTCACCACTGATATGTGGACCTCAGTGTCCACAGAGGCATATTTGACTGTAACATGCCATCTCATTGAAAACTGGCAAATGAGAGAATTTGTCCTGGAAACCCACTCTTTCCATGGGCAGCATACAGCAGATAATATCAGCTCAGCACTTAAGCAAATCACAGAAGAATGGGGCATAACTGAGAAGGTGGTTGCAGTTGTCACAGACAATGGTGCAAATATGGTTGCTGCAGTGCACAAAGCTGGATGGAGGCATTTTCCATGTTTTGCGCACACACTGAATTTAGTTGTAAAGGACAGTGTAAAAGCTGTCCCAGAAGTGGTGCAGGTGCTGGAAAAATGCCGTGCGATTGTGTCCTTTTTTCACCACAGCACAAAGGCTACTGAGAAGCTTAAGGATATTCAGCAACAGTTGAAAGTGGCAGAGCACAAGCTAATTCAGTCAGTAGATACCCGCTGGAACTCTGTCTTTTACATGTTGGAGCGGCTCTGTGAGCAAAATGAAGCCGTGACCACAGCCCTCTGCCTTTTAGGGAAGAATCAACTATGCTTAAATGCGGGAGAATTATCCCTGATCAAGGAAACAGTTGTTGTACTACGGCCGTTTGAAGAAGTAACACAGGAAGTTTCATCTGAAAAACATGTTTCAGTCTCCAAAGTGATTCCACTTGTGTCACTCATTCACAGGGCTGTAGCAGCCTGTGAACATCAGGGCAGCTCCCTTGCCACACAGCTGGCACAGCAATGCCAGCGCAGATTCAGGGGTATTGAGAGCATTCACTGTCTAGCTGCAAGTACATTTCTGGATGTTAGGTTTAAACACCTTGGTTTTCGTGACAAAGACAATGTTGAAGTATTAAAGAAACGTCTCCACACTGAAATGCAAGAAGTCTATCAGACAGGACAGTCTGCTCCCACTCTAACTGTAAGCTCAACGCCTATTGTTAGCTCTGCCTCAGGGCCTTCTACTTCAGGGTCTATCCCGAGTCCTCCACCCGCAGGTCCAGCTGCAACAAAAGGAGGGATATGGACAGATTTTGACATGCAGGTTGTGTCAAGCCAACATCACCGGTCAGCTTCCAGTGATGTACTCATTGAAATACGCCGGTACTCAGAGGAAAAACTGATTCCCCGAGATAAGAATCCATTGGTTTGGTGGCAAGAACATGAACAAACCTTCCCATCCCTAAGCAGACTTGTAGTGAGATACCTAGGAATTGTTGCTTCTTCTGTACCTGCAGAGAGAATCTTTTCAAAAGCAGGAGAGGTTGTGAGCAAAAAACGGAGCAGACTTAGAGGGAAAACTGTAAATATGCTGTTGTTCCTAAACAAAAACCTGTGAATAAGGGAAAGTGTTACTGTCAAATGTTTTTGATGACATGTCCAGACAAGTTAAACGTTAAATGACATGTTAAATTATGTTGAATGTTTTTGTTGACATGTCCAGACAAGATAAACGTTAAATGACATGTTAAATTATGTTGAATGTCTTTATTGACATGTCCAGACAAGATAAACGTTAAATGACATGTTAAATTGTGTTGAATGTCTTTATTGACATGTCCAGACAAGATAAACGTTAAATGACATGTTAAATTATGTTGAATGTCTTTATTGACATGTCCAGACAAGATAAACGTTAAATGACATGTTAAATTATGTTGAATGTCTTTATTGACATGTCCAGACAAGATAAACGTTAAATGACATGTTAAATTATGTGTTCAAATAGCACACAACTTCAGGTTTTTTTATATGTATATAATAATTCTGCATTATTAAACAGTAAAAAAAAAAGTAGTCTGATGTTCTGTAATCAATTTGAAGCTAAAATTTGAAATACAATGTAGAAAAACTTAATGTTAAAAAGTATCGGATCGGTATCGCCAATACCACCCTGAATTTTACTTGGTATCGGATCGAAAAGGAAATCACTGGTATCGCACATCACTAACACTTATGACAATTCGAGTATGACAATTCAGATTACCGCTCATCTCATTGGTCGAGGAAAGGTCACTTACGGAGAAAATACCGGAAGACAACAGATGACCACAACAACAAGCATGGCCAACAGGGAAACAAACGCCGACACTGCGGTGCAAGTCTCGGACGTCAGTACACCTAAAGCTGGGCAGACACTGTGCGATTTTTTCAGTCACGTTATTCAGCTCCTGCTCAAACTGCACGATTGACTCGCAGGGGTTAGAAGTTGGTAGGTCACGATGCAGGTCTCACACTATACCGCCCGATGCTCTGATGCGACCTGAGTGCTCACACTGTGCCTCCATAAAATGAAGGTTATAACAGAAAATCTGTCGCTCTCCCTCTCTCTCTCTGTCTTTCACTCACACAGACACACCACCACCATCAACTTTGCTAAATTGCTAATGAAAAACATTGATCAGGCAGCTGTGATTGAGCAGCAATGTAAATCCAACTATTTTCACGGTTGTTGTGGTCGTGATAATTTTGTGATGCCACATCGAAAAGGCTCCAAAGTTCTACAAGTTGTGCCTCCATCGCTTGTGTCCAGATCACACGCTGCACAGCCGTGCTGCTCCGTCTTTTTCACCGACGTTTACGTGTTTGCGCGTGAGCAGTGTGAGCGCCTGTGGTGACACCTTCACGAGCGATTGATGATCGGGAGCTGGTCGTGAGGTGTTAATCACTTCTCGTTACCCCACGTATACTACACGACGCACGATGAAGGCCAAAATCGGTCCGATCACTCAAAAATCGGCTCAAAATGGGCCAAAAACCGCACAGTGTAAGCCCAGCATTAGAGCAGCAATGTTTGTTCCCCTCAGAGAAAGGGAAAAATGGGAAAAGGAAAACACCTGGCTGGAAAAAGTTAATATGGGCATGTGCAGTGAATATCAGCGCTATGTGGCCAGAAGTGTGATAATATAATTTATTTTGTGTAATAAACAACTGCAAGGATAGATGATTACAACAAATAGATGACTAATACATAAAAGTAATACATAGATGAATAATGATGATGAGTTAAGATGCGTAATCATGGGAACAAGCGGGTTTACAAACAGGAGCAGCTGATTAGCA
Source organism: Mchenga conophoros (assembly GCF_057382185.1). Taxonomy (NCBI): domain Eukaryota; kingdom Metazoa; phylum Chordata; class Actinopteri; order Cichliformes; family Cichlidae; genus Mchenga; species Mchenga conophoros. The sequence goes on from NC_140526.1 coordinate 16,660,907, forward strand.
TTAGAAAAGCTGAAATAATACCTCAACTGAAGCCAATTGTACTAAATGCACTAAATGTGCACTGTTACAAGAATATTTTTCTTTCTATTGTTTTCTATTATTTTAAGTTAAGCAGGACAGAGTTCTTTTAAAGAAAGATTTACTTATATTCTCAAAAGTTAAACATGACAGGCTTCTGTTTAAGAAAGAGACCTGTTTTACTGTGTTAATGTTGTCATTTTGAGCTAAAAATAAATGGCTAAATGATCATTTGTTTCACATGTGTTCATATCACAAAGAATAGAATATGCATCTACTTAAATCAACTTCAAGTCAAATGGTTAAAAAAAATAATTTCACACACAAAAAAAGAGCTAGAAAATTCACCACACTGGGAAGGGTGAAGACAACTGGGTCGCCTGGCCCTGGCCACGAGGTGTCCCTTATTTATTTTTCAGGGAGTTGGCAACCCTACTCCTGCTACTTACTGACATCAGCTGTTAACTTGCTTAAATCTATGTACAGAGTTTAGTTAACAACTAAATATTACATTTTGTTTTCTCTGTTCTGAAAATAGAAATCAGAATATAAAGGCAGAGGAAAGAAGTCTCCTTATAAAAGCTTCATGTACATGTTGTGCTGGCTGCTGCTTTAAACAAAATTCTGGCACTAACTGGAAGAACAGTATAAGCTATCCTCACCACCAGTTTATGTTTGTTGGAAATGGCATGAACAATGTTGTCTTGGAGAAGAAATCACGACAGCTTTTGGATGAATGGAGACAAAATCTGGGGAAATCTGTTTGAATGGATATGCTCCTTTTAAAAATTGCAGGGCTGTTTTTTTTCCCAGAGAAAATCTTTGAAACTAGAAGAGATTAGCATGGATCATACTCTTACCAAAACAGCGTTTACATAGCAGATTAGTCCAACAGTGTGTCTGAACAAGCCAATATGTCTTATGATCTACTTTGTCATCATTTTGGAAAAAACAGTATTTATACATTTCAGATTGGTTTTGACAGCCTAGAAAAATCCACATAAGACGCTTCCTTATATTCAGTGACACAACACAAGCGTTGGAGTTTATCACCTTTTGTAGTCGGAATAATTTGATTTAAACTGCTGTATTCCTTAATTCTTAAAACCCAACCTAGCTCTACAGTAACTTTTTTCCTTTCATTGACTGCACCATGGAAAAACTTTATTTTAATTTCTAATAAGGTTTCAATTCTCATCACTTCAAAGTTCGTCAGATTAAAACAAAGCATGAACACACCCTTTCTTATGTGAGTGCAGGCATGTCTGTCAAGCAGAACTCAAGAAGAAGAAAAGAATATGGACTAAAAGGAAACTTTTCACTGTCATATTTTTAGCTGTGTGCTGGTTGTGTTAGCACAGCCTGGTAGCCTTAGCATTGCAGTAAAGGCATAGTCTTTCAGGATGCCTATCTCCTTTATTATTGTAGCCCTGAGCAATGGTACACACACGCACACACACACAAGTAAATCCTGCAACCTTGTACATACCTAACTAAAGGTACCCACCCGCCCACCTACTCACACACAGACACACACATACAGGTGAGTTATCATTGCTTTGCCCTCAAGAGCACTATCAGTCAAAATGTAATTCAGTCACAAGTTGATATACTATTGTGCGTGTTTGTGCATGTGTTTGTGTGCATACTGTACACTTGTGAGTTGATCACAACCGTGTGTGTGTGTGTGTGTGTGTGTGTGTGTGTGTGTGTGTGTGTGTGTGTGTGTGTGTGTGTGTGTGTGTGATAATGGCAGGCCAAAGGGGGCAAAGAGAAATAGAGAGAATCCAAACTCAAAGGTATTCTTTAGCTTTTATTATCACGATATTGCCCAGGGCATAGAAAGAGAGAGAAACAGAGAGAGATGGAGAAATATTGCTGGTGAACGGCAGAGGAAGAAGGGAAAGACAGGAACAGTAACCTCATTTTTTCCCCCCTTTGGGCTTAAAAAGTACTGCTCTTTGACCATCACTTCTGCATATTTGTCTGTGCGCGCACCCACAGCTTAATATATAGTACTTGTAATATGAACTAAATTCATATCTCATCATTAATTATTCTTAACTTTTTTGACCACAAGTGGAAAATGTCTGTAAATCCACTGGGTTGCTTCATCCACTGAATCTAAGTGATCTTAAACAAATGCAGGGAGAGGGCACCATTGTTCCAGCAGACATGGAGCTTGAGATTTCAGCAGTTCTTGCAGTGACAGATGGTGGAGCAACGGAAATGCTGATGGTTTCCTGCATCAAAGCCCTGCTCCAATGCCCAAACACAGGCTGAGTGATGGAGGACAACAGTCAATACTGTATGCAGCAAGATGATGACCACGTCATCCACCAAAATGTCAAGGCCTGCTGCAGATTTTCAAGGCGTGGATGATTACTTTCTATCAGGCGCTTCTCTCCTTCACTTGTCAGTGTTTGTTGTTTACCAAATCACAACATGCCTGATAGAACTGAAGTAAAGCCTTGGCTCTCATAGCTCTAGTGGCCAAGAATTTTTGACAGTTGTCTGAAATTTGGGCACGTATTCCAAAGATCCTTTGCTCAAGGTCATGTTGTGATGGAGTTCTCGCGTCTTTATTAGACTATGTCGAGAATATGTGCCAATAAAAAAGAAAAAAAGAAGAAGAAAAAATCGTTATACATGGACCAAAATGTGCTATGCACTGCCAACTTTGAATCCATGATTGGGCGACTTCTGCGGGGTCTCTGTGTTTTAGGTGAAAAGAAAAGTTTGCACATGGTGTGTGTTTTAACTTCATGAGACTTATGGGAAAAACACTGAAGCCATTAGGGTCAGATGATGACTTTGAGATAAACTACACTAAACACTTTTAGTCATGGATATTGTTTTTGCACAACATGTACAACAAAACCTGCAAAATGACACCAGTGCCTACGCTATGTAGTTTTAATTACTTCACCACTTCCCCATCTTTTCTTTATGGTTGAGTCAGAAGCTTAGCAAGTGATGTGCACCTCTTCACAGGACACTTAATCTTGAAGAACTGCAATCAAGAAGAATCAAGAATCAGTCTGTCTGATTCTTATAGTTTGAATTGCTTTGTTGTGTTTCTTGTTGCTGAAGTGGCAGATTTGCCCCGGGTTCATTCATAAGTATTGATTAATAAACATCCAGGGTTTGTTTTAGTTGTTTTTGGAGCTTTGTCTTTTTCAGTTGCATATTTGCTTGCGTCATGCTATGGCGCTCATACAACTTGTATTTGCATTTTTTAGTCTCAACTTGGTTAGAGGTTAATTTAATAGAGACCTCATACCAACCACAACACTTTTGATAGGTCAGTGCAGTGGCATGTGCATTGTGGGGCATCTGTGGATCAAAAGGTAGGTCACATTGTCTCTGTGACTGGTGCTGCTCTGGACATCTGCTCTGTAACCGAGCCGGAGGAGACCATCTGTCTGTCCGTAGCTGAAAATGCAGAACAACACAGAAGAATCAATGGAGCTTTAAAGTTTCACTTGATGCTTGAGAAGTGCCATCAAAGATACAAAAAGGAATTGACAAATTAAATCTTACAGTCAGATTTGGTGGAAAAGGAGCAGTGCTTAAACTTTTCAGGGACCCTAATGAATCTGCATCCATCTACTTTTATAGCCATATATATATCTCATAAATATATAGAATATTGAATTGTAATAACAAGATGCAAGGAAGTGGCAGCAATTTTATCTGGCACACATAAATCATCAGAGTAACAGTGAGTTTAGAAAAACAATATTTCAAACCTGCACGAATCTCATTTAAAGCTACTTGTCAAGTATTAATAAAGCAGTAATGGTATAGTATGAATGAAGCAGTAAATGACAATCAGTTAATGAAAGTCTGCCTGAATGAGTGCTGGCATGTGTGCTCTCAACTTTCTGACAATGGATTTGCAGCGTGGTCTTGTCTGTGCTTCCAGACATTAATTAAAAGTGGCCATATTGTGCTCATCAGCAGTTTCATTTATTTTTAGAGACCACTTAAATAGGTGTACAATCCTTTGATGTCTAGAAGGAGAAAAACTTTTCACAGGACTGCAAACAACAGGAATCAAGAGGGTAAGTAGCCGCCATGTGCTGCATTTTGACCACCTAAATAAAAGTTTTGACATTCTGATATCTGAATGCCAATGCCACAATCTTTTAGCAAATTCACCCCAAGATGAGGCAATGCAATGCTCACAATAACTCCACTAAATCCAAGAGTCAAAGCTCAGTCTCTACAGGCCTCAGTTAACATGTTAAATATTAAAGCTCATGACAGTACAATTAGAAAACGACTGAACAAGTATGGCTTGTTTGGAAGGGTTGCCAGGAGAAAGCGCTTCTCTCTAAAAAGAACATGACAGCACGACTTAGGTTTACAAAGTTTCATCTGAACAAAACACAAGATGCCTGGAACAATGCCTTTTGGCTGACAAGACCAAAGTGAAGATCTTTGGCTGTAATGCCCAGTCCCATGTTTGGCAAAAGAAAAAAAACACTGCATTTTAGCACAAACACCTTGTCACACAGTCAGACATGGTGATGGAAGGGTGGTGACTTGGATTCTGTTTTGCAGTCACAGGACCTGGGCAGTAAGTCAGTCACGAACCCCTCTGTATACCAAAGAACTCAATGTGAGGCCATCTGTCTGAAAGCTAGAGCATGGCCAAAATTGGGTCAGTCAACAGTACAATGATTCCAAGCACAGCAGCAAATATACAACAGAATGGCTGAAAAGGAATGAATCAAGATGTTGCAGTTGCCCCGTCAAAGTCTAGACCTCAACTTGTTGGAAATGTTGTGCTGGGACCTTAAGAGAGCTGTGCATGAATCAATCCCGCAAACCTCAAAGAGTTGAATCAATATTGAAGTGAAGAGAGGGCTGAAATTCCTCCACAACAATGAGAGAGACTGATGAAGTCATACAGAAAATGATTACTTCAAGTTATTGCCCTTAAAGGTGGTTCTATCAGCTGTTGAATCATCGGTGTATTTAGTTTTTCAACAGTCCTGCAGTCCTGTGAAAACTTTCTTTATCGCAAGACTGTATATAATAATCTAAAGTAAAGGGAAATCCCCAAAGGGCAGATTTTTTAGTACTTCGTATTGGACTCACATGCACTATTACTGTTTTGCTTTCTGTATCAATTCATTTGCCGAACTACTGTTAGGTGACGTGGCAGGATCAACTCCTGACATCATTCCTTTGAGAATGCAACAGCTGGCCTATGCATATCTGTAAATGCCTGCTCTTATTTAGTAATTTGAATGTGTTTTGTTCTTTTTTCCACAATTAACGGTAGTTTGAATTTGTTTCAGTACTGTTTTACTTCGAGTACTTTGCCTTCTAGTGGTATACGCTAGCGGTAACAATGGATGGCAACCAAACACATCCGTCATATAATGAATAACCAGGGCTAGGAAAATTGAAGACAGCTTATCATCCTGTTGACAGGGTTGGGAGCCAAGAATCTACAGATTGCAACAGAGCAATAAAAACAAAAACTAGATTTCATTATCTCATAGTCGATTTCGAAACACATAGAGGGGCATAGACAGAGACTGCGTGTTCCCCCGCTGGTATGATTTTCCCAATTAGTCTCATCTGTCATGCTGGATCTTTGGTTAATAACTAAGTTATCTACACTGCTCATTAAGACTTTTCAGTGTCATCAACATCAAACAAAGGCTGTCTCACAGTTCCCCCCCCCCCCCCAAATCTTCTGTATATGAAAGAGGGCGTGTCTCCTGTCTTTCTGTTTAACAGACTAGTAATTAACTAGTGGTCTCTTATCTCCTCGTGTTGACAGAGTTGTCAAAAAAAGCAATGACTCACATAGACAGCAAGTGAACATTAGGAAGAGATGCAGCGAGATATGGTTACATTTAGGGGCATGAGAAGAAACTGTGTGTTTTTATTAATCCTTTAAAGGAACCTCGGTGAGTCTCTAGCCACTTTATGCTGACAGAGACATGAAAATTTGTCTGAACACGAGTCATATAGCTGAGTAATGAAGACAGAGGTAGATAAGTGGTTGCTAAGAAATTGGATTTATACTTTATTTATTGTTGTGCGTGTCATTGTTATGTGTCCTGGCTTTTTTTTAGCATAGCTCTTGCCTCAGTATGACTCTACCTTTCAATGTTATTTCATTTTTAGCCTTGAGCAACAATGATTTAAACCTCATAAAACCAAAAGTAAAGCGTAAAAAAAAAAGCAATATACACAGAGAACACAGGAAAAGGCAAAACATGGACACCAGGGAGAACTGAGTGACAGCAGGAAGAGTGGAGACGCTGCGATGAGTGAGATTTCAGATGAGAGGCAGTCTGCCGAAGGAGAGAGGAGTGAGAACGAGAGAGAGGGGATAAACTGAATGGGATATCAGATGAGTCGGCCACTAGTCACTGGCTTTTTGCTTCCTCCTGTGACTGTGTTGCTATGGTGATAATTAGCATATCAGTTATTAACCCTGCCTCTACAGACCTCGGTGTCTTGTTAACCAATTAACTCGGAAGTGGGTGAGAACTAAACCACGGAGAAGAGAAACTGGACATGGAACGATAATGCAATTACAGCAACTACCTTTACTTCATACAAGTTCTCAGTGATGGGCCTTTTCTAAATAGCAGTGCATTGACAAACTGTAATTGGTTATGTTTTAATGTTGTCCACCACATAGGCCACTTTGTAGTTGTTCTGGGGTTTTTGATAATATCAAAGTCCTCGCAGAAGAAAATTTTGCCACTTAGCAACCATCTTTAGCCTCTTAGTGTTTATTTGGAAAGTTGCATTTTTATATTGTAGCATTGTGTATTCTGTATTATTATTATTATGCATTATTTTAGCCTGACTGAAGGTTAGATATTAGCTTTGGTTATTAACCCTCTGTGCAGCACATAACTGAGTCTGTTCTCATCCCCGGGGATTCAGTTAGAGGTGTTTTGTCAAATCAGCTGCGTGGTTCATTTCATTTACAATGCAGTTCTGGGGCATCTGTGCCTCTGGTCAGTGACAGCGATCTGCCATTCCCCAGTTTTAAATTTTTAAGCAGTTTTTAGTGCCCAAACCTAACCTACCCAAATGAACTAGTGGTGGAAAAAAATGTGGAACAAAATGCAAAACACATTTCAAGTTATGTCAGTACCATCTTTACAGCCTTCTAATGCAGACTTTGTAGGTCTCTAAGTGGCAGATATTGATGTTGTGAGTGCATCAGAACACCGACGCCAAAGGATACCTTGCATGTAATGAGATGCCGGATACATCTGAAAAAAGGACATTATACTTTATGCTTCAATCACCATCTTTGCTGCTTTATCATTCTCCGGTAGATTTCGATTCAGGATTCTTTAAGCACTTTCTATTAATGTGTGGTTGACATTTCAATGTCCATTGTCTTCTGAATGCTAAAGCTAAAGCTCACTCTGAAAACAGCAATGTCACTACTGCACTTTCACCACATATTATATGCTCTGTGACCTGAGAAACTGCATTACTGTGACCTTGTGCTTTAATATAGGATTACATACTTGAAAGACACAAAGAGAAACCCTCAAGATACACTGCTTAAGCAAGAACTGGGGTGCTAGTTCAATCTCCAGCCCTAACAAGTCTCTTGCCTCAGGTGTGAGATAGGACCAGTTGGAGGTTTCAGGTTAAAGTGCCCTTGAACATTGCACGGAATCACAAAAGAGTCTGGTGACACCGCACTGACTGCAGTCCTCCTCTCTATCCCTTCTGAAGAAAAGTTTTTGAAAGGACGATGTAGTCTGCAGTGAAAGGTGGGAGCGCATCGAACAGTTTTAGAGTGCCCTTGAACAAGGCATTGAATTCCAAATTCCTCCAGGGGTGTTGCATTCCTGCCAGTCCTGTGCTCTGTGAAGATACCCCTCTGTGCATATATAAAGAGCCGGTATGCAGAATAAGGCATTTGAGGTACCTAACCACGAAGAGGAGAGCTCTGATTCTGAGTTTTATCTCAAACACTGCAGAAAGGAAATATGTAAAAGACACATTTATGATGTGTGTTTGTGTGCAAGCGGACACCTGTATTTGTTGTCAGAGTACTTTAAGTGTTCATTAAAGTTGTACATTTTTATAGAAACACCAGGTTAAATGAGTGCAACAAAGGAATGATCACTTGTAGTGACAAACTCACATTTGAATTGTTATCTCACTCAGCAGTTCTCCTAAGGTCTGGAAGGCACTTGCTGTCTTTCAGCTCATTATTTTGGTTGTACAGCACATAACATTACTGTTCTAAGTCTCTCGGCTCTCTGAGAAGCCAGTTGTTTTCAGCTTTGATAAACCAACTGCGGTCCTGCTCACCACCAAACAGCAGACTAAGTTAGTGACAAGCTGGTGAACATTAGGCAGCTAAAGAGCCAGACATTTCCTTTAGGAACTGATGCTGAGCTAAACAGAAACAGAATGTTTCACCAGGTTGCCAGGCACAATTCTTAATTAATGTTGGCTAAATGTGTAAATATAGGCACGTGATTGCTAACATTTTTGCCACATCAAAGTTACAAGGCAGTAAAATGCTGTATGTAAGTGGTGTGCCAGCGTCATAACTTTTATATATTTGTAATAGCATGGCACATGACATAGAAATGACATTATAAGAGAGACGGGATTAGGTGAATCCTCAGTTGAAATCTGTGGGATAACACGACAATGGAGACTATGGTGCTAAAAGTTTAAAACTTTTTTTCACAAACAAAGTATTCTTGCAGTTTTTGTGTCCTGGTGATCTTTGAAGATAAAATTAGTCCAGATGATGCTTTATAATAACTGAGCATGAAGAAGTTGCGAGACTTACTTCTTGAAGGACTTTGACTATAGTAACCTTAGAGCTGATTTTGAGTCTCATGTTCAAATCTGTCCCTCTGTCCATTTGTCCACCCTTCTTCTCCATCTATCAGTTTCAACCCCACGCGTGAACTACTCCATTTATGAACAATACGCTTCACTGTATGTTTCACGACTGTTACTGCTACAAAATGTAATAAACATAAACACACCCATACGTACGTTAATGACGGGGCACCAAGATCAGAGAGCAGGATTCCAACTGTAGGTCAGTTACCATAGCAACAGAACAGAACGCACCAGAGGCCTGTCACCATAGGAACCAATAGCCAAAGAGGGAAAGAGAAAAAGACAGAAAGATGGAGACATAAGGAGAAAGAGAGATGTAAACAGAAGACAGAAAAAGTGGGCAAGAGAGAAAAAGTGAGACATTATCAAAGTCACGAAGACAGAGAAGGAGTGGGGAGATGAGCTCAGAGAGCTATGACTGTGTCCTGTGCACTCATATACAACATGTGCCGTCAGTGATTATGAGACAGAGAAACAGCTATAAAGAATGCTGATCTATGGAAGACTTCTTTCTGTAGTGCCAAAGATGGCCGCAGTTGATCTATCTTTGCGAGACCTTTAGGGAACGGTTTGGCCATTATCTAAATGAATTGAAAGAGAGACGAAACTTTAGTCTTAATAGTCACTCTGAACAACTACATGCATAGAAATACCTCCTTAATCTGATATCAAGGGGAAAAAAGTTTAGTAACTTTGCCTTAAATAAAAAAGATTTTAAAAGCTTTTCCCTCTAGATCATACTTTTCTTATGCATGCACAAAAATAAACGGCTTCATTAGTGAAAGCATCGGAGTGCAAACTTGATCAAAGCCTCTAGCTCATATTACCAGAGTATATGAAAAAGCTTGTTGATGTGCAACATGGACATGAAAATGAACCAACAATTAAGTATGTTCCCCTGCATCTTCAATAACAAGTGCCCGTCGACACAAAACTGTCAACCTGATGCAAGTGAAAACCGAGATACGTGTATCAGTGCAACAACATGATGAGCTCTGACTCTTTGCTGGCCCTTTGGCACCTTTGTTGTTACGTAATTCTCCAGTAACTTTCTTTTTAGGATTCCTGGAGTGACACATCTAACTCACAACTGAGGTTCATGACAGGTGGAGTGACACATATATTCACTTACCCACTCAGGGGAAAATGCTTTATTGAAGGGGTTTTTATGTGGACTTTTATCAGACAGGACTATTAATTCTATACATGCAGCTTTAAGAAGCTTTGAGATCCTGTTGACTATTGAAATTAAAGTTATTGTGCTTTTTCCCCATTTTTTCTTGTGAAAAGAACTGTCTCTAGGCATTACCAAGTATGGACTCATATGTGAACAAAAAATAAAAAATAAAAAATCCAGGTTGAAATTGATACCGTTATTCCCCTGTGCAAGAGCTGCACAATTTTGAAGTTGTGCTCTCCTGTGAGATTATGCAAAATCTGTTTTCCTCTCTCAAGGGCAGCACAATGGTAGCATTACTCACAGAACATTCCTGCTTGGTCAGTGTTTTCAAATCAGTGACCTTTGAATCACAACACTGAGGCCTAGCTGCCTGAGTAAAGCTGTAATAAAACTCCAGCTGTTCCTGTTAGCAGAGAGATCAACAGTGAGATTTCTTTTCAGTGTTATAAGGACCTGGTGCACAATGCATCTGGCTTTGCTGGTAAATTAGATTGCAATATTTATGGCTATTACTCCATTAACTGTGAAACTTCTTAAATAACCACTGTGCACGTCTGAAAGTAACTTTTTAATGGTTGAAAGAACAGAAAGGAGCTGTCCTTCTGTACAGCTCGCAGTATGATGTTTACTGGCAGCTGTTCGTAGTCATTTGCAGCCTTTTTAAAAATTCATAGTGTATATTAACCTGTTTCCTGATGTTCATAATGTATGGTTGGATACTTATGCCTACTTAGCATTAAGCCATGCCTCCAAATTATGCCAGCTGCATCCACTTGTAGGAACAGAATCCTAATTAGTGTGAGCATTTTAGTGTGAGCTATGGGAGAAAATTATAGTAGCTTCAGAAGTTTTCTCTAACAATGATCATTAAGTGTAATCTATACCTTGTTCTCTGCTTGTGCTGTGCGGAGTTGCGGATAAAATAGTGCACTACATGGCAGTTAATATCGTAATATAGCCTATTGTTCACTTTTATAACCTTTATTATAGATATTTTATTAGTCGTGCTGGTGATTTCTTAACGGCAGTGTAGTAGAAGAATGAAAATTGCAAGGCCTAGGTACCAAGAAAGAAAGGAAGAATTAGACACATGCAGGATGTGAAGCATGGAGTGGAAACAAAGAAAACATGCAATATGGAAGAGAGAAAGAAGTCAACAAGAAAGAGCAGAAAGACTGAGAAAGGGCAAACGGAGCCAAAAAAACAGACAAAGAAAGGATTGGTGTGTTTGTCCATCTCTGTGTGTGTGTCATAGCCTAGAGATTACTGCTAGCTTAGTTCTTATTCCAATCACACACTATGCCTAATGAGCTAATGGGCCTGACAAGCAGACAGACACACACAGAGTAAGGGTACAGGGAGAGAGGCTGGTGGATGGATAGAAAGTCGCTGTGCTTGTCAGCCAGTCAGTCAGCGAGTCGGCCATCCATCCTTTCAGGCAGTCATTCAGCTAGTCAACCTATTAGGCCCTCGTTCCATAGCAAAGTTTGTGTGACTGCTGGAGATAAGAAATGCACAATATTTTGTGTCATTTTGGAGGGAAAAAAACCTCTACCCTTGACCCTGTCATCTCTTCCAGTTTTTTAGTCTTTCCGTTCTTAGTCTCTCTGCCTTTATGTGCAAGAATTCAAGCAAGCAGGTGCACACATGAACTGAAAATGTCTCTGAATATTATGAATCACAAAGAAATTGTGACTCCTTCCTGGTTTTAAAGTGCTGCATGCTGTAGCACCCCTGTGGTGTCAAGATCACAATTACAGAAGTATTTGATTAAAAAAAAGAAGTTATTTTACATATTTGGCAAATAAATGACTAGTTGAGAGTGTCCTGTGAGTAAGATGTACAAAAATCAGCGACGGCTTCATGATTAGCACCTCCTGTGGTTCCAATATCTAGCTTTCCTTGCAATTATCCGTATATATTACAGATAGCTCAATCACTAAAATACATTTTTTTCAATTTGTCCTCAGATAGAATATATTGAAATTAAACTGTGCTAGGGTTATCGCTGAAATGCAAAAGGAAAAGAAAAGATGAAGTTGGCTTTTCTCTCTTAATGCAGAAAGTTGCTGATAGCTTTGGCCTCAAACAAAATGGTATAGTTATTATTATCATTATCATTATTCTCTAATTATAATTCCAATTATAATCAAAGCTTTTCCCACATGGCCGTTCTGTTCTCGTTTACTCTCTTTTGCTCTCACTTCACCACTGAGTGTTCCTGCCTATTTTTCCCCTCCCTCCGTATGTAGTTGGTCCTTGTATGGACATGTCGTGATATTTCAGCCTGCTTTCTTTCCTTCATTTAATCATTGCTCCAAATACACATATGGTGGTCACTTTTTGCTTGTGGATGTCTGCCCGACAGTATGCCAACAAGGCACGCACCTACTGTTGTATTTATTTCCCTCGCCCTGCAAGAAACGAATGAAAATAAAGGAAAATATTTATGTCATTTACCTGCTAAATGTGTCATGTGTCATTTCATTTCAGCTCAGTGTGGGAGTTCACTAGTTCACTTCATTTTCCCGACATAGAGCGTTGGGTTTGTTTCTTTCTTCTGCTCTCTGCTCACCTACAGTTCCTTGAGCTTTCAACTGTCCAGGAAGGAATATGTGTGCTCTTTTAGCCACGGAAGTCGGATGTAGGAGCCGGGAATGATGTCACTCCAAAGTTGACTGCATTCCAGTAGAAGCTGTGAGAAGTGCAATGTTTTGTTCCCTAGCACAGTGGAGCCATTCATGCATCACTAGCAATACAGCTCAGAACCTGTTTTTTGTTTGTTTGTTGGACTTAAAACTACCGCTGCTTGCAGATAGAGCCTGATCAGTGCTCTTTGTGTTGCTTTAACAAGTCACAAGTGCACAAAATTTATCGGAGATATTACATGTTTTCGAGTGTTACTACTGTTTACTTCTGAGGGCGTTCCAGATGAAAATCCTGACGCAGAACTTGGGATCTTTACCTTGCCACTTCAAATGGAGTCTAGCATAAAACCATGTGATGTTGCACTGTGAGATCCTTACAGTAGGTCCTGAGAGATATGTATAATTTTTTGGTTTATGGAGTCTCCTTAGATTAGTATATATATCTGTGTTAAATTTTCCATCAGGCCAACAGTTTGATTGTTTGGGCCTCCATTAGAATCACCGTGAACACTAAAAAGGCTTTTCTTTATAAAGATCTACTACATGTACAATTCTAGTTGGATTAAGTAAAATGATCTGCAGATCACAGAGAATGCAGCAGATTTTGCAAGTCATACAGGAGAAACCTAAGAAGTTATTAATACTGATATTCAATGTCAGTGCTGCAGAGGTCATTAGCAACTTTTCAACCTGCCATGGTATAGAGTCTGTCCACGGAGGGCCTTAAAATGCATGCGGCTTTTCATGCACTGCCTGTTTATCCAGTTTGGAAGTTTCTTATGCTTTTCAGTGAGGCTTTGAAAAAGATAACAATTGCAAGACCTCTTAAAACAAATACTACTAATACTATTAAATAGCATTCCAATAAGTAAAGGCTTTTGTAATCATAATTTGAGAGTTCAAGTTGATTTTGGCCGCTTTATTTTAGAGATGGCACGATACCACTTTTTTATGTCCGATACCGATACCGATATCATAAATTTGGATATCTGCCGATACCGATATGAATCCGATATAGTGTTTTTTAATCAACAAAACTGTTTTTTAAAATATCTTGCTGCATTTTGCAAGTCTGCAAGTTCATACTCAAGTTTAAAACAACAACTACACTAAAGCTATTCTGTTATACCTGTATGCAAAAAAAATATTTCATAGTTCAGCAATACTGATCAATCTAATAAACTCAAACCTGCACCATCCTCCCTATTCTGGTATTTTAAAGAGTACTTAGCATAAATATTAAGCAACCTAACTAATAGGGTTCCAACTCCCAGCAACAACAAAAATAAATAAATAAAAAATAGGGAACCACCCCTCACGCGCCACCTCATGATGCTTAATCGACGTAATCAACCTTAATTTGATGCAGTGTGAAAAAAAATGCACAGAAATCAATTATTTTTCAAGAAATATTAAATAGATTCAACATCTTTCTTCAACAAAATTGCAGACTGCACAGATGGTACCTTCCCAAAGTAAAAAGTACTATAGCTTACTAGGGTATATATTAGACTTAATAGTCACTATATACAGTAATTGACTTCTATTCATTTTACATCAAATTAAAACTTTGGGTGTCAGATAATTATTTATTAAAAGCTCGACATTTTAAATGAGAATAAGAAAGAAAAGTATGTCTTTGTGCCCCCTTTTCCCTGTTCATGCCCTATCGGCCCCCCTGGCTAAACTTTGCTAGATCCGCCCCTGCACAGTTACCAGCGTCAGCTACGTAGAAAAAGATCCTGGAGTAGAAAGTAATATTAAATAAATTCTAACAACAGCTGATCAAGCTTAAACGTGCTGCTGTTGTTCAGCCGCTGGTTTCCTCTTTCTGGTGCAAAGTGGACCAAAAACAAACAAGAGAGACTCGCGACAGAAAAGCCGATCAGCTGATCGTTAAGCAGTTTCACGATTGAAGTAGCAGCCGGAGAGCGAGAGGCAGTCGCTTGTTAAGCTTAACGCAGGAATGCTTTACAAACATTCAGAGATGGACTTACACACTTGCTTTACTTCTCTCGGGGATAACTTTGTCAGAGATGAAATGCCAGGTTGCTAGCGAAGCTCCAAATGCTATCCAGACCACCGACAGGTCGGGCATGCCACAGCTGCTCTATCACGTGATGCATACTGCTCCGACTGCTAACGTTCTGAGGTGAGTTACGGCGTGTTGCAAGTTTTGTGAGGTGCTTTCGTGATATTTAATGGATCGGATTACATTTTTTATTTTTCTCCGATATCCGATCCAGTAATTTAGGTCAGTATCGGACCGATACCGATACGTAATATCGGATCGGTCCATCTCTACTTTATTTGCAGAAACATGTATTTGTACTTGAACAGTGGATTTCTGTTTATTTTGATTATAATTGTGCAATTTAAAAAAACCCCACAGTAATACAAAAATCTCAGCTCAGGATGGTAATAACATTTAACATTTCATAAAATGCTTCTTCTCTTAATTTTCTGTGAGCACAAACATCTACTGTGCTTGATTACCAAAGCTAAACGATGCGTAAGGATATAACATTCTGTGACTTTGCGCAAGTCTCTAAAAGCCTTTAAAAAGCTGTCCAATTACCTTCTTCCTGAACATCTGTTTTTTGCAGACGAACAGCTCAATAAGAACAATTCACAAGCGATTTAGTTCTTCTCTGTGTTATGTTTACATTCTTATCCTATTCGTGTGTGCTACGTCTTTGTGTACTCGTGTGTGTGCTTGCGCTTGCAGTTTGACAGGCCAACTGTTGTAAAATTTACTGGACATCTGGACCGGTGTTCATTATTGCTGATGGTTCTGTTTAGAAAGCTGCAATGTTGTGGTGGAGAGAGAGTGAGAACGAGACAGAAAGAAAGCGAGAGAAAGAGTCAGAAGATGACAACAGCGGCATCAATCACCTTGTCAACGAGCATCCTTCACCACTTCTGTGCTGGACGACAGATGTTTTTTACCTGAGTGTGTACGGGTATGTGCGTGTGTTGAACATCTGTGTGATCAGCTACCACTCTGTCTCACACAGCGAGCAGAGGTTTATTAGTCTTTCTGATTGACTGTACCTACTATACAGTACATTAAGCTACCTCAAGTTATTAAAGTATTGAGGGATAAGAGATGATGGACTCCACCTTCAGTGGGCGATATGCACTTTCATCTTCTTAAATGCAGGTAGATGTGCTTTCTGATAGAGAGCTGGCATTAACTGGAGGCTTTTTACTTATTCATCTTTTGACAAACACCACACTGTTGCAGATACTGTGTCTGGCTAAACATTATGATGACTTTCAGTCGTAGCATCATCCATCTGCCTAATCCCATTATAGCTGAAACAAAATCAAACAAAATTCTATCAAAATGTCTCTTTGTTGTATAGGATTAGATATTTCATTTTTGATACTATAAGATTGTTTTAATGGGATCAAAAATATGCTTTTTGGTCATTTAAAATTAGAACATTTTGTTCCCAGAAAACCTGTTTCTAATCAGCAAAAGTAAAAGTAAATGTTTTCTTAATAAGACAAGATGAAATCATGTAACACATTTTGTTGAGTCCTGATAATTACTGAGGTAGTTTGGTGTTATCCATCCATCCATCCTCTTATTGCTTATCACTCACCCACTGCGCAAGAGGTGGGGTACACCCTGTACAGCTGTTGTTGAATCAGTAATCCAGTAAATCATTTAACTGTGAAACAGTTACCTCACTGCAAACTATAAGTATTACAAAATTCCTTTGTCTCTAGTTAAAATAAATAAACTTATATTGTGAGTGTTTTAAAAAAGGATTTGGTATGGATGATGTTTTAAGGTTGATATTGGCCTAGTTTTAGAGTGAGGGCTTTTTTCTTCTTCTTTTGTTCTGTCATCTTAAAGCCCACTCAAACGTTCATGTATGAAAAAGCTTCCTCGAATGTGCAAACGCACACAAATACCCCACTGATGACATCAACCCTTTCATTTTCTTCTTAAATGATCTTTTTACCATTTCTCATTTTACCCATCTTTCGGTTGATATTGGTTAATTGAAAGTCTGATGTTTTGGAAAGCAAAGTGTGGCTTATGTAACATCTCTACATAAAAATGAGCACAATTTAAATGTAAACAACCAAAACGCATTTCCAAATCCGCCGTACATGGAGTGTTTTGCAAACCTCGAGAAAAGCCTCCATGGCATTTTATACAATTTGACCTGGTATTTACCAGCGAGGAACACAAACACAATTGTTGGAAAAAGCAGTGCAAATAGGAGCCAGGTTTCATTCACTTTCTCTCTGTTACTTCCCCTGTCTCTCTCCTCCCCCTCTTCTCCCTCTCGTTTTTTCCTCTTGTGTTTTTCTCCTTCTGTAAGTTAGACTATAGCAAGTGATTCATTCATTTGGGAAGCTTATACAGTGTTTTACGCTGAGTATTGGCTCAGTAATTTAGTCTGTTTAGTCAACGCGGCAAGCTTATGGAAAATATTGATAAATAGCATACCATTCTCAAACCCCTCCCACACCCTACGTTTTGCTATGCTTTGTGAAACAATCAGTGTAAAGTGTGCGTACACGTGTGCCGACCTAAAAACACACTCACTGGCTGGCACGTCTTCAGACATTCACGTTGTATTTTTGTGGGCTTTCTTATTTACAGCGGTTCCATAAAATTCTAAAAATCCATACAAAAATTTAAAAAGCATGAACGCAAACACACACACCAGTACACACTCACAAATACAGGCACTCGCAGGCGTTACACTCAATCTTCCTCTATCTAAATGCAAACTGTACTTTTCTAGACAAGACCTTGAATCTCTCACACAGACATGCAAAAGCACTTTCTTACTTGCTTTTTCTCTCTCACACACACACAGACACACAAACACACACACACACACTTGCAGGCTTGTTCTCTCCCTGCCTCTCTACAGTGTATTGACAAAGCCCACTAGCTAATCCAGTGAGTGGGGAGTGTTGCTGGAGACAGAATTAGGTGGATAACACTGGATTGCTCCCCCCCCACGCACTCCTCATACCCTCCACATCTCCCACCAGTTTGCATGTCTGTGTTTCTGTGTGTTGTTTAGGTGTGCTAGTGAGCGTGTGAGAGATTAGACGCCCCACTGTACTTCTGCAGTAGATAAGCTGCTCTTAATGTGGCTCCTCACAGAACTTAAACGTTTCTTTTTTTCCTTTTTTCTCCCCACACCACATGAGAGTCCTCTGTGACTTCCATTCTGTGGACTTATCCAAATTAAATGTACATAGAAGAATTTCTCTTCAGTTTGACAGCATCCACACCACCATCATCACCAACTTTTGTCAACAAGATGAATTCCTGTGTGCCGTAAAGTGGAAGAAAGTATTTTTAATTTGTATTTTTGATGGTAGGGGTTCAAGGGCAATCAACTTCCAATATTACTGAAGCCGCTCCAGGGATCGACCGTCTCAACTTCAGCTTTCTTCCTACTGCTCAATATCAATAATTACAAGCAGATAAAATAACTAGAAGAAGAAAAAAATCCCTAAGGTAAGCAGTGTAATATAACCCAGATCAATGACTCCTTTGTGTCAGAGTGTTTTAAGAGCAATTATTAAACAACAGCTGAAAATTAGACACTTACAGTTTGACAAGTCCCAGTGCAGAATTTGGAGCCTGGCCGCTTCTGCACACCTATGAAACCATGCGCACTGGCAAATTAAAACATCTATTTGAACCATCCATCATCTGTGTTGTAGTATATCACTTAAATTCAATCACTGAAACTCACTTTGCAGTACTTGATACCACGGTGATTGCTTGGCTTTACTATAAGTGACTGGGAGTGAGAGCGAGTAGCTGCATGTGTTTATTGTTAGGCTATAAATAAATGTTATAATTTCTGCAGCCATCACCAGTCAAAATACATTTTTTTCATTTAAGTGTTTAAAGGCTTTATTATAGCCACGGGGCAGCTTACATGTGCACCTCACATAAGAGAGACGGAGAAGTGAATTTATCCTGTCAGCAACTACAAGGCAAGCGAGACGGAGAAAACACTTAGAAAAGACGATAGGATAAGAGAAAGGCGAGCTACCCTTTAACACAAGATCTACACAGTTTCACTCAGTTATGATGGTGTTTTCTTTGTTCGTTTCAATTAATTGAATGTTGGGTGACTCCTTCTTTTGCAAGTTTTGTCTCACTCTGCCACATAAGTAAATATATATGACTTTAAGGTAAATGTCATGTTGTCAGAAGAGTAACATCCATATTTATGGGTCACAAGCAGGACTTGTGGTCTTGATGTTGATTACAGAAACACATATGCCTCTAGAATAAGGCCGGACCATCTGGACAACACAGTATTAGGCTTCTGTACTGAACTGCCCTTTGGACTAATGCCGCGTTCTCTCTCTTACTTTCCTCCACTCTCTGCTTCTCATATGTCTTGCCAGTTTGTTGTCTGAGCATGTTTTGCCCTAAAATCAGTCACTTCTGTGGGGATTAGAAAATTGGATTGAACTGAATGTAGTCGGCAGCTTGTTTGACTGTTTACTTTCATGCCATTATTCTGAACATGCTGCAGAAATCATGGACATTTTTCAGTGTCACTGTGGTTTAACTTTTCGCAGTCTTATAAATCACTTGGTTGTTCGTCAGGGAGGAAACAGGGTCCTGTCATGTGGCTAGACACTGATGATAAAGATCTTGTGTGTCATCTATACTTGTCTCTGAGAAATATAATCAGAAAATACACAGAAAAACGTGTGGTCCAACAGTTTTGTAAATATATAAAAATGTCTACTAACCTACCTACCTGCCCGTAGACACAGACAAAAGAAAGTACACTTTCTGTCATTGCTAGGGTTTTATGTGTCATGACAAAATAAAAATAATCCTTTCAAATTTTAAAATTAGGTAACTACTGCTTCAAATGAGTAACAAAACATGGCATATCATGTAGTTATTTATTTAACAAAAATGAAACCTAAATGCAGAAGCAGTGCACCCTTACAGTGTTTGAAGGATAGCAAAGTGCTGCTGATCCAATCCAGTCGATTACCTGATCATCAGCAAGTGTGACCCCACACTATAAAAGCAGATGTTTTGGAAGTTTGTTGGTATGGAGCATTCAGGTGTGTTCTAGCACAATGCCAAGAAGGAAAGACATCAACATCAAAGACACAATTGTTTCTCCCCAGACCATACAATACTCAGAGGAACTGGAAAGAACACGTTACATCTCATAATCTACAGTTGTCATATCAAGTTCATGATAACACAATTACAGAAAAAGAAAGCCTCTTTACTCTAAACAGAGCATGACAGCACAGCTTAAGTTTGCATTTTGCGTCCAAACCAACCAGAAGTCTTCTGGAACAATGTGCTTTGGACAGACAAGACCAAAATGCAGATGTTTGTCCATAGAGTGCAATATTTGGCAAAAACGGAACACAGTATATCAGCAGAAACACCTCATACCAACTGTTAAGCACGGTGGTGGAGATAATTTGGGCTTGTTTACAGTGACAGGACTTGAGCACATTGCAGTCAAATGTAATGCCAACTGTCCAACAGCTGAAGTTTAGGAACAGGACAGTGAGCCCAAGCATACTATGTTGGGCTCACTCATACATTTTCTCTGTGTCAAATGATGCAAAAGTTCTAAAAGTTGATTTTAACTCTCATGGTAAATCCACTGTTCGGGGTCAGTGAGAACGGGCCATCTATGATTTAACTAGTCCCCCCAGCATCCCTCGTCGCAGGCAAATGTAGTGCACAGCCTGATGCCTTCCCATATCTGTGCTCTTAAACTGAAATAAACTTCAGTGTCTCATACCCATATAGCTTCTGCAGTCTGTGTGGTGCTGAAAGATTTCTGTCCAATGTGTATAATTTAATAGGCCTTGTGGTCCAAACTACATTCAGCTCTAAATGAATAATCGTCTGACAGCATCAAAAACAAGCCAGTGCTGTCAACAAGCTGTCAAAGTGAATAAAACAAACACTGATCCAGGCACTCCTTTCCCCATCCTATCCCCCTTTCTTTCCCATATAGTGTTATTGGTAGAGACTCCTGCTCTGCACTGCTGCCTATTTATAAATGGGAAAACACACTTGTAAACAAAGCCTATTATATTAGGCATGTAAAATTCTGTTTTCCTTTACGTTTCACTGCTGAAGGACCATCTCAGCAACAACAATCAATATTGGGTGAAAAAAGACAAACAAGCAGGATGACTGGCTAATGCTTTATTTATCATCATAAAAGCGGGATGAGTTTTGCGCCCTCAGATACCATACTATATGTTCAACATTTATCATACTCATGAAAAAGCCTGTCTCATCTGACCAGCTGGAGATTTTTTCTAATTGGCTGCTCTCCTGTCAAACTGACTGACTGGTTCACTGAATGATCGGCTCCCAGGTCGGTTGACTAACTGACCGGATAACTGGCTGACAGGCTTAGTGCTGGTTGACTGATTGGCTGGCTAGTTGATGAAATAGCTTGCTGGATGACTGGCTGACTGGCTAGCTGAGTGACTGAGCATAATGCAGACTCACAACTCGAAGCCAATAGAGCAGCTACAGCTGCATCCTTGGGTGAGAAGATCAATACACACAGACACGCATATGTGTTTTTAAAGTTAGGCTAGTGTCCATGAGTTGAGAAATGGAGATAAAAAAGA
Source organism: Mchenga conophoros (assembly GCF_057382185.1). Lineage (NCBI taxonomy): Eukaryota > Metazoa > Chordata > Actinopteri > Cichliformes > Cichlidae > Mchenga > Mchenga conophoros. Next base: position 16,682,276 of record NC_140526.1, read on the forward strand.
CTTTGGATCTCTTTCAGGAGAGCAAGTTGCTTTTTATTTTAATTTGTACTGACAAATGTGTTGATGTTTGGCTGTACTGTTTTATGCCCTCCAGTAAAGTGGATTAAAAAAGTCTAGTTTGTCATCAAAATATGGGATCAAGCTGGATTAATATGTTTCTCAAATGACATCAAAGTCCTTCGGCATGACTGCAGTTTATCTTTAATGAATTAAATATGACTTGGATGATTTATATAATTTTCTGAACTCTACATTATATTTTTGTAGCAGTAATTGTCTGTTAACTATTTATTTTTGGGATCAATACTACAAGAAGAACAGTGGTTCTATTTACCAAAATAAAAATAAACTTTTTATCCATTCAACTAACAAAAATATTTTTGATGACCTTCTTTAGACTTTAGGTTAACAGAACAAAACAAACAAACAAAAAACCTCAGTGTGTGAAACTGAGTATAAAGCAGACACAACAATATGTACCCCCTCATAAATCACCTGAGCTGGTAAACAGTTACAGGCTATTCTAAAACCTCTACAAAACAAACAAAACAGAGCTTGAGGCTACTCTTCACTTCCTATTTTCTGTGTCCAAAGAATTCTTAAGATGTACTTAGCTGAACCTACAAAGACAATCCAGCAGACACTCTGTGTTTTCTGTTCTGTGAAACAGATTCTTTGAAGAAATTTCTATCCAAAATATTGTTTAGGACACAAGCAATTTTTCACAATCTGTGATTAAAATACATTATCTACGTTGCTGATCAAGCTTTGCAGATTATTTATTGGAATCACATTATTTAATCCAGATGCCCTCAAAAAATATGAACCTAACCACATTTGAAAATACAGCTAGTTGTTAGTGTTTTCTGAAAAAGAAACATATTTTTAGAGTTTTGTAGCAAAAAGAAGTACGTACAACTCTGTCAGCTTACCTGAGTATTGCTGCTGACCATGCCCATCCCTTTATGACCACAGTGTACCAGTCCTCTGGTGGCAGCTTCAAGCAGAATAATATGCCATGTCACAGAGCTCAGATCATCTCAAACTGGTTTCCTGAACATGATAGTAATTCACTGTGCTCAAATAGCCTCCACAGTCACTAGATCTCAATTCAAAAGCTCACCTCTGGGATGTGGTGGAACGGGAGATTCACATCACAGATGTGCAGGCAGCAAATCTGCAGCAATAGCAAGATGCTATCATGTCACTATGTACCAAACTTTCTGAGACATGTTTCCAGCATAGTCTTTGAATCTGTGCCATGCAGAATTAATGCAGTTCTGAATGGCATGTTAGTGCAGGTTGGATTTTTTAAATAGTTTCCTGTAGGGATTGTACTTACCTATTTATCCCTTATTTATATTTTTATTTAATTATCCCAAGACATGTCCAAATTGTTGCGTACACAACCGTTGAACTATAGACTGACCTCTTTTAGTCAGTCAGAAAGAAGCTTCTGGTGTTCTCTTCAGAGTCTGAAAGAAGTCAGTTGGACTTCTTTAGGTTTTTAAAGACATATTGCCTCTCAGGTTTCTTCACTTGTATTGAGCATGCGAGCCATCAAATTAGCCAAGGTGTGAAAAAAGACATGGGTCATCCCTGTCATCTTGGTCAACAGGTGAAACCTCTGTGAGACGTTGTCCCACCCCACCATTGTGCGAGCTACTGAACTCACCTCAGGCATGACCTCAGTGGGTATGAATGAGGACTGAATCATCTGTGAAGGGCTCTCAGGACTGCATTGACTGATAGGTGGTGTCATAAGCCACCATCTCTGTTCAACAATGGTCATTCACAGTGGCCTCCTTTACTCCTCTCTCAAACCATTTGTCTGCCTTCTCTGTCCAAAATCTGAACACTGGCACCCTTAAGAGTCCTTTCTCCTTTGAATGCAGGTGTACAGCTGAGTCTTCCCCTGTTGTGGTGACCTTCGCAGGTTGTGGCATGTGTTTGTGGAGAGGCTGTTTGGTTTCTCCTATGCAGAGGAAGTAACAACTAGCAATCAAGTAAGCAGTTAACAATAAAGAAAAGTATAACAACAACAACTTTTATGGATCAATTTGGAGTGAGAATCACCACAGCCACATTAATTACAGTTGAACACATGGTTCAGCGTAAGGCAGTAATACGGTTATTATTACACTGCAGTCGTTCTTCCAATTGACCATAGTTAAGGAAAAAAAATCCATTTCCCAGAGGAAAATTAAATATTGGAATTAATTATACATACAAGTAAAATCCCCTGAATCACTTACGAGATAAAATTCAAGGCTTCTAAAAGTTTAAAAGAACCATTTCTTTCCATTTTCATGGAGGCGGGAGTGCCAAAAGAATTTAAATGTCAAGATGTAGGATTTTTCATTAAGCCAGATCAAGTGCTGTACCGTGAAATAACTTCTGAAATGCAGCTTATAATTAGCAACCATTAAGGTATGACTTACTGACATTATTTGACCAAGTTTTCAACTTCTCAGTCTGACTTGTGTGATATTTTCTGAAGGTCGATTACCCTTAATTTCAGATATAGTTTTTGCTGGTGTCTCTCTAAATGAGTACATAAATATCTTTTTCAAAAAGTATACTTATGATATTATTGGACAGCTGAAAATGTTTCTTTTCTTGCTCTCTATCTTTTGTGTATTTTTGTTTAACTCTTTTAATACATTTTAGCTTTAGCTTGCATTTCAATTCTTTTGGACACCAACGTCCTGGAAATACTTGCGGATGAAGTGGCTCTCTCACAGCTCTCTATTCACTGTCTCCCTAAGCAGCCATCCTTCTTGCTCCTTTCTCTCATTAATGAGTATTCAATCAGTTCATTACTCATCTGTATTCAGTTTTTCATTTCTTTAAGTACCAATTCCTCTTCCACTGATTCATTTCACCTCTCTCTTTCTACCCCCCGTCTTTACTCATGTCTAACCCTTTCTTTTATCATGAATAATCGCTGAATCAAACAAGCTCTTTTTATCTCTATATAATCAGTTATATGTATATTACATGTAGTCACCTGTATAATTCCTTTAATCTCATTCTATTTCTTGGGCTGTACTTCTACCTTAACCACATCCAGATCTTGGCTGAAAGCATAAACATGGTTTTCATGTATATCACTTTTTATATGTGGCTGATGAGGCCTTGGCTACATGTTATTCTGCTGCTTTATATGTAATTCTAATGAAACACCAACCTGATTTCCCACATGGTAACAGACAAAGGAGAATCAAAAACAACAAACAAGAAGGATGCTTGTTTCTCGTCAAAATCAAGTGTCAAATGAGAAAATATCAATATTCAATTTCATCACAGACATACAGCTTGGTCAGGGACATGTTTAGCCTTGCATAGCTCAGTGTTAAACAGAGGTACCCTGATCGATCTGGCAGTGACTGGAATCTGTCTCTTTTTTAGCTGAATCTCAGCAATCACTGAAAATTCGACTCTGTGCAGCCAGATGTGCACCCCTGTCAGAAATACACCTAGGCATTGCCACAATTCAGGCATTCATAGTAGTTTATTGATTCGCGTCTGTGAAACACAGTGTAATGTTGTGCCGCAGTAGTTGTTGCTGTTCACCAATTTTTAGCTACAACCATGACATGTGACATACATGATCGGTTCAACTGTTTATGCATTGTTTGAAACACAGATTCTCAACACTGCGGCATCTATATAGACATAAAACTCATTACAAAAGTGAAATGTACTGTAGTTCATTTTCACATGGATTTTATTTTATTTATATCTATATATATATCTATATATATATATAGATATATAGATATTGAGCTTTACTTTGACAGTCATATAGGATCGTCTGATCTGGTGCAATTTATGAGAAAATCTAAGTTACTAAGAAGTCTGTTTTTAAAATCATAAACATAAACAGAATCTTTAATTAAAAAAGAAGAAGTTGTGGTTTTAGATGGAAAATTAGAATAGTCATACACCTGGTTGCATCAATTGGAGATCCCTAAAATTAATATTGAATTGGAGTGTAACTTTGCCAAAACAATGTCGGACTCTGTAGTTTTCTCTGGTTCCCGCCCTATTCGAACCACGAGTTACATGTTCAGCCACATGTTCACCTTAAATTACTGCTGTTTGAGCGGTGTACAAAAAATTAATTGGGCTTTATAGAAAATTGGGTAACCTTCTGGAGGAAACCTGGTCTTGTTAGGGGAGACGGCATCAACCCCAATCGGGTCTTTAAGTCTGATGTCATTAGCCATGTCTGGGCTCAAACTCCGCTGCAGGTCCCTAAGTCAAACTATCACTGCGGCATCACTGAGAAAACTGTCAGTTCTTTCTTTCATTTGTAATAAAATGATCTGTGTGGCTGCTCTACCAGGTGTAACAATTAAGTTTAACATCCAGGTATCCATGAACACAGAATTTATTAAATTTAACGGAGTTAGACGTTAGCAGGGAGGTAGCTCGCTAGTTTCCATCTAAATATAATATACCATGTTCTGAGTGAGGGATTTCTGAAACAAATTAAAATGTACAACTATGCTATCACCTCCGACATAAATGAGGACAGGAAAGTAAACAGCAGTGACGTTTGTAGGGTTACTGAAGTTTGGCTAGCTGGTATATAATGATGCGCTACGTGATTGCTACACACACAGCTATGTTAGCATAACATTAGTACAGTGAAGCTGGAGGATGAATGCTAACTTTTTTCCACTCGATAAAAGTTAACGTGAGGGTTCCCGATGGTTAGGGACAAATGCAATCGCATGGCAGGATGCTGTAAACGGACCAAACTAAAGACACGGGAACAACTGAGATCATCCATCCACAATACAAGGTTAGTAATTAATATACTGCTGCATGGGCTGGGCTGCAGTTACATTGTAAGGTTTTAAAAACTGAGCTTTATATGAGCTTTGTATGTGCCTATAGATTACACATTTTCCTGCATCCAACTGGTTTGCCACTGCGTGGTGCAACCAGTTTCACAATGGCAGTGTTTGTAATCGCAATTCGAGTTATATTTTTCTGTACTTTTGTCATATTGGAAAATTATAAATAAAGTTGTCAAAAAAATAAAAATAAAAACTGAGCTTTAAAATGAATAGCGGTAATAAAAACCGAGAGAGGCAGTGATCACTGACTGTTTTTAGGGGTTTGTTGAGATTAAATAGAACAAGATACAAAGCAGTAAAACATGTTAAAAACACAACAGCCTTTGCTAAACGCATAGTAGTTTGGGCCAGGAAGCAGCATTCATCACGTCATCACTTAAAGAAATCTGTCCAAATTATTAAACCCCCCAAAACATGACTATCCAGACTATTGATCTCCTCTGAAAAAGAAAACCTCAAATCAGAAGTACTTGAGTCCCTAGTATAACTCCTAAATGTACACCTTAACGCTTAAATATAACTCGTAGGTTGGAGAGAAAATGGTGTCTCACTAATTTAGAAGATTTACCCTGGAAAGCCAATTTGCTGCTCTATAAAAAAGCCCTCTGTAAAGTTAGCATCTTACTATTCATCACCAATTGAAGGAAATAAGACCAACCCTACTGTAGCCAATGTGTCTTTTAGGCCCCATATCCAACCTTCCTTTTATCTCAAAAATTCTTGAAATAGTAGTTGTAAAACAGCTAACTGATCATCTGCATAGGAATGGTTTATTTTAAGAGTTTTGGTTTCAAAGCTCATTAAAGTACAGAAACAGCTTTAGTGAAGGTTACAAAGGATCTTCTTATGGCCTCTGACAGTGGACTCATTTCTGTGTTTGACCTGCTAGATCTCAGTGCAGTATTTGATACTGTTGATCATAACATTTTATAACAGACATGTAGAACTGCTTTCTTCCATTTGCACAAAATCTCCAAAATTAGAAAAAAAAAACTTTCTCAGACTGATGCTGGAAAACTAAAGCATGCATTTATTACTTCTAGCCTGGACTACTATAATTCATTACTATCAGGATGTCCTAAAAACTCTCTGAAAAGCCTTCAGTTGATCCAAAATGCTACAGCAAGAGTACTGACAGAGACTAGAAAGACAGAGCATATTTCTCCTATATCGGCTTCTTTTGATTGGCTCCCTATTAAATCCAGAATCAAACATAAAATCATGCTCCTCACGTACAAGGTCTTGAATAAACAGGCCATATCTTATCTTATATAGTAACATATCAGCCCATTAGAGCTCTTTGCTAGCAAACTACAGGCCTACTTCTGGTTCCTAGAGTATGTGGAAGTAGAATGGGAGGTAGAGCCTTGAGCTTTCATTCCCCTCTTCAGTGGAACCAGCTTCCACTTTAGATTACGGAGACAGACACCTTCTCTACTTTTAAGATTACGCTTAAATTTTCCTTTTTGTTTAAGCATATTGTTAGAGTTGTTTCAGATGACCCTGAATCCTCCCTTAGTTGCACTGCAGTAGTTCGAGGCTTCTTCAATCACCTCTTTCACTCACTATGGTCCTATTTTCCTTCCCACAATCACCAAAGTGCTTGCTCATAGGGGGTCATATGATTGTTGGGGTTTTCTCTGTTTTCTTTGTATTATTATACGGTAGGGTGACCAACCATCCTCTTTTTCCTGGACATGTCCACTTTTCACGTTCTGTCCGGGGGGATTTTCGAGATTGATGAAAATGTCCGGGTTTTCCTACAGAGGACCCATATGTGTGACGTCATCCCCGAGCTGCTGCTTTGTGAGTTGTTGTTCTGCGCTCACAGACGGGACAAACAGCACACAGCAGCATGCCTGGTGATGTTTAAAAGATGCCAAAGCGCAACTGCAGCTTTTCAGACGAACTGCAAAAGAAATTTCCCTCGTATCGTCCCGGTACTGGTAATTTTTCTTATAAAGATGAGGCTTATTTCTTCACCATTATTTAATTCCAGAGGTTTTTAAGGTGTTTTTTGCCCTTGTTTACTTGTAACCTATATGACATTTTTGTTTCACCATTTATTAACCGCACAGAGAAGGCATCGTTTAAATATGTTAAAAACGTCTTTAAGTAAACAGTATTATTAAAGTTCTTCATGACTGGACCAAGTGTCCTCTTTTTTGGAAATCAAAATATGGTCACCCTATTATAGGGTCTTTAATGTACAATGCAAAGCACCTTGAGGCAACTGGTGTTATGATTTAGTGCTATATAAATAAATACAATGAATTGAATTGAAAAAATTGTTTGACCACAGGCTTTCCTGTGTGACATTTGCATGTCCTCCCTGTGCCTACATGGGTTCACCCCAGATGCTCTGGTTTCTACCTACCATTCAAAGAAATGTCGGTTAGGTTATTTGGTGATTCTAAATTGAACATGAACATGTGTGAATGCGAGGGTGAGTGGCTGTCTCTCTGTTAACGCTTTGAAAGATTTAGGGTCCAGGCTATACTCCATCTCTCACAGCTGGGACAGGCTCAGTCCCCTGACACCATGAGTTATAGATCACTGGTTAAGAAAGTGGATGGATCTATGGATAACTTGTTGAGCTTCATGTTTATAAACACAATAGCAACAACAAAATGATATGTTGTTGCTGCTTTGTTATTTATCATATTTTTTCCCCTTATATTGAACTGAGGACAGCATTATGACTCGCTATCTCCTCTGGTATTATGAGACTGGATGGGCCAGGGCCGTGCTCATTGTTGTAGCTATATCTGCAACAAAATGTACAGTCCTTTTTAACATGTTATGAAACTTGTTATTTCTTCAACATGTGTTCCCGATTGCCATTTTGTAAAATGCTTTAAACTTAAATACACATTTAAAGCTGCCTTAAAGTTTGATGTAGCATGAGCTATGCTCAAAGACAAAAGTCATAGCTTTGACATTTGATTTGGCTTTCTTCTTGTGGTGTGCTTCTGAGTTGAGGTTCCCATTTAAGAAAAAGTTTCTGTCATTTTCAGGAAAAGAAATCCCGTTGAAGGAGAATGTAAATGAAAGAGGTAACGAGAAAGATTCATACATAGTTCTGAGGGTGGGAATGGTGACTGGATGTCAGGCTCCTTGGGAGTCAGACAGCTCGGGGACCAAAATCACGAGGAAGCCTGAAGCAAGCTGCTTTTACTTAATTCTTTCTCTTTTGATGCAATCATTGTTTGAGCCCAGATGTTGGTTTTGCAAGTTTGCAGCGTTTTTTCTTTTTTTTTTACGGTAGTTCAAATATAATGTCAAAGCAGTAGTGTGTGTCTCCTGAACTCTTCAACATTGTAGCAGTTCAAAAATGTATTCTGTTTAATCTCAATAGGAACCCATTCATAGTAATATGATTACCATCACCATAATAGGCAAATTACAATAGCCTGTCATGTAGAACGACTCATGCTGAGTAGGCACGATGCATTTGACCTGTGAATAAGTGTATGTGTCCTTGTTTTTTCTCCTTCCCTCCTCTCATACACTTTATATATACCACATATATTTATATTTACTTCTCCTCCCTTTATCACTCTTTCACCACATCATTCTCACTCAGTCTCCCTGCACGGCCTTTTTTATGTCTTTCTAACACACTCTTAATCGGTGATTACTGCAGCAAGAAAAGGTTAGGTGAAAATATTGATGGGATTTTGTTGTCATGGGAAGTGCTGAAGGCAAAAAGCAGCATCCGCTGAGTTTAATGATCCTGTTTGTATGTGTGTAAATATGACGTAGTTTGTTAAAGAACTGTGGGCTTTTAGAGACGCACACACACTAACTTGCACACGATAGAAGAAGGATGTCCCAGGTTCTCGGAAATGCCTCTCTGTCTCAATCTGTTTTCCTGAAAATGACAATGCGATGTGATCATACAGGATATATAGCTACACACAAACAAAGACATGCAAAGCTACAGGGATCAGGACATGGAAAAGACAAAGCGGCGTGGATTGGAAGACAGAGTAATAGAGACTGGAGGACACTAACATATGCACAGAAAAATACAGAAGTGCATCAGTATTTTTGAACCTTCATTTATTAATTTGTTTGTTTGTTTGTTTTGGCCTACCTGTTTAATTCCCTTTAATCCTCGTGTTTCTGAGGAAGCCCTCATGAAGTGAAGATGTCACCTTATCTTAAAGTTGTTGCATGCACCAGTGTGTGCGTGTGTGGATGTTTTGTGTTGTATGCAAGCAGTATGATCAGTTAAAAATGTACAATTGTCTCTGCATGATGCTAATAATTACATTGTTTCTGCCATTTCAGTTTTATCACCCCCCCCCCCCCCCACACACACACACACACACACACACACACATGCACACACATTGCATAAGAATAACTGTTCAGGTCGGTAAAATGGGCACATAGAAACTGTTGCTATAGAAACACCAGAATAAAAGCACCCTCCCTGGTAACGACACAAGTTTTCATTTCTTACTGAGAGATGGGAAAGGGGGTTTCACTCTTTGTGTTCTATCCGTTTCTCCCTTTTTCCCTTCCCCCTTTGAAACTAAACAACAGCCTCTCCCACTTCTCTTTCCATGTTCCACTTTCATTCCATTTCTCACTCACTCGTTTTCTTTCAACCTCCCCTTCTACTTCCTCAGAAGGGCCTGTTTCTGCTAGTCGGATTCATTGCAGTAGCGTACTTGGTCATGACTGACAGATTTTGGGGTAATTTCATGTCCAGTGGCAGCAGGGCTCCTGGTGATGCACCTGCAGTGCCGATGCTAGAAGCTGGATTAGGAGGCATAAATTATAGGTATCAATCTTGAAAAATCAGATCAGCTCCTTTAATCCCTTTTAGCAGCAGTATACTCTGACCCTACTCTGGTATTTTTGTAAGAGTCCAGAGGTAGTGCACAAACTGATTTGAAAGCACAAATTCACACTATTCCAAATATGCAACAAGTGAATAATAGTTTTGATGTGGGTTCAGCAGGTTTTCTTCAGGGATGAGGACTGTGTTAGCTGCTTTGAAAATATGCATATTCAAATTATAGGCTGCAGATGGATACCTGTTATGCAGCCTTCAGAAAGATGCAGAATTTAATCAGAGGAGCTGGGAAGCCCCTCATACATAATGAGCAATTTTAGCTGACAAATACTGAAAAAAAAAAACCATTCTTGGTGTTTTTACATTTCACAGAAAAAAAAAGAAAAGAAAAAAACCTATAAATGTTTTAAGATTAAAAAAAAAAAACCCATTGAGACTTTATTTATTTATTGAACCAGCATTGACCCAACTAATTTGTGTTGACATCCTTCTCTGGTCTGCTCTTTCCCTAATGTTGGCATAGCAGTGTCACTGCAAGCTACACCATTATTGAGCTCATGCAGGCAGGAAATTATCCACTTGCAGCAAGCAAATAAACCGCTTGCATCAGTGCAAGATTGCTGTGAGTAAACTGCTCCAGCGTGACATTATGTCTGCAAATATCTTATATGTGACACATTTTGCCAATATGCTGGTCTACATTTGGCTATGATAGGAAATTTGTCACAGCTTTGGGATTTTTAAGTAGCATAAATTCATTACTGTGAGCAAATTCAGCAATACTGAATGTTCATTACTTGTTGTGAATAAATCAAAAATCAATCTAAAAAGTTTGCCAGTCTAAAAATAAGTGAATGTGTTTTATCAGCAGTGGATTGAAACCCAATACTAGGTTAAAAAGTCAAACAACAAAACATTGTTTTTAAATCACATTTGCATTCTCACCTTTTCTAAATTGACCTCTCCCTACTTCAGATTAGTGCGAACAAAGACAATAAAATACAGATATTAAAAACTTTATGTAAAAAAAGAAAAAGAGGAAGATTGTTTTAATATGGGGAGGTGGTGCACCAATGGTGTTCTGGGTTCAGATCTCCCAGTAGGCTAGGCTGGCTTGTCTACCTTTGTTTGAATGAATTCTCAAGTGGGTACTCTAGCTTCCTCCCACAGTTCCTCCTGCTGTTATAGTAACTGGTGAATCTAAATTGGCCGATGGGCTCAGTGTGAGAGTTTGTGGTTTTTCTATTCGTCTGTGTTAACCCTATGATGGACAGTGGACTTTTCTTGCCTTTTGCCCTTTGTCAGGTGGGATAAGCTCCAGCCACACCATAACCCAAAGGCAGGTTTATTCTTGTTTACAGAGATATCTGCAGACAAACATGATGAGAAGTTGCTCCTGTTTTGGTTCTTTTAAGTCCACTTGAAGGGCACGTGCACAGTTTGTGCATGGTAGTGTAGTGTCTCGGTGGAGTAGTCCGCATGGTCACGAAACACTGTCAGGCACAAAGATGTTTGCACAGAGCTACAGAATGTATGATGATGAAACTACATGCCTCTGAATCAAGCAGACCCTAGCATGCTTGTGGACAGGAAAACCATAACACAACTTATACGCATAAGCAGTAAAGGGTTGAAATTCAATTTTATGTATGTGTGTGTGCAAGAAGCTGATTGAGAAAGAACAGGCTTTTAAATTCTTTGGAAAATTATTTTGGCTTACATAATGTTTACTGTTAAGGATAGGTTGCAGTCAACTAGGAAATCAAGCATCATTATGGATATGGCAATAACTTAAGAAAATCTTTATTACATTACCTTTTCTAGAGTCTTCCTGAGCTTCAGTTCCTTTCTATCTCTCCAATGTGTATTACAATGACAACATGTTTGTGCCTTCATTCCTCTCCGCTGGTTGTTTTCCCCTCTTGCAGTCTTAACTCCACTTTCCCTTTTCACGCATCTTGCCATCTTCATTTAAACTTATACACTTCCAATTTCATTTCCTCTATTTGTGTATGTGTGTGTCTGTCTCTCTCGCTCTCTCTTTTGCACACACAACCTGCCAACTCATGTGAAACGTCAATGTCCCCACAGATGAATAACAAAGCGTACTGCAGCATATAGAGTATTAGGGCCCCAAGGGAAAACGTATGAATGCAAAGAGCTGCATTTGCACTCTTTACCTCTTTACCCCTCGCAGCATGTATTCATTTCTGCCTTTCTCCTCCATAGTATATCTTTTTTGTTTCTGTGTCTGGCTTAAGAGTTTTGTGTTAGTTTTTCTTCCTTTAAACTTGTGCATATTTTCCCGTCTTATTTCTCAAGGGATCCGTGCTCAGTGTTGTGGTCAGTTCGCTAGCTAACACACCTTACTGAAATCATATCCAATGAAAAGCAGCTTTTCTACTGCGTGTATGCATGTGTGTGAAGGTGCATGCATTTTAGCTCTTTATGCACATAATAATTATTGCACAAATTGGTCTTTCTGTCTGTTTTGATCCCCCTCACATTTTGTCTAATCCTGTTTCTTAAACAAGGATACAAAAATCCACAGGTACCAATAAACTTTCAAGAGAAGTACACAAGGAAAAATAAAGAAGGAAGGCCTATACACAAATACTAGAATTCACAAGCTCCAATTAATTTCATTGGAGAATGGAAGTTACATTTTTTGCAACTAAATTGTTTAAACCTGGTCATCATTTCAGAAGTATAATGCTGTGACCGTAAAAGCTCAGGGTTAAAGACATACACTTTACCAAATTATTTTTTTCCTAAAACATGGAGTGTATACTATGAGTCATCAATTTAAATGAAAAATGCTTTGGGCCTAAACACTTCTGTCAACAATGGTGCAGACTGAATGGCACCTATTGTAAGAACAGTCTAATTATGTTTACATTTGGAGGTTTTTACTTCTTAATTCCCTGCTGATCTGGTATAAATAAAGCAAAATAAAGCTCCAGCTGTAACAACCCCATAATCTGGTGCCAGACCAATTTTAATTTTATTGTGCATTTAAATGAAGTAGTATTTTTAAGTAATTATGTACCCATAGTATATGACCTGTATACTTGATGACCTCCTAAAGTGTTAGCTGCTGTTTTTCACTACTTGATGAACACTTGAGTGACAAAAGGCAATGTTGTAATATTGTAACTAAACAATTATTGCCAACAAGCCATAGCATATCTTTTTTGATATATTTATTATGTATTATTTGTTATTTGCATTTTTATTTCGAAATTCTTCAGTAGGAAAGATGATGGTTTGTATTTGTTAGATTTTTATATTAGTTACCTCATTTTATCAAAAACTGATTTAATTTGAATCTCTGTTTTAGTAGATGTAAGTTCAGTTCTGTGAACTTACATTTCTGTAGAATTATTCTAACGCATATTAATTTTTGAGGTCTGTTCCTGAGCAAAAGCAAAATGACAAAATATGACAGTCTATCTTTATTTAGAAATAAGCAAAAGAGAATCAAAGACTTCGTCAATAAACACATTTGTTTTTTTTAAATAAAGCTATGCCTGCACTATGGGGTGCTTCATCTAATTACATTATATACACTTTAATGATCACTTTGTGCACAGACAGTTTGTGTATCAATTTGTCTGCAGCGTTAGCAAGATGCTAGCATGATACTCAGGCAGCTGGTTAGCATTAGCTGCTTGGTAGGGACAGGCTAAACAAAGTAGAACCCACACACTGACACAGGCTGTGTCAGACTGCCAGCTAAAATATTGATTGGTAAATGGACTGCCCTTACAAAGTGCCTTTCTACCTTTAAGAATCAAGCACTTTACAATTGATGCATCTTATTTAAACATTTGAATGAATGAATGAGTTAACAGGGGGTGATTACAAGAAAATTCTTTAAGATTTGATGTTGCACGGTATGGAATTCAAGGTGAACAATACAGCGATCAATCACAACATTAAAACCACTGACAGATGAAGTCAATTACATTGATCATCTTGTTACAATGCAATGAACACTAAAACAAAAGTAAATAAAAGTGTAAAAAAAATTCCAAGAAAGAGCCCAAACTCCTGTTTTCTGGCTGAAAGTGTGATTATGCCGCTCGCCGCTCCACCTGCTACCCCACCTGCCTCTTTATGTGGGCTTTTGTTGGTTGTTATTCTTCCTCATCTCACAAAATGGTTTTCTGGACCCTGCATCTAGGAAATGATACTAAAAGGCTGCCAGGTGTGTTAAAATTTGAAAAGAGGTCCTGACCAAGCGTCAGCGTGTAAAGAGTTGGGAGTGAAATTGTGCTGAAAATACTTTAATAAACTCCAGGTTTGAAGTAAACATTTCATGCGGTCCTATAAATGCACACACCTAGAAACCACTAAATAAGATTTATATTTATTGAAAGTAGATGCAAATGCAAAGACTGATCATGTGACTTTCAGAATCCGCAGAATAAATGAAATAAGAGGATATTTCACACCAACTTTTTAAAATGAAGTTTAAACTAGCTTCCATTTTTAGGTCTTCCTGCTACAACAGTCGTTGTTTCAACGCTCAAAAGATACCTAAATAAATTAAATTAAATTATAGTGTGAAAAGAGCATAGTGATAAATGAAGGTTGTTTGAGAGACATGAGAGCGAAAGAGAAAGGAGGAAGATAAGTGGATAATTTTCACAGCAGGAAGAGTTTCTAATGGAAATTAACATAAAATTATAAGGGACACACCTGGACAGGGGAGGCTTTGATTCCTTTATGAAGGTATAATTTGGGTTTCCATTTCTCTCTCTCTGTGTGTGTGTGTGTGTGTGTGTGTGTGTGTGTGTGTGTGTGTGTGTGTGTGTGTGTGTGCAGGTCTATCCCAATGATACATACACCTGCACCTAAATAAGAAGAAATGACAAACAAAACTGCATACAGGTTAATGTGTGAAAAGAAAATGTGTCTTTTAATGTAGTTATCTGTTTACTCGTGCACGTGTTTGTAATGTTTATTTTAATCACCGTGCATTTTTTTTTTAGTTAAATCAACAAAAACTATTGGCTAAGATCAAAACCTGGCTCACACAGTGAAAGCATGAAGGAACAGTAGGTATAAGGGTTCAGATTTACTAAGCGAAAGTTTGAGCCATGCCTCGTTTCTGTATGTTTTGCTTGGAAAATGGGAAACAAGCACAGTGATTTGTTGAAACATTCAAACATGTAGGGAAAAACAGTATATAAGTATTGGGTATGACCATCTTTATTCTACAAAACAACCGTAATTCTCTTTGTAAATTCTTTAAGTAGTCTTCAGGAATAGTTTTCCAGGCATCTTGAAGGATATTCAAAGCTCTTCTTTGAATGCTGTTGCCGTTTGTTCTGCTCTCTGTCAAGCTGATTCTTTAATGGTGGGTCTGGGATCTGGGGAGGCCAATCCATGACTGTGTGTTCGTCTATCCGGGTATGCTTTTACTGCATTGGCAGATGCTGATCAGACATTTTCCTGATCGTACTGCATGGCGGATGAAAATCTGATGGTACTTTTCTGTGTTTATAATTTGCCAAGATCTCCAACACCACTGCCTGGCAGCTCAACACCATGACACAGCCTTCACTATGTTTTACAGATGGCTGAATACATTCATTGTTGCACCTCTTTCCTGGTCTCAAGCTGACAATGATTTGAAGCTGACAATCAGGATTTCTGCCCTTTTCCCTTCCTTAAGAATAACTTCTTGACAGCCAGTCAGCAGATGGAGCAACTGAATGGCCAGGTGCTATGTCACGTCTCTGCTGTCAAGGAAATTACTTTCAAGTATTGTTTATCTGCTGTAGATAGTTTATTTTGGGCATACCGATTCTTCTTTTCTCCTCCACTTGTCCAGTTTCCTCAATTTTTTTAAGTTTTTAAACTGCACACTATGCTGAGATGTGCATATGGATATGAAAGGTGTTCAGAAAACCTGGAGAGCAATCGCTTACTAAGTATTCATAAACTATAAAATAAAGCACGATCGCAACATTAGCGTGTATCCCAAGGTCTTTTTCCTTACTGATAGATGGTTGTTATCAGTTAGCAACAATAAACACTGCATTTTAATAAAAAACCACCAAAACAAACTCAGAAACAGAGACTGGGACAACAACAATAAAGCTGTCTTTAAAGACTAAAGCTGCTACTTGTGATGGATCATAGAGGGGGAAAACAATTGGTGATGCTTTTATTTAGAGAATAGAAAACCACTGTTCACTTTCAATGGCCGCAGGACCACTTTCATTTGTTTTTGGGTTTTTTTGTTTGCAGTAAAAACAGCATTATTGTCAGATGAAACAAGCAATTGATTTCCAGTGTCAGGGAGAAAGATAATACTTAGAAAGGGATAAAATTACAGAGAACGAGAGTAAGCGAAAGACAAAAACAAATGCAGATGTGGGACTTTGAGGTGCCAGGCTTCTGTTTTTTTCATCAGTGACAGAGTGACCCACTCTTGATCGCTAGTTTCAGTTTATATTACAATATCTCAGCATAATAGCACTATTTACTACATACCAACACGCTCCAATACACCCAAGGCCATATCGCCTCATACATGCAGACTCAAAAACACACTTATAGACAAAACACATATAGGATTGCTTACATAGCTTGCTTTCAGCACCCAATTTGCTTTGCTGAGCTCTAACACACATTCAGGAGGTTGCTGAGTTTGTTGATTTAAAATGTTTCCAGCTAGCTTTGACCTTAGATCCTATGCATGTTTCTGATGGAAAATCTGTGTGTGGTTTCTTGTGTGCTGACTCTGGCTTGTGGGGGTATATCATATTTCTGGGGTTACTTTTCAAGAATACAAAGAAATTCATACATTTTGTTTCTGTTGTTGTTGTTTTAGCCCATCTCCAAAGTAAGCGAAAAACTGAGCATACTGCCTCTTTTTTTAGACACAGCGCATGCTAGGGGGGCATCAGCGATTTCCATTGTCACATCTATTCTAGTAAGATGGCTCTGTGTATATTTGCATGTTTCCTTCATTGGCTGATGCACTCCTACATGGTGCTGGAAGAAAAACTAAAAGTTAAACTAAAGGAATGTTACTTTTACACACGCAACTTTACTTTGGATTGACATTAGTTATGCAAGGTGCTGATTTCTTCCTTCTTTCTCCTGCCACAAAATAAACTTTGTGTATGTGTGCGCATGGGTTCTTTGTTAGTTACTCCCTCAACTGCTCTGTAATGTAACGATCTTTCAGCCGCTCACATGGTCAAACTGTGGCCAATCAACTCAATGCAACAAGACACAGATAGGAAATACCTGACTGACAAAGGTTTATTTCCATTTTTCTCCAACTGTTGGCGTTAACAGTACCACTACAATTTTTCTATTGTGGATATTTTTTAGTAAAAAATAAAAATAAAAATGCAGATTTCCTGTACCTGTGATCCATATTTCACATGTCATGTCAAAGTGCATGTCAGAGCACAGCTATGAGATTGCTATGACAGCCACATGCACTGTCCATGGTGCTGAAATGATTTCCATTAAAATGGAAAATTCAGTTTAATGTTTCATTGTTAATTTTAATTTAATTTAACAATGAAAAAAAGACAACAACAGTATTTTCAGTGCAGGGCCATCATCCCTCTGCTTTCTCCTTTCTTCAGCCATTTCTCTTTGAAACCCATTGCGCAGGCTGTGAAATTCCTCCCACTGAAACCACAATTTCCCACAGAGCAAGTTTAGAATTAGTTGGCTTAGTGATCTGTACGTTTTTATCACAACTTCATCTGTCATTCAAAATAAACTGACACAAGTGGAGAAACGTCTCACTCTCCCAGCATGCACTCTTAAAGCTCTGTGATGCCTCCTCTGTACAGCAATAACTGACACCATATAAAAGAAAGAAGAAAGTACTCAGATTTTTGTGACTGACCCTCTTACATAAAAACTTCATGGAGGTACACTTTTGCTTAGAAAATAGTGCCAAACTAAGCAAACATTGGAATTTAAATTTTCTCACATTGATAAAGTATAGATTTTAGGCTTTGTTTCCACTGCCATTAAGTTTCCAACAAATCACCTATTGCAGATTTAAAGAACCAGTTTAATTGATGTGACACATGATGTTGCATGAATCCATAACAGCTGCTTCATTTGTACCCACAGGTCTATGATGACGCTTCTAGGTTGTGGGCAAAACTCTTCTACCTTGCCATAGGGTGCGGAGTTGTTTCCTTACCTCCCTCTTTTAAGCTCAAAACAGCTTTTATGGATCATATACTTTGTCACAATGCACCCTGTCTGACTAAGGCAAACTCAGGTAAAACGAGAGAGTTTAAAAATATCTGTACTGTGAGTTTCAAAATGTACCAAACAAAACAGTCACACTAAGGACCGAACAGTCGTGTTCTAGTCTTGTTCTTTTTTTAGTCAGTCCATTTTGACTTCAGGTCCCTGTGTGGAGTACAAAGATACAGTAACATCTCAGTCACCTTTTTTACTTTGATATGAGAGCCAGTCATGTGATTGAAATTATTTGAACATAAAAAGACAATCTGCACAACTCTTTTATTTCTTGTCTTCGGTAATGAGCTGTTATTGTGGCACATTTCCGCACTGCATTTGCCAACACTTCATAAAAATGCCCCTCGTGCTTTGGCGTGACTGGACTGACATCAGCTCCCCAAACCCCAAACAAATAAGTATGGGCTGCTCTACTGAGACTTTTGAAGCAAATACAAATAATGGATTGACAGAATTTCCACTGGTGCTTATGAACAACCATGTCTGCAGGCACACTGATACTGAAAAATTAATAACCTGGTTTCTAAACATTTTCGATGATGAATCAGATCTACTTTACAGTTTTCACAGATGGAGAAAGAGTGGTAGTAAGACCAGTGATGTACTTTCAAATGATTTTTAGTTTGAAGTTTGTGTTTGGTTGTGTACCTTCAGCTAGATTTTAATCCTGTGATTCATTTTCATTCACTTTAATCAGATCATAATTATTGAGCTGTAGGTTAAAAGATGATTGATTGCATATGCAGACACTTGGTTTTCCTCAGAAATTCAGATGGTTGGCTTTTGAAAGTGAGAATTATGTGTGTGTGTGTGTGTGTATATATATATATATATATATATATATATATATATATATATATTTTTCCCCACAATGTACATAGAAACACATCGTGTGCATTTCTCTGCCATGATCTCCTTTTCCCCCTTTATCGTTATTTCAGTCTGCTCTATCCTTGATCGTGCGTCTGACACACACACACACACACACACACACACACACACACACACACACACACACACGCCATTAATCCTATCTATCTCTGCTATCTTCAGACAGCAACCCCTATTCCTTGCTGACAATGTTTGGGATTTACTCTGGATGTAGCCTTGATTCTTCCTGTGTGACTCTGTGTGTTTTTCCATTTGTGTGTGAGCGTGAGTGTCATATGGAGCATGATACATGTCTTTCAATATCCATTGGTTGTTATGGTGACTGGTATTAGAGCATGTGCTCTCCCTTACCTTGCATTTGTTTAGCTGCCCTCTTCTTATTGTCTTTGCACATTTGGTTAACATTGAGTATATTAATATTGAATTTGACATATCGCCCCTTTGATTTAATTGACAAAAGGTTTCTATTCTGTTTGTTCAGTGTTTATTAGTTTGTCAGTTTGCACTTGAATGATTTTTGTGGCAAAAGCAAATATTGCACAACATGATCTTGGCCTCAAAAAGTAAAATCACCGAGTTGAAATTTTGGGCAAAAGACTATCTGCTTTCAAAATCATCACTTTTCTGCACACCCTCATTAAAATAAATGTAATTCTAATTAAAAATATGTGTGCTTACTCTTAGTAAAGTGAACTTAATGATGGCTGTAAAAGGATTCAGACTAGAGAACAAGTGTTAGAAGTAACTGCCTACACAGGAGCACAGGAGAACGTATTTTCCAAAACAGTTTTTAGCATAGTTAACTGCACAGATGGACTTTCATACTATTTTCCAGAGACCTGCTTTTATCCCCAGTGAGCACCAGCTAAATGCCCTGAATGCCTGAATCTATCTGCAGCCCCACTTACTTAAACAGTTTGACAGGGGGGCTGACAAAGACCGTGATAGAGAGAAAGACAGACAGAGAGAGGTTGTGGTATTTGTTCTTTGTGTGATAAATATAGCAGGTGAGTGGGTGGAATGAAAACAACCTAACACTCTAGCAGGATAAGAGAGGAAACACAGAAGATAGATATAATGATACCAGGAGAGAGACAAAGTGACGTAGCGATAATAATACTGAGGAAATGAGAAAGAAACGTAATGACGCTTAGGGAAAGATGAGATGATGCTAATACAAAGATAATTGTGGTGAACGAGTGATGTACAGAGAGCAGATTGGATGAAGGGATGAGAGCGCAGGATAGAGGCAGAAAGAGGAAAAAGGATGGGGGTAATGATGACAGAGCTGGGGGAAGAGATAGAGGAATTGAGCTGCAGGGAGGAAGACCACGAGGTAGACAGAGATGCATGGAGAGAGGTACAGGCATGGTGATAACACCGGTGTAATAAAGAGAGCAAGAATGGACAGAAGGTTTAAGAGAGGAAGATATAGAAAGAGGAGATGGAGAGAGATGGAGGGTTGCAGAGAGACAAACATAATGTGGGAGAGACACAATGATTCTGACACAGAGATAATGAAAAAGAGGGAGGGGGTGGTACATGAGAAGAGTGAGGGGGAAGAGGCAACGAGGGAAAGGAAAAGAGGATACCAGGAAAACAGACAACAGATTCCTCTCCTCTCCTCTCTACTTTTTCATAGCTGGTATTGAATCACTGCAGTCAATAGTTCTACACAGCGTAACTTAGAAAGATGCATTTGATTTGTGGCCCAGCACGCTGTGGAAAGAAGAGGCCAGCATTTGATTTATGAGCCAGGGACCTTGTGGTCAAGTTCACTACAGCTCTCCACCTCTCTGCTGCTTCTCAGCACCTAAAATTTAACAGTCTGTCAGATTGCTATGTAGATTTTTTCATTGCACAGTCAAACCATTATCAAACAAAGCAGATTTTGTTTGGGTATGGAGGGCGGATGTGATTAAGAAATAATTCATTTTCCGCATTGCAAAAAACTATTGTACAAGTGGAAAAGCATCAAGTTGCTGTGGCTTTCCTGCTGACATTTGTCATGCAGTTCCTGTGAATGCCTGTTACAAATAAGAAAAGCATCAAGCATTCTTTTTTTTTTTCCACCGGTGGTATCTCACAGCAGTATTGCTGTGCAGGCTTGCTTGCATAATAATTAAAAGCCTCACAAATACTATGTAAAATCCTCAAATCTGTGGGATCTAAAGCAAACAAAATGTACATCTAAGACTTAGCCCTGTGTAGAAACAGACTGGCAGTGTGCATATTAGCATTTGCATTCACGTCAGCACCTGATTACACAGTGTGCAAACGGCACCACATTTTTATCCGCCTGTGTCTGAAGTGGTTATTTCACTCGCTACTTATAGACACACACACACACACACAGATCTATCTCTTTTTTTTATTCTGTCATACTTAGCGAATAGCAAACTCAGGGTCTATATCTACTAGCTTTTTGCTTCACAACAGCAGTTCAGCTTACCATTCTAATGATGCTTAAAGTTATGCATTACTAGAAATGTAGACGATTTAAGTGAAGAGTGGGTGCTGATTAGCCTGTGTCTGTCAGCTAGGTCTCACCTCAGCTAGTTGAAGTCAATGAAGTCAATTTTCATTGGATATATAAGGTCGGTGACTTCTGGTGCATGTTGATTGATTGATTGATCATTTATTTCAAGCATATGTATAGATATATATAAGACAGAGCATAATTTAATGCAAAAATTTGATACATAAAATGGCTTGCTGTGCAGTTAATGTACTAACACACTGTGAGCCACGTTTTTACTCTAATTTTGATGAATGAAATTCTAGTACTTGTTTGTATACTATGAAAGTATCACAGTATTTGATAGGAATCAGTGTCTCTGCTTTCTACGAACAAACATGAAACTGTTTAGTGCTACACTTCCACAATACTAATCCAGATGTGAGTCCAGAAGCAGTGATGTTAGAGTTGGTGTGTCAAGCTTTTATGTAAAGTCCATGGTACTAGAACTAGAAGAATATACCATCTTTTCAATCTATTATTATGTTATTAGAGCACATTTGCACATTGAAATCGATGTGTATAACCTTTTTGTTTTATATTATTGGCAAGTTCTGATAACCAAAAGCTCATTTTATGCTACTTTTAAATTTAAAAAAAGTTGTTGGAATTACAGTGTTTGTTAGAAAGCAGGCCACAGTTGTTTGCTCACTGATGGGCCACAAGAAGTTGCTTCTGAAAAAACAAATTACGGGATTTTACTTCCCTGATATAAATAGGTAGCATAGCTAAGAACACACTACTAACAGTAGAAATCAGTCAGTTTCCCTCTTCAGTTAGGAAACTGAAGAGGGAGTCCTCAACTCTGCATTATCTAAGAGGATAAACAAAGTGCTTTTTACTGAAATGCCCCAAGTATGATGCTTACAATATGGTATCCGGGTTGATGTGCATATCCGCTGAATTCTTCTTATCCCATCTGCTCAAGAGGGGGATCTGGCAGCAGAAAAGATGGCAGACAGAAAGAGAGAGACAACTGAAGACAGAATAAGGTACAGACACAGATACGGCTGAGGGGGAGAGGTGAACTGGGTTGGAAACACAGTGAAGAACAATCTGAAATTAATCTGGACACTCCAGATGGTTTGAAGTTAGTGAGCGCACATGTATGTGTGCTTCTCAGTTCCTGCCAGCTTGTCCATTTGGGCTTGTGTGTAGGTATTTACTTATTTGTGTGTTTTCTGTTTCTTCAGAGATACAACAACATCTGGTATGTACTCAATGAGCAGGTTCTGATATTAGCCTCATGGAAAAAGACAAAAATACACAAGAACAGCCTCACAAACATTTTGCTAACATTTGGTTGACTGGATTATGACCCAGTGAACAGGGAATGGAGTATGTGCATGTCTGTGTTTGTGTGAAAGACTGCATTCTTAGTAATGTGCAGTTAAATACATGGCCATTGCTCTCTGACAGTTACTACTGGCTTTCATGTGTGTCACACAGACACACACTCAGCGCCACACATCTCCATGTGCCTTGTATATTCTTCAAGAGTAAACAAGGACTGGATTAGGAGTTCTGTACCATAAGTTGTGTGCTGTTTTATTTCCGCGAACAACACATGCCTCAAGTATGTGTTTTTCTGTTAAATGTATTCCAGCTAGCATTCCTCACTTAGCTTATTTCATGTTTGATTTACTTTCCTGGTGACTCTAAGTAGCATCAACTACTTCTGTTAAGTGATCCTAGATTTTTACATTTTGAAAACAGCTTTAATTATAATAGCTATATTTTTCTTATATTGAATTATAGAATTATATTGAATTAGCTTGGTAGCTATTTTAATTCTTTAGTATATATATCTGTGCAAATAATGTTCATGTGTACATGTATATATTTAAGTTTGAAACACCTATTGTAACATAGAAATTGCAAACTTTGGATTGCATGAATTATATTGTATAAAGATTTTTTCTATAACTCTAACTGGAGGACTGTGTGTGTTCATGTGTCTGTGCTAAAGTTAAGTCATGACTAATTGAATCATCTTAATTTTGGCTTTTTTGTGATTATGAACCCTTTCCTCAACGGGTTGATGATTTAGGTTTCCACTGATCAATGTCACATCATTTTGTTCCTTAACAAATTACACAGTGTGAGAAGTGTCTATATAGGTTTATATAGGGTTAAAATATATGTTCTACATTTATTCGTATCCATCTACAGGGAGTGCAGAATTATTAGGCAAATGAGTATTTTGTCCACATCATCCTCTTCATGCATGTTGTCTTACTCCAAGCTGTATAGGCCCGAAAGCCTACTACAAATTAAGCATATTAGGTGATGTGCATCTCTGTAATGAGAAGGGGTGTGGTCTAATGACATCAACACCGTATATCAGGTGTGCATAATTATTAGGCAATGTCCTTTCCTTTGGCAAAATGGGTCAAAAGAAGGACTTGACAGGCTCAGAAAAGTCAAAAATAGTGAGATATCTTGCAGAGGGATGCAGCAGTCTCAAAATTGCAAAGCTTCTGAAGCGTGATCATCGAACAATCAAGCGTTTCATTCAAAATAGTCAACAGGGTCGCAAGAAGCGTGTGGAAAAACCAAGGCGCCAAATAACTGCCCATGAACTGAGAAAAGTCAAGCGTGCAGCTGCCAAGATGCCACTTGCCACCAGTTTGGCCATATTTCAGAGCTGCAACATCACTGGAGTGCCCAAAAGCACAAGGTGTGCAATACTCAGAGACATGTAAGAAAGGCTGAAAGACGACCACCACTGAACAAGACACACAAGCTGAAACGTCAAGACTGGGCCAAGAAATATCTCAAGACTGGTTTTTCTAAGGTTTTATGGACTGATGAAATGAGAGTGAGTCTTGATGGGCCAGATGGATGGGCCCGTGGCTGGATTGGTAAAGGGCAGAGAGCTCCAGTCCGACTCAGACGCCAGCAAGGTGGAGGTGGAGTACTGGTTTGGGTTGGTATCATCAAAGATGAGCTTGTGGGGCCTTTTCGGGTTGAGGATGGAGTCAAGCTCAACTCCCAGTCCTACTGCCAGTTTCTGGAAGACACCTTCTTCAAGCAGTGGTACAGGAAGAAGTCTGCATCCTTCAAGAAAAACATGATTTTCATGCAGGACAATGCTCCATCACACGCATCCAAGTACTCCACAGCGTGGCTGGCAAGAAAGGGTATAAAAGAAGAAAAACTGATGACATGGCCACCTTGTTCACCTGATCTGAACCCCATTGAGAACCTGTGGTCCATCATCAAATGTGAGATTTACAAGGAGGGAAAACAGTACACCTCTCTGAACAGTGTCTGGGAGGCTGTGGTTGCTGCTGCACGCAATGTTGATGGTGAACAGATCAAAACACTGACAGAATTCATGGATGGCAGGCTTTTGAG
Organism: Mchenga conophoros; assembly: GCF_057382185.1. NCBI lineage: Eukaryota > Metazoa > Chordata > Actinopteri > Cichliformes > Cichlidae > Mchenga > Mchenga conophoros. The sequence continues at coordinate 16,706,985 of NC_140526.1, forward strand.
TGTCCTTGCAAAGAAAGGTGGCTATATTGGTCGCTGATTTGTTTTTGTTTTGTTTTTGAATGTCAGAAATGTATATTTGTGAATGTGGAGATGTTATATTGGTTTCACTGGTAAAAATAAATAATTGAAATGGGTATATATTTGTTTTTTGTTAAGTTGCCTAATAATTATGCACAGTAATAGTCACCTGCACACACAGATATCCCCCTAAAATAGCTAACTAACTAAAAACAAACTAAAAACTACTTCCAAAAACATTCAGCTTTGATGTTAATGAGTTTTTTGGTTCATTGAGAACATGGTTGTTGTTCAATAATAAAATTATTCCTCAAAAATACAACTTGCCTAATAATTCTGCACTCCCTGTATTTAGTGATGGGATGGATGGAAGTCTAAGGGTTCTACAAGGTCTTACATTTGCTTTGAATGGCATATGCTACTGTGTCGAGGGAGGCTGTGAGACATGTCCTGCATTATATTTGAGTTGTGTGTGAGGACATGGGCTTGTTAACACTGGGCTTTGCATACTGCACATATTTAAGCTCTGCTCGATTTTTGCTTCAGATATACTATCCATTACAATATTTCTAAAGGGTGTGGGGCACAATGTATAAAAGAATGTACGTTTAACTTTGGTCATGGGAGTTTGAATTGTTTGCATATTCCCTCTTCATCATACTGTTCTAATCTCTGTGTAAAACTAAATCTGAAGAATGCATGGAACCTGATCGTATCCTTAAAATATATTTATTGTATAATGTATACTTTAATGCAGGATGTACATTTTCTTACATGTCTTATCTCTTTCTCTTCTAGCTGAGTCTTGTGGTGGTGTAGTCCAAGGTCTGAATGGCACCATAGAGTCACCTGGTTTCCCCCATGGTTATCCCAACTACGCCAACTGTACATGGCTGATAATAACAGGGGAGAGGAACCGAATCCAGCTAACCTTCGTCACTCTGGCGCTGGAGGAAGACTTTGATATTGTATCGGTTTATGATGGACAGCCCTCACCTGGCAACTTAAAAATGAGGTTAGCACTCATTCTTTCATTTTCTGTCTGATGTGGTTTCCTGTTCCTCTTTTTTCTCAGTGTCTTCCCTCTTTCCAACCTAATCTCCCTCCCTCCACATCCTGATTTATCAGCAATGTCCATATATCTACTTGGTACTTGGACCGTTGTATATTTTGTTGGCCATCTTTTCTTCAAAATTTAGAAGAAGACTTAGCTCTAATCTGTCTGTCAATTTTAAGACAGGTAAAATAACAAGAAAATAAACCAAGCAGACATTTTTAATATTACAGTTGTTGGGAACACCGATTACTGTCTACCTAAAGGAGCACAGCACCGAGGGGTATAAGATATTTTAGTTTCTGAATATTAGATTACTAGATTCATAACTTTTGCACTGTCCACTTCCTGCTGTGACAAAACAAATTTCCCACGTGTGGGACTAATAAAGGTTATCTTATCTTATCTTAGTGTATAGGAAACAAAGATATGGTGTATAAACAACTCATCACCTAAGATTTCAGGTTACTAATGACTACTGTCTTTTGAAAGTGAGTTCAAAAACTTGCAGGAGTGAGCTTCATTGATTAAATTTGGCTTATTGCCCAATTCAGCATAATCTGAATAAAGTGCAGCTGCTCCATAGAAGTCCACCTTATACTTACCTCCACCTTATACTTATGCCTTTATGATACGTGCTGGAACTCCTCCAGCATCTCAAAATAGTTACAAGAGGGCAAAGTCACAGAAGCAAGTTTGGCGAATAGGGCAGGTGTTTAGTGAAATGTGTGTAGGTGTAAGAAAGTGCAGTAGTACATCTAGTTTAGATGCCTCAGGTATTCAGACGTGGAGATCCCCAATGCAACTCCTCTGGTGGTTAAGGACTCTTAGCCAGTACATGTGGTTGTGAGTTAATAACTAGAAATTGCTGAGCTCATCTGGACTTTGTTCCACTCTAGAGTCTCTCTTGGTAAGAGGTGGTGAACAGGTTTTCTCCAGTTGATAAGAGTGCTGTTCTCCTGTGATATCAGGTCAAGGAATGAGTCCTAACTATAATATCTGTTGATAATTTTTATGGTCACAATTTTTCAGTTAAGGGCTAAAGGGGTGTTAGGTCATGTGGCCTCAGGATCTTGTATCTGCCTTTTTTAGATAATGTGGTCTTGTTGGCTTCATCAAGCAACGACTGCCAGCTCCCACTTGTTCCAAAGATCCAAAACCTAATTGTAGCTTAAAGACATGCAGGCAGATGGAACAGTGAAACAGTGGCCTGAATATAGCATCCTCTTTCTTCACAACTTCACTGCAAAATTTGAAGTGCTGTTATTTTGGCTAACTTGAATGTAGCATGCAAACTGAGAAAGTCTCACTAGGTTTAACAGCACTATATAGTGGTTAACTAAAAGTGTTCCCTGTGGATCAACAAAAATGTGCAGGAATATATATAAGCCACTGATGAATTGGCAGCATCCCTATTTAGTGAGTGGAAAGAATGTAATATTATTGCAAAAAGGGCAGAGAGAACATCATCGACAGAGCTGGCAAACTGTAGGAAGCTTATTCATAGTGCTCTGCTTGTGTGTAGGAGGGATGAGCTGGGAATGCACCAAGTAGTGTTTAAGGCTGGTGGAGCAGTTATGGATAACATCGGGTTTTTCCTTGAATACATCACATTGCTGTATTATGAGTCAGTGTTTGAATAGAATACTTTTTTTCTTTTAGTGGATGGATAAGCAAGGAATAGACTGTAGAGGGTGATTTGGGTTGTGTGGAGGTTTACTGTAAATGCAGCCTCATTTTTGTGCTCAGCATACTACCATAAGGATCCTTGGTGTGCTGTTATGCTGAAAATGACCATGGGCAAAGAAAAGAGAATAATTTAAGAAAAGAATCCAAGTTTTTATAGGCTCAAAGTAAGATTTTGTGTCAGTAGTGTCACCCTCTTTATCTGTTCTGCGTTTATCATTTGTGTATGCCACGTGCTAGTTGTAGTTGCCTGTACTTAGTGTATGATTATTTCAGTGGATCTTTTGCAGCGTTGGTGTATGCGACCTCATTATTCTACCTGTTGCTTGTTTTTTACATCCACACCAACCAGACGTGACTAAGAGGGATTTGTTTGGGCTTTTGTTATGCTTGGCCTCATTGAACTGTGGTACGATTATCTCATGAGATAGACTAGCTCAAGAGACTACTTCACAGCATAGCCGTATTAGAGCCTTTACTCTGTTAATTTACAAAATCTCTTTTAAAAGATAGGTCTGATTTAAGAGTGAAATGAGCTTGAGCATGTTGAAATGAGCACAATGATTAAACATATGAAATGTCTAAAGAAACTAAAAGTATATTAAACGCTGCAGCTGCAAAGCCGACTAGTTAAGATTTACTTTACTTACATAAAGTGTTCTGTATGTATCCATTCATCCATCCATCCATCTTCTGCCACTTATCCAGATTTAGGTTGTTAAACCTCCCTCTCCCTGGCCACCTCCTCCAAGCCAAGCCACCTGAGAGATATAATCTCTCCAGTCTGCCCCCAGGCCTTAAACACCTTTTTCCAGGCATCCTAGCCAGATGCCTGAAACACCTCAACTGGCTCCTTTCAATATGGAGCAGTAGGACCTCTACTCTGAGCTCTTCACCGTATCGCTAAGAGAATGCTAGTTTGCCTCTTATCTGTGATCTCATTCTTTCATCACTACCCAGAGCTTGTAGCCGTAGGTGAGGGTGTGAACGCAGCTCAACTGGTAAATCGACAGCTTTGCTTTCAGCTTCCGTTGATGTCATTGTGCATGTCTTCAGACAAGAAATACAAATCTTAGTTTTGGTTATCACCTTTGATTATCACCTTTTTTGCATGCTCCAAAATTCAAGATCTGACATCTTCATGCTTATGGGACTCAACAGAAGACAGCATATATCCATTTGTTGCACCTTAGAACTACACCTTTATTAACAGAATTAAAACACTGTGCTGCTGATAACTGCTTTGGCAGGTGAGCTGACCCGTTGTGGCAGCTGCCACATTTTGCCAGCCTGGTCGCTCTGTCAGGGATGATAATTAGCCCTGGAGTTATTTGGGTCCCACATTCTCTGACCACTACCCAAACATGCCAATAGTATTTCCTTTTTGAACCTTCAACACAAAACATCAGTGCAAGGGTGATATATTGGGTTTTCCTAGAGCTTCTGAACTTAAGTGCAGTGAGTTGCAGCAGGGAGTCCATTCCCAGTGCCATTTAGATCAAGTGACTAAGCTGGGAGATGAAGGGTCACTTTTTTCTCTTTCAGTTCTTCTGTTGATGTTAGCACTTCTCTACTCCTCTGAATAGTGCAGACATTTCTGGGGACAAGCAGCATATTGCTGAATTTAGACCACTGGCCAGCAGTCTTTTGTGCCCTAGGGCTCTCCCTGGTGTGTGTCAGTACAGGCAAAGCTTCAGCCCTGCTTGTAAGGCTTCCTTTGGCTCCAGCTGGGTGTTAGCAGCTACTGAATTCACCCACTATCCTATTTTTTGCTTATAAAAGAGAGTAAGTTATGTTTTTACATGAAATATTTAAGCCTGCACATACAAGAGCTGATTTAAATTATCCGGCTGTTCTCTGAGTTCCACAAGGCCAGTGTTGTGTCCACACATACTATTGCATTTGTTCTGTAGATGCATTTACAAGAAGCGCTAGAGGGCGCTAGTGAGTATGTTGTTCTGGTTGTGGTTTTGGAGAAGAAAAAAAGAAAAATAAAGAAAAGGAGTCAACTCCGGTAATCCTCTGTTCCTACCTGCGTGTGTGTGTAATACTTGCTGAACTAACACCACACAACAAGTGGCGACGAGAGTAGTGGTGATTAAGTTATGGCTCTGCTCTCTTTGCAACCCCCGGCTGTGTTCCTGGATTGCCCGGGCGAACCGAAAATTCCATTTGCTGCGTGGAAAAAGTTGTTCGATAACTACTTGCTGGCGATCGGGGGTAATGACTTTGCTACGGAGAGGAAGAGGGCCCTGCTCATTCACTGCTTGGGAACGGAGGGACAACGAATCTACAGCGCCTTACCACTCGCTACGGATGATTACGAGGGATCCGTAAAGGCTTTGGAAACGTACTTTCATCCTAAAGTCAATGTTGTCGCCGAGAGATACCGTTTCAGGCAACGAGCCCAAGCTGTCGGTGAGTACAGATCACTACGTTGCAGCACTGCGTGAGCTCGTGAAACAATGTAAGTTCGGGGCTATGGAGAATGAAATGTTGCGGGATCAACTTGTAGAGAAGACAAATAATGCTCGTATACGTGAAAGACTGCTAATGGAGGAGGATTTGACGCTCGATCGAGCTTTGGAAATTGCTAGGCGTACAGAGGCTGCAATAGCTGATGCAAAGGCCATTGCTGTCGGTGAAACAAAGCCTGTTGCCGCTGTTCAAGTACAAAAGAAGATGCGCAAGCCAAAATACAAAGCAGCTAAAAAAACGGATACAGCTCCGACGTGCTACCGTTGTGGTTCAGCTGATCACAAAGCCAATGATAAATCCTGCCCCGCAAAAGACTGCAAATGTAATACGTGTGGGAAAATCGGACATTTTTCGAGAGTGTGTAAATCTTCTCATAAGCTTGTTAATGAAGTGACTGTTCCTGAAATGTGTGTTTTAACTGTTGACAATTGTGTCAGTGGTGATCCGGCTAAATTGATGTGCACTGTTGCAGTCACTGTACCAAATACTGCACAGGCATGCACTGTTAAGCTACTAGTAGACACAGGGTCTGGTGTTTCCATACTGCCTGAACATGTTTACAGCACAAATTTTGGCTCAGTTAAGTTAAGTAATCCAGCTGTTCAGCTTATTACATATTCAAAAGAGAAACTGGATGTATTAGGGTGTCTTAGAGCTGACATTACTTACAATGGCAAGAGTGCCTCCACAGATCTCTACATTGTGAGAACAGGAACACCCATACTGGGAATGGACTTGGTGACTGCCCTCCAGCTACACATAAAAGGGGGACAATTAGTTCTTGACAGTCCCAAGGTCTGTGCTGCACTCCAGCAAACCTCAGCTCTGCCCACTCAATGTAAACAGGAATGTGAGTCTCCAGTTGCATTCGGATGTGCAAAGGACTTTGTACATAAAGTGAAGGTGCGACCTGAAGTGAAGCCAATACAGCAGAAACTTCGACGCTTACCCCTGTCAGTCCGTGATGCTGTTTCCGCAGAACTCAAGAACCTTGAGGAACATGGCATCATAGAGAAAATTGATGCATCTGAATGGGTCTCCCCGATTGTAGTCACTAGAAGGAAGACTGGTGGCATACGCATGTGCGTTGATTTGAGAGAACCTAACAAAGCGGTGGTCGCTGACAGTCATCCCTTGCCACTGATAGAGGACATACTGTCTGAGCTGCGTGGGGCTGTCATGTTCTCCACCCTGGATCTTAAATCCGCCTACCATCAGCTGAAACTACATGAAGAGAGTAGAGGGCTCACTGCTTTCATTACACATGAAGGACTGTACCAGTACTGCAGAGTTCCCTATGGGTTGAGTTCAGCACCTGCAGCCTTCCAAAAGATGATGACACAAATCCTACGCGGCCAGAAAGGGGTGCAATGCTACCTTGATGATGTCATCATATACGGAACGTCAGAAGCTGAACATGAGGCCAACTTGCGTGCTGTGTTACACAGAATCAACAATGCAGGACTGAAACTCAATGTTGACAAATGTCAACTCCGTTAAACTACTCTGAGCTTTTTGGGTCAAAAGATCGGTCCAGAAGGTCTGCTGCCAGATGACTCTCATGTCACTGCCATCCTGCATGCTCCGCCCCCTACTGATCCTGCAACCCTGCGCTCATTTCTTGGCTTGAGTGCATGGTACAGCAAGTTTGTGCCAAATTACGCGACTGTTGTTGAACCTATGAGAGCTCTTCTGCGTAAGGACTGTTCATTCCACTGGAACGAAGCAGCTCAAGCAGCGTTTGATCAAGTCAAGCGGTTAATCGTGCACAGCCCTGCCCTGGTGATGTTCGACCCCAGTAAGCCAACCATAGTCTCAACAGATGCCTCAGACTACGGTGTAGGTGCTGTTTTGACTCAACTTGACGGTAATGATGCAGAACATACTGTTGCATTTGCATCTTGCAGCTTGTCTGATGCAGAGAGGAAATACTCAATCGTTGAGAAGGAAGCTCTAGCTTGCGTCTGGGCTGCTGAAAAATGGCGCACATGGCTCTGGGGCAGAAAATTCCTCCTACGAACAGATCACCAAGCACTGACAACACTGCTGACTACTAAGGGCAATAACAGAGCTGGTCTACGCATAGCCAGATGGTCAGCTCGCCTGTTGGAGTTTGATTATGAAGTGGAATATAGAACTGGGTCACTGAACCATGTTGCTGATTGTCTTTCTAGGCTTCCACTTTCCGAGACAGACATGGCATGTGCAGAGGATGTGGAGTCAGTTGCAGCCATCCTCACTGATCTGAGTGCTGTGTCTGAGGATGACTTCCAGTCAGGGTGCAAAGACTGTCCAGTGTTCACAAAGCTCCGTGTGCAGATACAGAAAGGCTGGCCTGCTAGGAAGACGTCACTGGATCCTGACTTACAGCCGTACTTCCCAATCCGCCATGAACTCGCGGTCTTGAACGAGTGCATCATCAGAGGTACACATCGATTGCTAGTGCCTGAGTCGTTGCAGAAAAAACTCACTGATATAGCTCATGAAACTCACCAAGGCATCGTCCGTACCAAACAACGCCTGAGGGAAATGTACTGGTGGCCCAAAATGGATTGTCATATAGAGACACTGATAAAGAACTGTGCAACGTGCAGACAGAATGACAAGTCCACTGTCACCCATGATGCTCCACTCCAACCCATTCCTTTACCAGCTGCTGCTTGGGAAAAGGTGTCTGTGGACATCATAGGCCCTTTTGAAATAGCCCCTTCTGACTGTAGATTTGCCATCACATTGGTAGACTACTTTAGCAAGTGGCCTGAAGTAGCTTTTGCTCCCCGAGCTGATGCAGCTACTATCATTCAATTCCTTTCTGTAGTTTTCTCTCGTGAAGGGAATCCAAAGACACTGATAAGTGACAATGGCTCTCAATTTCTCTCTGCTGAGTTCACTGACTTCCTGAAAAGCAGGGGAATCCAACACCTGAGATCCTCAGTGTATTACCCAAGAGCTAATGGGGAAGTTGAGAGATTCAGTAGATGCATTAAAGACTGCCTACAGACTGCCTCGATTCAAGGACAACCCTGGAAATCGTTCCTGAGAACTTACCTGATGGACTACAGAGCAACCCCTCATTCAACAACTGGAGTTTCCCCTTCAGAACTGCTCCATGGACGACGAATGAGAACAAAGTTACAGGTAATGGATATGCCTGTTCCTCAGACAGAGAGGCATACCATGTGCGAAAGAGTTAAGAATAAGCAAATGAAAATGAAAGAATACACTGATGCTCGCAGACACGCCAAACCATCCAACTTTCAGCCTGGTGACAAGGTACGGGTTAGGAAGCCGTGGAAGGTAAAGAAAGGCGAGTTAAAGTTTTCCAAACCAAGGACTGTCATGACAAGGAAAGGACCAAACACTTATTTGCTGGATGATGGACGGACCTGGAACGCCTCACACTCATCGGCTCTGTCAGAGCTGAACGCAGGTACTGATTCTGACACAACAATGGACTGTCATAAACCAGGAACTGATCTAGCATCTAACTCTGAGTCTGATAGTAGGCTTAGGCCCACCAGGATGAGGAACCCACCTTGCTGGACCCAAGACTTTGTCATGGGAAAGTGAATGTTACTGAGTAATGTGAAATATGTTAAAAGTGTATTAGGTGACATACATCAGAATGATGAAGTCAGGTTCACATAAGAAGTCCTTGTTCAAAGGGGGAGATGTTGTGTCCACACATACTATTGCATTTGTTCTGTAGATGCATTTACCAGAAGCGCTAGAGGGCGCTAGTGAGTATGTTGTTCTGGTTGTGGTTTTGGAGAAGAAAAAAAGAAAAATAAAGAAAAGGAGTCAACTCCGGTAATCCTCTGTTCCTACCTGCGTGTGTGTGTAATACTTGCTGAACTAACACCACACAACAGCCAGTCATCGGCCAGTTGACCTAAAACCCTCTCCTCTTCTCAGCTAGTGCTGATATGAACCCATCAGGCTGCCTACATGGACAGTGGGATGCAGCCAAGAGGAGCTGACTGCCCTCTCTTTGTTCAGAAAGAAGAACACAGAAGACACAGGATATATCTTTCTCTAGCAGCCACCCCTCCAACTGCCCTTGGATCATGCGTACGGGGAATTCTTCAATCTCATATATAGAATAAGGGCTGACCTGGCATCTGTGACCTCTTCTTACCAACCCCAGTTGTGCGTCAGCAACGGTAGAGAAGGGGTAGATAGATGTATAGATTTATTTTTACTTTATTTTATATAGAAATTTCAAATGTTAACAAAATGCTGCCGCTACAATACGAAAGAAGAAGTTGAGAAGAAAATTCTTGAGTACTGTAGGTATTAGTTTTTGACTAGTTTTGAGTATTTTTAAGTCCTTTTATCACTGTCAGTCCTGTCCCACTGGTGAATCCTGTCCCACTGGTATTCATTTCAGCTATGTGAATTCTAGCTTACTGTTCCTAATGTGAGATAGTAAGGAAAGTAAAACTTTTTTTGAAAGACTTACTTATAAGTTAGTATCAGGTAAAGGTAGTTGGTGGGGTTTTTTTTTGTGTGGTAGTGCTGTGTTTCTGGTGAGTTGGGATAATATTTATATTACTGATTATAAAAGAATTGGTATGATAAGTTGCCACTATTTCTGTGTAGTTGCTGGTAGATTTTTCTCTGCCTCACTTGGGGGCTAAGAATAACAGTGTTATTTTAACACATAACTGTGTTATGCTATTAAATTAACATTCTCTATTAACGTCATAGACGGGCAGGAATGATAACATTTGCTACCTAGCTGCAGCATTAACATCACTGCTTTATTATTAGCCATAGCCACTAGCTGTTATCTTAATGATAACAAGCAGCTTATGTGGTTATCAGGTAATTGCTAATGTTAATGTGTGCACCATCCAGGCTAATATTTATGATAGCCGTTTCTCTGTTGTTGAAATGGGAGCTCTACTGACCTCCTGAAAATTTGGTGTAGTGAATTTCAACTACCTCAGCTACTTGTGACAGGAGGAGCTGTGTGCTTGTAGGTTTGCATTGCTGGTATCAATACTGCTGCATGATACTGTGGGATGAGTATCTATCAAATATTTATTTTTAGTATAAAATGGTATCCGTCTTTTTTTTGACAACCCTACTAGAATCAGTGAGTGTGTAACCTGTTATTATTTCAAGAACAAGTAAGTATTAGAACAGGGTTTTTTCTTTGGACAGATATGAGAAAATAGAAATCTTTAATACGAATGAGAAGTGTTGTGTTTGGAGAAGGGAAAACACTGCATACCTGTATCACAACTAGGGATGGGTACCGGTATCCGGTGCCTTGATGGCACCGGTTCTGACATAAACGGTAGTAACCAGACCGAAAAGCAGCGCACATTTCGGTGCTTTATTTCGGTGCTTTTTTTTCCTGAGCTGTGATACACTTTAGATTCTAGCCAATCATTTTACATTTCCCAGGATAGTAGGCGGGGCCAGGTACGTACGTTCTTTTAGAGCAGAGCTACAGATTAAAAATGCCCAAGGCGAAGCGGTCAAAGTCTGGCTGTACTTCACAGCAAAATATGCAAACTCAGCAGCCTGCAACAAGTGCTTTAAGCTGATACTGTGATACTGAAGTAACACCTCAAATCCGATGAAACACCTGGCGACGCATAGTGTCTTTTTTTTTAAAGTCGAGAAATGCGCCGTATTTGATAGCTTGCTGTGAGACCTCACACCAAGCACATCTACTGGGGGTGGGTTGCCTGTTATCGGACCCGGAGCAACATCCCCCAAAAACACGAAGAGGAGAGTCCTGGCCCCTAGCCCTGCCAGTGTATCAGAAATGATGACGGATGATGATGGCAGCAGCAGCCGTTCTTCTCTGCGTGAGTAGCTTAATGTTGTTCGTGTGTAATTTACGTTGAGTAGGCTAACCACGTTATTACATTAATGCATGTAAGGTGAACTAGCAAACATCATCATAGCTACATGCTGCTGTCTTCTTGTTTGATGGCAGATACTCCCTTCACCCTGGCCAAAAAGGCTAAAATGACCAAAGAAAAAGTGGAAAACAGTTAAACATGAGAGGTTTTTGGACAAAGTTTGTGTTTTTTTCTATTGTTTAAGCACTGCTTCCAGCCAAGAGTGATGCCATAAATCCCCTATAGCTGCAGAAAAGGCTAACATTGTTATCTTTTTACAAAAAACCAGCTGAACATGAGAGGTTTTTGGACCAGTTTTGTGTTCTCCATTCTTTAAGCACCGGTACCGGTTTGGCACCGGTTTCGGATAAAACCTAAACGATACCCATCCCTAATCACAACTTTATCTCCTCTGTCACGATCACGATAAAAGATTTACAAATCATCCTCCTTCTGACTGCACTTTGATCAGTCTCCCTGTTATTAATGATAAAAAAGAACTAAATACATTTTACACATGATTCATTAGATAACTGAAGTCCTGTGCACATTATAATTGTGTAAAAACCCATTTTACTCTTTGCTCTCATTCTATTAGAAAGATGTTGATTCATATGTTACCCTGCTCTTTGCATCATAACATATTTTTTATATGTCCTCCAAGTTAACATCATCATTAAACCTGAATTCATAAGTTAGATATGGAAAGAAAGTTGAAATGCTGCTCTAGGTACATTTGCAGCCATGATCTAATTCAAGAGCCATGTGCACATGTGGTCTCTGTGCAGGCTGGAAGACCAGTTCTGTGCTGAATGAATTAGATAGCTTCCCTAGCTGTTGACACTTACACCGCTTCAGCACACTTGGCTTTGAACAGAGACAAGTGTGGCTCTTTAAAACGCATCAAAACAATAGAGGCGACTCGAGCCATATGTGCTACATGTTTAATGTGTGACACGCAATTGCAGGCTGACTCTGACTGTACACTTTTGCTACTTTTATTTGCTACATTTAGACAGCTTCCAGCTCTCCAGATAGCTCATTATCAAAGAAAGCACAGGAAGAAGCTGTGTGGATTTGCTTTGACCACTGCAAAAATTGTCATCACAACGACACTATACAACTGCTGCCAACAGTTATCTATACTAACTATCACATCAGCCACAAGTAATGTACAACTACAACAAAACCCAAGAGCGTACTAAAGAATTAACAGTGTCCTGATTTTGCCTGGATAAACGGAAGTAATTACTGATGCCCAAGGTTAGCTGGAGGTCATCTTAGTATGAACAGACTGACAGACAGAGTGCAATGCACTGGCAAAAACCTTCAAAGCACCTAAAATGAACATAGTGTTAATGCAGACCTGTTATACTGATTTGTATCTGTTAAATAAATTATATATTTGCGCTGTTTTAGTCAAATTGGATGTTAAGATTCTTATCCACAATGCAATATGATGAAAAAGGAGCACCTGGAGAGTCTAATAAGACTTTGGGATATAAAGGACAAGGACCACTTCCTGGTCAAGATGGGGAGGAGAAATAATTAAGAGTGGCAAATGCAAGCATCTTAGCATTATACAACGATAAAAGTTAGGAAAAATGTGAATATATCTCCAACTGTGTCTCCTGTAGTCTCATTAAACCCTGAAGTGGTACTCATTCTGTCTTAAGAACCAGAGTTTTTGGCTATTGTGTATTTGTTTATGCCATTGATTTACATGAACTCAAATATATACACATATACACACACACACATATTCAACTACCAGTGTTGAATAATACGTGTTTGCTTCATTGTTCACTAACCTTAACTTCCCGGTTCATTTATTTTGCTTTCAGTCATGCTCTCCCACTCTCCTTGTTTTCCATCTCCTCAGCTTTACTTTTTTATTCATCTCACTCTTTTTTTTTTCTACATTTCCATCTGTGCTGCTCTGTTTTTACGACTCCATCCCTCTTCTGCGCTTCATTTGTTCGTGTTTTACATTTTTCAAAATGTTACTTGTATATCTTACTTTTTATTTTTTTATGTTTGCAGTCTGGAAATCACATGGATTTTAACATAGCTGTACAGATTAAAATTTGTAATGAAAACCAAAGGATTACTTCAAAGTAAAGAGACATTAACCAAGGGGAAATTTATGAACTGCTTCACCTGTAAAAACAAATGAAAGCAAAACAGTCGGTGGAGCATTTAGTTCTCAAAATGTGACTGATCTCGGACCTGCCATTAAAACTATAACATTGCAATAGTTTTAATGGCAGGTCCACAATAGTGCTCGTGTTGATCAGACTGAAGCCTTTTGCCTGAAAATTTAACCTGTATTAGAAATTTATGCAAAAAAACAGGATTTGTAAGAATAATTACTAAATACTTAATTCAGCAATGAACTTAATTCAATGTTATCATATGAAGTAATTTTCTGTAGTTATGTATGTGTATTATTTTTCTTTATCTGTCTGGCATAACTTACTACATCATAGCATACAATGAAATATAAACATGTATTGACTCATATTCTATTATACTAGATATGACTGGTGAAAATGAGTCAAAGATACACTCACTTTATTAGGTATGCCCTGCTAGTACCAGGTCAGACGCCCCTTTTGCCTGTAGAACTGCTTCAATTCTTCGTAACATCAACAAGGTGCTGGAAATATAGCATAACACAGTTGTTGCAGATTTGTCGGCCGCACATCCATAATGTCCGTCTTCCATTTCACCGCATTCAGAGGTGCAACAAGTGGTTTTGTTAGTTACTGCTGCCCTCCAAACAGCTTGAAGTAGGTCGTGTCCAAATTCATGGGCTGCATTCTCCTGAGGACCCGGCCTTCGCGGTCTACGTGGGCCGGGTCCTCAGAAGATCGGGTAGGCCGGAAGTAAACGGCCGTGAAATTGGACGGTCTAGCCTTCTGATTAGCGTCACCGCTGTCTCGGTGGAGTTTAATAAACTCAGCCGTCTGCTCCTTGCTGTCTAAAATATAACAGGACACTGGAGTAAACTCTCGGCCATCTCACACTTCTGTTTAATCAGTTTTCTGTTTGACGTTTAGTCAGCTGTGTAAAAACCAAGGAGGAACCCACCCGGGGGATTAATAAAGTTTTATTTTATCTAATCTAATAACTTTAATCTCAGCCAAACCGATTTACTCACGAACAAACAAAACACTGAAAAAAGCCCAACAATAACATTTTTAGGTTGTCTAAGTGACTTATATATTACGTTTGTCACGGCCGGGCAGGTTACACACAGTAATTCGGCGTGCCCGTGTGGCGTGTTGGCTAGACCCAAGCGCGGCGAAGGCTAGCGGTGGGTTTGGAGCAGGCACGCAGTTATTCTAGTAACGATCAGTGCACGAAGCGTGGCTTCGGAACGGTCGTTACCGACAGAGAGCGAGCGGAGCCGGGAAGAGAAAAAGGATTGAAGGGATAATCACTCACGGTTGCTGAATCAGGCGGAGACTGACGTCGGCAGAGTTTCGGAGCTCCTGACACAAAGAGAATGATGTCTGGCGTCTCTCTTTTAACCCCGGCCCCGTGATCAGCTGATCACAGCTGATCACCAGCTGACAACGTTTAACCCGAGCAGCGAAAGTCCGCGGTGATCTGAAAATGATGTGCCGGGAGTTGTGCCATTCTCGGCCGCATCAGTAACCCTCGAGCTCCCGGCTAGCTATCGAGCTGGTGGGTAGCAGACGTCTCCGAAAACGTCGAAGCACTTTAGCAAAGATGCGATATCTTGATAAACCGAGCAGATATTTGATGTTTACACAGCTACTTTCTCGCCTGAAAATATGTTAAAAGTTTATTTTGTGACCCAGAAAGATTAATAAGAGTAATTTTAAAACTTAGTAGCGGCCGCCATTAGCCGGAAACTGGAGCTTGGCTGGGCCGTGCTATGAATTCTGGGATATGGTGGGCCACGAAGGACACACCCGACCCATCCTTCAAATTCGGAAAAAGGAGCACGCATTTGTCGGCTGCATTCGGAGGGGTCTACGAATTTGGACAGCCTTCGGCGCGTCGCTGTGACGTAATCGGTCTACAAATGCGGCCTCAGGAGAATGCAGCCCATGAATTTGGACACGACAGTAGTCTGGCCTTTCTCCCTGACCTCTGACATCGACAAGGCATTTACACACAGAGAACTGCTGCTCACTGGATGTTTTCTCTTTTTCTGACCATTTTCTTTAAACCTGAGCAACCAGCTTGTCTGGCACCAACACCCACACCGTGTTCAAAATCACTTACACCACCTTTCTTTCTCATGCCTCAGTTTGAGCTTCAGCTGGTCTTCTTAAATCTTCCTACATGTATTGAGTTGCTACCATGTAAATGACTGAACAGATATTTGTGTTAACGAGTAGTTAGCAGGTGCAGATGATGACGCAATTGGTGAATTTTATCAAATCAGATCGGATACGTATATGAAGTGCCAACTGCTCAGAAATATAACTATGCATTGCTGTGACGCTGAACACATTCAGCTGATTGTTTCACTTGCTGTGTAAAATATTAGTCAATATAAATACAGTTTGTTGATTTCTTCAGTGATATAAAATGCAATCCGGTTGTTAAGTGTGACGTCACTAGCCGTGTCTGGGCCTAAACTCCGCTGCAGGTCCATATATCAAACGATCACTATGGCATTACTGAGAGTTGAAAAACTCTCTAAAGTTTTTCATCTTTAATAAAATGATCAGCGTTCTTCTCTACCAGGTGTAACAATTGAGTTTAACATCCAGGCATCCATGAAAACAGAATTTATGACATTTAACGGAGTTAGAAGTTAGCAGGAAGTTAGCTCGCTAGCTTCTATCTAAATACAATATAGCATGTCCTGACTGCGGGGTTTTAGAAACAAATTAAAACGTACAGCTCTGTTATCACTTCCAACATAAATGAAGACAGAAAACCAAACAGCAGTGACGTTTGTAGGGTTACTGAAGTTGGGCTAGCTGGTATATAATGATGTGCTACATGACCGCTAGCGACACAGCTATGTTAGCATAATATAAACAAGCTAACTTTTTTTCCACTCGATAAAAGTTAACATGAGTGTTCTCGGTGGTCAGGAACAAATGTAATCGCATGGCAGGATGCTGTAAAAGGACCAAACATCAGCCAGGAGAACAACTGAGATAATCCATCCACAATACGAGGTTAGTCATTTTTATACTGCTGCATGGGCTGGGCTGTAGTTACATCCTAAGGTTTTAAAAACTGAGCTTAAATAAATGATTAGCGGTAATAAAAGCTGAGGGAGGTCAACAGTGATCACTGACTGTTTTAAGAGCATTTTGAGATTAAATAGAAGAAAATGCAAAACATTAAACATGTTAACAACACAAAAGCCAAATTAAACGCAGACTATGGTAAATGGCCTGTATTTGTATAGCGCTTTTCTAGTCCCTAAGGACCCCAAAGCGCTTTACACAACCTGTCATCCACCCATTCACACACACATTCACACACTGGTGATGGCAAGCTACAATGTAGCCACAGCCACCCTGGGGCGCACTGACAGAGGCGAGGCTGCCGGACACTGGCGCCACCGGGCCCTCTGACCACCACCAGTAGGCAACGGGTGAAGTGTCTTGCCCAAGGACACAACGACCAAGACTGTCCAAGCCGGGGCTCGAACCGGCAACCTTCCGATTACAAGGCGAACTCCCAACTCTTGAGCCACGATCGCCCACACTTTAGACTACTTTAGGCCCGGAAGTAGGATTCGTCACGTCATCACTTAACGACCGGATAGGCTATGTAGCGCATGCCGTACTGTTCCATTACTAGCTTGCTAGAGATACATTAGTAGTTTGAGCTTTATATAAATGCTACAGTGGACCAGAAAGTACACAACCAAAGAATAATCAGAATCAGAATCAGAATACTTTATTGATCCCTGGGGCAAATTATTTTTTGTTACAGTGCTCCATTTTAAACCAACATTAAGACAAGACAGACAATACGCTAACTAAGAATAGTACAATATATACATATATATACATACATACATACATAAGTCACTTATAAATAAATAGTTGGAAAAGAAACATGTGTAGTTGTAGCAGCAAACAGTGTGTTAAGTGGATGCGTTGTACAGGGAGATGGCCACAGGCAGGAATGATTTCCTGTGTTGTTCAGTGGTGCTTTTCGGTAATCTCAGTCTCTCACTGAACGAGCTCCTGTGACTGACCAACATGTCATGGAGTGGGTGGGAGGTGTTATCCAACATTGTCTTTATCTTGGACAGCATCCGCCTCTCCGACACCACCTTGAGGGAGTCCAGCTCCATCCCCACAACATTGCTGGCCTTACGGATCAGTTTATTAAGTCTGTTGGCATCTGCGACCCTCAGCCTGCTCCCCCAGCATGCAACAGCATAGAGGATCGCACTGGCCACAACAGACTCATAGAAAATCCTCAGCATTTTCTGGCAGATGTTGAAGGACCTCAGTCGCCTCAAAAAATAGAGACGACTCTGGCCCTTCCTGTAAAGTGCTGTGGTGTTTTTAGCCCAGTCCAGTTTATTGTCAATGTGTAAAGATGCCTTCCAGTAACAAAGAAACCCAGTGGAGTTCAGAAAATAATGAGAAACATCTAATGGATTATATCTCATCAAGAAAATGTACTTACAGGCATCATTTGAAGATCACACGCACATACAAAAACTTAGACTACTCTCAGTAACTGCAGAGTAAAAATCACACTTTTCTGAGGAAAAATAGGCCAACACTAGATAACCAGGCAATGGAACTAATCCAGGAGTACCGCTAGGGAAGGAAGGAGTGAAGTAAAGACAGAAAGAGATTGGGGGAGGGAGGAAGGTAGGTAGGACTGCTGAGGAAAAGAGAGAGAAACAGGACTAGCGAGGGACTCAAACACACTAACACACACACTGCAAATACACACAGATGGAAGATACTAAAGCTAGTAGAACTAAGTCCCTCTGCGGTTGGTAGTTCTGTCCGTCTGTCTGTGTCTTATTGTATTCTTGATAATACTCTAAGCTGCTTCAACTTGTCACCAGCACATCACAAAGTTGAGAACAGTTTTCACATTATGATAAGAGTTGAACAAGCGTAGAAACTCAAACAGTACACATGATTTCTGCCATATAAGCATTTACATTTTCTTCCTTGCTATTTTTTATTCATCTATAGCTGTGTTTTTCCACGCAGATTTCATGGAACGCTTTACCGAAGACTTCTGTTGTGATTATCAAACACTTCCCCCTCCTGTAGGTTTGAGAGAGAACTTGAAAAACTCTATGGCTAGGTCTTTTTTCCCCCCTTTTTTTGTAGAATGGCAGCTGCAACCAGCATGGAGCCACAGCAGTCACAATAAATTAGAATACATTTACTCCTGTAGCTTAATCCACTTGTTGGCCGTTTGCATGAATGCTCAGTATGATCAGAACATTTAATTTTTGCCAAAATATGCAAAATAACCTTGCTTTGTACCTTGCTTCTAAGCCATTTCTCTTTATTTATAGTTGTAACTATTCATTTTTTTTCTTAAAACTTGCCTGTGACTTAACCTTATATTTGCAATGCACACAACCTTGTTTATTCCCCAGGTTCCACTGTAGCCAGTCAGTCAAAAAAAATGTGTTATTTCGAAGAATGAAAGCGACCGGGAGGAGCAGCGTCTGCTGTAGCAGACTGTGGACTGATGCTGAGTTCAGCTGTTGGGCTGGACTCTGGGACTGATGAGAACATTTGGATCCGCGGGCCTCCTGCCTCACCAAACACCTGTTACTGCTGAGACACAGTGGGTGGTGTGGGGATACAGAAGAGAAGATGAAGTAATAAAAAGAAAAAAGTTACAGGTAGACAGAAAACAGATCGAAACGGAGATGAAATAGAGCAGATATCCTCCATATCAGGATGGAAGAAAAAAAAGAGAATTAAAAAACCAAAGAAAACTGTTTACATGTAGCCAGGCTGCAGCTGAGCTGTCATTAGTCGTCTCTGTGAGGTGTGCATTTTGATCACTATTCTACATTGAACATTCCCACATGTGGTATATGCCACTGTCTACAATAAAGCCAGAATTCCCACTCACATGTTTTTCAGATACCAACAGTAACAGTTAAATTAACCATGAATCCACTCTGGGATTTATCACAGAAGTTTCATTTTGGTGAAACATCTGACTTAGTTATTTATTTTTATATATTTGTTTATATTGTGACAGAATATTAAAGCAAGTGTGAAAACTGGGTTAGAAACTACAGCAGGAAAAAAAGCAAGAAATAGGGAATAAAAGAATGAAACTCTATGGGGCCCAAAACAGATCTCCAACAAAAGAAACAAACAAAAATCAACATGACAATTCAAAACACATCTCTACTGGATAACACAATCTGAATGACGTGTGCACCCATGACTGGCTTACCATTGCTACCGACAATGTTGTTTCTATTTTAAATGTGTAATATAGCCATCCGTGTGCACTTATTTTACCCCAAATAATAATCTATTATTAATGTAATGGAAAAGGTAAGGAAGAGTAGAGTAACGAGAGTAGACTGGAGTAAACTTAACTGAAAGCGAGCCTTTATTGTGGCTGGTGACAAGGAGTGCAGACAAGGCAGAAACGCAGTGACAAACTAAACTATGACTAAACTGGGAAAGTAAAACTAGGAAAAAACTATGAAGACACAGGAAACCATAACTATGAATACTAAGACTGGCTATGACGACATGGAGGGTGGGAACACAGACGACGCGACACAGACTACATGAAGTGGCCACACATAGGAGCACAGCTGACACACATGAACCTAATGACAGGACAGGAGAGGTGAAACTAAATACACCGACATTGAATACAGACTTTCAAAGTAAAACAGGAAACATGGAGATTAGACATGACATGAACTAAACATAACCACGCAGACATGACGCATGAACCAGGGAGACTTAGTACGGGGGGAGGCAACAAGACTAAACAGCAATCTAGAAATTAACTAGGTGAACTAAGCGAAGGCACAAATGAATACAAAAGATACATAAAACTCAAACACTGGGTCGCTCGACCCAGGACCATGACAGATACAGTTTTAAAAATGCAGTAAATTTTTTTCCACAGATACTCAAAATTAAAAAAACAAAAACAAACAAGAAATGGGAAGCAAAGAAAGCAAAGGAACAGTTTCTGATGTTAGTCATCTCCAGTACAGCAAAATAGTCAGGTTTCTAATAATATTATTGGCGATATGTTAAGGTGTGCTTATCCTAATGTTTCCTAATGATTATTTTGGATAGTGTTGTGTGGTTGGTGGTCGCCTAGTAATCTGTCTGTTAAGTCTGATGTCATTAGCTATTCATATGCTTCTTCGGTTCACAAAATCGAATACTTACCGAGGCACCACTGACAAATAAATGGCCCACATGCTTTCATCCATACTTTTTTCCTATACTTATCCAATTCAGGGTCATGAGGGGCTGGAGCCTATCCCAGCTGTCAAAGTAGGAGAAGCAGGGTACACCCTGGGCAGATTTCAATTCTGTCATGGGGTAACCCATAGAGACATACACCATTAGATTTACCAAACCCAGTGCATGTCTTTGGAATGTGGGAGGAAGTCGGAATATCCGGAGAGGACCCGTCCAGATATGGGAAGAACAAAAAGCCCCCAACTGGGTTTAAACTCAGGACCATCTTGCAGTGTCTTGTCAGTGTTAACCACTGCACCACTGTGCCAGCCACAAATACATTTAGATCCACTAAAATGATCAGTAGTTGACCTCCCTGATATTTCAATAAAGTTTAAACAAGGTATTAAACAAGGTTTTATGTATATTATAACAGTTATGTCTGAAGTATTTCTAGAAAACTAAAACATATACCTTAGACAGATTTTATTCTTCTTTAATCACCAATTTGTAAAGTCATCCTTTAAACTGTTTAGGTTGAGACATTTATCTTTTTGCATATACTTAGAAATGTCAGTGCAAAGAAACACATGCATTCATTTTTCTCTGCTTATTAAATTCAGGGTTGCAGGGGTGCTATAGCTTACCCAAGCTGTCATGGGGTATGAGGTGGGGTATGACCTGGGCAGAGGGAAAGACAACCATTTGCACTTACTGTATATTCCCTTTAGAGTCACCAATTAACCTAACATGCATGCCCTCCAGGCACTCTGACTTCCTGGAGGGAACCCCCACAGACACAGGGAGAACATGCACACTCCATAGACGAAGGCCCCAACCGGCCAGTGGATTTGAACCCAGTCCTAAACAAAAAGCTAAGCCCAAGCTCAACTAATTCAACTAATCAGCTCATATAAACAGTAAACAATTAGAATGATGTGTTTTTAAGCTGAAAGCAAAGTACCTAAACCCTGTGCAGCAAGGTATTGTTATTATCCAGAGCAAAACAACTGGGTCTGCTTTCATCAAGGTCATCAGAATGTTTGGCATCATCCTCATTATACTGTAAAATTCATGCGACTGCTGTTGTATAAGAGGCTTGTAGACTGATTCACTAAAACGCCCAAACAATTACTTTCCTGCTGGGATAAATAAATTATCACAACATGTAAGCATTTCTACTTGGAGACGGTGCTGAAATATCACCTCAGATCCAGAGTTTACAAGGCAAGATTCAGATCTATAGTAACAGCCATTTCTAACTCTCTCTTATTTAGCACTATCCCTTAGGCATAGCAGTTGATTTATATTTTACATTTCAAAACATCATACATCATTAGATGTAATGTGTGCAGCATTCAGACACGAGGCCCCTGGCACTCCTTTCCACACTGGTTGACTGGCAGAGTAAACGGCTGGCTGAATGGCTGGCTGTCATTTTTTAGAACATCTGAGCTGGCATTTATCCAGAAAATCTCTTGTTGTTTTTGCCCCCTTTGGGTATTTGCTGAGCAGTAATACGGAATATACACTTCCTGAAAATACAGATAAAAAATTGTTTGTTTGTTTCAGACACATCAAGGTGGAAAGGCTGGCTGGTAAAAAGCCAGAGTTTGAAATGCCTCCAAAAGAATCTTTTTTTCCCCTCCAACAGATACATCAAAGTACAGAGACGAAAGCGCTTTGATATGAGAGGCAAAAACCAAATGATGCTCTCTTCTAGCTTTCCATTTTATTCCTACATTAGGAAATAGCACTTCTTTTCATGCATCAGTCTTTTAAAAACTTTTAGCTAAATGGCTGACCAAGAATCACTTGAAGATTTGAAGATTCATTTTTGGATAGAGAAAAAAGTTGCTTGTTATTCATTTCTTCAGACAAAGACTAAGAATATGATAAGATGGAAACAGTGTTTGTTTCATTCTTTCCCTCCAGACACTCTTCGTAACCTCCTCTCTTTCTGTACATTTCTCTAAACTACAGGTCTGTCAAGAAAAACTCTTTCTATTGCATTTTTCCAAACAGTTGTCCACAGCTCCTCATCTCCTCATTCCTCCATCATTTCTGCCTCCCTCTGCGATTCTCTACTACTGACTTTTTTTTGCCTGATTGGAAACTTTCTCTTGCTTATTTGATATCTTAGTGTGAGTGCACCCAAAAAGCATCCACAAAAGCAGCTGCTTACACACAGTGCAGTAAAGCGATTGGGATGGAAGAAAGACTTTTTCACACAGAGAGCAAGAACTCAGAAAATACAAGAAACAAAAATTCAGAAACTGAAAATAATGAGTACACATTCCTTCAGACCCCCGATAGAAAGAAAGCAGAGGGGGTTTCGCCTTCTCTATCACATTTAAAAAAACTTCCCTTCATGCTCTTAAACTAACTTTTCCTACCGCAAAGTCAAGTCAGAGCATAGATTTACACAGAAGCTTGTCTACTTGTCAAACTAGCTCTGTTAAATTGACATTGTGGAGCTCAGGTTGCCCTGCTGGGATTGTGATGTGAGGATGTGGGCATTTAATGCAGTGTCTGGTCTCAGTCAAATTATCTTGGCACAGCAGCTAGAGGTAAATTACCTCTGTTCAAGAAGGAATAATGCAGTTTCCAGAAACTTCAAAGATCTCTTATCAGTGTTATGTCAGCTATGTTGCGTGGCTAGGAACATACAAATGTGAGAAAAACATGTCATTTGTTAATGCTTAGTGCCACCATTTTGGACCTAACTGGAAATGTTCTCTTATTTTATTATATGTGAAGTTTAGCACCAGTGCTCCAATCACCAATTATGAATCATTCAAGCATAGAAAAAAACACCTAACTCATAAGATGAACCAGTCGGGCGCTTAAATAAAACAGACGATGTAGCAAAGAACCAGTTTCAAATTGTGTCTTTAGGTACTTTGGTACCAGTTTATCACAAAACACGTTTTTTTTTCCAATTTCTTTAGTTTGACAGACTTAAAATAAAATTTGTGCATCATCAGGGTGATTCTAAAAGTCATAGGATGTCCAGTGTTCTCAAAAAAATGAAACTGAACATGTGGAGGGCAAAAAAGAAGAATACTGGTGGCTGCCAGCGCTACTCCTCAGCCTTCTAGTAGCTGCACCTGTGGGATAAATTTAAAAATCCTACATTGTCTCATTCACAAACTTGGGTGGCAACACCACTCGCCTGCTTGACAAAGGGATGACAATACCCCATCAGCCTTTTATGGTGGAGGGGTAAAAACTGTAGGCCTACAATACAGCAGATGAACATTATCTGAAAGGTCATATCTTTAACAAATAAGAAAAAATCCAGAAAACACCTGACATGGGACGAAGGACCTGAAAGATTCAATATGTACAGAGGAGGTCAGAACTACAACAGTGAGAGTTTACAGCCATCTGTCAAACATGGTGGAGGCTCTGTCGTGGTTTTCAAAATAGATGGAATTATTAACACAGATGTACCATCGGATTTTGATCCTTCATGCAAAACCATCTGGAAAGTGTCTTATTGGCAATGACTTTATTTTTCAGCATGACAACGACTGGCCACGTGTGTGTCATAGAGCACCTGCTGTAATGTGTGGGTGCAGTAGATTTAATACAATTTGTACTGCGCTTTTAAGCAAAGGTGAACATGGGTTTTCATGCAAGGATGCACGAGCTGGTTTTCATCCTCCTGGCAAGATACTCATAAGCAATCCTCTTTTGAAAAGGCACAAATAAAACATGTTTTCTTTTCTACAATAAAGGTTTATTCCTTAGATATTGCCATATTTATAAATGGTTGTGGACAGTGGAAGACAGTACTGTGGGAGTATTTAAATGTCAAATTTACTTATGTGGGCTGCTCTTTGTGATAAATGGGCATTCAGTTCTGTGGTTGCTACTAGTGTGTATGATTGGAGTCAGTCCACACATACACATGTGAGAAGGTGTTAAAACTGATGTTTCTGTTTGTCTAATTTGCACAGATTTCTTAAAGGACACCGTGCTAATCAGGCTTTGATATGATGCAGTCAGCTTTGCTGTTTGCATAGTTCCAACTGTGCAAATTTTAAAGAGGAGCAGTTTTGTTGTTTTGTTTAACATCCCCACATAGGAACCTAAATGTCCACACAGCTATGAATGCAGAAATACTCTGCAAATACCAATGTAACTGCAGGGATTTAACTGTATTTGTGAAAAACCTCAATAGAGGAGACGGTTTATTTAACTTTAAGCGGACTTTATCTTAACTTCCACGAATTGAGCTTACTAATCTCAGTAGTGGACATACCTTATAACTGTCACGAAAACATGAAAAGCCATCTGTGAGTTTGTCTTACTTTGGCTAAGCAGAAAAAAATGTCCAGTTCTCAGAGAACTGAACTAATTCTCTTATCACCCAATGAGTCAGCATGCTTTACATATTTTTAGCCTTGTGGCCAATTGCAGCTCAGCATAGCACCTGGCCTGGTTTTGAATTTATAACTTTTTTTCCTACAGAGGACCACAAGATTGCAGCAGCAGCAGCTGAAGATGAGTTGTGATGCTAGATCGACAGCTGACAGATTAGCGTCAGAATGATTTGTCACACAAAGAGCCACCTAAAATCACAGTTTCCTCTGATACTTCCAGTATTTTTCAAATCATAAGATTTTCTCTTTGTCACGGTCCTCTCTCTGGCTTTCTTACTCCGTTAGCTCATACTTCCTATCATGAAACCGTCTTTGGATTTATAGAAGAATGTTTATGTTCCAATCCGATTTAAATTTCAAAGAATTTTTGGCTCCCTGAAGATGGGAGGAGGAAAGAAAATGGAGAAAAGAACACAAGAATGAAAATAAATAGACTCTGGTATTGAGAAGAAATGGTGGAAGAGAAAAGACGAGGTGGTGAAAATAAAGAGTAACTAGGTGGTGTGTCAAACAGTAAGTAACAGTGAGGGGGTTTTTTTTTGGTTTTTTTTAAAAAGATGCTATAAATGAACAGAACTGAAAGTGAAATATGATTCATAGAATTGTCTTAAGGGAATACTGATTTCCAGTTTATGAATATGTAAAGGTTGTTTTTTTATATTCCGTGAAAGGCGGCTATGTGTGGGTCAGAGAAGGCAGGTATAGTGAAAAAAATGATGATAGAAAGAAAACGAGGGGGACAGAAAAGAGTGAAAAAAAACAACTAAGCTGCAGAAAGAAATTCTAATTATTTCTCGAGTTTTATTATTCAAAAATTCTGCCAGCTGCACATTATTGTGATGAGCAGCATTACTTTGCAGAAAAGAGAAAAGAAGAAAAATATCACTTTAAAAAAAACTTTTTACCAAGTAGCACTGTGGTTCATCATATCACTATAGGAAAAAAGGCTGGGTACATGTCCTGCAGGAAAACAGACACGCAGTCTTAACATGCAAACTTAAAGGGTCCAGCTGACCAGCACATTCAAACCAAGACAGTTCATGCCTTTTTAGGATTGTGATTTTGTGATTTTTTTGCATGACATTAAAAATGTGGTTAACATTTTAGTAACCCAAACTGTCGCTTTTCAACACTGACTGACACAGAGGAGGTGGCCGGGCCATTTGACCTCAGTAAATCACATGATAGGGTGGAGCTAGGTTTCACAATGGGTTCGCCTGAAACCTTGACTGATTTGACCCACACCCGTTTTCACACCTTGGATCATGTGATCAGATAGAGGATCTATAGGGGGCCCACAACCCTCTTGTGGACACTCCCATAGGGCTTAAATCTGGGACTCTCCACCAATTACTCATAGAACTGAAGACGCTTCTTGGGTGAAAGGTGAAACGTCTTCAAGAAACTTAAAGAAGTTCAGACGTTTTCTTTCCAAGCTCCTTAGACTCACTGATACATGATTTTAAGACTGATACTGACAATGATAATTAAAAGAAAAAAAAGAGACCAAAGGAGTTATTAGAACCCCTCTCCCACACCGTCTAACCTTACTGCACAAGAAGATTATTTCTGATTGGATCACATAAAAACTCACCGTGCCTTTCTACACAACTAATTACTTCTGACTGGATTTTGTCTCTCTAGAATATTTTGGTCTTGTTCTTAGTTATTGACAAAAATATCAATACATTTTATAATGATTTTTTTTTAGCATTTATTGGATAGTTTTACTGAAGTTTGACAAGAAATCAGGGACAGACAAAAAGCAAAGAACTATGGATCAGAATCAAACCTGGGCCAATACTCTCCGGCCGTGTGGCATGTAGTCCCCGAAAAACCCACTGCGCTAAATTGACAGCCTTTATTGTAGTTTTAGTCCTTGCACATTAGTTTTTATTTAGTTATTGTCTTGTTTACATCATAAAAATGCCATTGACAAAAACAATGAGGAAAATTATTAGTTGACCGACCCAATTAGCACTGTTACACAGACTTTGTTCTTTTGTTTGTATACATCCTTTACTACTAAAGGCATTTTGTTTTTGTTTTGATGTTTTTCTCATCTGAATCTCACAATCCATCAAAGTGGTTTGCTCTTTTATCAGTCAGAACTACATATCTCTTACTTAGCTAAATATTGTCCAGTGTACAGTAGCTGGTGCTATGTTCATGTTTTTTTTTTCTTGGTTTCTGACCACCAAGTGTCAGGAGTGATTTGTGACAGAAGAATAGCAGCAAGAATGAAGGGAAGATTTACAAGATAGTAGCGAGACCTGCTATGATGTACGGCTTGGAGACAATGTCACTGACAAAAAGACACGAGGAAGAGCTGGAGGTGGGAGAGTTGAAGATGTTAAGATTTTTACTGGGAGTGACCAGGATGGATAAGATTAGAAATACAGAGTACATCAGAGGGACGGTTCAGGTTGACAGGTTTGTAGACAAAGCTAGAGAGGCAAGGCTGAGATGGTTTTCGGAGGGATTGTGGATATACCAGAAAAAGGATGTTGAAGATGGAATTATCATGCAGACAAAAATGGGAAGATCACAAAGAAGGAGGATGAGGAGAAAAAAGAAGAAGAAGAAGAGATTTTCACATGTAGAATCTTCCTTCTTTTAGTTTTAGCAATGATATTGTGTAAATTATCAAATTAATTTCTTAGATCTGTTTTTGTGTATGAATACTTTTTGCTCTACCATATGTCCATACTTTTAGCAGTACTGGTCAGCATATCAGAAAAGCCAAAGTCAGTACGGTACTGATAAAAGTATAAAATAATTTCGTGTCTAAAAGAGTTTTTGTTAATTTTTCATATGTGAAAAATGGTTTGGTTTCAGTGCCTGTTGCACAGGTGAATCTTTGTTTTGTGCATGAAGAGGGATGAAAATGATGTTTGATGTGAAAATTGTGGTCAAGAAAAAAATGTAATGTTTTTTATTAATCAGCTTTATAAATGCCAGTACCATTAGATCAGTAAATATTTGACATTTGATAATATAGGGCTCTACTTTGCAGCTCATGTTTCAGTAAAGATTCAATTTTTGCCCGCTCACCCAGCAGGCTGTGAGTGGGCATACATTCAGGTGAAGTGAACACTCAAGTTTGTGAAAGCAATAACATGAGAACGAAGCAACATAGGAGCTTCAAATTGATGCCATAGGTGTATCTGCTAGGAGGCTGAGGGCTACCACTGGCTTCCTCTGGTATTTTCTCACCCTTGTTTTGGATGATAGCCATTAGATTTGTCTATTTTTTCTTTCTCTCTTTCTTTTTCTCTCTCTTCGTCTTTTTGTCTGAACTTGTCTCTGTGCTTGTGCATTTAAAAGAAGGATGCAGCCGAATGCCAGTGAAGAGGGAGAGAACAAGGGAAAATGCCAGGGTAGTTTTGATGATAGAAGTGGAACAAGAAGAGAAGGGAGTGCAAAAGATGAAGAGAAGAGGGCAAGAGAGACAATACAAGCGGCAAGACAAACTAAGGGGTAAAGAGTATGACTGAAGTTGAACAGAGGAGAAGTGAGTACAGAGGATTTGAGGAGATATGTTCTAACAGGTGCAGACAGCAGTGAAAACTGGAAACGATGGTTTGATCCAATGAATCCCTGCAGCTTTCCTGATAAAATGTGATCAAATTGAAAGGTAATTCCATGGTTTCTGGTACTAAAAGGCTCCCAAAGTAGATAAAGCAAAAAGAGAAACGGGGTAATAGGAATGGATGAATGGATGGATAGAGAGATGGATAGATGGATGGGTGGATTGACTGATTGATGGACAGATTGGCTGATTTTATGGCACAGCATTTTTCATACCTCTCTTATCTTTCAGTTCTGCATGTGACACTGTGCGTAGGATCTGACTGTCTGAGTCATTTTTAAGGTCTGAGCGCTTGAATCATGCTAACACTGACTAATGTTGAATCTTGTTATTTTCCAAGCAGAGCTAATTTCTCATTGCAGCCTTTGTCACAGCCTGAGAATCACGTTCATTTTCACCATCTTTTGTGTCTTCATTCTCTTGTCATTTTAGCACAGGGTTACTTTGAATATTTGAAAACAGCAGTAAAGAAGTCTTTTCCTGCCCAATAACATGAAATGACATGTTATTGACTTTGCCAGGTGCTGGGATTGCTGCCTTTCAAAATGTTTTTAAGTTGTGCTCATTCTTTGTTTTAGCACAATAACTCCTGGCAGGCTTTCAAGTCACCATCTGTGCCCCCAGCCACCTTCAACCATTACTCACATTAACTTGTGTTTTCAAAGTTAATGATCCTCTCCAGTGATGTTTAAAGACATGCGAAACACTCTGCCTCAAATATTGCATGTAAAAAATACTTTGCTGCTACAAATGAAACACTAAAAGCAACTAACAACACATGCTGTTGATCTTCATATTAAAAGGATGAAATATTTTAAGACTGCAGGCATCAAGTAATGCTTGAATATACGTTTTTGTTTTTTTTTTTTCAAAAAAAGGCACAGTACTCTAGCTTGTCCAGCATCTCTGTCTTCGCCTGAAAGCAGAGTGAAGGATTACAGTTTCAACAGAAGGGTGGCAATCAATCAAACAAGGATGAGTAAGGGTGTGGAGGAGGGGGATCTCTCTCATCAGTCATATTTCATACCCCAGTGAATAAGTTCAGCAAGAACCTTCATGTTACATTTACCTCTTCATTGTACTTTTTCTGCTTTATTGCTTCCAAAAAATAGCTTTATTGCTATTTTATCCTTCAAATTCTGCAAAAACAGGCAAAATCAGCAACACAATAAACTGTCAAATCCAACATAATCACAGTTGCTTGTATAGTCGAAGGGGATTTGCAGGGACGTTTCACTTCTACATTCTCGGTCATGGTGATCTGCAGGTTTGTATCCAGACACATTAATTGAGCTGTTTTTCTGCTGTTGGTTTAAATGGAGCAGAGCTTTTCTTTCCTCCAACATGTATCAATGCAACAATTAAATAACAGTGTTCTAATTAAGGATTAAGAGCTCTGTACTGAATGCTGAGTGATCATTAGAGCCAAAATTGTGAACCTTTGTTGTGCTGTTATCAGCCAGGGTGATTTCTTATTTTTATTTCTACTAGCTACTAATGACTAATGAAATTGTTTCATTTTTAATTTCCTGAAGGTGTTGAAGAGATGTTTTGACAAGGTCAGGCATGGCACAGAGTAGCAGGTGTAGACACAGTGAGGCCAGACAGGGGGAGGGAAGAGGTCACTTCGCTGTACAGAGGACAGTGGTCGGAGGGTTATCCAGTAGGATTATTTATTCATTATTTTTTTCAAAGTTGGAAAGAGTTACCGTATAATTCAAGTATAAATTCTAGTGTTTTCATGCATATTCCATTAAAAGCCAAACTAGAATTCTCCCTGTCACATTTGCTCTTTGGTAGATTTGTAAATGTGGATAAAGCTTTTCAAAAAGAAAGCACTGACAATTATAAATCGAGTAATAACAAGCCATCTTATCAGACTGTCGGCGAACACTGTGCGGTCTGAGTGAAGTGCAGAACATTGACGTGATCACAATCAAAGTATTCCATCAGTAGCTCATCAAAAGCCCTGCTCACCTGGCACCTCAACTATTATCACCAGGGGACCTTATGGTCAGGATCAGGTTGATTTAGAACTTTCACCCTAACATTGGCGTTTTACACAAGTTCAACTGATTTCATCTGAAGGTTGATCTATGGTTGCCAGCCAGCTAACACATTAATATAACAATTGTTGAGTCTGTTCAGCACAGCAAAAGATTCGTATCTATCTCATTATGCTTTGAGATTTCTTTTTTTTAATGGATTTCATCTTGGGGTTTTTTTTTTATTATTAGTGAGACCTGTGTGGTGACACGTAATTTGCACTCTTTCCATTCCTTCTCCTTTGCCACTGCAGCCTACATAGTTCTCCTGAAGAGGGGTTTCAAGAGACTTTTGAAGGCTTGAGCAATTATAAAAATGATTAGAAGTCCCCAAGTAACACCAGCTCCATGTGAATAGGGGTTACATCTACTGGCCTGCTTTAAGTGGTCTTTTTTCACCACGTTGGTCTTGATCTTTGCAGCTGAGTGTAAAGCTGGGTGATAATTCTAACTTGGTCGTTTTTGTCTTTCTATGTCTGTGAGCAGACATGAATCTAGGTGTATTTAAAATATGTGTATATGCACATGTGCATTGATGAGTGTGTGAAGGTGTCCTTCCCTCAGGCCTGTGGGTGGATGTGACTGTGGAGGCTTTTAATGTTCACACCTTGTCAAAAATCTTTCAGTTACAGCACAGAAACACGTACCCAGACACACAAGCACACACACACACACACACACACACACACACACACACACACACACACACACACAGACGTGTAGAGGACACATGTCACGGACTTCTAAACAAACCTGGCAGATATAAAGAGAAGAGTGAGATGGTGAGAAAGAGCGGGCGTAAAAGAGGTAATGTGGTGAGGGGCAGAGATGGGCAGCTTGTAACGCGTTACTGTAATCCGATTACTTTTTTCAAGTAACGAGTAAAGTAAGGGATTACAATTGCAAAAACGGTAATTAGATTACCGTTACTTTCCCGTAGGAACGCTGCGTTACTGCGTTACTAAAACCGTGATTTTTTTGCGAGAAAGTCTCATGACAGTGACGTAAGCAAGTGCGACGTTCGTGACAACAGCTCTCTGCAGATCAACAGTGGATAATATATCGAGTGCGGGAGAGAGTATCAGCGTTTAAAGCGCGGAAGTACTGACCTTACTTTAAGTTTGATTCCATAAAAAGTGACAAAAACATTAGCGTCCGTTGTGCGTGGAAAGAAAACTTCTTTTTACAGCGAAAAAAACCCCTAAACTTCCAAGCAGGCACCGAGTGCACTACGACGTAATGGGAAATTCACAGAGAAACTCGCGGATTCTTCCACTGACCGCCGCAGCACACCTGCACCAGGGTAAACCTCCGCCTACCCTAGTCCTGCTTTACAGGTGAAAATAGAGCAAAAGGACCGCTGAGTCTTTGATTTTATTTATTTTCTGCTGTGTTTTACTTGCATCTATTTGAAAGAGTGAGTGTAAACACACACAAAAAAATTATGTGCTGGAATGTGCAGAAAATAGGTTTAAATATTAAACAAATTTCTTCCAGTCAGAGAATGTTGCATATAATTAAATTTTTGCTTGATGCATAAAGTTAAAAGATTAAAACTAATAAAACAAGTTTTAAAAAGGGACTTTTCCATTTGATTACATTTTGTATGATGGATTATGTAGAAAAAGTAGAATTGGGCTGAAAGATCTATCACTTTATCACCTCTTCAGGTTGTAAATCGTGTTTTTAAAAAGTAACTAAGTAACTAATTACTTTTGAAAATAAGTAATCAGTAAAGTAACGGGATTACTTTTTGGGGGAAGTAATCAGTAATTAGTTACTGATTACTTTTTTCAAGTAACTTGACCAACACTGGTGAGGGATGAGGGGTGGGGGTCTCCTAATTCTCACTTCCTCTCTCTAATCCACCCCTTTCTGTGCTCTTCTTCCTCCCCCCGCTCTCACTGTCTCAGAAGCATAGAGAATCAGTTTTAATGGTTTGTCAAATAGTGCCTTTCTCCCCCACAGTGGATCGGTGATGTGGTGTTTGTGTTAGCTGCGTGCGCCTCTATCTGTATGTATGTGTGTGTATGTGTGTATGTGTGTGTGTGTGTGTGAAGCTTGGCCTACTTTAGCCCAGTGGTTTTCTCTGTTGATATTGCCCATAGCGCCGGATTATACGCTTTTCAATGTGGTCAAACACACACATTCACACTCATAAAACAATACACATGTGCATGCCGTACGCACACACAAAACAATGCAAATACACAGACACCGGAAATGACAAATATATGCATACAGGTTCGAGTTTGTTTAGACACAGGCCACGTAACCAGATACACATGCAAACACATATGTCCAGGTAGCGAGTCACGGATCACAATAAGTGTTTTTGTAGTTCCAGAATTGATAATAAACTATCAGGAAAGTGTCTATGTTGATTTAAATGTAAAGTAGCTGCAGTTATTTAATGTTTTTCTAGACTTACTGACTCATAATGTCCCAAGTCACATTTAAACACCAGCTAAGCCAAGCATAAGCACTTTATCTGATTCACAACCATAGTCAGTTTAGAGTCACCAACCCAAAATGCATGCTTTTGGAGTGTGGATGTAGGAATCCTACACAAGCACAGGAAGAAAATCTAAACTTCAAAGCATTCATCAAGATAGTCTGTGCCCAGTTAACTGAGATGGTCCCTGGGTCATTCTACCCTGCTTCCCCTGGTGTTACCCATGTACTGTCAAGCCTTCATTTGTGATGTTCCCGTTTAGTTATCTCCTGTATTAATTTGGTAGCTTATGTCCTGTGTGTTTAGTGTTCAGTTGTACTTTTCCCAACCTTACTTCCCCAATGAGTTTCAGCTGGGTTCCCCCCTGTTTCCAGTCTCCCTAACTACTTTGTCTCACTGGCTTTTGTAGTGTGACTCTGTTTTCATGGTCGTTGTTTCCTTGTAGCCTTCAATAAGAGGTAGTTTAGAGTTGATACGACACTAATTGCGTGTAGGTGTTTTAAAATAATGTTCTTAAATGTAAAAATTGAGAAGACTTGGAATATCTCACTATCTATACTATATACAGTAATATCATAAAAAGAATCTGGGGGAATCTCTGTGCGTAAAGGAAAAGGCTTAAAATCAGTAATGGATGCACATAATCTTCGGGCACTCAAGCAGAAATGCACTAAAAACTGGCATGATTCTGGAAATCACTGCATGAGGTCAAGAACACTTTCAGAAATCATTGTCTGTCAACCATCCACCAAGCTTAAAGCTCTGTCATGCAAAGAAACCGTGAACATGATCCCAAAATCCTGCCATCTTTTCTGGGCTGAAGCTCATGTAAAAAGTGTTGAGACAAAGACTAAAAAGGGATACTTGTGTGCATATGGCTTGTTATCGGCGATCAGAAGCCTGCATCCCTGAGTGCATTATTGCTAATAACACTGACAGCTCGTAAATCTGGAAAGTCAGCGTCAGTGCCAAAAAAGTATATATACAGATGACATCTCCTTACAGATTTCAGCAAGACAATGCTAATTCGCATACTGCATCTATTACAACAGCATGGCTTTGTAGTAGAAGAAGTAGAAGAGATCCAGACCTTTTACCAATTGAAAGCATTTGACACATAATGAAATTAAACTAAACAAAAAGACCCAGGACTAGTGAGCAGCTAGCGTCCCATGTCAAACAGTGCCTCATGTCCCAGACATCAAATTAGCCAATATTTTCATTAATATGACAAATTTTCTCAGTTTAACGTTTGACAGTCATTGTTATATTCTATTGTTAATAAAATATGACTTTATGAGATTAGCAAATCGTTGCATTCTGTTTTTAATACATTTTTTTAAACGCAGCCCAGCTCTTGTGGAATCGGGGTTGTACATATTCAACTTATTTTCATCTTTAACTTTCTTTTGTGTCACGTGGCCGGTACTGAACAGGACTCAGGTGCAGAAACCCAGAGCGGAGACAGCAGATGATGCAACAATTTATTAGGTTTAAGTGCAAGAGAAAAACGTGGCAAAGACAAAAAAACAACGAGACGTGGAGTCTTGGTGCGGCGTGGCCTGGGGAACGTGGCTATGGCGAGGGAATGAGGCCTGAGATGCAGAACGGAGCTGAGTGGGGAACAGTCACACTGAAGGAAGAGGATATAGGAGTTGGGTAGGTAGTGAAGGCAGCTCTGCAGTGGCCAGTTGTAAGAGCAGCAATTCTTACTTGCAGTTAGGGACCTGGAGTGTTGAGAGGGGGGTGATGAAGATCCAGGGGAGGCTGAGTGGCGTGGAAAAGCTGGCCTGAGATCCGGGGCTTCAGATGGAGTGTGATGGCAGGAGGGCAGGCAGGTGAGGCACAGAGAGATTTCCAGAATGATTACTAGGTATCCTGAGTCCAGAGGTGGAGTGTGAGCCAAGGTGGATACAGCAACTGTAGCACAAGAGTCGTGTTAACAGGATGAATCACAGCAAGAACTTAACGTATACGGCCTGTTACCAACATGTGTTGATGACAAACTGGCAGTGAATGAACATCAACGTGTGGTTTAAATCCCTCTGGCTTGATTGCCTGCAATAGGCTCCAGGTGTGCGGGAGCTGGAGTTGGCCCTGCCCAGGGGCGGATCCCAGGTCAGTTCAGGAGCCTTATGGAAATTCCAGCCACCCACCGCAGACCATGACATTTTGTCTTCAACTCTATCATGCATGTTTATGCATGTGACATCGTTTGTGTGATTTAACACATTTTTGTGCCAGTGCCCATGTTAGCACACTCAGTGAGCCTGCTAGTTTTGTATATTAATAATCGCTGTTTTGAGCCAAAGTTATTATTGGTTTGCAGTGTCTTAAATTCCTTTTTTGTTTGAGGCAACCCCATCTGGTGGCTGGAACAGAAACAAGGGCTACCTGGAGGGTGCAGCTGGAGCAATCCAAGCTGCTACAGATAGTGCTCCTGCTTTGTTTTATTCAGCTCCATAATTGGCATTTGCATGTGTTTCGGCTTAGTTTTGAACTTTGTATTTATTTGTATTTATTGTTTTCTTTTAAATTTGTACATTTTTGACATCAGCAAGTTTTTACTTGTAGAGGTTGGAGGTGCTCTGAGCTCGTCGTTCTCCCTGTCAGGATGATCCCACACCGTCTATTTGGCCCTCAAACTAGTTATGAGCAATCTCTTCGTGAGACTGTGAAATTTATGTGGAGTCATGGTTGAAGCACCTTATGCTGTGAGTGTGGATGTGTCTGATGCTTCTAGCAATATAACTCAAGTACAGCAGCTGTATGTGTTTTTATATGTGGCACTATGCCTAATCGTAATGATTGTACACCTGTAAGTATTTTGATTGATGGGTTCTTATAGCTGGACTGTGCTGTATTACAGAAAATGAAAAAAGATAGATTGGGTATACGAAGGTAGGGAAACAAAGGAGTGAAGTAACAGTCTGGAACAGAGAGACAAGAGGGGGAGAATCATGAGAGTTAAAAGAGAAATGTGAAAGGTTAAAGTCCAGTTTGAATGCATGTTTATGTATCCACCCTGTAGCTCTCTCCACATAAACCTATTTTTAGTTTTCAGTTCAGTTAACTCTGACTGCTGACAGTGACAAGGACTTTTTACTTGTACAGTAGCTCCACAGTATGTCGTTCACTCTGCCTTACTGACAGTTGGCAAGTCTCAGCAGATGTTCAGACCAAAATGTAATCCTCCTCAAAAAAT
The DNA here is from genome assembly GCF_057382185.1 of Mchenga conophoros. Taxonomy (NCBI): domain Eukaryota; kingdom Metazoa; phylum Chordata; class Actinopteri; order Cichliformes; family Cichlidae; genus Mchenga; species Mchenga conophoros. The sequence goes on from NC_140526.1 coordinate 16,743,165, forward strand.
GTGAAAGTACAGTGTGTTCTAATACTCCAACCAGAAAGATGATGAAAATGAATCAGGAAAGCTTGTTTGAGATAGGTCCGTGGTTTGAAATACTTGTCGGATAACAATTAGTGGGTATACTGTATACAATGAAATATATTAACTTAGATTTGGGGAAGGAATCCTCTCCCAAAGCCAATGCCAGTGGCCTGTTTTGCATTTTAAAAGAACGTAGGCTGGATCTGGTCTAAAGTTTAATGGGTTCTTCCTTTTATCAATTCTCATTTCTCCACCAGGTTTCATGGAATTCAGCTTTTTAGTTTTTATAGCTAGACAGACAGAATCAAAGAGCGCTGAAAAATGCCTCTGCTTTGACTCTACCTTGGTAGAGAAACAATGGAAACAATGTGAATAACTGAATTACCAGTCATTAAAAGTAATCCGGTTGATTGATTTGCCAGCACAGTACAAACAAGTTCAGGTCATGATTGTACCGGCATAGGCGATGGGTGGTTTAACAGCCCACTTTGTTAATTCCCCCATGACGAGTGTTAACGAGGAACAATATCTGCCCGGAAGTTAGGGTAAACGCACAGTACTGAATGATACCTACATTCATATTTTCTCTGTCTGCATCCTATACATAAGGCTCATCAACAACTGTCACTGAAACAGTCTCAGCAACAACAAAAACAAAGTGGTGATGTACTAAAGAACACACAAGAGTAATAAAAAATTCCATCTTTATTTAATCGGAAATTCAATCATTGTTCTTTTTTCTGTTTACTTAAATTTAGTCTTTCGTGACATGGATAAGCAGATTTGCCAAGAGACCCTATGTTTGGCACAAATCCATAACTTAAATTAACAACCTTCAACTCTTTATTTGTTTATTTGTTTGTTAAAGTGGCTCACATTACAGATGAAAAAGAGCCAAAGTTAGGCTTTGAGCCTGTTTTATTTTAACTTTTCACCACTGCCACATTTCTTTTTACACTTTTTTCTCCTTTTTGTCCTTTTTTAGCAGCTCTTAAGCCTAGATTATTATCCGTTACAGACACAGGCAGCTGGACACCCGACCTCTGTACTGTAGTAGTCATTCCTGTCACACTTCTTGAAATGAACTCAAGGCCCACATGTGTAACTGCCGCATTGTAATGTAAATTCTGCATCATCACAAAAAACGTGCAGGCGCATTGTCTTCACTATCTGATGATGAAATTTACATCATTTGGACTCACAAATGCAGAAAGTAAAATCCAGGCTTCAGATGTCGGCTCCTGAATTAAAAAGAAAAGAAACACTGTTTAATAAGTAATATATATGTATACTTTAAAAATGTTTGATCAAACAGGGTTATGGACCTATTTTCTTCAGCATTTCTTTTTTAATCGGGACTATTTTGGTATAAACATAGTTTTTGTGCCTTTGATTTTAGCTGTATTTTGTTATGAAGGAACATCATATGGGGTATTTAGGAAAGAACATAATCCCAGTACCTCCTTTCTAAATAAGGATTTCTTGTAATGATTCTCATTTTCTCTGACAGCAAGTTTTCATTTTGTAAGTCACCATTTGTTGAGTTTTAAGCCAAAACAATAAGTCCTTCGTTGTTACGCAAAAAAAGACAATGCTGAGTGACAGATGCATTTTACGCAATGTTTATGACACAGCAACAATATATGAGGTTGAGGAGGTGCGAAGGGTGCAATGCACATTATGCCTCGATAGACTTGGAACCAAGGTTGTGTGTGTTTGTGTGAGTGAGACGGAGACAGAGAAATAGAAAGTACTTTAGTCTGAAGGACCTAGAGCCTTGGCTAACAGCCAGAAGTCTGGATACCCATAAACCCTTGCTGATGCTGCTGATGCTAGGCAGAATAGGCTTTTCAAAAAAGCAGTCAAACCTCTGTGACCAGATTTAAACTTTATGTCCCTCCAGATGAAATCTAACAGTGAAATCCAGCATCTAGAGTTTGCTTGGTAAACCTCCACAACCCCAACATTATGTTCAAGTAAAACATTTTTTTTTATTGCAATTACTGGATGAAAAGTCTCTGCCAACAACACGACTTGCTTTAAAAGAATTTTTCACTTGAGTCAGAGTTAGTCGTTTTACGGTCCATTGACTAGATGTATTACCTTATCTTACCATCGAGAAGCAAATCAGTGCTTTTATCAAGTGGAACCACCTTTTAGAACCTCACTGTTTCAAGCTGATATTCACGTTCAATAAAACATCATGTTCCAAGAGCCCACTTGAAGCAAACAGTGACCCATGTTAAGACCAGATTCACAGTTAGAAAAACACTGGTCTACAACCCAGTGAGATGTGGCTGGGTGCCAGCTGCCTACTCACTGCTCCTGTTCCTTACCACAGCTTAGACAAATTGGTCACTGTGGGATTTCGTGAAGCTTTGTACCTATTGTGACCTAAAGTCATGGTGACTTCCCCCCCCGAAAAAAAAATTAAAGTAATTTGCATTTTTAATATAATTACAATATAATTGTAATAATTGGTGTGGATTGCAAGTCAAGGAAAATAAGGAAAAAACATATGGAGACAACATTTGTGGAATTCAAGGGGGAATTTAATTTGTACTTTAATTATGTGACACTGAGAAAGATATCCATCTATCTATCTATCTAGATAAATGATTTGCTCTGATAATTAAATCAATTTTCGAGGTAAATAGAGACATTTTGCTGATGTGCTTGTTGATGTTGTGCTTGATAAAAACCTTCCACTGCACAGTCATTAGTCACTGTGGTGTCAGGTGCATGTAATTTAACAATTTTGCTGTCGATTTGAAGTGGAAATTCTATAGTTGAACCATTGGTGGGATGGAAATGCATTGGTTGTTTTTGTTACATACCGGTGTACACATGGGCTAGCACAAAAGCACACAGACTAGACCGTCTGTGGTTGACAGACAGCTTGACAGACACTTTGGGATTTTCTAGGCTTCAGGCTCAAGTTTAAGGGAATTGCTCTGCAAGGTGTTGCTTGAGGACGCCAGAAAATCAGTAGGGTTCATACTCTCTTATTGCTTGCATAAAGCACCACCGATTGCCAAAGGGCCCTTTAGCAAGGCATACAACGCCTCAGAACACTGCAGCAGTGCTACAGTATACATCTGAACTGTGGCACAGCAGTATCTCAGCGGGTAACTTACACCGAAGATCTTTAATTTACCTTTAGAATAACATCTCTTTGTCTATTTCTTAATTTGATTAAGAAAATGTTTTCAGACCTGTGAAAACAAATATTTCTTGAAAACCAACTTTCTCTTCTCTTCTCCTCAAAAACAAGCAACAGAACAGCATTAAACATCTCAGGTATACTTTTAAGGGCCAGTGTTTAAAAGTAATGTTTTTTAAAAGATTGCTTAAGGCCAAAATAGCTACCCTTGAGTAGACTGTCAAACTATTCCATTGCCACGGGTCTAAATTAATCTAGCAAATTACATGTCCCTAAGTACAACTATATATCTTCATTAACAGTGTAACACATTATCTGTGGTTACATTCGATGACATTTATCATATTGTCCCAACAATGTCTTTGCTTGTAGTTTTGATCATGATTTCATGAGTTATAAGAATTCAGAATGATTACAGTAGTTTATTAAGTGTTACACACAGAGTAAAAAGGTCCATCTTGCCTTAGGCCAATCTCTATCATGCCTTCTCTCTCCCACTCACTTCAGATAAGAGGATTCCTGTTTTATTTATTTATTTTTCTTTACCAAAATTTCCCCAAAGTTCAAAATCCTGTTGCCAAGAATGTGTTCATCCATTGTTTCTAGATGCTACAGTGCTTTTTCATAGCATACTGTCTACAGTTTGTACAGGAAACTCTGCCAAGGCAGTAATTTACAACAGATCTTCTACCAACACCGTTTGCTTGCTCACCATGTTCCCTGCCATTTATCTCTGGCTGTTTTTATTAAAGAAAAATCTTCCACCCCTGGAAAAAAAATAAAGTGTCATTTTTTTAAACGTGTTCCCTTCTTTTTAAAGTTTTCTTCCGTTATCTGCTTACTGGTTATCCACTACGCTCTTAATCTGTCTTTATCAAACAAATCACTTCCTGTCTGTTCATTTACTGTGTGCTACGTTGTGTCACGGATAGACTGGTGCTCCATTTAACAATCTTGAAAAATGTTTCAAGGCCCAGAATTAGAGATTTAAACAAGTAAACACAAGGCATACATCTGTTGTACAAGTGTGTGGTGTATTCAGTGTTGGCAAGTGAAAGCCATATACTCTACAGTGACTGTGTAGTTTGCGTATATTTTCATAAATGCCAGAGCCTAAAGACAGATGAAAAGGGGGAAAAAAGATACGTTGAAAAGTTGGCCATCTTCGTCCATCAAAAGCAAGAACCTTATATGATATGAGTTGGACCTATCTACCCTTCAAGATCATTGCTATTCTGTCTGACCTCTTACTCCTGCATGTGTTCCACTTGAACACCTTTAGGACAGTCAGCGTAAATTGCAGTGCGTGCCGTTGTACACAGGCATAGAGAACACTGACAATGTGATTATGATGCATTGTTCTTATTTACAATACAAATCTCAGCATTTTGGAAACAGGCCTGTACAAGGTAGACTCAAATTGACTTAAAATCGGACACGGGACCTTTTGGTTTGTCATGTTGGAAACTCCTGAGTTTGGAGCCCTGCACTTTAAAATGATGATTATTGTTATCCACCTTCTCGGTCAGTGGTTTTAATGTTTTGGTCGATTGGTCTAAATCTGACTCCTCTATTTTTAGTCATGGCTTGTACTTAAGCCATCGCTATTCTGCTTATTAATTCGCCGCATGCCCGCAGTAACTTTACTCATGTGACTCATGTAGCATTTGAAAACCTTTATTCCCTGCTTGGTATTTCCTTGTGGGGAGTGATGAGGTCAGAGCATTGATGACAAACGTCAATGCTGTATATTTTTTTCATTCACATATAATCTATTCCACTTCAGTTGGCTGCCTGAAATACAGAGAGCTTCAGAAAGCTGTTTGAACAAACTCTAAAAGCTTAAAAGTTATTGAAATTTTCTGCTTGGTGGACCACTTGTAAGCCAAATTTACCAGAAGAGTGCAAGGACATGTGGTGAAACATTCACTCAGAGTCCCGATTTGAAAGTTTTCTTATTGGGTTAGTACTCTCATGTATGCTAAGTTCACACACACAAAGAGAGGGACTGGGAAGGTAACCTGATGTTTTAAAAGATAAGTGGGGGGACATGTAAACACCAAAGTATTCAGAGGGTGTGCTATGTTTCGCTACTTGGTGCCCGATTTGGGTAGATAATAACAATTGGGCATACGATTAAATGTTCTTTGGAGACGCCCTAAAAGGTTGGTTCTGTTCATCTGGACGTAGCATTCCCACTGAAAACGCTACGTCCAGACGAACTGAATCAACCTTTTGGGATTTTCTTACCTGGATGACTGAGCATGCAACAAGACACTTGTTTGGAGACGGTTAGCTACAACAACAAATTAGTAAAGTGGCAATGGGACCAGGATGTCAAATAAATAGAGCATAGGTGTCAAACTCTGGCCCGCGAAGCCATACCAAATTACTATTAGAGCTGGCCTACTGGTATTATACAGCTAATATATATATTGTTTAGTATTAAGCTTTTCTTGTTCCATATTCAGTTTTCCAGAAAAACTTATTTGAGTCCATAAGAAAAGATTCATTCTTATATCTGGAGGAAGATTTTTTTTTTCAATAAATATTAATGTTAGCCCGCGACTTTGTTCCAGTTTTGAATTTTGGCCCACTGCGTATTTGAGTTTGACACCCCTGAAATAGAGGATAGGAGGCTGTCACCACATATTCCTTCTTTGGCTTGTAGTAGACTGCAGGTGATTAGCAATGCTGTTCTGTCCTTCAACAAAACAAGAACTGCAATTCAATCAGACAGCATGATTTTTCATTTGTCCATTTGTTCATTTCACAATTTTTTATGTTTCTAGAAAAGCTTTGCCAAGATTTTATGTGTCTCTAGATTTATTTTTGTTCAAATACAGAATATTGTCTTTTCCATGTTTTCCCTAAGTACAATGTGGAGGAGCTATCATAATGAAGTAATTTTGTGAATGCGCTGAGACTAATTTCCAATATGATGGCATGCTTTATTACCACACTACATCCAGTTTAAACACTTATCTTGGTGATTAGAAGAATATGTCATGATCAGAGATGCTAGCTATTTGATAGACTGGTCGGGCAGATACAGATGGACAGTTAGACAGATGGACGAAGAAGCAGAAAGGCACACAGGCAAAATGACTGGCTGGTTGGTTGGTTGACTGTAAAGACCAGCTGGCTGGAATCACTGAGTGGCTATCTGATTACATAAGCTGGTTGACTGGGTGAACAGTTGACTGACTGCATAAACAGTCAAATATTCCAAAAGCAGCTCACTTATTTTCATATAAATGTCAAACAGGCATAGCACCAGTGTGTTTGCCTGATTGAGAAAGTGAGAGAGAGAGCGCGAGAGAGATGGATGGGGACATGGAATCATGTTGGTCCATCAGTGCAGTGACAGCTAGACGATTACTGCTCGTTAATTGACCTACCGACTGACCAACAGTCTTATGTGTGCGTGTGTGTGCGCACATGTGAGTTTGCATCTGTCTCCTGGTCAATCCTCAATTTAAGAACAGAAATCACAGCTCTGTTTTACTCTTAGTGAAAGTTTGGACAGGGAAAAGGAATATTAATGATTGTGTCTGAGCATATTCACTATAAAACAGTTTGCCTGAAGTTTATATTTTGGACTGCTTGTGATGATTTACAACATCTCATTTGTATACACCAAATACTAAAAAAAGGCATATAACGCTGCTTTAATCACTTTCCAGTTTATTAAAAACCTGTTTTAGTTAAATATAGATCAAGGTTGATTCCACAGCTTGCTCCAAGCCCTTCTCAAACCTTTGCTGTTTTCATCCCCAGTTATTCCATAATGCATCCAGTACCTCTTTGATCAGTATGGAGCCATCCCCTCTCTAAATCGTTGACCAGTGGCTAAATTTAACCTTGGTCCAGAACTAAATGTCCTTGAGAGTTCATATGCCCATGAAATTAAAAATTCAGGAGGAAGGCAACCTCCTGATAATTAGTTATAGCCATTTTACTTTGTTCATGTCTTATTTGTTGAGTGGTGAAATATTAATGTGAGAATGCAAGTGTTGTCCCTTGTGGGCCACTAAGGTGATTTATTGTAGCCTGTGCACAGCTAATTCTCTTTCTGGTTCAGAAAAATAGAAAATGCACAGAAAATGCAGTACACGGGTTTTAAAAGTAGACACTACCACACTACCAACGAAAACATTTGGACACGTAGGCACATGATGTGCATTAGTTGACACTAGATCTCCTTACTCCTTGCTAACACAAATATAAGTATGCAAACATCTTAAAAGAAAGTGGATTTATCTGTATAATTTAATTACTTTATAAAAATAGTAAGCACAAGTAAATTTTGCTTCAATAAAACAAGATAAGCCATCAGAACAGTATAGAAAAGATTTATATAGAATAATGAACTAAAATTTCTTTCATTTAATCATAGCAATTGCAATATTACATTAACTTACAGCATCCTCTACTGGATTAAAATAGTTCACAGTTAATTAACCTAGCTACAGGCACTAAAATCCTTAGTCACAGGAAGCACATCAAATTCCAGATAAACCAACAATTAATAAAAGGTACGTTGCATAGACAGGAACAAATAATGGAGGTGTCAGACACTACTGTGGTAAGTTTAAAAAACATTTTTGTTTTTGTACTTTAAGGTGAAACAGTTTTTTCTTACTTCTCACTTCTTGTCTTACTACCCTCCTCCTGCCCCTCTCAGTATTGTCTTTCCTCCATTTTCTCTGTTTCCTTGCTTTCTTCCATCTCTCTCTCTGGTTGTTGCTTTCTGCATGCTCCCTTCATCTGTTATTGTCTGTCCTTTGTGTCCTTGCTCTGAGGCCAGAGAATTAGAATTATTCATTTTTCGCTGTTCTCTGTTTTCACTTTCCTCTCTTTTGCTCAGTAGTGTAAGTGAATTACTCCTTTTACTGCCTTTTTTTTGTCCATCTACCTTTTCCCCTTTTTTCTCTTTCCCTTTGTTAGTCGCATACTTTTTATGTATTGTTAAGAAAGTGTACTGAAATTGCATATTGGGTCAATCAAGCAATAATAGAAAAAAATACAAATTATAAAATGATGGGGTTGTGTGGGGTTATGACAGAAATCCTGTTTTAACCTATATATGTCTTATCAACATGCCAAGTTCGCCCAATGCTCTTATTTCCCCCCCCCCAACACATATATATATATATATATATATATATATATCAGTGTGCCCCAGGGCAGCTGTGGCTACAATGTAGCTTGCCATCGCCAGTGTGTGAATGTGTGTGTGAATGGGTGAATGACTGAATGTAGTGTAAAGCGCTTTGGGGTCCTATGGACTAGAAAAGCGCTATACAAATGCAGGCCATTTACCATTTATATATATATATATATATATATATATATATATATATTAGGGGTGCAACGATACACAAAATTCACGGTTCGGTTCGGTTCGATACTTTGGTGTCACGGTTCGATATTTTTTCGATACAAAAAAAATGTTCATGCATTTTTAATTTGTCATTTATTAAAATTATAAATATATATTTTAACTCAAAAGTACAGTTTTTAAATTTAACCCTAACCCTTGTGCGTGTTTTTTAATTTCACAGCGAATGCACACCTGCGGACCACTTATGTGCAGCCCTGGTTATTTAGCTCGTCATATTGCAGCCACAGAAATTATTTTGTCCATGAAACCATAAAGCTGCACTTTCTTTTTGCCTTATAGTCTGATTTGTCATAACTTCTCCGTTTTGTGGTAAGCTTTTCTTTGGCTGTCACTTCTTCACCCTGACCTGTCTTGTTTGGCTCAGCAGAACTGAAATGCTTTTACACACTCACTCACATAAGCTCAGCGATTCTCTGCGCGATCAACCTCTCACATGTTTAAGCTTGCTGCAGGAGATTTCACTTGTCATGTTTGCATAGTAAGCTAACGATTAATAAGACGATGTCAGAGGAATTGGTGCACAAATTATCACTCACAGATCAGTGCTGTCGCTCTCTATACACAGTTCGCACGATTGCAAAGTGAAAGCAAAAAAACAAGCGCAAATTCAAACGCAATTTCAATATGTCACATATTGACAGTGGCTCACAGATGCCAATGACATAATTACCCAGCTACATTTCTGAAAGAATGCAAAAGCATTGACATATATTTTTCCTTCCTACAATAGCCCGACGGGCAGGGTAGCCCGACTGAAAAAATCGCTAGCCCCAGGATGTCAGGCTAGCGATATTGCAAGCCCTGTATCTGATTGAGGAATCACTCATCTTTGGAAAAGAGAGTTTATTACAGAGAAATGTCTCTTTCCAAAATAAAAGCTATACTATCCGCTTCTTCTGGGCTATATTCTCAGCAGCATAAGGAGAATCATGTGCTAACAGCTGTCTAAATGACTCGGCTAAAGTTAGTAGCATGCTTGTTGTTTTTGTCTTTGCACTAGGATGATGTCGGCGTAAATGTGCAGTCATATTCGTTGTGTTCCCACTAGTGCTTTCAGGTTAATCTCGTTGAAATGACCTTAACACCACAACACGGCAAATCTCCGTTAACGATATATATATATATATATATATATATATAATATTAGTATTATATTATATTATATTAGTAGGTTGGTGAATGCAAGCATTGCCTGCTATGTATAAGCACAAGGAACATATTAGCCCCTTAATATCAAAAGAGGTGCATTAGATGTCAGGAGCAGGAAGGCTAGAGAGTAAAACAGTTGGTTTGGGGCTTTTCAGCACTAACAACAAGTGAGCCGTAGAGACCAGAAGTTAAATCATATTTTAATTAAAGTTTCGTGGTGAAAAATATCCATTTATTTCAGTGGATGGAATCTTCAGAGTGTGAGAAGCAGACAAAAACCCTTTTCTTTCTTTAACCTTATACTGAGTGCACAGTTTTCACTCTATAGGCAACATTTTATAACCATTTGGAGAGCAACTTCTTTGGCACTCATGATTATTAAACCAGGTGCATACAAATTATTGTTTTTCTTTCATAAGTCGTTTCTTGAGAGTAGTGCTGAGTGAAATTTCTCACTATTTTTTTCCACTATAGTTACACAGAGTCCCATTGCTGTGGTAACCATAGATGCTTAACTGACAGGTGTGAACAACTGACATATATTCATTAGAAATTAATCACTCTAATTAGTAGATTTGTATTTTTCCTCTCTTTGATTGGTGGATGTGTTTTCACAGCCTGTCTCTCTCAGACAAGTATTTGAATGTGACTATAATACCTGGCCCAAAATAGACCTGCAACATTTTCAGTCTATCCAAACCAATTTTTCTATGTGTCAGTATCCCTGGCTGTCTGTATTTTTGAGTATGGATATATGGTACCGGGAAACGCAAACACATTTCTTTTCAGTCAGTCATCTTAAGTCAAGATCAGGTCACACTAGAGTTTAAAGGCAAATCATCACAGCTTCAAGTGTGTAAGCTGACATTCACAGTTTAAACCTGCTCTTCTATTCACACACATATGTAATAGTGGATTTAAAAAAAATAAAAACCTGACACTGACTTACAGAAGAGGACTAGATTTTCAAGCATCTGGTCACCCTGCCTTGGGTTTTCAAAATAAATACACTTATAGGAAATAAACTGGACTTTTTAAAGTGTTACGTTTTTAAAAAGTCACTAATTATCAAATGTTTTAATGTAATGACATTGCCAAAATATAAGAGCCCCTAATTAGTTTCAGAATTTCAGATGTTTGAAATGATCAGAATTTAAAAATAAACTTAACCCATGATTTATGTAAGTGTCATGGCAGGCAGGTTTTGGACCCAAAGGCAGGACTAATGCTGAATTCTAACATAATACAAAATAATGCAGGTGCAGACACAAGATAACTTCTAGGACAACTTCTACAATCTTCTAGGAGGCAAAACTGCGAGGGAGAACACGACCGAGAACAGAAGCAAAGTGAGGGTATAAGTACAAAAATGGAGATCAGGGCAGAGTGGAAACACCTGAGGAAACACAGCTGAGCTGATACTAACCAATGAGACAAGGGGAAGCAGAACTGAACCTAGCTCACGCGAGACAAGGGTCTATCAAGATAAAACAGAAAGTAATAAAGACTGGGACCAGGACTTAGACATACTAACATGACAGAACAAAACGGGACACAAAACACAAAGACAGGACACTGAGGGACCAGAACAACATGGGAGCATGAGAGGGGAGTCAGAAAGGGATACAAACACAGAGAAGAGACTAGGACAGGCTGGATATGAATGGAAACTAATATCATCATCAGAAAAGCATAGAAAAAAACCTCAAAAGCACTAGGGAACAATAAAATACTTCAAAGAATGAGATATAGAACAGGAACATAAATCAAATCCCAAAAGAAATGAATCATGAGTCCACAACAAAAACTCGAAATGCTGGGTCAAAAACCAGCATTCATCTTTTTACCCTATTATTATCAACAGCTATTTGCCCCTAGCTTTTTTTTTTTTTTAGCAACGATTCCTCTGTAGTCTTGTCTTTCACACTCTCCAGACGTGGCATAGTTTAGTTTTTTTAGTGCTGCTTAAAATTGCTTTGGCCAAAAATGTGTGTAGGAAAAACCCTGCATATTTCCTACACTGATTTTAGTCATTTCCTTTCAGTCAAATATATTTATGTTAACCTTGTAAAGAAGAATCTACAGGCATCCAGATATTTCTAACCTTATATCGCCTCTACTGGCTCTTTCATTATGACGAAGCAGTAGTTATATTCAGAACATACCATCCAAGATTAAAAGATCAAAGATAGTCTTTTACTGTGACCACCAAACTGTTCCAGTGAAGCGTATCCTGTCTGCAGTCACGTGTCGGTACTCATGACATGATCAGTTATCATGGCGGTTCTTTTGCTTTGTTGCAGATTCAGAGATTTTGTGGGAAAAGCCACAAACTACAAATTGCATTTCTTCAGCGTCAGAGAAAAAACAGGCAAATAGGAGCTCATGAAGAGACCTCGTTTCAGTGGGAACCTTTATTGTTTTATTCTTAATGATAACATCAACATAGCCATGTACTTACAGCTCCATGTTTCAGGTTTTCATAAACATTTGCCTAAAGGTTTGCCTCATTATTAATTTCCAGAAATGGGCTGTCTTGCTGATTCAATAATTTACTTTTTCCTCTTTTGCAGGTTGTCAGGATTCATGCTGCCCTCCCCTGTAGTCAGCAGTGGATCCATTTTGGCCTTGTGGTTTACCACAGATTTTGCTGTGAGTGCACAGGGTTTCAAAGCTGTGTATGAAGGTAAGAAAACGTGCCATTGTGTTCATGTGTATGAGTGGTCCTTTCAGAGATAACAGTGATAAATTGGAACCTGCATATTGTTGGTATGGTGCTGAAAATGTATTGTACTGTAAGATTTTCAAGAAAAGAATGTGTAAAAGTCCTTTTTGTTATACGATAGTTACAGGTCCTGTAACTTGTGTGTGTGCTGAGACTTTGACCATACTAATGGAGCTGAATGTAATGCTTAACACTTTGTTTGCTGTTGTTTTTTTTAGAGGTTTTTCTATTTTATCAGTGATTAATCAAACATCTTCTCAGTGATGACCTGGTGTTTTGGATTAGAAAATAGAGCAGGAGAAATTATTTGGGTTTTTTTTAGTTTTCTTTTTTTGATGGAGTCAGTCAGGTGTGGCTGTTTGTAGCTCTAGAAATCAGGCAAGCAAACTCTCAGTTGATCAAGCACTTATAAGCATCCAACAAATTTGTGTACGATTAAGGTGAAGCTCCATAGATTAGCTATGCTTTTGATTTATGGGATTAACTGTTCATTTTCATAGTTCTGCATGACCGAACCTGGGCTTGCAGCCCAGAGCTGTTGTTTTGGCCATCAGTCGATTAGTTGGAACTACTTAAATACACCATACATTATATATGTATACAAATACTATATCCATGCATTCATTTTTCTTTATTGTGATTTCCACAATAAGAGTTGAATGTTCAGTTTTGATGTGTCTCTTATGTGTGTGTGTTTTGTACAAAAGACTGTTCCATGTCTGCGTGCCTGGTACGACACAAATCCTTAGCCTGACCTTTGGAAGATGTGCATACACACATGGAGTGCACACTTAAACATATACATATATATTTCATTACGTTTGTGTAACAGTTCATCTATGAATGATGAACTTTAAATATCAAAGACTAACTCAAGAGACAGGATCTTCACACTGACTCCAGTGTGTGAGTGCATGTTTGTTTCACGTAAATGTTATTCTCTGTGCACATCTTCTTCTTCTTTTTGCAGTGTGTCTGTGTGTGTTTCTAGATGTGTCCCATTCATGTGTTCATGTATATTGAAAGAAAACCCTTTCTTACCTTTGTTCCTTTTCCCATCTGTGGGGACCCTTAAGTGTGTTTATAGCCTCAGGATTGATTGGTAGTGCGTTTTTTAGAGACTGTGTGTAAATCCAAGCAAGACATGGCATTTATAAATAGTTTGGGTTGTCCTGTCTATAGTTGGGATTGTCTGTCATGTGACCTATCTATATCCGTACAGTATGTGCAAGCACTAGTACTGAACACATGATTTTTACAGCCTGTGCATTGCTGCAGAACCTCATGCTCTGTTCAAATAATACATTTACGTTCCTCCGTATTTTATCAATCAAAAAGCAGAAAGATGAAGAAAGTATATCTGAAAGGGGCAGTTGGCTTGCATTAGGTGTAATAATTTATTTGTTTCACAATTTCACTCTCTTTCGGTTTCCTGACAGCATAAGCAGACAAATATCGAAATGATAATTGTTTTGGGGGGAGCAATGGGAGCAGGACAGAAACAAAAAATGACCACAATAGCTGCAAATCATGCTAACAGTTACAAAAATATCGAAAAGAAAAAGTATAGTAAAAATTGGATTTTATCAATATATATATCTCAGAAGATCCAGAGATTTTGAGCCAAGTTACTGAAAGACAACATGAAGGGCAAAGTAAATTCTAATATAAAGATCAGGTATTAATCTGTTCCATTTCTTAAACTGCCTGACAATTTCAGAAAGAACTGGGAACAATCAGAACATGGGGTACCACCAGCATCCCCTGCCCCGGCAGCTGCTGGAGTGAGCGGTCGGTACGGTGAAAGTCTGTCCTGGTGCAACACCACCATGCACCCCGGGCCAGGCATGCGCATCCGGTACACCACTTCTGTTAGCTGGTCCACGACCTCCGCCGGCCCTTTCCAGTGGCTGCAGAGCTTGGCGGACACTCCTCTCTTGCAAACCGGGCAGTACACCCAAACCTTGTCACCAGGCACGGAAGCTCCCCCTCGGCACCTGGTGTCGTAGGCTCTTTTCTGTCGTACTCTGGCACTGGCCTGGGGCTGGCGGGTGTAGTCATGAACCACCTGCAGCCGCTCCCTCAGCCTCCTGTAGTAGTCCATCTCTGGCCCACCATCAATCCCTGGCTCGGGGAGACCCGAACACCAAATCTACGGGCGTCCGGAGCTCCCATCCGCTGCAGGCGTGCACTGGCTGGACTCCTGAACCGCAGTCCGATACGACCAAAGGACCAGGGGCAGATGTCGGTCCCAATCCCGCTGGTGGCGGCTGTTGAGAATGGCAAGCTGGGTGGCCAGCGTGCGGTTGAAGCGCTCGACCAAGCCATCGCTTTGCGGGTGGGGTGGGGTGGTTCGCGTCTTCTCCACCCCCAGCCGCCGACAGATCTCCCTAAAGATCTTCGATTCGAAGTTATGCCCCTGGTCACTGTGGAGCTCAGCCGGGACCCCAAAACGGGTGAACATCTCCTCCACCAGTTTCTCTGCCGTCGTGGTTGCACTCTGGTCTGGCACCGCGTAGGCCTCCGGCCACTTTGTGAAATAGTCCATGGCCACCAACACATACCTGTTCCCTGACTCGGTGACAGGGAAAGGCCCTAGGACGTCCACTCCCACTCACTCCATCAGGGCCCCAACCAGGTACTGCTGCAGTGGGGCAGTGGAGCGTTGAGTTGGGCCCTTCAGCTGCTGTGTGGTCAGTGGGAGCCATCCCCCTCCGCTGGCTGTGGCCTGAGCAGTAGCCACGCCCAGTGCCTCCTACTGCCGCCGACAGTAGCGGCACTCGACAGCCATGCAGGGCCGTCTGGAGAGGGCATCAGCGTTGCCATGCTGTCGACCTGAGCCAAGTTAAAGATGCATGGTCAGTGCACAGGAGGAACCGGCAGCCGTGCAAGTATGGCCAGAAGTGCCGCACCGCCAGCACTATGGCGAGCGAGGTCTCTTTCGCCAACAGCTGGCACTTCGTAGGATTGAGTCGCAGCCCAGCTTGTCGGATGGTACTGAAGGCCTCGCTCAGGTGGGACAGTGCACTGCCGAAGTTGCCACGTGCACCAACAGGTTATCCAGGTACACAACGCAGTGGCTACAAGGGATGTTCACGAGCACCCTCTCCATCAGCCTCTCGAACATCGTTGGCATTGCAGAGCCCAAATGGCATGACCCTGAACTGCCACAGCCCCTGTCCGATGGTGAATGCAATCTTAGGCCTTGCTTCGGAGGCTAGCTCCACCTGCCAGTAACTGCTGCATAGGTCGAGGGAGCTGAACCAGCTGGAGCCGGTAATGTAATCCAGGGCCTCGTCGATCCGCGGAAGCACTGCACTGCACTGAGATGGCGAAAAATCCACGCAGAACCTCGGGCTGCCATCCTTCTTTCCCACCAGGACCACGGGTGCCGCCCATGGGCTGTTGGATGGCTCAAACACCCCAGCCGCAATCATCTCACAGATCTTTTCCTCCGCCACCTGCCGTTTCGAGAGGGGCAGCCGGCGTGGGCGCAGACGGATGGGTTGAGCAGAGCCGGTGTCGACGGTGTGCTGGACCAGCCCCGTCTGCCTGCAGTCTTTGTCACTGATGGCAAAGATGTCCACATTCTCATTCAGGAGGCACCTGAACTGCTGGCGTTGGTCAATGTTAAGACCTACACTGCTGCGCTGCCACAGGTCATCAATAGCCTTGGTTGTCTCAGTCGAGGGAGGTTTGTCGGGCTTAGAGGCTGGGGCTGAGGTGAATAGAGATGATCCAGAGCTACCGGCACCCGAAGTCTGTTGAGCGGCAGCTGCCAGAAGCCTGGCTTGTCTGTCTCTGGTCCCCCCCATTCCCAGCTTTTGACTGCCCTGGAGGGCCAGAGTCTCTGTACTAAGAGTGATGGCCAGCTTCACGGTGTCAACGCAGGTCCCCCAGCGGGTCAGCAGATCAAGGCCGATGATGCACTGATCTTGGACGTCAGCAAGCCAGAAGTCATGCACCAGCTCCAGATCCTTCACTCGGATCTGCAACGGTTTCTTCCCCCGCAAGTCAGTTCTCTCCCCCGTCACCGTCATCAGCTGGTCGGTGGGTGACCAACCCATCACAAGCGGCCCGGACGTTCCAGGGTGTACACCAGGTCGTATTAGGGAAATGGTAGACCCCGTGTCTACCAGGGCCCGGCAAGGCTGGTCCTCAACACGGCAGCTCAGGTAGTGTCCCTTGAGGTGCCCGACTCGGTCCACTACCATGCATCATCCTTGGAGGGGGGCAGGAAGCTGGAGCGGTGGTCCCCTCACTACACCACGCTGTCAGGACCCGTTGGGGGACTTACATGGGTGGTCGCTTCCTCGCTCCTCAATCGCCAGCTCCCCAAGCAGCGAATACTCTCCTCGACGGCTTGCTCCAGCCTCTGAATGTCTCTCTTCATTCCGGCCAGGGTGAGCTATCCCACTTCTGACACCAACGTGGCGAGCTCAGGCAAGGAGACAGAGGTGTCGTTGGTCTTGCTTCCCCATATTGCCAGGGAGCACAGCAGTTTATTTTCAACAGAAAATCACTGCCGCTAACCCAACTGCTTGGCGTAGCTCTAGCATAACAACAAGAAGAAAAAGGCGCTCTCTCACCCAGAAAACACACAGTCGCAGAGAGAGCGCGTCACATGGTATTCATGGCAACATAACGCTGCCACCTGAAACAACAGAACACAGCTGTCAAACAAAACCCAAACAGCCCTGACCCGCTAAATTATGAATGTGGCCATGGCTTTTTGACCTGCATAACAGAAAAACACTTCTTAGCTGTCTCATCAAGAACTTCACTTTAAAGCTTGGCATAAAAAATATAAAAAACGTCTCTGCTCCTGTCAGCAATTAGGCAAAATCCAAATCAACAATTATATTTAGTTTTAAGATATTTCAGTGTTGTTTGATTTCTTCTAATTCATTAAGAAAGTGGGACCACCTAAAATGTTCGGATTCAGATTTGAAGGGTGAACGTGATGTTAGGACTGTGCATTTAACGGTTAAGCCATGTGAATATACAGACTACACTGTCAATGTCTAAAAAAATAAAAACAAAAAAATATGTCAATTTGAATATTATTCTAAAAAAATGTTAAGAATGTGTCACAAAGACAGGAACTTGAATTCATAACTATTTAGTATTTACTGTCACTATTGGAGACTTTTATGGGGGGACTGCATGACAGTGAGACTGTTAGACTGACTGGAAGTAATGGTCTTCCTGATTTGAACCCAAGTATTGATTTGATATTGGACTTCAGGGCTCATCTCAGTTTGTCTACAACAAACACCATGTTTGAGCATAAGTATACTTGGCACCAGGACACCCTAGGTTTTAACTGCATCATCAGATCTTTACCTATGTCTTTGACACATAAGTAAAAGGTGGAGCTGAGCTGCTAACTTATCACCACCTGATGGTGAGTTGGATTACATGTAGCAAAGGTGCCCTCAGAGTATCTAGCAAAACCCTATTTGCCAGGGATCTTCAACTCGCAACTAAGCTTCGGCAGCACTCCAAAACAGGATTGGGAACATTAAGTCTGAGTGGATAATGTTTTCCACCTTCATTGTTGCCATGTCATGTCAACAATACCAGAAACAAATGTTGCTGGCCAGTGTTGTCACACTGAAGAAGCTGTCCTATCAAGTTTATTTGGCTCGTGGGACCCTGCAGACAGCAAATAGGCACCAGCAGACAAAGCAGAGTATGACTCTGACAGTGACTGATTGAAAAACATAGGTGTGTGTAGTTAAGAGGGGCTTTGAAACAAGACTTTCTGTTGACCTCGAAGGGATTCTGACACCCTGTCGGACGACTCTGGAGGTAGAAGCAACTTTCTGCCTACACTGTTTTTGGTTTGGATGAGGTGCTTCTGACTTCAACTGGGGATATAATCAAGCTGTGAAAGGGATACTCAGTAGGGTTAGAGATCTCCTCAATCTGATAGACATGCCTTCAGTAGAAAGCACAGAGTCTGTGTATGAGGGGATGACTCGGTCATTCAAGTAGTTAAACAAAAAAAGTCTCTGGTGGCTGCACCCCTTGGAAGGATGACATTCACCTGATTCCCCTTAAGGATGTCGTGGGGCTATTCTGGTTGACACTCATTTTGCAACATTATCTGGAAGTTGGGGACAGTGCCCTTGGATTCCTGAAAATATGTGTCTCAGTCCTCAGCAAATCTTTCACTATCCTTTATCAGATTGCCTCCTTGTCTTTCTTTTCCCATGACATTCTCTTCTACATTACTTAAGAGGTTTTTTTGTACCTTTTCATTTAAACTGAACCACACTAGAATAGAATCCATTTTTTTCTATTGCCGTTAACAACCAGTCTCTGTCTGTATATGCCCCTGTCTCTGCTCACATAGCCAATTCACTTAACAAATCTTCTCTCAGTTCTATCCTTTTATTAAAGGAGACCAAATTGAACTATAAGTCTGAGCACATAGCTTACTGATAAGACCCCAGTCACCTAAGAGAGGGATAGATAGAGTGAGAGGAGAAAGAAGGGGGGGTTGGGGTGGGTGGGTGCTGTCAAATAAAGCTATAAGTGGTGAAAAAGCAAGCCTTACTGATAAAAAAAGCAGGTTTGCATACCAACTCTGCAAGGCACGATAATCATCAATTAATTTCCCCTGAAGCAGAAAGAGAAAGAGGGGAAAGAAAAATGCAGAGAAAGAAGTAAATAGAGATTCTGAAAGAGAGAGAGAGGTGTAGAGATAGATAACCAAGAAGATTGGGGAAGAGTTGATAAACAGAAGGGTGGCATTCATATCTGTCTATATTTCTCATTTGTTGACTTCACGACACAATATAATACCAGAATACCAACATCCAAAATGAGATCACGATCACTCTCCCCTTAAAAAACAAAACAAAACAAAAAAAAAAACAGAAGACACGACTGGAAGAAGGAAAAAAATGAGAAGTGCTTCACTCATCTTTTATTAACAGTCATGATGCTATGATGGCGTTTGGGGGGTCCTGAATTTAGAATTTTTGTCACATGCAATTCTCCCCTCTCCCTCGCCATCACCTCCATCTGTTTCCCCTAGAAAATAGCAGTCATAAAATCATTTGAAATATTTATGTGCTCTTACAGCTGCTTCATCAGGAGTTAGACCTGTAGCCTCAGCTATGGAAACTATATGGATTTTGACGTGTGTGTCCAATAGCACTCTTTTTTCACAATTCTACTTATTTTTGATTTCTTGGTGCACATTCCTGTTTGAGCTGGGTGCAAAATGCTGAAAGTTATAAATAGTTAAACTTTTAGTAAAAGGCTGCCTCGCCTCAAATAAGTTCGCAATTGTCACTTAGCAACAAGGAGCACTACCAGCACTTCCCCCGAGCATTTGTTAAGTGCTGCTACCTGTAAGAAGAAACCCAGCAGATACAAAGCCTTACTTTTGCATTCACAAAGTAAATGAACTGTTTGTTGTTGTTTTCTATTGTGAGTGTAGCTGAAGTGCTTTTTCCCCACCCATATGATATGCCAGTCTATTTCTTTTGTTTTAAAACAATATAATAGAAATGCAAAGCGATGACAGACCTTTATTTTCTCTTATCAAATACATTAACAGCTGTAAACAGTTTAGCATACCCTCATTGCAATTGTGCTCTCAAGGGGCAGCAGAATATGCACTCCAAAAACTGCTCAGAAAGAGCCCAAGGCAGCGACTCATCCTCCAAACAACTCTCACTCCAATTTGATCGATGATTCGCAACAAGCACAATTCCACTGACGTCCTACTTTATGTCCCACAAGTCTGAAATAAGTAAATGCTTAGTTTTCTGGACATTTGTAGCTTTTCCTAAAAAGATTATTTAACCATTAATACAAAACAGAAAATCCGGTTCAAAGTCTTAATTAATGTCGTACACTATACCACTTTACACTAACACCTACAAATGTGCCCACACTCACAAAGAAAGAGCCTGAGTGTACTTTTGTTTTTCTTTGTATTCCCTAAGCTAGCTGCAGAGTTTCTCCTCCTGTTGAGGGACTTCTGTGAAGAAAATAAAATGACCTGGAAACTGTTAAAAGGGGCTTTGCACTTTAAAGACACACACACACACACACACACACACACACACACACACACACACACACACACACACACACACACATTCCCCTATGGCATCACTAGGCATAGGCATCACTCTGGTAAAGCAACAGAGTGAAGACAAGAATGTGTGAATGCGGATCAGGGAAGTAAAAGAAGACCGCCTGCTTGTGTGTGTACATATTCAGGCACATGTGTTACTGCTGGTCATGAGTATTTTGTTGTTGTTGTGGTAATATCCACTGTGTCATTATCTGTATGTTATTATGAGGTGTCACTTTTACACCGCATTACAACATGTAATGTGTGTGTACCCATGCCTGAATGTGTGTATCTGTAAAATTGCAGGAAGTTCATCCCCTTTGGTGTTGGCATTTCCTCTCTCTCTCTCTCTCTCTCTCTCTCTCTCTCTCCCTCTGTCTGTCTGTCCGTGGTGTAGACTGGTGTAGAATCCATTAGGAACACTTCTAGGAGCTTCCAAATCTTGCTGACTTGATGCAAGGCTTTGCACAGACTGTGGCAAGAGCCCTGTAGCCACCATCCATTGGACGAGATGCAAAAAGATCGCAGCCTCCTGCTTGGGGATTTTGGGTCCTTACTCATGATGTTACACATAAGAAAGATTTATTCATCTAGAGTTTTTTCCGATGCCTCTAGCCAGATAGTTTTCATAGTGGAGCCTTTATTTCACAGAGTTTCGCCGTACTAAATCTCAGAGGGTGGCAAATAGCCATTGCAGAAAATTGCACTATTGTAGAAGGAGTCGTGGCATAATATGAATACAAAATACGGTGTGTTGGCAGACAAAAATATTACTTAGAGGAGTGGTCTTCAAACTTAACAGCACCGCCTACAACTGCAAAGCTCTCCAGCGAGTAGTGCGGTGCTCTGAACGGATAATTGGAGGTGAGCTTCCCTCCCTCCAAGACATCTACAGGAAGCGGTGCCTGAGGAAAGCGGGGAGGATCATCAAGGACTCCAGTCACCCCAGCCATAAACTGTTCAGACTGCTTCCATCAGGAAGGAGGTTCTGCAGCATCCGGTCCCGTACCAGCAGACTGAGAGACAGCTTTTTCCATCAGGCCATCAGACTGCTGAACACGTCATAGACACCTCAGCTTCACTACTGGAACTTCAACATTATGCACTCCACACTGTATATAAATGCCACTTGTTTTGCACATATTCAACTCTGTATATTTTATATATTTTATTATTATTATTATTATTTTATTTTTTTACTATTTAATTTGTAAAAATGTGTATACACACACACACACACACACACACACACACACACACACACACGTAGGAAAATATTTAGTATACACATCCAGAAATGCATACACTATTATATATTGTACATATATTTATTAGTTTCAGGTTGGCCATTCTTGTATTTTGCTCGTTTGTGTTGTTGTGTTTGCACATCTCTGTTGCTTGTGGGGCTCGCACACAAGAATTTCACTCGCATGTGCTGTGCCAGTGTGCCTGCACATGTGATGTGACAATAAAAAGTGATTTGATTTGATTTAAGTTTTATGGATAGTAGTTTATAATGAAGGCATATGAGCCTCTATGTTTATCTTAAATGTCTTTTGCAGCTTATTATGTTAATTTCACCATACATTCACTTATTCAACATTAATTCAGTCAGACTGTTTACCTCAACAGCCAAATAACTTATTTCATTTTTTAAAATTAGGTATGTAGTTATTTGTTTTTTCTGCTTACTACTATCCTCAGAATCACTGATCCTTTTAACAGCAGGGTTTAGTAAGCCTCAAAGTGCTCCTGCTGTTTGCATTAAAGTTAGTAACACTGGAAATATACTGGACAAAAATAGTTGGCTTCATGGGGATTTAACTGATTCATTGATTTTATGATATTTCCCTCCAGCTATTGTTGTAGTCAGAGAAAGTTTGCCTCTATAGAGACATTAGAAAGAGAAATCAATCATTACAGATGCCATTAATAAGTTCAAATAGTATAGTTATTCTATTGAATGAACCTCCTGTGGAGGAAATTGTGCTTACAGCTTGCAAATAAAAACAAAAGACTCAGAACATTAAAAACATAGGTGCAGCCCTAGTCTTTGTTAGGAGGGAATTTATGTGAACTGTTACAGTTCATGAAATCAAAGTTTCTTTCTTTAATGAGATAGTGAGAGAAAAAAAGAACACAACTACATTATTCTCATAGATCCAGAGATCCAGGTCTATCTCATGTTGCACTTTAAAATCCATTTTCTACCTTCCTTTATTTGTGGGGCGATCGTGGCTCAAGAGTTGGGAGTTCGCCTTGTAATCGGAAGGTTGCCGGTTCGAGCCCCGGCTTGGACAGTCTTGGTCGTTGTGTCCTTGGGCAAGACACTTCACCCGTTGCCTACTGGTGGTGGTCAGAGGGCCCGGTGGCGCCAGTGTCCGGCAGCCTCGCCTCTGTCAGTGTGCCCCAGGGTGGCTGTGGCTACAATGTAGCTTGCCATCACCAGTGTGTGAATGGGTGGATGACTGGATATGTAAAGCGCTTTGGGGTCCTTAGGGACTAGTAAAGCGCTATATAAACACAGACCATTTACCATTACAGCTTACCACCAATCTACTGGATCCAGCTGGATCTTTAGAGATTACCACACGCACCAGTGATTCCTAAAAATATCTCACATCACACTTTCCATTATGCTGTGGAGGCTGTCTGGATAATTCAGTCAGCGCTATTTCTTCTAAACACTATAACTGCTGAGATAAACTGACTGTGTTCTATATTTAACATTTATAGATTCCCGATAATAACTGTTTTCACTACGTGGTAGAACTATTGGCGAAGGCAATAGAGACTCGGTCGATTTGAATGAATGTTAAATTCTAAACAAGCCTTAGTCATTCTAAAGGAACATGAATTGATTAGGGTTCCCTTTTTGATGAACTCGCTGAGGAAAGCGGTTGAATACATACCAGTGTAACTGTATAAAATATTGGCAGCATGAAATGG
Organism: Mchenga conophoros; assembly: GCF_057382185.1. Classification (NCBI taxonomy): domain Eukaryota; kingdom Metazoa; phylum Chordata; class Actinopteri; order Cichliformes; family Cichlidae; genus Mchenga; species Mchenga conophoros. The sequence goes on from NC_140526.1 coordinate 16,766,677, forward strand.
AAATTAGTGAGATTATTGAGACTCAATTGATGTTTATGTGACTATCCCTTAATAAGATGTTATAAAGTAAAGCTCCTCCACCCTCCACCCCCAAACATATGTCTTCATTTCTTAAATCAATGGCAGCAGGAAACTAAGTGACTAAAAGTTATTCATACAAAAACTCAAATGTCACTTCCTTCCATTCTGAATAATGATTTATTTAGGCGTGAAATCAGTGATTATATTACAACTGACATTTACTGCATTTCACTGTTACCAATGCATAGCCTATTTTTTCTTCATATCGACCTGTTATCCCTTGGTCCTATCAGTATCTGTGTGCCCTTCATTGAGAATAATAGGCTTGCGTGTTTCGTCTAAGCCAATGGATTCAGCAGGGAAGCTTCTTAGAGCAAACACAGCAAATCATTAAAGGAAGGAAAGACTACTGGTGTATTTGTCAACTTGGACAGTCAGGTGCTGCTACACATTTGTGTATCTGTGTGCTCAGAAGAGGTGAAGAGAGTGAAAGAGTGAGAGAGGAAAGAGAGAAGCAGTCCGATACACGATTAACCCATATTGACTGAAACACCATAGGAAGCTCTTCACTGTGGGATTGGTTCATATAACGCTGTTGGTACTAACGCCAGCTTTAGTCTGCGACATCGATCGAAGCAGCAATGTCAACTGTCCTGCTGTGTGTGTGTGTGTGTGTGTGTGTGTGTGTGTGTGTGTGTGTGAGACCATGGCGGTGTAACGCAGAAGTGTTCGTGGGTAATATCACCATCGTCAAATCATGTTGTCAGAGCCAAGAACCCCTGTCTCACACACTCTCCCACACAGACGCACACACACACACTTTTAGTAAGTGTTGTGATTGTGTAATCAAGTTACCACAACATATTTGAGTCAATATAACATTGCTTGAACTTAGCACCCTTTATCTGGCGTATATGTACTGGTTTTATTTGATGTTTTATTGAGCTTATTTTGAGCTGTTAAAAATGTCAGACCACATACACAGAAAGTTATATGTATGTTTGAAACCTCTGCACAAAATTCACTGCAGGTTGCTGAGTTCAGTTCCACCAACAGAAATTTCAGTCACAATCCCTTAACTTGTCTGTCAACTACTAATCTGTACACTTTATGTTTTTGCATACATGTATGCCTTTTAATTAAAGTGTGTTTTCGGCAAATATTCAGTTGGAGTTTTATGGTAGGTTGCTGTCACTAGGTAAAATTGGTTTCAAAGAGGTATACAGTGCTGCACCTTGTGATTGCTTTGATAGCTGGCAGATTGCTGCGGTTGCCTGGATTTTGTATAGAAAACAATAACTTGCCTTCAGACACTCACCAGCTGTGTACTAAGCGGTAGGAAAACTGTGTGGACTGGGTTGGAAAGGAGACCATTCACATTTTGAAACATGCTTGATTCAGTTGTAAGGTATAGCTTTTAAATGAAAGACGAATATTCTCTGTTTCCGATTTCAAAGGAGAAATTATTATTAAGCAAGTGAAGAATGGTCACGCAAGCAACTAACTCTGTTTCATTTGTCAATTGATTTTATTTGGAAATCTCTTTATTAGCTAATTCAAATTTCACCAATGGATCCTTAGGTCGGTGTTTTCCCTGGTAATGTTTATTTGGAAACACCTGCTTTATAATGTAGCTTGGAATTGTTCATTTCTCTGCAGAAATTTGATTTATTCAATAAAATCAACCATATGAAAACTTTATTTTTTGTGTATGCCTGTCTTGTGTGACAGTTACGTGCCAGAGAAGAAACCAGTGTTTTAGTCTTATAACCAGAAAAGGGCATTGGACAGCTTTTGGCCAAATGGTGTTGAAATTGGTTCAATCTATTTTTCAGGCGACTTGCTGGGATCCATCAAATTATATTGTGTTGGAATCAAGATACTGTTTTTCATTCCTGGCCAATTGGAGTTTGAAGCAGGTGCAGTGATTCAGCGTGGCATTCTAGTGGCACCACTGGTGCCATTGTAAACCTAGCCATATTCCTGGGGGCTGTCCCACTTAGACTGATGTGATGCCTGGCATTAAACACATTATTAATTAATGCAGATTATATGAGGCCACAGCTGCTTTAGTGGTCTTGATTTTCTTGCTAAATATTCTACTAGAAAGGATGTTTTCAGTCACACACATACTGTAATAACATATGACATTGAGACTGGCCATAACACAATTTGAGCATTGCTTACCCTATTACTGACCCCATAATTTAATGCTGCATTCACTGAAATTTAAACATTTGGAGATTTATAAAGTATGTGATTCATAATAACATGACTTAAGGCCCCCCATGTTTAGATTTTCTTATCTCATGTTCCACCAGTTACAATTCAGTGCAATTTCAATGCTCTGCAATAGCCGAATGTGAATTGAGGGGCAGAGATAAAAGGTTTCTTTAGCATTTTCATATCTGTTTGCCCCTTTTTATCCTCTCTGTTTCTCTCTCTGATGATAAGCGGAGCTTATAACATCTGTGTTAAAATCTTCGAGACAGAAAGTGCTCGCTTACTGTCATTTTAGCTACGCTCTCTCTCCGACTCTCAGTCATGCTTTCAATTCCTCTCTGGCTTCCGCTGTCTGAGTTTGTAACTCTGGCTCTGTCTCACACCTTAAATCTTTAACACATCAGTGCCATCCAAAGAAAATGGGAAGATTATAATCAAATTCTGGTTGTGGCTTTTAAAATTGTTCCAATGAATATCTATATAAAATTTTGATCACTTGGTAGTCTCTCTCCTACACAAATGGACTCCTTGTCAAATTTATGTTTTTCAAAGTTCCCATTAAGACATAACAGAAATAGATAAGAGATAGTTTTAGATTTTCTTTTCACTCCAACAATGTCATATAAGATGCACTAGCCTTTCTCTTAAAACGGGGAAACTTTGTATGTTTTGTTATAAAAAAAAAATAAAGACATCAATCATTTAGCTAAAGCCAATTATACTTTAGAGGGTTATAGAGGTCTTCAGCCTAATCTAACTCCTATGTGTGACACCCAGCAAACATCCCAGACAGGCCGACAGGTGCATCACAGGGGGAGGGAAAGAAAGCCCTCAAACATACACATCTCAATACAGGAATATTTCAGACTTACACACTTCTGCCGATAAATTACAGTCTTCAGTTTTCTTCTTTTTACATTCATTTTTGATACATGAGTATATTTGAATGAGGGTTCATTAAAATCTCTAATATAGGTATTTGTAGATCATTGGTCCCATCATAGCAAAAATATTAAATAGGTCTGTCAAATGGTATCATATCTAGAGAAGTAAAGAAGCCAAGAGAAACGAGAACTGTGCTGCCAGGTTAGTTAAAAAATGTTATTTATTTATTTTTCGTCAGCAGCAGACATACATCGATTTAATGTCATTATGAATAATTGATTAATGTTCTGTCTTAGCAAAATACATTTTTATCCACGTGCATTGCTCATTAATCATGCATAAACCCAGTTACTTGTTTATTATGTACACATAGTGACAACTGAAACAGTCAAGTGCAGCGATTCTGCTATTCTGCTCTTGCTTCTTTTGTTAAACTGTGATATGTTCATTCTCTTGATTCTACTTCACTGACCTTTTGAAGAATAGAGTTTGCAGTGCTATTGTAGTTTATAATATGAATATACAGACAGATACATTAAGGAAACTGTTTGGGGAATGCAGTGCCAAATATAAGTTAGAGCAGCGTTCCCAACCTTTTTTGTGCCACGGACCGGTTTATGCCCGACAATATTTCCACGGGCCGGCCTTTAAGGCAGCGGTCCCCAACCCCCAGGCCTCGGACCGGTACCGGTCCGTGAGTCGTTTGGTACCGGGCCGCGAGAGTTGAGGCTCAGGTGTGAAATGTATGGTTTTCAGGGTTTTTATCGGTTTTAAGCGTTATTTTGTTATCGTTTTTATCGTTAACTCGGTTTTCCTGGGTCTTTTTACGTGTGTTATGAATAAATCTTCTTTTTTTTTTCGTACCAGTACTACTTTTATTTACCCCCGGGCCTCGGACCGGTTGGGGACCGCTGAGTTAGAGGACATCAACAGTCTTATTCTTTGTAGGTGAAGACAGTTTATATATGTGCAGTTACTTTAAAAAAATCAATCAATACCAGCCTTAGTAAAAAAAAGAAACAAAGATTCTGGTAAACAATGTCACTAACCTTATGAGGAACTGCAAAAGTCTGGAGTGTATAATGAGATTCCAAATAGCATATTCTGCTGGAGTTCAGAGAGGTTTCTAGATTCTCCATTTCAAAAGTTACAAATTAAATGCTGCTCTCACCTGAAGTTGTTTTTTGTTTGCTTTTGGGGGGTTTTCATGGCAGATGTTTGTAGGTAAAGTGAAATTAGACTTGCTTTAGAACATCCTATACAAATAATTAACCTTAACCTTTGTTCTAGGGTGTCATAGTGGGGATCCTTCTTATAGGTGTGGCTGTAAAAGTGAGCAATTGGCTGTATCTTTTTGGTTGCCCTGGCAACCTGTCCAGTGTGTAAACCACCTTTATGTGGAATGAGAGCAGATGTAACCTTCACCTGTCCTGCAATTATAAGTTGGTTGAACAGTTAAGAAAACTGATGAATGCAACTTTTTCACAAAATAAAAATATATAAACTAATAGGGAAGAAATTTAAAGCAACGTTACCAACAACCATAGTGCTGTGTATAAAAAAACCAAATGCTGAAAGTGAAAATAATAACTTGGTGATGGAACATTATTATGTTGCCAGTACAACATAAAACGTAGCAAGAATATAACCACCAAGTTTAAAACCAAATCAAACTACACAAAGTAACAGTGCTCATAAAATATAATGCACCCCTGAAGTTTCATTGTCGCTGTAACTTGCGCTTTTTTTTTAATAAAACCTTTTTCTGTTTTCTGAACTTTTCTCTCTCTACCTCTGATGCGTGGTCACATTTTTACGATGCAATTCGATTTTACTGTTATTGATACAAGTCCTCTTCACTGTTTTCAGGCAGAGAACATTGAGAGGACAATCCCAGCACTCACTGCAGTTTATTTGGTGATCAGATCAGTCCCTTTAGGCTATACTTGATGACAACTGTCTCATATTCTGTGTGTACTAACATGTTTAAGCCTCTGCATTTAGATATAGTTTGATTTTGTGATTTTTAAAGGACACGGGGCAGAATGTGTAAGGTAATGGCACGTGTGACCTTGACCCATGCTTATCACCCATAAATGAATGAATTCTTATTCCGTGACACAATCAGTGTGTTGAAAAAACAATTTAAAAAATGGCTTGTATACACTTAAAAAAAGGCAAAAAGAAGAGGCATCAAGATGCAAGAGAAGATAGTTAGAAAGAGTAAGGAGGAGAGAAAAGCAAGAAAAGCAGGAGAGTAGACTGGAGAGAAAAGAAGAGCAGACAATCCCTGGAATACCAAACGTTCCTCTGGCTGGGAGAGAAAGCAGGGAAGAGAGGAGGGGTTGCAGTGTGAGGTGGAGAGCACCCACAGAATACCAAAGAGAGAATAAATGCTAGGAGGCTTTTCAAGTCATTTTCACATCAATTCCAAAGTCTTTGCTGGAAGTTAAAAATAGACATGTATACTTAAATTCAGGTACTAGTACCCAGTTTGGCAGAGCACCTTTGGTTGCATTCACGACAGTAGTAAAACATGATTGATAACAAATTGTCTTTGTTTGAAAACAATTTGTTAGTGGATGGATGTAGTGAGAAATACTGTAGTAATGGCACATTAGAGTTTTTATTAAAAAAAATTAGGGCAATAGAAAAATTAGGATATGAAAAGACGAGCAAGAAAATTAGTAACGAAAAGTGAAAAGTAATGGAGAGAAAAGAAGAAAGAGAAAAAAGAGAGAGAACTGACTGTAAGAATCATGCTCGCTCGGCTGAACTCGTACCTTTTCCCAAGATGCATTCTGTTTGAGATGTGCCTAAAAATAGTGCACACACACACACACACACACACACGCGCGCGCACAAACCACTCCCCAGGGTGGACTCACTGTCATGAACACTGAGACATATACTGCAGACAAGATGCAGACACACACATACAGACAGAAGACATCATGTTGTCTCAAGTTAACTAAGTGCCACAAGTTGTTAGCGTTCTGATGGCAAGAGAGGAAGACCAGGGGTTATATAGAAAGACAGAAAGAAAACAGAAAATCACACACATAGCCATCTTGCACGCAAAATTGCTATAATATCAGCAACATTTTCACAAACAAGAGCAATATCTTAAGGTGATTATGTTTACTCCAAAGAAGGTTGCAGCGTAATCACTGCATGGCATTTACATGGGCCATGCTTTGCTTTTATTTTTGTAGCAATCACAGCACAATTACAGTGGTTTGTGCATGGAATTTTTTCAATCAGGGCTGCCACTTACTCTTTTAGCACCTTCCGTTTTTCTCAGTTGTTGTCATTAGTTACAGCAATTCTCCATTTTCTTGAAACCATTTACTTCTCAATTTAAACACTGCATATTTATACTGTACACTTCTCATTTGTTATATTTGGAACAATGTAACAAGTAAAATGAACTTATCACAGTTAGCCTGTGTGGTTAGATGACATTCAGAGCAATGAAGATGATTTTAATTGTAGTCACATGATTGCATATGAAATGGAATTGAATACATTTGTAGAACCCTTCTCATATCTTTTTTTCCCCGTGAACTTATTAACTCTATCGCTTGCGCATCCTGCTCTGTCTTTCTTTCACTCTCCTACATCTTTTTTTTTCACAAGGGGCTCTTGAGGTAATCATAACTCTCTTGCTTTATTACAAGTCTTGTATTCATGCTGTCAGTCCAGCGGTTATTTGCTTCTACAAATCATGACTCATCAAATGCATGTACAGTCCAAAGGTAGGTGGGAAGCAGGTTTGTAGGTACACAACATGCTGTATTTGGCACATCTATTTATGACATATGCATATTTTAACCTGATGGCCATTGCTAATGTTCTTGGTGATTATTAGAGCTGGGCGATAGAACGATAACGATATGTATCACGATATAACTTTTCCTCGATAGAAAAATTAAACTATCGCGATAGACCTCGCCGCTCTTGTCCTCTTAAAAAAAAAAAAAGAACAGCCAATCCAAATTACGTAGCGCAGAGCTGAACCAATCACAGCCGCAGCGTCACGTCACGTGACTTGTTACGTACAGCACAAGTGCCAAGCCGCACATGTGTATTTGTTTGGGAAGCAGCCAGCCACCGTGCCGCCCGGATAATGGAGGAAATGAGTGTGCCGACTAGAAAAATCAACCGAGCGTGACCGAAGGTTACCGAAGAGAAAACAGATGATGGTTCCAATGCCGGAGAGATTGTCGAACGGAAGAGCCAGAGAAGTTCCGTAGTGTGAAGGTATTTCGGCTATTTCAAGTCTGACAAAAAACAGAGTAGCGTGCACTGTAAATTGTGCCGAAAGCAAGTCTGGAAATACAATAAACTGGTGCATGCGCTACGCCCACACGTACCCGGGTATTTTTGAAAACGCAGATTTTTCTATGCGTTTGCACCTTTTGTCCACACGTAAACAGCGTTTTTGGTCACTTGAAAACGAAGATTTTTGAAAACTCCGTTTTTGCCTTTACGTGTGGACCAGAAAAACTGAGAAAACGCAGCGTCACACACAGTGTGACGTCATTTTTTGACGTCACACTGTGCGCCACGTTATTGTTTTCAGTGAAATGAATTTCTACAATACTGTTAATTCTACTCTCTGCAGTGTTTAAATGCTTACATATACACACAGTTACTGTCCCTCCACACATACGACTCGGTTCTGCTTCTGTGCCCCAGCTTTGTTTACTTTTTCCCACCGAGGCTTCTAGACTTCTGATTGGCCAACATTTCTGCACGGTTAGGAATCTAGCGCCACCTGTTGCTTTGGCATGTTCATAGCAGCGTTTTTCTTCATTTCTGCCTTTATTTGTGGACGGGATTATTTTTTTAAACGGAAAATCTCCGTTTTCAAAAATACCCGTGTACGTGTGGACGTAGCCTCAGTCTCTGACTGGAAGCGCTAATTCGGCATTCGGCTTTTGTCAGACTAAAGTAACTGTTAAAACGGTTTGAAAAGCTCAGCTATACAACAAGGAGAGATTGAGAATTTCCTTTTAGTTCTCAGTTTATTTGATATTGACAAAAGTTAGTCAGTTTTGTCTGTTCTTCTGTAAAACAAACTATTGTCAATTCCACTTAGAAACAAAATATTAATTCTAAAAAGAAATCTTAGTTTGTTTTACAGATTTTCCGTTTTAAAAAATAATCCCGTCCACACATAAAGGCAGAAATGAAGGAAAACGCTGCTATGAACATGCCAAAGCAACAGGTGGCGCTAGATTCCTAACCGTGCAGAAATGTTGGCCAATCAGAAGTCTAGAAGCCTCGGTGGGAAAAAGTAAACAAAGCTGGGGCACAGAAGCAGAACCGAGTCGTATGTGTGGAGGGACAGTAACTGTGTGTATATGTAAGCATTTAAACACTGCAGAGAGTAGAATTAACAGTATTGTAGAAATTCATTTCACTGAAAACAATAACGTGGCGCACAGTGTGATTGACGTCACACGTCAGTGCCACAGTCTGTTTTGTTTGTTCTATTTTGAAACTTAAACGCTTTAGCGGCTGCCTTTTGTGTAGTTTGCAATATTTGCCTTTATTTACCTGAAAAAGTCTCATGTTCCTTAAGTACATCTACCCTGTTGAACTTATTATGGGAAATAAATATTTAAATCAAAACAAGCTGCTGATTATTTCACATTTTACTTGTGAGCAACGGCACATTTAAATCTTACAAATATAGTTATTTGGCTTATATCGTGATAGATATCGTTATCGCCTGAAATGAAAAAAACATATCATGATATGAAAAAATCTTATATCGCCCAGCTCTAGTGATTATATCTTTTTTCCATCTTTAGGTACCATTTTCACTTTCAGTGGCTGTCAGTAGAGTCAAATTCAACCAAATGCAGTTGCATTACAATATTGTTTCACTCGTCTCATTTTTGAGCTTCAGTGAAGGTGTCTTCTTAAGCCTGCAGTGGGAAACCTTTGATACATTATCGTCTGGAAGTGAAGGTGGTTACATAAACAAGGAAATGAGGAAAAAGTAGTAATACTTGTCCTCATAAGCAATATAAGACATCCTCTGGATGCCATATTTTTTCATATCTCATATTTCTTGAATGATGCCTAAGCTTTTTTCCCCCCACTAATACTTCCAGTTGCTGTAGCCTACTCTGTCTCACGCACTTACTACAGCTGCCCCCTCTTCAAGTTAACAAAGCAATCACTCTTCACTATCCTAACATGCTGAAATATATATTTTACATGGTGCTGATAAGCTTATCTATCTATCTATCTATCTATCTATCTATCTATCTATCTATCTATCTATCTATCTATCTATCTATCTATCTATCTATCTATCTATCTATCTATCTATCTGTCTGTCCGTCCGTCCATCCGTTCTGTCATTTATATAGATCAAACAAATTAAAAAATAGTTTAATGTTGATTTTAGAAATGAAACAATATACTTTTAAAATTTTACTTTTTTTTTTTTTTAAACAGCATTGTTAATAAGTTGCCCTAACCTTGTCTGTTCACATGATCTCAAACTAGAAGATAACTGAAGCGCTGCTGTCAGACCGTTATCATCTTTTTACGCTGTCAACATTCTCACCATTGCACTTTACATCTTGGAGAGTTTTTTCTTTTCTTCTATGTCATGTCAGGATTGGCTGTTTAATTTGCCATAAAAAATGTTGCTTCTTTGTCACTGTCATCGGGCCTTTTTTATTATTTTTTTTACACTGCAGCGGATATTAGGGACAGATCATTTTTGAGAAGTTGCCTTAACCCTGTCAATGCAATTTTAAAACCTGACACTCATGTAATGTCACATTTTGACAATATGACACATTGCAACTGTATTCTGGCAGTGGCTTTTATGGTGGCATTTAATGAATTGAGGATATGTTATGTTCAACTCTCTTTTCTTTTGCCATTTTCATCGCATCATTCAGTTCAGTTAAGGACAACACACAGCTTGTAAAACTTTTTTTGTGTAAAAACTCTCTCACGCACACACAGATTCATGCAGGGGGATAGTTTCTAAATCATTACATAAACCACAGTCTCTTAGTACTGCATCAAAAACTAAGCATTTAGACAATGAAGCTTATTTTAATCCCATCTAGGACCTTTATCATGTTCAACTGCCATATATCAGCTCCTCTAGACAAATTTTTTATCTAAAAAAAATCATAAAATACACAAGAAATAAAATACAAACAACAAATAATCATTAGTGTTTGTCCTGCTTATTCATTAAATTAAAAAAAATATTTATAATATTTACACAAGCTTTTCTGTTAAATTACCAAATAAATCCTGGATCATAGCATTAACACAGATTATAGACGGTATGCTTCTCTTCTCAGAAGAGAAAAAAATGGCAAAACAATGCTTTCACTGCCATCATCCCCTTGTTACATTTGAACAATCCCATTTAGAGCAGCTTTGGACACCCAGCCAGCCTGTCAGCCAGGAGTCACATCCAGCTCTCACTGTGTCCTGTCATTTACCAATCAGAGCTGGAGCCATAACACAGATGGATCTGGCAAAAGCAGCCAGCTTCAGATGGAGTTGGAGATGGAGCAAATTCCTTTTTTTTCTTGGCTCAACAAACTATATAAGTAGTATTACGACTCCAGTGCCAAATTTCTGTGCGTACAGTTATAGAGCAGTATTGACCTTTAACCTTTTGAAACTGGGCCACTGGTCACCCTTCTGAATACCTTCTAAAACAGTGTCACTTAAGTCCTATTTTCCTTCTTTGGTAGTTACAGGTTCAGGTATTCTTTAAATACCCATGTCTCTGTGGAAATATTGCCTAACGCTCCTCGGTAATCTACACCTTTGTCACTGTCGTGTTTTAAGCGATTAATTCTTAAGCTCGGTTTTAATTTTGCTGTGTGTTTAACCAGATGTGCACAGTAAAAATTTGGCATGTCACCAAACGAGTTTAAAAGTGTTAATAATTTTGTGCCACTTACATCCTTGGCTCCCATTTTCACTGCTGTGTACACTGTTGAGTATTTTCACTGTTGTAGAGTGGCAGCTCTCCTGCCAGCAAGGTTATCTGATTACCTTAATAGAATTCACCACGGTGAAATTTGAACTCTGCTGCATCTTCTTCCTGGCCAGAATGCACTTAGAAGGCACCGGGGGTGTGACGCTCTGAATAAATGAAGAGGATCTCTGATAGCACTCTCTCAGAATGTACTCAGTGTTTGAAAACACATTTTAGAAGTTAGAACTGGAACGCTGCATATCGAGGTGCGGATTTCTGCGATTCTTTTGTTTCATAAAGACTCTGCCTGACCTTTCTTTTCTGCATCACTGTCCAGTAACATAAAGACTTCTTCTCATCAGCAGTGCTATTTATCTGTATTTTGAAATAAAGTGTTGAACAACGTGGCACGCACGGCAATTTCGATTCAAATTCCGTAAAAAAATATTTTCTAAAGATGAAGCAACAGTGAAGAAACAAATGCTTTCTCCACGTCTTTTTTCCTACATTTCTGCCTTTTTTTTCTAATTCTTCTGTCCTTCATCTTGCCTTGAGGGTCATTGCTAGTGAGACACATTAACAAGGCTGACTGCATGGATGCCTCACTTATTGATCAAAACACATTCACGCACAAGTATTTCTCCTTCACTCTCTTGACTGGTGTGTCTTTCTTACTCTGTCTCCTTGTTTCAATCCAAAGCTGTTTCATTATGCAGACAGTCAAGAAGACAGTGCTGACAGCACCAATAAAAGGTACACTAAACCACCTAAAGGTGACAGATGGCTGAAAGAGGCCGTACACGATTTCTTTTGACCTACTTGCGCTTACTCGCATTAACAGTGTTGCTGTTGTATACATGAGATGTTTCATTCGTACATTTCACACATGCCTGACAGTACAAATAGGCTTTTACTGTTAACAATACAGTCCTCTATACAGACTACATAAGGGCTCACATTAAAAACACAATCTTTATGTTGACCAGTGAATTATATCTCCTCCAGAGACCTAGATTATTCATTATGTCCTCTGTAGTGGACAAAATATTTTTAAAGTGAAAGATGATAAAAGAGGCTCTTTTATGATTTTTGCAGGATTAACATGCTAGGTAAAGACATAACAAAATGACTGCCTAAACACTATGCAAGGGGAAAGTTATGTTATTTAAATGTGCAATGTTTTCACACTGAATTAAAATTTGAAATATCAGATAGTCTTTTTACTTCTATTTTTTTCAGATCTATTGTTTCAGACTCTCTTTCTATAGAGTACAATTGACAGTATATATAATAAGTATTTGTCAAACTTTTTAAATTAGAATTTTCTGTCTGAAGTTCATAAAAAATATTGACAATTTCAATACTGACAATTTCAAGATAACAGTAAAACTGATCATCATATGCATTTTATCAGACAATTATTTCTTGTCTGTGTTACCGTGTAATTACACCTCTAAAGTTCAATGTTACAGTGTTGTGTTGAGCTTCGTTTTATTCTTTGTGCTGAGCTGAGTGTTAAAAACAACCTATACATGAACCGATTAACAGGTTTTTCTTTAACTCTCTAAGGTCTAAGTTGTCATTTGTGACATTAGACATTAGAGGGTAGGGTTATGGTAGAATTAGAGTTACCACTTGTGACAGGAGTGTCAAACATAAGCCCTGGAGGCCAGAATCGGCCGGGCGAGGACTCTAATCCGACTCGACGGAAAACTTTGGAAAACATGAAGGAGGGCATACATTTTTAACTTTTGACTATATCACTGTATCTTTAAAAGTTTTACAGTTTTACAAAGTTTTACAATCTTTATCAGTAAAGATTGTCCACAGGTCATTCATGCTACACCCAAGTAATTAGTAATAGATAAGATTTAAAAAAAATTAATTAAGGAAAAGTTCCTGTTTTTTCTTTGTTTTGTTTCTGTTTTATGTTGTTTTGTTTTGTAACATGTAATTTTACAGGTTTATTCCTGACATATAAGGACTTGCAATTGTTTTTTTTTTACAATTTAAGAATTTTTGTCAAGATATCTCCGGGATTAAATGAATAGTTCAACTTCACTGACAGAAGGAGTAGTTTTTCTGGCCTGGCCCATTTAAGGTCAAAGTGGGCTTTATGATTTACAATGTAAAATAAGTTTGACAGCCCTGATGTATGATGATTGAGACCACAGAGGGTTCAAATATTACTGACACAGTAAAAGACAGAAAATGTATGAACAAACTAAGCTCAAATGTTTGCTGATACTGAAGAAACAACAGATGGATGCACTGGCAGATTACTGGCTACAGCTTTAGCATTAGCATTATTGGGCATAATGCTGATGCTATATACACATATTACATATTCTGTTACATATTCCATTTTGATCCAGAGAAGAGTTCACATCCCGGGGTGGTGAACTCTTCTTGCGTGTTTACACAGCAAGAAGAACAATCAGACTTCTTGCAATCTGCATCACTGCAATGTGCTGCAAAGTGGGCATACCTCAGCTATACCTGAGGCTGATTGATTGGTTGAGAAGCAATCGCTTTCAATCACTGATCGGCTGATCAATCATTAAATATGTAGCTTTCGTTATAAGAGCAGGTGTGCTGACAGACACACCTGAGCAGGTGTGCTGACAGACTAGATGTATTTTTTTCAAATCATAGGTGTTTTTGAAAAGGTGTAGCGACATACTGTAGTGGTTTACAAATTTGCCTAACAAGTAAAAGATCCCTGGTTTAATCCTGGGAGGAGACACAAATCCCTTTGGTGTTGTGTCGGGAAGAGCATCTGGTGAAAAAATCTGTCAAATCAAATATGTGGAGCATCCCTTTGTGGATACATGAGCAGCTGAAAGTAGCTTCTATAGGTTTCTTAGTAATGGGTGATGATTTCATGGTTCTCTAACCAAGACAACCCCCCTCTATGCTTTCTCTTACTCCATCTATTTCTATCTACTATGTTACTGCTGACACTGTTTTGTGGTTCTTCCATGCATGGCCTCCCTATGAAACAATCCCTTAGATAAAACACACACAAGCACGGTGTCTGTGAGTCTGGTCACCAGTTCTGCTTCATCCCGTTTGAGATACAGGTCACTTCCTGCCCACCCAAATGCCACTTCCTCTCAGCACCAGTGACTCATACACACAAACAAAAACATACACTCACTCACACAGTTGTCTTGCCGTGGGCTGCAATGAGCATATCAGCAGTCAAATTCCCTCCGCAACTGAAGTGCAACAAAATCACTGACCACAACAGACACAAACACATTCACACACAGTTTACTAGCACTGTCCTGCTGGTTAAGTTGTAGAGTTGTGTCCTCTTTTGACAGCTTTCACGTTGAGAATTGAATTCAGAGAAGGATTATTCAGCTTCAGCTGTGGGTGGAATTTTTTGTGCGCGTGTGTGTGTGTGTCTTTCCATGTGTCTATGCATGTTGTAACTAAACAGACTGCCAGCAGCTGCCTGATTGTTTTCTGCCTGCACATGAAATAAAATTATTTTCAGCCAGTCAGCAAAAGTGATATATCTTAAAAGCTCAAAATGCTTTTTAAGAGTAATACGGAAAGCTTTCACTCTTATTCCTTGAAATCTAAACATACAAGTCTCTTCTGTGTTTCACAGTGAGCTGAAATCATCTGCATCATAAAAATAATGTTGAAAAAATTGCTTTGAATTGAAAAATTATGTGAAAGCTGGAGCTCTGATTATTTCATGTGCTTCCAGTGACTTGGCACTATATTTTCGTTGCTGATCAAATAGAGTAGTTAAGGCAAGCTGCCATTGTTTCTGTCTAGTTGCTGGTACACTTTTCGAAGGTTCAATCAGGGACTTTAAGTGAATCATAACACATTTTAGACACAAGTAATTGTGCTGATCCTGGTAAACTAACACTGTCTGTTCACATTACATACAGGCAGGATTAATGACATTTGTTAGCTAGCTAACACTTAAAATGGCTGCCTCTCCCCTAACAGGACCACGAGGACCTGACTGATTGCTGGCTGATAGATGAGCATGATAATATCCCCTGCCTGTGACATAACACAGATCGATCTGGCAAAAGCAGCCAGCTTCAGACTGAGTTGGAGATTCCAGCAAATTCCTCTTTTATTTTTCTTGGCTCAACCAACTTAGTAGCAATGCTCCTAAACAGTATTTAGGAAAACTAGTGGTAATATCTTGTGGATCCACCAGGGGGAGCAGCATGGTGGCACATCCATTTACAGGCTTGCTACACTATATTTTTATACCTTTAAATTTGTTCAGCGATTCTACATTACTGGCAGAATCATAACTAGATATATGTTTGCAGAAAATAAAATGCGGGTTGTGCACACTGAACAAGCCCGACAGAAAGTGATGCCTGCATTCGACGAGTATTACTGACTTGCTGAAACAACAAAAACTGAATATCAAGTAGGAAAGCCTTAAATTTATAGAATTCACATAGTAGTATATAGTGCATTTTTGTAAGTCTTCTAATGTCCCATTTTTGAAAAGGCACCATGAGGTGGCTTCTGTTTGCCCCATCTAAAGACATCATCCCAAGCCCATAAAACTCAGCTTATAAATTACACACCCAAACACATCTATCAAGATAACACTGGTCTAATACACCTAAATTTTTATGGTTGAAAGATTAAAACCTGTTAAAACATTGCCCTCTCAGGTCTGAAGATAGAACTGAAAATAATTTTAAAAAGCAGCCAATGTCCAAAGAGCAACTTTGAAATACCTTGATCGAGGCTATAGAGCACTTAAAAAAATAAAAACTATTTAAAGTTATTCAAAATATAGAGAAATTATAGGTCGCCCAAGACTTTTGCACATTTTAAGGGTTTAAATAAATCTAAAGAATAAATCAAAATATTAAGTTGCAGCCTAACTGAAAAAATGAAGAATATGCTCATATTTCAAACAGAGGTCTGAAGAAGTAACAACCAAGCAAATAGGCTAAATCAAAAATTAAGTTCTACCAGTCTCAGAAATACCCTCCACATCTGGTTTGGGATCTATAAGGAAACTTGTGTGCTAGAATATTATTTTTCTTTATTTAATTTTCTTCTAAATTGTATCTACTCATTAGATTAGATTGAAATGGATGAATGAAAAACTGTTTACTGAAAATAGTTTTGGTGATTTGCAGTGGAAAATGTCTGAGTGCTCAAACTGACTGTACTGTAAATGTCTTGATGCATGCTCAATCATCCTGGTAAGTTAATCCCAACAGGTTGATTCTGTTCATCTCGACGTAACATTTTCAATGGGAGAAACATTTAGTCTCTCATCCAAGTGACTTCGTCAGTGTCAGCTGGCAGCTGGTTTCCCCGACCTTATAAACATATATTTGGACAATGACTGAAACTAGCACCACTGAATAAACAATGAGGTCAGTTCCATGATCATTAATATGCAAACTGTCATGACCATTGATCAACAATCACTGATCAAAGCCTATTGATCAAAGACCACTGATCACAGATCAATGACCATGAGTACCATTCACAGAGAGCTGGGGAACGGCTGCAATCACAGCATTGTAAGATGGTGAAAGATGTACCCTTAGGCCCCCTCCTCGATTCAGAGATGGTCTTTCCCTTCTCACGTAAATGGCCTCCTTGACTCCTTGGTTTGAGCGGGGAGTCAAGACACTGACCTGACAGCCCATTGTTCATTCAGTGGGCTAATTTCAGTCAGAAATTCATTTTATTTATATAGTGCCAAATCAATGTGGTTGATATTATAAAGACCCTTCAATAATACTGAGGAAAATCATATATAGCCTTCTATCCAAGTCTACATTTTTTTGTTTTTTTTTAAGAAAATGCCATTTCTTGATGACTTGATGCAACTGAGTGAAAAGAGCATGTTTATAGTGGAAAGTAGATACGGTCCAAGGACAGAAGGGGTGACTCCCAGCGGCTAACTGCTAGCTGACAACTAACAGTTAGCCAGCTGACCTCTGGCTGAAAGCGGCAATTTTAAGTGGCTGTATCTGTACCATTTACAACAACTGTTTAATACTAAGTGTTTTGTAACAGGAGCTTCCATGGCTTTTCCAAGTTACTCATAAAGACTGATGTGTCAGTCCCTAAGATGCTTCACCACATTTGTGCTACTGTTGAAATAACCAGGTGTTAATGGGAGGGGAGGGTTAGTTCCAAGTATCCATTTTTTGACAACCTTTGAACTTTTACAGCCTTATGTTCCTAGCAGGTCTCTTAGGTCATGTGACCAGGGTCTACTTGTCATTCATCATACTAAGCTGAGACCTAAGGGAGACAGAGCTTTTGCCACTGTGGCTCCCAGACTGTGAACTCTCTCCCACTGAGCATAAGATCTCTGGACTCAGTAGCTTCTTTCAAAAAACAACTAAAAACACATCTTTATAGAATTGCATTTTGTTAACTGTTGTCTGTTTTGTTTTATGCTTTGTTATCCTTGTGTGAAGCACATTGTGATCTTTTATCTAGAAAGGTGCTCTATAAATAAAGTTTTACTTACTTACTTACTTGTCACTACATATACAGCCTGTGTTACCTACAGTACTGAGGGGCGAACAAATACTGTTATGTCTTTAGAACTTTGGTATCAAGCGCACCGGTTCATCTGACATCCCTACAGTAAACTTGAGTGTAACAGCACAGCACATGTTCAGCTTAATTTCCTTTTACTGAAGCCTTTGTTTCTACTCAGAGATTTTGCCTTAATGGGGTTCAGAAAACCCTCTTAATGAAACCTTTGGTTTTAGTTTGTAATACTCCCCTGGTGTGTGATTTTTTTTTTAGACTATATCAGCATTGTAGGTTCTGGGGTGCCATCTCTGCCCATTACACAAACACTAATTCAGCTTTGCTAATACCTATGTTGGTGGTTTAAAGGTCCGATAACCAAGATCCCCCCATTTGTTCCACGGAATGGTGAGTTGGAACAACCACACAATGTTCCCACCTTGAACAGGCTATATAAAAGTGGCTTGTGAGACTTCTTTGGAGAGGCAGACAGAGAGCAGGTGGGGATGGTGGATTATGAGAAATGACAATATTAGAGCAGGGATAGACTTGGAAAATTAGATTGCAAAAAAAGTCTTGAAACTTAATATCCAATGTGATAAGTCCCCAGTAGAGAAAAGGAACAGATTCAACATGTCACTGTCTCCCACACAGATGAATACCTGGCAGCCTGCTATGACATACAGTAAATGGCTGCTAGCATTACTAATGACTCAGGTTTCAGCATGGCAGAGCAGTCCTGAGAATTTGTCCAGAACTTACTCTGGAAATTTGATAAGCTTAACTATGAAGCCTTCCGCCATGACACTGTCTCTATTTTACCAATACTCACAAGTCTAATATTTTAACTACACAACTCTGTGAAAAAAAGGGCAGGTGATTTCTGAGACCAAGAGACCAAGAGGGTTAGAGAGAGTCAAAAGTAAAGATTTCGACCTGCACTTAATGATGAGATCATCACTAATGACACAGTCTGTAAATGGTACTTATGTAGTGCTTTTCTACAATAACTGAGCACTCAGACTGCTTTTTACTACAAGCCTCGGTCAACCAGTCAGACACACATTCATGCAAGCACTTTTTTCTATACCTGGGCATTTTGTCTAACATTTGCACACAGACAGATGGATCAGGGGCAACTCAGGGATCAATGTCTTGCCAAAGGATACATCAACATGCCGAGTGGGGGATTCAAGCCATCAACCTTCCAGTTGATAGACAACCCACTCTACTGCCTGACCTCCTGAGTCACAGCCTCCTGTTTGAAGAAAACTTTGCTAAAAAAATATGATAACAACCTGGTGTGTACATTTTTTTTCACTGTTCACCAAGTCACAATATCCCTTAAGAGGAAGTGCTGAATCCATGATGACCAAACTTATTACATATTCAGGGAGAGTGTTAATATTAATGGACACACTGCTGTCAGCTTTTTAATATTCAAAGAGTCAGAGAATGAAGTGCGATAGAGGTCAAGCACTGTGCATAAAAAAGATCAATCAAAGTAAGGCTGTAGTCTATTTTTGCACTTTATTTCAAATGTCTGTTTTTCATCTATTTATTATCACACTTTACATTTTGGGGCATTTATACATATATTTGTTAATACACATACACAGACCACTCAAGGAAATGTTTCTAAGGTATTGGGGAAAGTACATAGTGTTAAGCTCATGCCAGAAGATGCAGTGAGGAAAATACTGTGAGTTGTAAGTTTGTATTTATAGTACTTTTATAACTTACCAAATAAGTTTAGATGTATTACACAATAGAGCAGAGATGACACTGACAAAATTAATGAATTAATCCATAATCATAAATGTAAACTCACCAGCCGTTTCATTAGGTACACCTATTCCACATGCCAATAATCCAAATATCAGCCAATAACGTTGCAGCAGTGCATTCAGGCATTTCAAACCGAGCATCGGAATAAACTGATCTGATATGTCAAATGGTAGGCGCAGAATTTGGCATAAACAACGTAAAAACCCAAGTCCATCCTGTCTTGTATCAAGAGATCATGGTGGTGGTGTCATGTTATGGGGGATAAATTCTCAGACCCCTTAGCACCAGCTGAACATTGCTTAAACAGCACAGACTACCTGTGTATTTTTGCTGACCATTTCCATCTCTCTATGATAACAATGCACCCATGTTCTGATGGCAGCCTCCAGCATGATAATGTCCCATGTCACTGTTACATCCCCCAGGAGGATGTCTCTTCTCCCTACTAGCTCTTTGTTTTGTCTAGGCTCCACCTCCTCTGTCCTGATTGGATGCTGCTCAGAGTCCAGCTAATTGTTAATCAGCGGAGCACTACTTAAGGCCTGTGGAGCTGTGTTTCTGGGCCCTCTGGCCATTTTGGTTGCCATACCTGAACAGGCTTGCATGCCTTTGTGACTTGTATATGCATTTTTGTTTTCATGTTCAGACTGCTTGTAGGGGAGAGCTGCCTTTTGTTTTGACACCCTGTTTTCTCCTGTTTATGTGTTGTTAGGTAGGTTATGGTTATATTGTATATTTTGTTTTCTTTGGAGTTAGGTCAGTTTATTTTATTTTCACATCAGGGATGTTTTGTTTGTTATGTTGGCCTTGGCTCTCCCTGAAGTTATACCTCAGTCTGAACCCAGATTTCATCACTAGCATTAAATAAACCTTTTTAAAACTACCATCTTGGCTCCTCCTTCACCATCCACCTTTATGTCCGTCCCTTCAAACCCCCTAGACTAGCCAGGGGACGTAGCAGTCACAAACCTCAAATCATGTGGTTTCAAACTGGTATCTTGAACATGCCAATGAGTTCCCTGCACCCACAGTCATCAGATGTCCACCCAATAGAGCACCCTTGAGATGTGGTGGAACATCATGGATATGGAGAAACTGAGCAATTCCATCATATCTATATTAATGCTATCTCAGGAATGCTTCCATACACTTTTTTTGCATCTATGCCATGAAAAATTAATTGGACCAACTAAGCACCATGAAAGTGTAAATAAAGAAGTGGCCGGTAAATGCATGTGAGGATGTGGTTTACTCTATCTGGATTTTTCTAAGGTACGTGACACATGAAGTGACAAATGTTCGAATGGATACACTGAGTGACATCAGTGAAACTATAAAAAAGTAGGGGGTTGCTGATGGAAATTACGTAATTTATTATTTCATTTTGATCTATACATTAACTGTCTCTTTTCTGCTCAAAGCAAACAAAAAAAAAATCATAGCTTATTACTTACTCTTTTTTTCGTTTGTTGGTACCACCCACTCCTGTCATTGTCCATTCAGCTGTTTAGAATGTTTAAGTTCAATTTAATGCCTTCAGCTCTGAGTGACACATACTTTGACACTTAGCGTGATTTACACGAAGTGTCTGCTCAGTGCCTAGTCTGGCTTTTCATTTCCAGTATTGATCTTTGCACTTACATGTTTTGAACTATTTAAAAGCTTTTTTTTTAAATGACAAGATTTTCCTCTTCTGCTTGAATCCTGCAGAGCTGCAGTGTTGTGTTTCTGCATCATCTGAAGCTCTGAAAGCCAGAGGACCAGTATAAATTTGCTAAATTAGCATTATTTTTTTCACTAGTGTCAACAGCCACTCAAAAGTCATTCATGACTCACGGCCTTTTACATACATGTATTCCCATTTACGTGTTTCTGTTAAAGGTTTGATATGTAATTAGAGTAATTGTGGTCTCTGAAATTACCTCTTTCAACGAAGACCTCTTTTCACTCTGAACTCTCTCAACTCCTCTCTCTTTCTCCCTCTCTGTCATCTACTCATGTCTGATGTGTCAGTCAGTCAGGGTCTTAGCAAATCAAAGTGTGTGTTTCTTTGGGAACGTGCACGCGTGTTTGATGTGTATGTGCGTGCGCTCTATCTTGTGGAGCCAGCCTTGTGTTAATCTGACGTGCTTGGTTGACGTT
Organism: Mchenga conophoros; assembly: GCF_057382185.1. Taxonomy (NCBI): domain Eukaryota; kingdom Metazoa; phylum Chordata; class Actinopteri; order Cichliformes; family Cichlidae; genus Mchenga; species Mchenga conophoros. Next base: position 16,788,230 of record NC_140526.1, read on the forward strand.
CTTTAGTTGAAACTTTGCATGACTCCATGACAGTCTTTGCTTAAGCTGAAAGACAGGGCAAACCAGTGTTTGTATGTGTGTGTGAGACAGAGAGAGAGCAAGAGACAGAGGCAGTGCATAAAGTCATAAAACAGAGGAAAAGAGGGAAAATCAGAGGGCAAAGAAGTGAGAGAGGGCAGCAGGATTGGGATCTACTCTCTAAAAAGAGGGACAGACAGCAGGCCTTTGAATTTGTATTGAGGTTTGTGTTTGAGGGTTTAAACTAAGCCAGAATAGGATCAAATCTGTGTGTTGCAGTGCAGGTGTGCTGTTTTTTGTGCAAAACGAAAAAGATCAAATAAATTAAGGCTAAATGAAAAATCCCATCTATTCAATTTTTCAACCCACTATTTGGGTGAACAAAATGCTTAAATGAAATAAAAACTCCAGAGGGATGTTAAAAATTCTGCTTTGCTGGTAAAAATTCTAATTTGATACTATTCATGATTTCTACACAGTCATCTTTAAATGAGCTGCAATCAGAATTTGCTAGATTTCATTTAAAGCTTCATCAGTAGCTAGCACTGTCTTATGAGAACGTGTTAGCATAACTGCCCCTGTAGTAAGAAACAAGACAAAGCAGGATTTGGGATAAGACTGTGGTGTTGCAGTGGTTAACACTGTCATCTTTCTCTAAAAGTGTTCCTGTTCTCAGCTGGAACCTTTCTGTGGAGCTTGTGTTCTCTTACAGTTTAAAAAGATGTGCTTGCTACATTAACTGATGATTCTTAATTAGCCACTAGTATAAACAGGAGAGATCCAGCTCAGAGTATCAGTATTGCTGTTGTAAGTCAAGCGCAGCTGAGCCTTGATTGTTTTAATAGTTAATAGATGCAACTTAACATAAAGCTACTGTTGGGCGAGCATATCTTATATGCCCACTGTTACTGTTAATGAACTAGCCTTAATTGTCTATCTACTTATGTCCACTAATTGGTTACAGTAGGGTTAATTATCCATTTCTGTATGTAAACTCAGTTACCTGTGACTCTGTGCACTCCTGCTGGTGCAGCCTTTCTCCTCATACGTGATATTAGAAATAAAATCCCTTTCATCTCTTTCTGTTTCACCCACTGTGTTTGCAGAGATATGGAGAGCAGCAACCTGCACCCGTTCATCTATGGTATACAACACAGTTAGCGCAACACAACTGGTGCTATGCTAATGCAGTAATACACTGCCCCCCCACGCTTCCTGTAGCAGCCATTGGGTTTAACAGCTTTTCTAGTGGAAAAATTTGTACTGCCTACTGTTAGACCGTTAGCACATGGCAAACAATAGCATTACCTGCTATGACCTTTAGTGTCTAGAAGAAATGTTTCTAGTTCATCATTCATCACCATATATTCCCAAGCTATTCTGAAATTTACTCTTGTTTGTTGCTGTTTTATCATTTTGGCGCATGGGTTTTATCTCTGAATGACGCTGGTGGTGATAAGTGTCATTTTCCACCAGTTTCCACTGTTAGTCCCCCGTAAAACTGGGAAAACTCTGCTACACAGTTAAAAAGGCGTCCTGAGAATAACATCGTAGAGGTTAGGGCTGTGCGATATGACCAAAATCTCATATCCCGATATAAGAATTCTATCGTCCGATAACGATATAAATCACAAAAATGTAACATTTTCTGTAAATTCTGTGAATCTCGGGCAGCTCGACTTGCGGGAAGTGTTTCCAGCTGCGCGTCATGTAGCTGGAGTCGAGTGTTTTAATAGATGCATGAAACTATACATTTTTAGACATAAGTTGTAAAGGCCGCCGTTTTCTTTGTGAGTATTTATTACACGGCGTGCTGCGGGGAAAAGCCTGTTCTAACGTTTGAGTCTAAGGTTTATTTTTTTAGCACCTGGCGGCTCTTTTTTACTTCTCATCCGTAAATAATCTGCTCTTTCACGTGATTCAGTTTACTTTGAAAAGTCTCAACAGGATCTTGAGCTTTATTGTGAAAGGTTTATGTGGAACATAAACAAGCGGACACGCGATGGTGTTACCGTCCTTGTTGCTAACCACAACGCATAAAAACAGGCCCTTGTCCGTCTGTAGTGTGGTTATATAAAAAGTAAGAGAAAGAGAGAACTTTAAGAAATTAATATAGCCACTACAGTGACCATCAAAACGATGAAAAACTATTGCCGTTTATTTTGCGACACCACGAAACAAACGATAGCGTAAAATGAAACGATAGACGTTTTTATATCGTCATCTGATATATATCCTAATAGTGGTTGTTAATTCCCATTATGTTGATAGTTTTACTCCATTTTGGAGGTTCGTAAGCAATTTTAAATTACAATGACTGAATTGAATTGGAATTTCCTGTCAAACGTGTACAGAAAAAAATGTCAGTCTTTAACCTTCCTGCCTTCTTGGGACCTTTTTGTGCCACTGCTATGTGTTAAATGGCTGCCATTTCCACTGTGTTCAGTGGAATATAACCAAACTTGCCACAGGATAGTTTTTACCTGTCAATGTTAATATTCCAGTGTGAATTCCTTAAATCAGCCTAAAATGGCTGAGCAGCAGAAATCCCCACACCCATCACCCTGGGGACCATTTTCTGCCCATTGACTTCCATTATAAACGCTATTTTTCAACCCCAAATTATCATCATATGATTTTATTTTTTCTTCTTTTCTTGGATGTCAATGAAGACTCAGGGCCTTGAAGTTTTAATTTTTAAATTGCAAAAAAAATGCAAAAAAAAATAATGGCAGGTCAAAATGTATGTTGGTGCCAATCTTTGGTCCATCTAAAGGCCTACTTATAATGACAATCACATATTACTTCAACTGTTTTTTTGTGGAAATATTTAGTTTCGTTTTTTGGTTTTTGGGGCTTATAACACAGGGCGCTCATGTAATAACACTGGGATTTGAAGGGTTAAAACAACGAAAATATAATTAAAACTTTACATGAATATTTCAGGGAGAAGTAGTTTTACAAGGTTGGCTAATTTAAAGTGGAATAAAATATGGATATATGGTCTTTTTATGGTGTGGCTGAGAATGGTCCCTAGGGTGATGGGTGTGAGTTTTTTAAAGGATGGCAGGAGGGTTAAAGCATTACATTCAAGTCATACTGTGAATGAGACTTTTTCTAAAACACAGGTTTTATCCTTAACATGGTTTTGCTCTACATTTAAATCACTATTCCTTTTCAGCTACAAATGTGCACGGTAGATGACAGGGACATGTATCCACATATGAAGACTGACTTCCCTATTTTTCATCCTAAATCGAAAAACCCTCAGGGGAGCATGATGAAGGGGATAAAATCAGTCAAAATGTATCAGCAGGAGGCTGCTAAGAATCAAAACTTTCGGATTGTGTGCTTGCAAGCAAAGCCTATCTTTACACCTGGAACAAGTGATGAGTTTTGGAGATCAGCACGTCGGCAGGGTAATTATGGTGCCTCATTGCACACCTGCTGTGGGAGAGTCAGCATGCCTCCATTTAATTGCCCTCCAATACTTCTGACCTCAAGCAGGACATCCCAATTGATATCAAACAGGCTTGATATTGTCTTTGGTGGTCGTCTGGTATGACCGCTGAAATAAGCAGAACTGTCAGCTCGTGTCAGCATCAGACCAGCATCTGAATTGGGTAAAGCTATTTTAACAGCAGACTAACAAAGGATACACAGCAGTATTGGTCATCCGGTCATCTGTTTAATTACACTACATGTAATTAAACTACACTATATATACACACACATTCACAATTTATATCTAAGTAGAAAAGTCCATTATTTTGGGATCTGGAGGATGGTTTTGTTAGACAGAGAGGTGCTATTGCTTATATGAACCACGTAAAGGTATCTCCCTGAATCCTGTAACATACACATCCTACACAAACACTGTCATGCTTCAGCGCCTCCCTCTGTTTCAACTTAGATCAAACTGATGGAGCCCAGTCTATGACATACACACACAACCCCACAGATGGGATTAAAATGCTTTGCAGCTTCAGTTGTTTCTATAAATAAATAAAAGTATATTTTTCAGTCATTTTTATTTCTTTGCATGAATGGCCTTGTGTCTACGTGTACTTCTATTGCTCGTGTTATGGAGACAATAATATGTTTACAAAGTGGCATTGTGAGGTCCAACATTTGGGGATTTAAAAAAAAGGATCCCCCATAAAGTATTTAACTTTAAAGATTTAACATAGCATAAAGTGATGGATGATGACTGTGTGTGTCTGTGTGTGTCTGTGTGCACGTGTTTTGCTTTGGGCCTGATCAGATCAGAAAATGAAAAACATCTGTGAATGGTTTTCGCCGTTGGCTTTCAGCAGAGTGTATATGTCATACATGAGTCTGGCGGTCACACTAGCTGGAAAAATTAAAATTAAACATCTTTATTGTGTTGTACCCTTCACAGTAGGGATGGGCTGGACAAGATAAGATGAAACTTTAATAAAGTGTGTAGAGAAATTAGGTCACCACAGGAAAAAAAACAAGGGGAAAGAAAAAAATGGAGTTGCACTCACAACAGTAATAAAACTAGTGGAAAATTAACGTAGTTTGCATTCTGAACCATATTAAGTAAAGTATTCAGTTTAACGCTGAAACTTTGAAATACAGTGTAGGAAATGATTCATTTCTCACTGACGAAGAAATGACCTTTTTAATGGAGAGAGACAGAATATCGACTAAAACTCTAAAGAAAACAAAAACACATTACATAAAAATTATAAATCGATTTGTATGACACTGAAGTAAGGATTTAATTGTGTGGTTCGTTCAGGACCTAAAGAGCAGACTGACATGACAGTGGCAAAAAGAGCATAAGACATTGATAAAGGGAACTGAAGGTGAGCAAGAGGCTTTGGGGAGTTCTCAGGGGCTGTGAGAGAGAGAAGAGAGGAGAAATTATTGTCCATTCCAGAAGAGTGAGTTAGGCATGAGTAAAAATGGAGCTGAGAGATCTTAGTTTTTGTGCCGTGGGAGTTTAGTCGGGGAGGAGCGCTGGGTTGGCTCAGGATTTTTGAGGGATCCTCAGGTGGAGAGCATGCAGGCAGATAGAGGGCTGATAAGGTAAGTTCAGAAAGTGTAGGTAAGTTAGGAATTATGAGTATTTCCAAATCTGATTCTAAACAAAATGAGCTAAGAGTTCCCATAATAACCGAAATAGTCTGGCACAGAATTGTGGCGCCATACGGTCTTGGCATATCTGCTGCTTGATTGCGGTGTAAGGAGGATGTTTTTGTCCAAGATTTTATGGTAAATATGGCCCCCCTCCATTGGCCCCTTAATTCTGTGAGCTAGTCTTGTACCTTTAGCAGAAAAAGAGCCACAATCCATGATGTTTCCACCTCCATGCTTGATCATGGGTTTTGGTGTTCTCTGTGTGTACTTGGCATTTTTCTTCTTTCAAACATGATGAGTTGAGTTGATACAAAAGACCTCAATTTGGATTTTATCTAGCCACGGCACTTGCTCCCAAACCTTCTTATTTGGGGTGGCTGTAGCTCAGGTTGCAGAGCAGGTCAGCCACTAATCAGAAGGTCGGTGGTTCGATCCCAGGCTGCATCCTGGCTGCATGCCAAATATCCTTGGGCAAGATACTAACCCCGTGTTTGCCTACTGGTGGTGGTCAGAGGGCCCGGTGGCGCCTGTGTCCGGCAGCCTCGCCTCTGTCAGTGCGCCCCAGGGCAGCTGTGGCTACAATGTAGCTTGCTATCGCCAGTGTGTGAATGTGTGTGTGAATGGGTGGATGACTGAATGTAGTGTAAAGCGCTTTGAGGTCCTATGGACTAGAAAAGCGCTATACAAATGCAGGCCATTTAGATGTTTGTATTTAAGACAGACTTGTACATGGGCACTGCAAGATTTCAGTCTATTATGGTGTAGCACGTTACCAATAGTGTTCTTGGTGACTGTGTTCCCAGCTACCTTCAAAATATTGTGGCGAGCTCAGACAAAGAGGAGACAGAAGTGTCGCTTGGTCTTGCTTCCCCGAGCTAGCGAGGGAGCACAGCCATTTATTAGCAGGCTCCTGGCAAAAACCGCTCTGGCATAGCATGAGCATTCAACAACAACAAAGAACACAACGGCGCTCTCCCACCCCACACAGAAAAACATAGTCGCAGAGAGAGAGCGTGTCACCTTGAACACAGCTGTCAAAAAGAAAACCCAAACAGCCCTGACCCGCTACAATATTAACAAGCTCCTCCCATGTTGTTTTGAGCTGACCTACCACCTTGCAACTGTTCATCCTCATCTCATGGAGCTCCAGACCAAGTACAATCCATGGTAACTTATATATTTATTTTATTTACTTTATTTCATAATGAAAAATCTCACCAACATTTATAACCTTCTCACTAAGCTTCTTGATGATCTGATGGTCTTCTTGATGGTCTTTCAGTCCATTCCAGCCTCATGCATTTCTACAGTCTTTTACCTGATGTCATTTGACAGCACTTTGGTCTCTCTTTGGTGTGCATACCACATTCTGGCTCCTGCATCTCTATGAGTCTGAATGTTGCTGCTTTGTAAGGGATCAAATATAACTTATTTTAGTTACATTCAAATCAATGTATGCGTTTATAAATATTAGTGTTTTGTATTTTTCTGGATTTTTAGTTATTGTTCTTTTTTTCTTCATTGAAATGAAACTACCATAAAATTAAAGGCTGTTTGTTTCTTTGTAAGTGAGCAGCAGGGTTTTAAATAATTCTTTCCTTCACTGTATATAGTAGATTGCAATTAAGTGGGTAAAATTTGTACTGCATTTTAATGATAATAAACTAATTGCACAGCTTGTGCTGCCTTTTATGCTTTTAGGTCATGCTGGTGTTGTAGCTGTGATGTAATTTTGCACTTCAGGACAATGCTACAGATGGCCGTGGCTACAAGAATAACTGGCTACACAAAGAAGAGGTCCGGGACACAGTGATTTCTATTAATGATCCTAGTGTGCTCTTACTCATTAACTGACACTGACAATCTAGTGTTGCACTTCCAAATTCCTAGGTTCCTTACCTGAATATTCAATTTCTTATTTTTCAAATGTATATGAGGAGTTCACTCACTAAATAGAGCTACATGTCTTTTCCACTAGATATGAAACTTTGTTACAGTCTGTAATGCAACTTCTCAAAATATTGTAAAATCTTCATCCCTATTGCTGAAAACTGGGAGTTTTTACTGCTACACAGTAAAAAATGCCTCATGCTGTGGTGTTGTAGATCAAGACCTTTCCCTTGACTTATTAAAGTACAGAGGCACGACTTTACTTTTAATTAGATTTCTGAAAAGTGCATGTCAGTGGTGGTACACCTCACAGTGAATAAAGGAAACATAAAATGTAAAAAAGATATCACGACAGATAAAGTCTGCATGCTAAAGCAGTCATAACTTCATCTGTTCTTCAAAATTAGAAATATATTTTATCTTGTGCATGCACATACATGATTTAATACTAGAAGTCATTTTTGTAATTCACCTGCGAAAAATTCTGTCTGAGAGGTCAAAAGAGATGTTTCTGACTTTTTTAAATTACATACACCAATTAACGCGTAACTATCAGGTTCTGTGTTAACATTTGATGCCTGATCCTGCAATTTTCACTTCATCTTTCACAAACTAAATACATGAATAAAAAATAATCAGCAAAGAAAATCATAAAGAATACCAAAGTACGCTTGTATCTCATGGCCATTTTTGGTTTTCTTTTGTTCATTCAAACATTTCATTAAATGGTTCAGGAGCAAAGAAAACTGCTTACTTGTCAGATTTGGATTTCTGATTTTGTAAGAAGGGTCCATATGTGTGCATTTTGACATGCATTGCACTGTAAGTGATTACATTATAAGTGCCTATTCATTCATATTTTTGTCTGTTCATCAGCCAGTTTAAGACTAAAGCTTTATGCCAGTTCATTCAGGGTTAAATTGACTTGCTAAGACCCTGAGGCTCAACTCACTGGGAATTGAACTGGCAACCTTCAGGGTCACGCAGACTGAATCTCTTCCTGGCCGTTCTAAACGATCTAGATAACGAGCCCGTTGAGAGTCGATGAGTGTGTAGATTAGCATACATTTACATAAATTAGGAAGGCAATTAATATTCTGTTCAATCTGTTCACAAGTCATCCGACTATCTACAGGGAAACACAGAGAAAAAGAAAAACAGGAAGATACAGGAGACAGACACAAAAAAGAAATCGGGCCATGCTTAATAATGCAATGTCAAAAAAATATTATTAGATGATGTGATTCGATTACTCATTTTATTCATCAAAGTCAAAGTGTGACAAAGACCTGTGAGCAGGAAAAAAAACTGTAATATAATATTTATTCAGGTGAAGATATGACTGACATTGACTATTGATCTAATATGCTTTAAAGAAGATGCTGGTGATGGCATTGAGAACTTAATAGAGTTTCTCAGATATTTCACCAAACACATGTCCTTATTCATAAAAGCTCTTTTATAACTTTTCTGCTCTAAATTACATGGAAGTTTTATGTAGAACCATATGTGTAATTTATAAAAGGGAATAGTCTATGCTGGTTTCAGAAACTGTATAAATAAATATCTAATATAGTTTGCAAATCCTTTAAACACTTTATGTAATTGGTTAGTCAATTTAAATTTTTCTATAAATGCTAATCAGGAGTTTGCACTTTCACCTCATCGTTTTCATGTCGTTCCTGTGCCTGCGTACATTTCGTCGTTGTGCTCCTGTTTCCCCTCATAGTGGAGAGACTGTCTCAGGAGAAAAAATTAGACCACATGAAATAAACAAACCAAAACTTACTTATATGTAAAAAAAAAAAAAAAAAAAAAAAAAAAAAACATCCTACAGAAAAATAAAAGTTTTTCATTTCCAGGAACAAGGAAAACAGTTACATTTGGATTATTAAACATCAGGTATCTCTTTCCAAAGTCTATGCTAGTAAATTATTTCATAACTTGATTAACACATTGATTCTTTTTGCCTTAAAGATAAGATAACAATATGCAAGTTTAAATTAGTCAGCAGCATCAACTGATACTAGCAGTCAGAAATCCTCAAATTCACAGGGCAAGGAGGAGGAGTGGCAGCAATCTTTCACTGTGGTTTATTAATCAACCAAAGATGTGGACAGAGTCATAATTCATCAGAAAGCCCTACACTTAGCCTTGTACACCCTGAGTGGAAAACACATTATCTCCTTGCCCCTTAATCAGAGTTTTATCTAATTTATCAGACTTAGTGCTCAATTCAGATACTGTAATGATAGTGGGCCATGTTAACATTCATGTAGATGTTGAAAAGGGCAGCCTCACCACTGCATTTAAGTCATTATTACATTCAGTTGGCTTCTCACAAAATGTAAATGAGCCTACTCACTGTTTTAATCACACTCTTGATCATGTCCTATCATCTCGTATAGAAAATGAAAATGTAATAGTATTACATGAAAACCCTCCGTCATCTGACCATTTCTGAGTAACATCTCAGTTTACAATAATGGATACAAATGACTCGGTAAAAAATTGTCATTACAGTAGATATCAGTCCAAAATCGCCATTGCTAAATTTAAGCAAGTGACTTTACTCATTTTTTCTTCACAGTGATATGGCAACATAGAGTAGCAACTTACCCTTTAGGAGGTTTATTATCTTGTTAATAGTGTGACTCCTCTGAAAGCGAAAACAACAAATCAACAAGGTTTGAGTCTCTGCTAAAATTCATATGAATGCAGAGCTTTAAGACAGATAACATTTAATCTGGGGAGGAAATTGAATTCCATTTTCTTAAAATGCAGTTGTCTGGCAAGGGAAAATAGTGGGTTCCAAAGCACTTTGTCTGAGGTTTCTTTTCAGCACCATATCCGGGCTGACAAAGAGTCACAGCTTTGTTGAATCTTGTTTTCCCTGAGCTCTAAGTTGTACTTCATTGCACTTCATTCATTTTTTTTTTTACAAATAAAGTTTTAACCATCATAAAAAGCAGCTTTAGAAAGTGCTGCTTCTCTGTTATTGATCTCTCTGAGCTTTTAGTAATTTATCAAACTCATCAGTATGTCCATTAGATCCCATCTCTACAAGACTATTCCAAGAAGTCTTACTATTTACTTGCATTTCCTTTCATGGCTAAAAATTGCAATAACAATTTTAGCAATTTCCAACCTTCCTTTCATTCCAAAAGTTTAGTAAATCAGCTATATGGTCATCTGAATATTGAGTGTTTTATGCATTTAATATATATCTAGGACTGCCTTACTTATATTTCAGTTGTTCTACTGTAGGCTCAGCACATCACGAGAAGTCTTCTTTTGCATTATGTTTTTCTTTGTTTCTTTGTGCTCTTTTTTGTTCTCTTTTCATTTCTCTCTTTGCCCTCAGCCCCAGCTGCTTGCAGTAGATTCTGTTGGCGATGTTTTCTTGTTAAAAAAGGGTTCTTCCTTCCCACCATCACTAAGCAGATGCTCAGAGGATGATCTTGTTGTAGCAGTTTTCTGTCTAATATTGACTGTTGTTGTGAACTGGCGCTTTATAAAAATTTTGAATTTAATTGTTAATAAAATATTCCAAAATAGTAGCAAGACTATTATGCCCTTAGAGTGCTATGAATTATCCCAGAAAAAGGCAGTAAGTGAACCTTACACTGGATGTTTTTGTCAAACTACTTGAGAGGTCTGTCCTTCCATTATTCTTCACCGGAGCTTCCGGCTACTTTTTTTTTTTTTCAATTAACCTTGTTCCTCCAGCGTCATTAAGTGGATTTTACTGGGTTGGATTCATCATTCACTTAAAAAATAACTGTTGAAGAAGGTTATACAACACTTATAGATATAGATACAGAGTTTATCTATCATGGTCTGGTTTTCCTTTACTATTGTGTTCAAGTTATCTGTCTTTGTGGGCTTTCCATGTACAACACACTCTTTCAGTGCTGCATGAACATTTCCCCCAAGGGGAATACTGTGTATTAATCAATACAACATACTTTTGAACACCAACAAGAAGCTACAGAATAGCTATACAGTTTTGATTTAAATTGGTTCTGTGTGTGTGTGTGTGTGTGTGTGTGTGTGTGTGTGTGTGTGTGTGTGTTTCTCTCTCTCTCTCTCTCTCTCTCTCACACACACACACACACACACACACACACACACACACACACACACACACACACACACACACACACAAACTGATATAATTGAAAGAATACACATGTTACAGCTACAATAGGAAGACAAATAACAGTGCAAAATCATTTAGAGGACCATTGGAGAACATTCATCATAACTAAAGTCTCAGTTTATCCTGTCCTTTTAAAGTGAACCCTTTAAGTAATTATTGGGAACATTTGACTTTATTAGATTAAAAAACTGCATAGCAATGTGGAATATATATTGTGGTGAAAATAAGGCACGGCGGGACCACAGATCAACATTCAGAGCCATTTTATTTACACTTCTCACCACAAAACAACCCCCACACCTGAGTCCCCGTTTTAACTCGGCGGGCGTGATTCCGGATTCCGTGCAGGTGCTTCCGCCCTCCCTGCATGGCACCGCAGACCACGCCCCACCACACACACACACATCCCTCGCATGCCTTTATTGCTCGGGTCCTCCCACTAAAAACCCAGAAAAGGTGCAGTCAAAGGATTTTCTAAATGGTAACCATGAAACATTAACACATCTCATGTGAGATACTCCCAAGCAGTCCTGTTTACCAGCCACATCTATCAACAAAGAGCTTTTTGTATGTCACATCTTATGCTCCCATAAACTAAAACCAACTTGTACCAATTAAACTAACATGTCTGTCCTTGGTCAGTGGAGGACACAGGAGTACTATGGCCTTATTTTTGTGCCACTATTCTGTGCGCACGTAAAAAAAAATTGAGTGCATGTAAAAAAAGTTTTTCTTTCTTTCCGTGTCCCACCCCTGACACAGAAAGAGCAATATTTCAAACTCCGCCACTTTGTGTTCCTCCGCCACTGCCTCATTTGAGTTTTGGACGAAATGGATTCTGGGATATTGCATTTTGTCATTTCGAGCTGATTGGAGACCAGAACAGCCAATCAGATTTTTTTGCATCCAAGTCTGTGATTGCCTGGTTTTGTGGCACAAATATAACGGTGTAGAGAAAGAGTTGAGCGCGCACGGGCAGAAATGTTGAGAGCGCCAGCAACACATTGAGAGCAAGCGCAAATACAAAAACTGAGCGAGAGGGGCTGCTATTGTGTGTGTGTGTGTGTGTGTGTGTGGATAATAGCAAAGACTGAAATACATTTTTTGCACGCAGCAATGAATTTTGTTCACTCAAATTCAGCTTTTCTTCGCTCAAAATAAATTTCTCCTCAAAATGCAACACTTGAACCTGGAAACATTTTTTACGTGCGCTCAGAATTGTGGCAAAAAAATAACGCCATAGATTACTCTAGAGAAAATCCAGACAGGCACAGGGAGACCATCTCAACTCCATACAGAAAGACACAGAAAGACAAAACCCTGCCAGCTGTTTAAAACAGTCAGCTTACTTTTATGTCCCCAGCCTAGGGGTTAGCTAAACATAACACGACTTGCAGCTCTCTACTTATCCCACCCCTGAAGAAAAGGGCCAACAGCGCAGAACAACATGTTAATTTGCTTTGGAAATGAGGACCATCCAAATCAACAAACAAAAGCTTCTAATGACCCCTACTCATCATAAAAAGGGAAACAAATGAAAATACTCTATCCTAATCCCCTAATCAGAAAAAAAAATTAAAAAGGAGGTATTTATCAAAAAGGGCTTCTCTTTCCAACTATCCTGTCACATTTTGCTCAGTATTTAAATAGTATTGTCAATAATGACAAAACTATTACAGCTCAGAGCTAACAGCACAGATATCAGAATTCTCAGTCCAAAATCTTAGATTTATACTCTAAGTCTCATTTGTGGCTCCTTATTGTTGCATTCAGAAGACGTAAAGGGGAGGGTCGAGGGGGATGTCAGCTGGAGTTTAAGAAGCTGCTGTCGATCTACTAATCTATTGCAAAGACAGCAATTTAACTAAACAGGCCAGTCACCACGCACGCACGCACGCACGCACGCACGCACGCACACACACACACAAGAGGCAAGAGAGTTACACATGTCCACATACATACTCTATTTGGAAGGAGCCACAAGGTACCTGAATTAGTTTAAATTAAATTACTTTGGTTCATTTTCATAGTTGTCTTAAATATAAATAATCTGTAAAAGTTTAAACTTCTTGAACATGTATTAAATCTAAAATCGAGCTTCCTTCAGACTGATAAACACACAGCCTGCAGCTCCTGTGCACACTCTCAGGGGAAACCCACTCTACTCTTACAGTACACTACAGCTTTAAATTGGCTCAGCTTCAGTATTGCACATTCAAAGTGTTTTTTTCTTTGAATAGATTTTAATTCCTTGTGCATTCTCAACAATAACTTATTGTCAAATTCAACATGGATTTTGCAGTGTGTTTGCAGTTTTGAGCCTGATTCACATAAGAAAGCCCCTCTTTGTAACATTTACCTGCTATTCAGAGTTGTATTTTAAGGCTGGACAAAAAGATGCATCATAATTTAAGTGCTTGGGAATATTTAAATTTATCAGAGGACCCAGCAAATAATATTTTTAAATGTGTTCAGAAAAAATAAATAAATATTCTGGTATATGAGAAAAATAAGCCAGCTGCATGTGGAGGCAACAGAAATATTGTTACCTTAGGACCTTAGTTACTAAGAGACTATTAAAAGCCAAGCTTTTGAAACAGGACTCGACAGCACAAAATATCTAGAGTTTATTTGAAAGGTGAGCAACAGAAGAAAAAATATAGAGGAGAAATAAAATGACAAAGCATGGTTAGTGAGGAAAAAAGAAGTAATGCACAAAGGCCATGGGGATATTATGGAAATTATACTGGGATGTGATTCCAACTGATAAATATGGAAACACTAAACACTGAAGATATACAAGGGAAACTGAAATGGAAGATGAGAGTATGAAGTCTGATGTATGGGGTCCATTGAGACGACACTCAGTGTCGGGTTATTTAGAAATGCTTTAAAGGTAAGAAAAGTGAAGCGATGTGATGATAGAAATGCTAAGTGCAAACTAATACATGGAGATAGTTTATAAAAGAAAGATGGGGAAACACTAAAGAATAGGAAGATAAAATAAAGCTTTCAAAAGTTAATGTGAAAAGGAAACGAGGATAGGAGACAATAAGGCAGGAAGAGGAGAGTGTGAGGGGGAAGAATATTGAAAAGGGTGAAATAGAGGAAGAGAGGAGGGACAAAAGACAGTAAGAAAGTAGTGTGGGTGAGCGCTGCTTCCTCTCACCTCTACACCATCTGTAAAGCTTCCATTTAATTTTTCAGCAATCCTTGAATGATGTGGATTTGCCTCTGTGCAATCTTAAGGGTATTCCTGTATATGTGTGTTCACATGCATGCGTGTACGTGTGTGTGTGTGACTTGTCTTTGTGTGTAGATGCGTGGCTATCTGTGTGCATGTTAGATGAAAGAGTTGTGTGGTGTTTACGCTAGCCAGTCATGCCGTGAACAATAAGAATCCTTGATCATACATCAAAGACTTAACAGTGACATACACAAACGCACACACTGCGCACGTACCCTGCATCTAAAGAGAGAAGGGTGAAAAAGTTTAAATATCCTTTCACAGTGCTGTGTGCTTTGTATAAGAACAGCATAGCCAAACACACAAGAACAGCCCACAGGCCATCTTCAAACATGCATTAAAGTCACAGGTGTACAAAGCCCTAACACAGTCAGTCACATTTACCATGTTTCATCTGCAAACAACAATATAGAAACTCGATTAATGTTTGTTTTATTATTTTCCTGAAGGCTGTGGATTCCTAAATGTGGTGGTTTTAAACATACACTGAATACTTCCATTTAATAATCTATGCTGATATCACATAGAAAAGGAAACTCAAGTATTGATAAATGCTGTAAGAAAAAAAATTGTTACCAATGTAGTTTAAAGAATTGTCCTCAAGAAAAGCGATCTGTTTCCAGTTAGAGCTGCTTAAAATTGTCTCTGTAACTAATCGGCTATGAAAATATTCACTTTTCTTTCTTAAATTTTAATATTTTCACGCTACTAAGGGACAAAGAAACACGCTTAAAAATCTAAAAATCCTCTCATTCATTTATTATGGTGATAATGATACCAATCAATTTACCACTGTTCATGTCAGACTGAAGGGCCTTTCATTTTGCGTAACCTGATGAATGTTGAGTCCAGTATTCACTCTTATTATAACTTGGCTTAAGTCTTCTAAGGGAACTCTGAGTTCACAGGGGAAAAAAACACTGTCTGGCCTGCTGGCAGTAAAGTTTGTGTGTTGTAGACCATAAAATATTTTTCTTTTCCATCACGTAAACCACATTTACCAGGTTAGGAACTTTTGTAGGAGTCCACTGTGTTTTCCATTAGGACTAACTGTCATAAATTACTTAAGCGGGGAAAGATTTTAGAACCTCAGGAACTTGATGTGGGACTTGCAGCGGTCGACATTTTTTAATTTAGCAAGTAGCCTACTTGCAGCATTTCTGCGAGTTTGGAAATGATTAAGATGAAACAAAGTAGATGGTAAAAATCCTTTTAGAAAATTATTGGCTATAATTTCAGAACTTGGGATTGTTTCAATGTGTGAGACAGAGAACGAGAGAGAGCAAGCTAGAAAGTGAATAAAGAAAAGGAGCAGCATTAGCAAGAACAGAGGAACAAAACATTAATTTTGGATTTTTTTTTACATTGGTGACAGAATGACTGCGATGAAATCTGAATGACCAAATAAACTGACCAGTGAGACTGGTACATTTAATTTCTGCCATAAAAACAGTATGTAGGTTTTTATTTTCAATACCATTTGGCATGTATATATCCCCTTATCCTTATATACATTATTAAATACGATTCACATCTATATAGAATTATTCATTGCAAATATTTTTATTTCTTTCCAAGCCTAACCCGATCCTTTGGTCATGAACACACTTTCCTCCTTTTAATAAATCAGAGAGCTGCTGATAACTTTGTGTTGTCAGTAGATGAAGGGCATAAAATTCAAAAGCCACAAGCCAAAGGCTGTAGTTGGCGAGTTAACCTACGTTTGTGATGATTCGTGTAGCTTTGCATTCTACATTTACATACAGCCATTCTATGGGTTATATTGCTGCCAATTGTTTTATTGCTTGTACTTAAATTAGATGGATTGCTTACTGAGCTACTGACCCTCGAATTAAATGGAACTTTTTTGACCTTCATGTGACAGAGATCCTATAGTGCCACCTGACTGGCTCTACAACAGACAGATATGATTTGTTCAATATGTAGTCATTTTTGCTGGTGCCACCATAGACTGTGGATCTGCATAAAGACTTTATGTTAGAAACATATTGGAAATAGTAGGTGATCTGTAATCCACTGAGTAATTACTTCACTCAGGCTAGTGAATAGTTGGGTAGAATTTTAACTAGCAGCAGAAAAACTAAAGCTACAAAACAAATGAAATAATCTTCCCTGGCTCAGACTACCTTTTTGAGTAACCTTCAAAAAGGCCTCAAAGAAGGTGCAGATCACAGGGAAAGTTAAGATGTAGTTCTTGATGTAAAACTAGACAGCAAGTGAAAAAGATTAGTGTAGAGCATGCAGGTGTGTGTGTGTGTGTGGGGGGGGGGGGGGGGTGTCAGGTTTTTTTCACTTCATCCTAGAAAGTCCTTGCAGATGATGTACAGGCCTTGAAAACTCTCAGATAGACTATTTGATAATTGTACAATTATCTAGTATTTTGAGATTTTTTTTTCTTTTTATTTCCTTTTTTTCTGTCAAGAAGAGATTTTAGACAGGCAGACTTCAAAGTGGGCCAGAAAATTCAGGCACAGAGTTCCATCACCTTTGAAATAAACAAATCTGATTGGCAGTCGCATAAATAGGAATGTCAAGTGAGTTCATTTTCTCACGTTGCAGGATGGTATTCTTTCTAGCTGATACTATTAAGATACTCACTCAAATCAAAAATTAATGTCACCTCTCAGAACTGCCCTGAAACATGCAGAGTTTTCCTGTTCTCATTTTCCTTCGTGCATTCATGTGTGCAGTTGCTGTACTTATTTTGAGCATGTAACTATAGCTACAGAAGGGTAGTCGGTGTAAACTTAATTCAGTGTTTCTGCTTTGAATTAGCAAAATATCACCAAAGCACATAAGCAGTTTTATGTTCAACTAAACCAAACTACAACCTTTCAGGGTAGCCACTGGTATAGTAGCTGTATTTTCTAGTTCCAGCTAGGGTATCCATGCTCATTAATCCATTAGGTCAAAGGAAGCAGCTAGTGATGGTCTTTTGTGTCACTTGTAAATTCCACATTTATACTGCAGGGCCTGGAAGGGAGCCATGTACAATGTGGCGCGATAGCTCATGTACCTTCGAACTGTATTATACAATGCAGTTGGCTAAATCCACCATAAAGAAAAGTGAACCCCAACAAAGAAAAAAATGTTAACGCTACAAATCAATAATGTGAGTTGTTTTGAAGTGTGTCATTTTTCACATCTGCACAACAACACCGTACTGCAGAATTCTTCCGCCCACCATATCCCACTGGAAATATGTGTCAGCTGGAAATTTATATCATCAGGCAAGCATTCCTACTCAGACAAACAAACAATCAGGCAAACAGCAACTATTTAAATCAGACAAAATAGTTAAAATAGTTACCAGTGTCATGAAATCAGTCATTCAGTGATACACAACTTCACAATGTCTGTTGAGTAATTATAATATCAAACATATCCTGATTGCTGTTACCATATAATGTATACTCAAGAACACAGTTTATAGAAAACTAAAATAGCCAAAACCAAACAAAAATCTGCTGAAAGAGGAAGAAACACATAGTGTTTGCACATAGTTTTGGCATGCTGAACACCAAGATCTCGATGCTGGTGCCACAACTGTTAAAGTTCAAGTGGAAATACCAGTATAAGAAAAACTGTCTCAGGCATTCTTTCAGGTTCAGAACATATTGTAATCGTTTTGTGACACAACTCTGGTCGGGATAGATTATTTCATTTTCACCAGCAGTCGAGGTTAAGCAGTTATTTACAGTCCTGTGAAAAGAAAGTTTTCAAAGGAATCTGTCCAGTCCTGTGAAAAACTAAGCAAACCCGTACTACAGGGTTTTTTGTTTGATTTTATTGTCAATGCAGTCAGTGAGTTAACTCCTTTGGATACTAAAGTATTATAGCATCAAATGTGAGGCCACAATAGGAAAATGATCCCCAGTGCACAAGCAAATCTACAGTCAAAGTTCAGATCTCAGCCTGTTTGCCTGTGGTGGGACCACATGCTTTTATTTCTTCACACATTACTCCAGTTTTGGCTTTTCTTCATTATAGGTTTCATTTTAAAATTTTAGTTTTAACTTTGAGAGCTCCACATGGTGAAGCTCCCCAGTATATCTCTGACCTGTTGAAACCTCATTATTTCTTCCCAAGCAGAAGTTACTGTTGGCCCCACGTACTAGATTCAAAACACGTGGGCATCGGGCTTTTCAGGCACTGGCACCAAGGCTGTGGAATTCTCTTCCATTGTCTTTACACTGTACGGACTCCACTGAAAGCAGCTGAAGACATTTCCACAGAAACAAGATTTTAATCATTTTTTTCATTGTTCCATATTATTATTTTATTTATATTTCTGGTTTAATGGGGAGCACTTTGTGATTTTTATCTATGAAAAGTGCTATATAATTAAATTTTACTTGCTTACTTAATTACCTTAAGGTGAATAAATCATTCCCACAAATTAATCAACTTGAGCAATGGAGCAATTCCTCCATAATGTGAAAGGCAGTTCTACAAGCTTTTGAATAACGAAAAACTTTGACTTCGTTTTTCACAGGACTCTGCAAACTTGGAATAAATCTAACTTTAAATAGAAAATAAAGCTGAACGTTCCTGGCATAGGGATTATTATTAACAGTATTGTGGATTACATGACATCAGATTATCTGAATATAAATAAATGTGATATCTATATTATATATATAATATAATAATTTATAGTTGTCCATAATAATGAACTATTGCACTAATTAGTTCCTACACAGTATGTAATTTGCAAATCAAGAGGAATGGAACACAGAAATGGTAAGATAGAGAAACAAGAAATCAGAAGCAGCATATTATTATTATTATTATTATTATTATTATTATTATTATTATTATTATTATTTGTTATTGTTAAACTAAACTGTGTTGTGTTCTGCATGACTAGCAATCTGCACTGCTCCATTTCACTACTATCACAGCACAGCACTTGCAAATAACAGCTATCTCTGTGTGACCTGAGCTTTTCATTAGTAAATATAACAATGACAGTAGAGATGACATTAAAATGAATCAAAATAAAATATTGCATAAAATTTATTCTGAGATTTTAATAATGTCTGTCCAGTCTGCGAGGTTGCAGATCATTTCTGGGAGAAAATGTGTGTATAAACAAAGTTTAATGAAGTTTTTTTTTCAATGTAATACATATTGAAATTTATTAAAATAAAATTTAAAACTGAATATATTAGAGTAAAGGGTTATAGAACTTTTTGTAACTTTTATTAAACACAGCACATTTTGCTGGTTTCATTATTAATGAATTCTAGCAATTTCTTCACACAGGTTTTTTTTTTTTTTTTAATTTAGATTTTTCCCAATTCTTATTACTGATGAAAAGTTTCTTGCAAAAAATGAATTTCAGAGACATTGTTATTCCCAGAAAATCTTGGAGGACATTAGCAGGGTAGTAGTATCTTGTTACTATTATTGTTACATTCAAATAAGCATTTGGTTATTGGTTTGGTGGTTTGGTGGTTTGGTGGTTTCCTCATCATTCGAATCTTATTTTCTGTAATGATTTTGTCAGAAATCTAATCTGCAAGAGAAGACAAGGGACAGACTGTTCTTGTGAAGCACAGTTGAATATAATGTCTTCATTTTGGTTGTTTTTCAGTTTCAGAGCGTGAAAGCAGGTACTTTTCTGAGACGCTTGCAATTACTCCCAACTACCATCCACTCCCTCACCCTCAGTCGCCACCCCCTCCCTTTTTTATTAACGTGACATGTTTCACATGAGAACATCAAAGTTTCTCTCTATTGCACTCGCTTCTCACATTCCCTCAACGTATCCTCTGCCTTCCCTTCCCTGCCTTTAAGGTTTCTCCCACTGCTCTTTTATTTTCTGTTTTACATTCTCCTCTTCTCATTCTGACTCCCAGGTTCTTGCTTTCATTTTTGGAAAATATATTTTTGTGCACTGTTTTCTCCGTGTGCATTGTGATCTTCAGCTTCATGTTCCTTCAATTTTTATTAATTTATCCTTTTTTTCCCTTTCCTACCCCATTTCTGCCTTCCTCCAGCTGTCCTTCACCCTCTGCTGAAAGATGAATGAATGAAACATGGTGCTTAATGAATCAAGAAATAATTGTGAGTGAGAGAGAGCAACAGAAAAAAAGAGAGAGAGAGCGAACAAGATTAAAAGAGAGTAAGTCATATATGGGTATATGCGTGTCTGTTTCTTTGTCTTGGGCACATGTTATAAAGTATTGAGTTATTATAGCAGTCATTTAGCCCAAACTGTCATACTTTTTTTTTAAATGCCTGTGTGTATGTGTTTGTGTGTGTGTCTGCCTGTGTGTGAGAGACTCCACCTGTGTGTGCACGCACAGATACGCATGTGTGAAACAGGATATAGGTTTCTCCAAGCGTAGAAATGGTTTTCTCTGGACTGAGCACTATTTAAATAGCAACACTGTAAAATGTTATAAAAAGCCATATAGTACTGTAAAACCCATGCGCATTCAACGTCGAATAGTTGCACGGTTCGGACTCACAACATCAATCTTCTCAGATGATCTTGACTGCTGCAGGATACACACATCTAAGAACACGTGCACACACATTCGGGCAAATTTGCATGTATGGCTTTGTACCACTGCACAAATATACCAACATCATGCACAAATGCACAGACACACACATTTTTTATATTATGATCTAATGCCCACACACTCCTATGCCTGTGTGGAGATGATTAATTGTCACTGCCCTGCTGAATAATGAACTATAATAAATATTATGATTTAACTTTGATTTATACCTCTGTGTAATGTTGTTCAAATGTTTTGGGGTCTTTTTCCTTCCTTTTGTTTTTGTTTTCATTGGGGGGGTGGGGTCATGTTGAAAGCATACATGTGTATATTCCCGTCAGACTGTCAGGAGTTCACTATAAATTATTTGTAAGGTGATTTACTTCGCAGATAGTGTTAAATGTTTCGCTGCTACACTGCTGGGTTTGAGCATTTTTATTGTAGCACTGCTTACCCTTTGACTCTATACATTGAGCATTTGTCATCTCTTTCCTCAGTAGTCAGTATTTCCTACTGCAGCACCAGCAGACCTCCCACTAAGTATTATAATAACAGAGAGTCTTTTTGCGAAACAGCTCCATCACTGCTCAGTCTTTATCCACCTCTGCAGTGTTTTGGGGATCCCCTTCAGATTTATGTTCACTATCAAATAGAGCAGGGAGAAAAAAGAGGCTGCTTCAACTGTAGGCATCCAAGTCAGCATGATAGTAAGTCCCTGGCACAGAAAGAAGACAGAGCGACAGCCCTCAAATCTGCCCATCCTTAGATAAACTCTGAAGAGCAGTAGGAACCTGAGGTTGCATGTCACCCTTGGCTGGTGGAGAATGGGTCAGGCAATTAGTAGCTTCAAGCACCTTCTCACTACTTGATCTGTGAGGGAATGGTCATGCAAGTGCTTGTGGGATGACTTGTGATCTAGCCCCGTGAAGAGCATCTTCTCTTTCTGCAAACCTCATCCACAGAGCTGCAAACCCTGGTCAGATTGCAAAGTCACTTCTGTTGGCATCACAAGCTGCAGTACAGGGATTATTCACATATTTACTTAAACAAGAAATGGATGAGGGCCATTCTCGGTGAAGCGCGGTGAAGAAATGATGCCCCTGGTAAACAGTATATTATCACAACACAACCAAACAACAACAGTAGTAAAATCACTCCCCCACCCACCGATTACCCATCACTTTCCAAACACTAAATCCAACCAACTCAGAAAGTCAATTTCACAACATTTAACTGGGAGATTGCATGATAATTAATAAAAAATGTTAGCTGGAGAATACAACAATATTACATAAAATGAAAAAAAAATCTATTAAAATCTATTAAAAATGGTCAATTAATTTTGTATCT
This sequence comes from Mchenga conophoros, assembly GCF_057382185.1. Lineage (NCBI taxonomy): Eukaryota > Metazoa > Chordata > Actinopteri > Cichliformes > Cichlidae > Mchenga > Mchenga conophoros. The sequence goes on from NC_140526.1 coordinate 16,810,542, forward strand.
GTTCCCTGTCTCTGAGGCGAGGAAGGCAGAGAGCTGTAAAGTAAAGACGATGAGCTGTTTGTTAAAGTTGCTCTTGTGCAGAAGGCTTTTAGGGTTATGGGCATAACTTTGTTTATATAAGGTCTTAAAACGTATGCAGAATGGAGGTTCATTCAGTTTAGATTCTACTGAGGGTCAGAGAGATTAAAATAGATTAGCTATGTAGTAGACTCAAAACTACTGCATTATCCATGACTACTAAGTTTTACAAGTTTGCAGGTATTAAATATAATTATCTGTTGAACTCAAACTTATTTAATCTGACATGTTTCCCAGTATTTTGTTTACCATGGATTTATAGATCACGATAACTTTGACCTTTTCACTTTTAGACTGGGGAAATGAGAAGTCAAACAAAACAGCGTAGCCAATATTGGTGCAAGAAGCACAAGCAGAAGCTCCCTGCAGCTTTTAGATAAATTGGTTTTCACATAAAATAATTTTAAACATTAGCTGCCATTTAGCAAATGGCATACAGGATAGTAACCTGGGGATCTTACTTTCCATCTGATCTAATTACTGGTTTATTCATACATGCATGCCACATACCTCTCCGGGTAGAAGTAATGCAGAATGTCATTTAACGCACTTATCTTTTGCTACAATGCCTTTGGAAGATGCATCATTAAGGCCAATTCATTTATATAGACAGTTTGCTACACTGACAATATTCTGGCTCACTGCATGCTCCTAAAAACAAGTTGATATCCTTTAGCGAATGCAAGAAGGCTGTTTTGTCTTCACTACACATTATAAACTTACCAACTTAAATAAATTTGTGTTTGGTTGATTATTTCTTTGTTGTAACAATGCTTCTTGGTAATACGTCTTTTGGAAACCATCTTTATTTACCTTTAAGTGGTCCCACTTTTGTAAAAAAGATGCATTTGTGGGTTGAGAAGCAAAGCCGAGTATGGGGTGTCGGGACCATTAGGAAACTTCACACTGGTGTTCCGCAAAATGAAATTGCAGCATTTTTTGGAGTGAGCGCTAGTACCATCTCTAAATTAAAGGCTAAGTTCTGGATAATTGGGGCTTTCAGAGACAGGCCGCAAAGCGGGTGTCCCAAGAAAAAGACACCACAAGTAGACAGTTTCCTAACCCTGGCAGTACTTAGGAGTCGTAGGCAGTCTTCTACACATTTGCAGTCAAGGTTTGCAGGATGATATGGCCAGTGGATCTCTACCCAAACAGTCCAGAACAAACTGGACACAGACATCTCCAGTTTATAGGGCTGCCAGGAGATCTGCCATGACTGCCCTCTACCGTCAGACCCGTGTACGCTAATGTGGGTAACATTTGAAACCTGAACATGTGGAGAACGTTCTGTTCAGCCATTCAGTCCAAAGTCTGGCCAAAAGTGTGGAGAAGGTGCAGACAACACTATAATGTTTGCTGCACCGATAGAGTGATAGCTTTTGGTGGAGGCAGTCTGATGGTTTATGGCAGCATCTCCCTCACTGGAAAAATGAGGCTTCTCATCACTGGAGGCATTCGCAATACAAAAAATATTGATATGAGATTCTGCAACCAGTGGCAATACCCATATCTCCCAAGTCTGGGACTGAACTGATTGTGCCACAGAGCAGAGTTTATCAGAGAATACCTTTGGGAATGAGGTCCTAACCTCAACCCCACTGAACACCTGTGGGATTAGTTTGAGCTGGTTGAGGAATGGGATGCCATCCCACTGAAATGCGTGTGTAAACATACACGGCAGACCCAGTGGCATTCTGATACTGTTTATTAATACTTAGCCGGTTGCTGTTTACAACGCACACAGAGCTGCAGCTCTCCCGCTGCCGGCTCAACATTACCACAACAACAACGCCAACCACAGGACCCAGTACAATATTTAATTCGGCGGGGCGTGATTGCGGATGCCGTGCAGGTGTGTCCACCTCCTCTGCACGGCACCGCAGGCCACGTCCCGCCACAGCGTGACCAAGCTGGTGACCAGCATGACAACTGTTTTGCCCATGTTTGTTAAATGAATAATACATTGTTAACTGTATTGTTTCTTCAGACTTCAGTGATCCAATCCAATAGATGACATCAAACAAGATTCGGTAGCAGACTAAGCAGTTTAGCATTTGGCAGAGGAGATTTGGCAAGTTCTTCATGGGCACAAACCGCATACTCAACTCTACTGCTCAACCTACAAATGCATTTTTCTTACAAATGAGGCTTTCCAACAGATGTATTGCCAAGAATCACTGTAACAACAAAGAAATAACTGACCCAATACAACTTTCCATACTTTTTGTGCTAAGTTAATAACCATTAAGTCCACTTGAGCACTCTTTTTTTTGGCCATGCAACATCAGTGCGCTTTATAATCTGGGTCGTCAAATGAATCTGAAACACATACACTATAAAAGGTGGAATTTGCAAAGCATCAAACACTCCTTACTCCACTTATTAATTTCTCTTGTAAATGTGGGTGTGTCTCTCCGTGTTTATTAAAGCACAAAAAGCCCTAAAGGGGTTATTTATACAACATATATTGATCTAGAATACATGAAACACCCACAAACCCTCAGTGATTCAGATATGCAAACACAAACACTCAGTTTCTCACTCACTCGGGCCTACATGAAATATCTCTTACCTTATCTTTTCCCCACACGCAACAATTGGAACACTAAATTGACTTGAGATGAGGGTGTTAAAGTTGAAATATGGGGAGGTTTAACGGCTTACATTGTTTTGCTGGTTAACACCCACAGAGGAACACAGATACACTATCAGACAGGTGGGCAGACAGAACAGGAAAGCTGAGGATAAGCTGTGAGATCACACACAAACGCACACGGTCACTGCACACCCTTACACACGAACTTTAAAGCAGCTGGTCTGCAGTGACTTCAAAGTAACGTTGCGACATTTATGGAGCAGAACAAAGCAAAACCTAGTGTAAATATCGTGTTTGGTCTCTTTTCCTAAATTATGATCCTAGAAATATTGGCTACATCCAAAATCGCAAAAGTGCGTTATTATCATTTTAAGAAATATAGGACTCTATTCTATATTATTAAAACAAAAAAGCCAAACTTTTATTAATCTTACAATTGATTTTTTTCAAAGGTGGCTAGACCTGCCTATACTTTAGCAAAATTTCACAAGAAATTGACACATTTAATGATTTAAAAGAAAACAGTTTGACAAGCTCCAAAACTACGAGGTACAAAAGCACATTGACTAATAAGGAAGCAACAAACAAATGTTTCAAGGTTCATGAAATGGCTCTGTTAATACAATGTTGTAAAATATCTAGTCTACAAGTCACTTTTGGAATTGGAATCATCCGGATTTTGATACTTTAGAAATGAATCATGGAAATAAAAAAAACACACAAAGTGTAGTGCGTCATCATCTGAACACCACGCATGAGCTTCAAGCACATTGCTCCTCTGAACTTTGTATCATTTTATGGCACATAGCTGAGCCAAAGGGTTGTAAGAGCTGAGCACTGTAGAAAGATTTTCCATTGCCAAGTTGTATCTGAGGTTCATCTTACCTACTTGAATAGGCATTAAAATAAGGAGGAATATTTATTTTACAACACTGAAGAAAATACTTTTATCAACTATATTCTAGGCTTTACTGGCTTGTATTGGCATTCTTTTGCAATCACTTTCACATCTTCACCTTCTAAGAGTCAAAATTCTGCAATTCAGTCATTCAGTCGTATCTATTATGTATTCACATAGTTTCTCTTCAGATAATGAGTCCCACTTAATCTCAGGTATAGAGAATATAAAAGTAACATTAAATAAAGGCTTGACATTCCTTTTTACATTACATTTTCTTAGTAGCGCAGAATTTTTTGTCAGTGGCTTGCTTATCATTCAAGTAAGTAGTATCTCATCATGCGAGCTGACAGAGAGATCTTTTATCTGAAAATCGCATTAATCTTACCCGTGTCTTTACTGCGTATCCATGGCAATTATTATTTTCACTAAGAACAAGAATGTTGTTGTGAGGAAGGAGAGACTGACACTTTGATAGTTATCCAATTTAGAAAAACCTATTGCACCTCTATAAAGCCCTTTTTTAAAAATTAATCTTTGCTCTTCATGTTTCAGAGGTGTAATAAAACCTACTTTGTCTTTGCAGCATTTCTGCCTGACTTTGGAACGCTATCCTAACCTCGATGCCATTGTCAACACTTTCCAAAGAGGTTTCCGAGGCCTGCTGCGGCTTTCACATTTACTGTGAAGCACACGCAGGAAGTGTTGCGTTAGTATCAGCAGTAGCTTTCAGCTGAGCAGAACAGAAAACAATTGGGCTCCTGCTGGGACAGTGGTGCTTGAGTGACAGGATGAGTGCTCAAAAATAGTGATAAATAAGGCAATATTATACACAGGGGACTGAAGTGGAGCTGATACTTAAGGCGCACTATGTGAATGAACAGAGCAAAAACACTGCTCGGGGTCCTAAATAAGTTCTACGGGGTTCTCCCAACTGCACTTTAGCCAATATCAGCAGTATTTCTAAGGAGAGTCAGCAAAATTTGCTGTCCACATCCATTCCTTGTTTGATTGATGCCGCACTGTGTCAGAGGCGTTTTTGAAAGTATTGATTTGATTTGATATGATTTATGGGCTATCTCAAGTCATCCTTTACTGACTTGTGTAAGCATATTTTCACTTGACAGACAAATAAGTCTGTGAAATATGTCATTTGTGGTTATCATATGAGTGATGTGATTAGAAAGTGAAACCAGAGCTTGCCTTATGACTGGTAATATGTGACAGGTATTTTCAGCTCACTCAACATTTCATATAGAAAATGATTTTTTAGTTTGATTATTGGTCAGATACAGTTGCAATCTTGTGGTATACTGAACAGATGTGTTAAAAATAACAGCCCTAGATGCCAGCGACTACCTATTTCACACTGATTCATCTTCTGCCTCCACCTCACCCTATCTCTAGCATCCTATTCTGTCACTAGCACTGTTTTATACAAGTTCAGGTCTGTAAACTGTGGAAGCGTACTTTATTCAATTACTAGTCAACAGGGAAATGGAGGATTATGTATTTTACCTAAAATACTGAAACCTTGAAACTTTACGCGTAGTATAAAAAGTCATATTAATAAATGTAGTTACACCTGTCATCATTCTTCATTTGTTATCGGGGCAGTTTTTACAGAATCAGTGTTGCAGATGAGAAACATTTTTAATAATAAAATTTATAATAACGGGCTTTTTTCTTCTTTCGTTTAAGATCTCCAGTACATGCTGCTATTGATGTAAAGTATACATTAAGTGGAAAATCTATTCAATCCTTGTTTGATCAAAAATGAAAATATCCCCTCTTTTCTGTCTTTTAGCTTGAGATGCATTTTCAGTCTAGTCTAGACTGAAGGAAACATTTATGAATTCAGTGACACGTAATCAAATTTTTTACATTTATGCTACCTGTTGGGGTTTTCCCTTGAGCTGTAATAACACATAACACAATCAAATTAAAGCACTGCCGTATACTGAATGTGTGCATATTTGTGTTGCTCTGACGATATATGGCAGTAGTTCTGACATTGACTTTACCCTCAATTCTGTGGTGCCCACAGGACCATGAACTATCACCTACCAAGGAAATTGACTCTTTTTCACACATGCATAAGCACACACAGCCCCCACCCCCTATTCCTCATGCATACACACACACATACACACACACACACCTTTTCCCATGCGTTATTGTATTTATAAAACGACAGAGGAAAATTGTAACTTCTTACACGTAGTGGCAGAGGGATTTGTCATGAAAGGTATCCAAAGATAAATACTCAATCCTTACACACATAAACTCACAGTAAGACAGATGGATTCACACATACAGCATGAAGAAAGACACACAAGCCCATCCATCCATCCATTTTGTATCGCAAGTTGACAGATGTAAATGTGCCCAGAGGACAGCAAGACTAAATGAAGATGCATTAGACCTTGGGTATGTGTGTGTGTGTGTGTGTGTGTGTGTGTGTGTGTGTGTGTGTGTGTGTGTGTGTGTGTGTGTGTGTGTGTGTGTGTGTGTAAAAGACACAGAAAGAGGTGCAACAAGCAACAGGGACAGCAGTGATTAATATCCATTTAAACATATGGCAATCAACGCTTACGGTCCTTCACTGTTCAACTTTATCCCGTTTGTTGTTTTTTTTTCAGTTCTAGCATTTGAGTGCTTGAATTTGCATCCTGTCATATGCTTCTGTTCAGTTTAAAGGGCTTCTGAAACCAAAACAAAATCCAACGTCTTCAGATTGTATTCTTTCGATGATACAACACCTCCTACCTCACACTGGCCACCACCGATAAGCTCTTGTTATCTGACTAAAAAGAGGCAATGATAGGATGTTTTACATACGAGATGCTATAAAAAGTTATGAAAAGTGCACCAGCTCAGTGCATGGATATAAAAGAGGACCGGGCGGAAGCAGGAAGAGACAGCCCTGACTGGGAAAGGGATAGATTGCTTTCTTAATTAACCTAATTGTGGGGACACTTCTTTACTCAAGCTTTGTGGTGAAGTACACAGTTGAAATACAACAGAGTGCATGCTTAGACTATTTTATTAAAGCCACATTTTGTGCGAGTGTAAACTGAATGTGTGCAAATAGAAGCAATTTATGCCGTGATATGTTAATTAGCTTCTTCCAAATGTTGCTTATGCTATTTGGCCACATGAAACTGGCCTTATGATTCATGCTTGGCTAATGCATGCTTATTTGGTGAAAGCTATAATTTAGATACTGTGGAGAATCATGTTTATGAAACATTTTTTCTTTTTTTTTTCATTGCATTTCTTGTTCAGTTTAAATGTCTTCTCTTCTTTAAATCTCTTTCTGTCACGCGTGTCAGGCCTCTAACTCAGACGTCGATGATGTTATTGGATTAATTATTAAAGAACTGTCTGACATGGGTTCCACGTAGCTTACATCCGGAAAAGTGAAAATGCTCACATGCATTAACATTATTGTAAAAAGTCATATATCCAACTTTCTTTTCTGTTTTGCTCTAATTTTGCACGCAAAGTTAGAAATGCTGACTTTTAAAAATAATAGATTTACTTTACAACTGCAACAAGACATACATGTATGTAAATTCATGGGTATGTGCCCGTGTGTATTGATGAGGCAAGTGGTGTTGATGCTTCTGTTTTTGTCCCCTCTGACACACCGCAGCCTCAAGGCAGGCCACTCTTACCATGACACCTCTGGTCAGGTCAGGGTTGTCATAGCAATGATGACAGGAAGGAAAAAGATAGAACAGGATGTGTTGGCAGTGCTCTTTGGAGAGGAGGCAAGGAAAGGGGGAGCAGAGAAGGGGGAGTGATGAGAGACTGGAATAGATGTGGTTTTTAGAGATTCTGGCTGAATGAGAAGACTTTTTTCCCCTACAGCCTGTATTTTGTGAATGTCTATCAAAGTGAGGTGTGGGGACCTTCAGGACTTATTGTGAAGGCTTCCCAGAGCCCTAAGCAAAGTTTGTTACACAGAAACATAGACAAGGGAGCAGAAAGACAGACAGAAAGACAGACTGACCTTTTAGTTTGCTGACTTTGTATTTTCTTTTTGTTCAAGTCATTTCTTTGATGCACTTAATACTATACAATTTCAGAAACGTATCTTTCAGAGAGTGGCACAATTAAACTGCTGCTTCACTGGTTGCTTTCACATTAACTAGATAGTTCAGGTCTAAAGTATATTATGAATTTGTAAGGAGTTCAAGCATTAAGCATTTCCTTGGCTGCATTAACTTTATCTGTAGTAATGAAAATCTTTTTTTGCACAGAAAGTGAACATATTACAACTTTGTAAGAAGAAACTGCCATTTGACATTTTAGCAGTGAATCAGTAGGTTGTCATAGAGGCCTTATAATGACCAACTCCATCATTTAGCTATTGACTGAAAAGATATAGTATAGTATAGTATAATGTGATTTACAGAAAAACAGGAAATGAAATAGTAAAGTCACCATAAGTCAACATAAACCATGCACGGGGAGCTTCGTGGCATGGGCATTGCCTGAAGGGGAAACCAGTAGGCAGTACTTTTTGTACTTTTGTCCATTTTGTGTATTTGCAAATCTGGGCTGAGCTCTCCCAAAGCATTTACATATGTGAACAAAACTTTAGTGCAGATGTTCTTTTTACAAGCAAATAATTGTAGATGTGTTCTCTGTTGTGTTATACAGAGCTAGACTGATGTTTCCCCTGTTTGTCCCCTGTAGCACTCTGGAGCCTCAGGCTAAGCCACTGTTTCTATAGCAACGACTGTCCAGGAGTGTGGTTCCCAAAAATGTCATTATTGTTGCACATGGCAGCAGGACATGATATTGTGCTTCTTTGAACTTTTAGGAACAAATGGACACAGAAGTCATCATAAAGTATCTGCTGGGACGCTTGGGAATTTCTTGTTTAGCTGTAAAATAAAATAGCTCGGGTGATGGTAGCAAACTTGTAAAACTATTTTTTTTAAAGGAAAAAAAAAGCAAACAATGATGATGGGTGTGTGGAATATACAATTAAGTTTATTATTTTTTCATTATATACAAAAATTATCCATGTCACATAATAAAAATGAGTCAGTACCACAACAATACTCGGATCGATATTGAACCGTTTGATACAGTGCTTTCGGTTCGGTACGCATATGTATCGAACAATACAACATTTTTTATTTTTTTTATCAAGTTTTCTTCTGACGATGCTGTCTGTGTGGAGCGCTCAGTGGATCTGCGTTCGACTACTCCGCCTAGGCTGCACTGTCAAGCGCAGATTCACTGAGCGCAGTGCAAGCTAGCAAGACAGAAGCTAACCTCGTTGCAACATGGCAACTGCCTCAACGCTACCCGAAATCAAACCTCCCCCACCCTGATTCACATCTGGCATTTGGAACTATTTTGGTTTTCATGTGAGGTATGACCCTGATGGTAAGCGCGTCATGGACTAAAGTAAATCAGTATGTTGGATGTGCCACGCAATGCTCAATTGGTGGGAACTAGTGCGTTAGCGCAGTTAGCTCGTTAACGTGGTGACGCCGTTCAGCCCCACGCACGGGGCGATTCCTGGTAACTCATTAACGGAGATTTGCTGCGTTATGGCGTTAATGTCATTTTAACGAGATTAACGCTGACAGCACTAGTGGGAACACAACAAATATGACTGCACATTTACGCCGACATCATCCTAGTGCAAAGACAAGTGGAAGCAGACAAAAACAACAAGCACGCATGCTACAAACTTTACCCGAGTCATTTAGATAGCCGTTAGCACATGATTCTCCTTATGGGGACCTGATATGTTTAATATGCTGCTGAGAATACAGCCCAGAAGAAGCGTATAGTATAGCTTTTATTTTGGAAAGAGACATTTCTCTGTAATAAACTCTCTTTTCCAAAGATGAGTGATTTCTCGATCAGATAGATGTATTTATTTTTTTTATTATTTTGTTGTTTCAGCAACATTAAATTTAAAAACTGTACTTTTGAGTTAAAATATATATTTATAATTCTAATAAATGACAAATTAAAAAAACATGAACATTTTTGTATCGAAAAAATATCGACCCGTGACACCAAAGTATCGAACCGAACCGAACCATGAATTTTGTGTATCGTTGCACCCCAGATAGATAGATAGATAGATAGCTAGATAGATAGATAGATAGATAGATAGATAGATAGATAGATAGATAGATATCCATTATTGCAATGGATGGGTATATATAGATATGAAGAACTTAAAAAAACGAATTTAAAATAATTTTTATCCATGCAAGTTTTCTATTGTTTCATTGATTAATAGGTAGACTTTCTTTAAAAAATAAATGCTATCCAGATTGATAAATTACTGTAACTAAGCTGTCCGGTCTGCACAGTTGTACAATGGGTGTTCATAATTAAATGTCAGTCAGTTTTTACAGCGTGTCAGTATAAACTGGTAATTACAGGCCCTTGACATGCTTAGGGACAACCTTTGTCAGCTCATGGCACCCTAGTAGTCTACAGCTGGGAACCCCAAAGTATTATTGATCTAAAATCTATCCAAAGGTTCATATTAGAAGGCTGTTTCATGAGTATCTCAAGTGTAAGAAAATTCAATATAATAAATAAAGCCCACTCTTTCAGGCTACCTTACTTTAACCCCATGTTCTTTTTTTTCTGAGCACAAAAACAGCTCAGAGCAGCATGTGGACAATGAACAGGGGAAGCTGATTTTTTTTGTTTTCAAATTAGTTAATTTTTAAGGGTTTTTACCTAAGTGTCAAGACTAAAAATAAACTAATCTGACCTGGGGGATAACTTAAACCACTGTGAGTTAACCTGAAGTGAGATGGTGATCAGAAATAAAATGAAGCACTCAAAGCTGCATCGCTCTTATTATGGAATAGATAAAAACTTTTTGTTTTGTTGCTGAAGCAGAACGTACCCCTGCTCACAAGGAAAAGAGGAAGCGAGGAAAAAGAGAGAGCAAAGCCCTTCTCAGCAAAGCAAAGGAGGACCAAAGTGCGAAACCAAAAAGACCTCAAGCATAAATCCCTCAAGCTTCAATTTAACAAGTTTGGACTTGAAGGAATGGTTCTCTTTGCTGCACTGTAGTTATTGCAAGTAGATAAATCTCTCTGTTTGTGATTCATTTTTTGATAACTAACTGCTCTTCTATTCCAGCAGAATGGGTAACAAAAATAATTTAACACAGCGATGACATGTGGAAGTGAACACTTCCAAGAAACAAAGTAGCTTTACGGTAATTCATTGACAGGATGCTTAAGCTTGTGTCGATGTGAAAATTAACTGTGATTAATAATAAGAGTAACTTATTCACTTAAATTATTTTTCCACAACAAAAAGCAAAATTAGCAAAGCAAAGTCACAAGCCAGCTGACGTAGTTAGGGCGTGTCTACCCCATTATTAAAATCCTGGAAATGCTCCTGGATGTAGTGGCGTGATTAGCAGCTAAAGAGTAAAAAGAGAAGTATTAACAGTAGAAGGAGAAAAAGGAGGGAATATTGGACTTAAACACATTAGATCTCCAGGAAAAAAGCCCAAAGTTAATGGTAGTAATTCCCCTCGTCAGCTGGATGAGTAAATTTGTAATTGCTAACAACTTTATAAGGTGATTATAAGCGCTTTCTATTGCCCACAAGCAGTCAAAAAATATGTTAATGCTGCTTTTAAATAAGCTAGGGAAATGCTACTGATTCAGCACGTTATTATATAATATCCAAAAAAAGGACTTCAATTTTGCCTGGTAGCAAGAATTAAAGTGTGGGTACACACAGAGCAATGAATTTTAATTGAACTTAAATATAAATAGCTAGATTAAGTGGCTGCTGTGTTACAGTAGGCTTTATTTCCTTTTTGTGTCTTTTGGTAAATACCTCGCGATTCTTTGGTTGTTGCTCTTTATGGTGCTAGCCATCACAACATGGGGATTGTATATCACGATGCAATATTTTGTAGTTTCATAGTCAACCTGGAAAGGCTGAGGAGAGCTGGTGTTTAACAGAGTGTAGCTGCTACAGTGATTACTCTGTTTAGCAGGTGATTGATGAGAGGCACTGCTGGAAATGTCACTTGCCCTGCTAATATATTTTCACCAGGGGAACATAGAAAAGGCCGTGTTAATACATTTTAATACATTTACTCCAAGGGAGCAGAACTGAAATGTAACTTTAAAGGGGTTGAACTTTTTTCCAGCTTAATGTAGTTTAGGTATCAGCTTATGGCTCCAGACAACAGAGCTGAATGTAGATACAACATGTTTTGCTGTTGTGGCGTTTGCTGTTATCGCTACACACCTGAGATCTAATCCACCGGTGTTGTTTTGCCTTGATTTATTACGCCGTTGTTAATTCTGTGGTATTATCTGAATTGCAAAACAAAGTGAAGTTTGTACTCTGGTTGCCCTTCTTCACTGGTGATCACTGGGAATTTATGCTGGAAACATCAGTGCTTGGCACACTTAAAAGGAAAATCCAACATTTCGAATTGTCAAGCCGAATTCAGAAATGTTTTTTCTCATTATCTTGGACAGTGCAGTCACTATTTCAGATAATAAACAGCTTTATGTCCCAGAGCAATAAATGCAGGAATGAAAGCTCTGATCTGTAATATCATTGGGATGCAGGATGCTGCTTTGAATTAGAATCAAATAAAGTGAACCACGCTATGTTTATCTGACTCTATTGTAGTAGGTATCCCATGGTTTTAAGTGCTGTTGTTTATACTAGGCGATTTGAATAGTGGTATTCATTTTGTTGAACAAGAGCTATTTAACAATGATATTCACATTAATGATTTTTTTAAATGTCACTTATTATTAACACTTTTTTGAAAACAACAATAGCAACCAAAAAACAATCAGAAGTAAAATGTTCACAAGAAAGAATTAATTACATCTGAAAAACACACATTACTGACTAAAAACTTGGAGACTGAAGTTTCATTTAGCTTTTACATTGCTTATGAGATTTCCACCATCATTTGTGGCCAGTTAGTTATTACACAGCAATTTTATGTCATACCCTTTTTCCTATTTCAACATCGCACATTACACATTTGTTTAGATTTTTTTTATTTGATTGCTGATAAATATTATATACTTTCCTTTGCTAAAACTTGATGATAATTTCTTAATCTGAAGCAACTTCTTTGAATCTTTCAATTCTCTGTCCAGTCTTTTCAAAAACTGTATTAAATTTTTGTGCATATATATAAAATAAAGTGAACAAACAGAATTTTAAACTATAGTGTCAAATATCTCTAAAGTCTATAAATGGGGGTGGTGTGTGGGGGGATATTATTTATTGACAGTCCAAATGGCCCAGGGGAAGAAGGTGTGAGTCTGAAGGTGTGGGACCTGAGGCACCAACCTGAGGGCATCATGTCAAACAGTTGGTGGGCGGGGTGTAAGGGGTCACCTGTGATGACCCTGGTTTACCTGAGGCAGGAGGATCTGGTGATGCCCTCTAGGGGTGGCAGAGGGCAGGCAATTATTTTTTGGGAGGTGTTAATTACCCTCTATGCAGCCTTCCTGTTCTCTGTAATGGCCCCTATGTACTAAACACCCAGGCAGAAGGAGAGCATGTTATCCACTGAGGAGTGGCAGAAGTCCAGCAGTAGTTTCTGGTCCAGGTTATTCTTTCTCAGGATATGGAGGAAGTGTAGCCGGACAAGTTCTCTAAATTTGTATATAAATGTATAATAAAGCTGTTTTGAGTTGTACTTTGTTTATGCCGAGTCCTGCATTTTGAGTCCCTCACTTACTGCCCTGCAGCTGACACTTGACATCCATGCTATATCCCTTGTTGTCCAAATGCATTTGGTATAGCCACTATGAGTTCCATTACATTGAGGTGGAGCTGTTTGCTTAAAAGCCATAATGTAAAAAAGTAAAATTAGCCAAGAATAAACATCACAAGTTCTGTCCAAAGAGCACAAAGTCCAACTTTATCAAATTTACTTACAAATGAACTTACTGAATAAAAAAACAGTTAGCAGATTCTCACAAATGACAAACTTAATTGACTCATCATTGTGGCCTAATGTATTACGCTAGACTGCAATAGTTAGTTTGTGTTGAATGTCTTTATAAGGTACAATTTACAGCAAGGACGGCGTCTTGTTTGATCTGTTTGGGGAAAAGATGGAAACAGTTGACTTTATGATTCACTGACAAACATGTTACATTTGGCTCCATATCTGAAGACCTTTCCTTTGATTGTTACCCTTAAACAGTGTTGGGGAGTAACGGAATACATGTACCGCCGTTACGTATTTAGAATACAAAATATGAGTAACTGTATTCCGTTACAGTTACCGTTTAAAAAGGTGGTATTCAGAATACAGTTACTTTGTTGAAATAAATGGAATACACTGGGGTACTTTCCTGTTTCATTTTGTCGCGGGTCAGGACTGTTTGGGTTTTGTTTGACAGCTACGTTCTTTTGTTCCAGGCGGCAGCGTTACGGTTGCCATGGTTACAGGGCGACGCGCTCTCTCTCTGCGACTGTGTGTTTCCTGGGTGAGAGAGCGCCTTTTCGTTGTTGTTGTTGTTGTTGTGCTAAGCTAACAGGCAGAATGCTACAAGCATAGCTCTAAAGAATGTAGCATCATGTTCAGTGTAGTCCGTGCTGCTGGGAGAATGGACTGCCATACACGTTATGTGTCTGTGAGCGCTAGGAGGGAGAAAAAGGGGAGTGGAAAGGTACGAGCAGTCATCGAGCAAAAACGGGAGCTGGAAGCATGTAAATATAATAATAACCACTGCAGCCAAGAAGAGTGCCTGACGAGCCCAGTTGTAAGTAAGCTATTAAGACTCGACTGTACACTGTGTTCGTGTTTTCCTCCGAAAACAACAAGTTCCGTTGGAGCAGCCTTTCAACGCCTCTCTCTGTCTGTCGCAAGAAAAGTTGACCCACACAACAAAGTAGAGCTATTTTTCGGCTACCAGCCGACAGGGACCCCGCCGTATTATGCTGGGCTTACACTGTGCGATTTTTTCAGTCGCGCGATTCAGCTCCTGCTCAAACTGTACGATTGACTCGCAGGGGTTAGAAGTTCATAGGTCACGATGCAGGGTCTCACACTATACGGCCCGATGCTCTGATGCGACCTGAGTGCTCACACTGTGCGTCCATAAAAATGAAGGTTATAACAGAAATTCTGTCGCTCGCTCTCCCTCTCCGTCTTTCACTCACACAGACACACCACCACCATCAACTTTGCTAAATTGCTAATGAAAAACATTGGTCAGGCAGCTGTGATTGAGCAGCAGTGTCGATCCAACTATTTTCACGGTTGTTGTGGTCGTGATAATTTTGTGAGGCCACATCGAAAGGGCTCGGATGGTTCTACAGGTTGTGCCTCCATCGCTTGTGTCCAGATCACACGCTGCACTGCCGTGCTACGCCGTCTTTTTCGCTGACATTTGTGTTTGCGCGTGCGCAGTGTGGCAAACTGCGGTGACACCCTCACGACCAAGCGATTGATGATCGGGAGCTGGTCGTGAGGTGTCAATCGCTTCTCGTTACCCCACGTATACTACACGATGCACGACGCACGATGAAGGCCAAAATCGGGCCGATCGCCAAAACGATCGCACGACTCAAAAATCGGCTCAAAATGGGCCAAAAATCGGCTCAAAATGGGCCAAAAATCGCACAGTGTGAGCCCAGCATTAGTCAGAGGTCCCTTTACTACAGTTCGGAGTCGCGGACCTTCAGTAATAGTAATAAATCACACAGCAATAGTACATTCACGTTGTTGTAAAAAGCATGATAATATTGTAGCGGGTCAGGGCTGTTCGGGGTTCTGCTTGTACAGTTATGTTTTGTGTATGTTGCCATGGTGACGGGTGACGCCCTCTCGCTGCGACGGTGTGTCCTTCCGGGGTCAGAGGGCGCCCTATGTGTGTTGTGGTTTTTTTTATTTATTATTTTTTTTTTTATTAGTAATATAAACATACAAACAAAATGCACCATATATTACAGATTCAGAGAATAAACATTTCTTACATATTAGCAACTTTCATATATAGTGAAAATAAAATATAAAGATGGGGTCACATAAATTAACAGATTATTAACTCACTAAATCAAAATCTTCTACAAAGGAAACAAAAAAAGCAGCCTTTTTCTTTTTAACTAAAGTCAAAGATTTAACCAACAGGTTTAGGTCGTTTTTCCAGTGAGCCAGTGTTGGTTTAATCTTAAAAAAGCGACATTTATGTATAAAATACTTACACAAGATTAATAACACATTAACACCATAATTAGCTTTCTTTTCTTTCAAAAAACACTCCAAACATTATCATATTTAAGGTAAATGGGGTAATTTGAATCCCACTGGAATAAATCCAACCAAAATATTTGTATAAAATTGCACAAAAAGAATAGATGGTCCAAATCCTCCTCTTCTGTTTCACAAAATACACAATTACCCGTTTCTATTTTGAATCTATCACTAAGGAGTCTATTTGTCGGGTAAATTTTATTCAAGATTTTAAATTGGACTTCTTTCCCTTTAGGAGGGATAGGGAAGGTGATATAATCAGTTCTTATTTTTTCAATTTCTTCCCTTTGGAAATCTTTTAATATGTAATTACGTCTAAGTAAATTTGGAGAATAAAGACTCCCTAATGAAGATCTAAGAAACTTATTATTGCATTTAACATCACAAAACTGAATACCATCTATATATAATTGCCTTAACTTGGGGGAGATGTCAGAATATATTATATCATTTACAACTATGTTTTTAAGTGACAATGGAATGGATTTTATAACCCGATTAAATTTACTTTTAGAACATTGGATATTAAACTTTTGGCAAAAATCTTGATGTCCTAGAACATGTCCTTCCTCATCTACAAAATGGGCAATTGCCCAAACACCTTTTGATAACCAATCTTGAATAAAAATAGATTTTCTGTTCATCAGTATATATCTATTGTTCCAAATTGGGCTATTATGTGGAGTGAAATTATGTTTAAATAACATTTTCCAATAAAGAAGGACCTGTTTATGGAATTCAGAGAGTTTAGCAGGTAGCTTAGTAATTTCAAAGTCACACTTTAGGAGAAAGTCGATACCCCCTAGTGTGTTAAAGACCTTACTTGGTATAAAAAACCAAATGGAGTGTGGATTATTTAGGAAGGATTTTAACCATTTAAGTTTCAAAACACCATTCATTATGTCAAAATCAATTGCGTTTCCACCGCCTTCAATGTATGGTTTAACCAAATCATCTTTAGATATATAATGGCACTTATTCCTCCAAATAAAATTAAAATTCAAGCTATTAATTGTTTTAATAACTTTATTCGATATTGATAGAGAGTAAGCTGGATATATAAATCTAGATAAACTATCCATTTTGGTTAATAATATTCTTCCAAAAATTGTGATGTCTCTTTGTAACCACTTATTTAGGATTGTCTTACATTTGTCAACATTATCTAAAATATTTACTTTTTCTAAGACTTTGTGATCTTTTGAAATTGTGATGCCCAAATATTTTACCTCCCTCTTCACCTTTATATCGTACAGTAATTGTGAATTACACTCCTTTAATGCCAATAATTCACATTTATTTAAATTTAACTTTAAGCCTGAAGCTTTTGAGAATGTAGTGATTATTTGTTTTACCAGGGGAATCTGATGTTCATTTTTTAAGAAAAGAGTAGTGTCATCCGCAAGTTGACTAATTATTAAAGAATTGTCCATAATCTCAATTCCGGCAACGCTGCTGTTTTTAATTAGAATTGCGAGCATCTCCACAACCATTATGAACAACAACGGAGAGCTTCCACACCCTTGCCTAATTCCTCTTTTGACGCCAAATCTTTTACCAGTGCCATAGCCTAATGACACAGAGCTATTTATATCATTATACAGTATATCTATTATCTTCCTAAATTTATCCCCAAATCCAAATCGAGTTAGTGTTTCTAAAATAAAAGGATGTTCTACTGAATCGAAAGCTTTATAAAAGTCCAAGAAAAGAATAAAACTGTCATCACTAATCAGATCATTGTAGTCCAGTAAGTCTAAAACCAATCTGATATTATTATGAATGTTCCTGTCTTTCAAAAACCCTGATTGTGTCTCACTAATTATACTTGAAACCCCTTGTTTGAGCCTTGTTGCAACTGAGCTAGAGAAAATTTTATAATCTGTATTTAATAAAGTTATGGGCCTTAAGTTATCCAATTGTCGTTTATCTTTGTTTGGTTTAGGAATTAATGTAATTAATCCTTGTTTCATGCTAGACATCAATTCTCCCTTTTCAATACTGGCCAGTATAGCTTTGAATAAAATTTCCCGTAAGTCTTCCCAAAAAAATTGGAAGAAATTAACTGTCAGCCCATCTGGACCAGGGGATTTATTAAGTGCCATTTTCTTAACAGATGCATCTAATTCTTCAATTCTGAAGTCAGATTCACATAATTCCTTAAATGATTCATCAATTTTAGGGATCAGATTATCTATTTGATCAAAAAAGACATCACAATCTGCTTGGGAGAACTGTGAGGAGTATAAATTGGAATAGAATGTATAAGTTTCATTCTCCAAAATTTTAGGGTCGTCACATTCAATGCCATCAATTAACAGAGAAGATATAAAATTTCTTTTCTGTCTGCTCTTTTCTAAATTAAAAAAATATGAAGAATTTCTTTCCCCCTCCTCAATCCACTTGGCCCGTGAACGCACAAAAGCTCCTTCTGCTTTATTTAGGTAGAGCTGATCTAATTTAGTTTGCAACTCCATAAGTTTACTCCTTTCTTGGGTATTTAGATCATCTTTACTACAGCAATAAGTAATTTCTTGGAATAATTTACATTCATATTCTCTTTGCTTTTGACTTATGTTTTTACTGAATTGAATACTAAATTCTCTAATTTTGAATTTAATGAATTCCCATTTATTGATATATCCTACAATTAGATGATCAGCCATAATATCTTTTATAATTTTTTTTGACTATGTTGCAGTAGTCTTCATTTTGTAAAAGTTTGGCATTGAACTTCCAATAAGTTCTTTTATTTGATTGTCTAATTTCCGATTCTAAGCACAGTTCAATAAAGCAATGATCAGATAGAGGTGCATTTGACATTGCAACTTTTACAGTGTGGCTAAGAATGATGTCACTTCCTAGCCAATAGTCTATTCTAGATTTACAAGCTCCATTTGGTTTAAACCAGGAAAAGCTCTTAATTTCTGGATTTCTTACTCTCCAAATATCTGTCAAGTTGTTATTAATCAAAAATTCTATAATTAGGTTATTTTTTTGTGGTCTACCTGTCCTTGAGGGCCATCTATCAGTCCATTCATCAGGAGACATATTCCAATCACCACCCATTAAAATGTATTCTGTAGGGTATCGACCTTTAAGTTCAAAAATATTTGAAGTTATATCTTCTAACATAATTTTATTCTGACTTTCATTGTTATATCCATAAACGTTGACTAAAATGAAAAACAAACTTTCAACTCTCATTACAGCAATCAACCAATGACCATTCAAGTCAGTTCGTTGTATTACAAGATCCCCGGGAAAGTTATTGAATAAAATTGCTACACCCCCCGACCTCATTGAGCCATGGCTAAACAGGATTTTGCTACCCCATTGGTTTGACCAAAAAGATACATCACTATCAGATGAATGAGTCTCTTGTAGAAAAATACAGTTTGATTTTTTACCTTTGCAGTACAAAAATAAGGCTTTTCTTTTAACAGATTCTCTTAAACCCCTAACATTTAAAGAACCAAAACAAATGTTAACATTCAACATGAACTATAGACAGAATATCACTCACCACGTGAGAAAAAGAAGAAAAAAAAAAGTACTAAATGCTGAGCTCCTCAGACCGCGAACAAGTTTCCACTATTTCAGTTTTTGTCATTTTTAGTTCTCCTGTCTTTCCTCAACTTTGCGTCCATCAATGAAGGCATGTGGACCACGAAAGTAGGCCCGTTTACCCGCACGTCTTGCTTCCTCCACCAGAGGCCATAGGCGCTGTCGATCTTGTATGTCCTCCTGCGGCAACATCTCCACGAAGCTGATGCCTTCTTGCTTGCAGGTTGAAGAGTCTTTGGTGCGCCTCCACAATTCTTCTTTAATTCGCCTCTGTGTGAATAGAATAATGATGTTTCTGTTTCTGCCATCAACTCGTTTCCCTAAGCGGTGGACAATATCAACGGCCTCTTCTAAGTTCAAGTCAGGGGCAATCTTCTGAAGCGTTTGCAAAACCTTCACTCTGTTTTCATCTTTGTCTTCCTTCACCCCTTTCAGTTTTAGGCACCACCTCATTCGGTAGCGCTCTTGTTCTCTCACTCTTCTTTTCAAGTCTTCATTTTCTTTAAGCAGCTGTTCATTCGCATTTGCCAGTTTAACAACTTTCAATTTGCAATCAACTATCTCTGCAGCATTAAACTCTACAGCCTTAGCCAAGCCGGCAACCATAGCTGCACTTTGTTTGTTTTGTTCCTTGATATCCTCCAGTTGTGCTTCAAATTTTTTGTCAAGTCCCATAATGGCTTCAAAAATAGTTTTATTGGAGATATCATCTTCCTTCTCTGAAGATTTTGTTCTTTTCTCCTCTGGCGGTTGTTTTGAAGGAGTTGGCGGCGCCGAGTCTGTTCCCCGTTCTCGCTTGTTTAGGCCCACGTTGGCAGCTTCAGTGCTAGCATAGCCATGGTCACTGACTTTAGCATGCGACGACGTCTTAACAATGGGGTTTGACGGCACAAATTGCAGCTTTGCATTCTTAATAACCTTTTGGGCATCCATAGTTATAGTTCGAGTGGAAAGAGAATAAAGTTACTTAGTAAATTTTGCGGTCTTTCGGAGCTCCTGAAAAAACACGACTGTTCAAGCCGCCAACTTGGTGCCTCCTCGTGTGTTGTGGTTGTCACTACCCGATCCGTACCGGAAACCCGATCGGTACCCCGCATGCGCAAATCTTACGTCACTTCCTCTCTTTGCGACATTCAATATATTTGAATGATGCGGTTAGCGCCCAGTTAGCTCCTAGCATTTCTCAACAGCTCTGCCTTCTTTTCGACTGCCCGGGACATTTAAACAATGGATAATCCGTATACAAAGAAATTCATGCTTTTCTCCTCAACAGAGAGCGTCCCCCGATTGAGCAACAGCGCCGTAAAATAAGAAGAATGGCGCCTAATTACAGAGTTAATAATGCAGACTTTGTAATATCTCACGTGTAGATTCATCAGCCAGATGAAGTGTTTACTGACAATTGACACTGATAGCGCACATCATCATCACTATTCCAACAATCCTCTCCTCACAGACAAGCATAAACACACTCGACTATCGCTAAATCAGATTTAACACACGTTTGTAATGACGATAATTCAGTTTATAATAGGGTTTATTCGCTCGGTCAGCAGGTGGCGGTATCCTCGTACACTGGGGAGTAAACTGCCATTAAACGAACGGAAGAAGAAGAAAACATCTGCACATGCGCGGTACGGATCGGGTCGACCCGATTTGTACGGTCAGACTTTACACATGCGCAGTAAGGATCGGAGAGTCCTGATCCGTAACTTTCTTTTTATTTTTCGTTTTTGTCTACATTGTACTGAAATGCTTCATTATTGCAAACATTTTAAGATATACTTGTTATTCTTAACATCTTAACAGATACTCTGACCCATAACTATCGTAAAACGCTACGACCGGAAGTAGAAACCTTTCGCGCATGCGGGGTACCGATCGGGTTTCCGGTACGGATCGGGTAGTGACAGTGGTTGCCGCGCTGAGCAGTTAGCTAGTGGCAGTGTGTTCTTCTGCAAATGTAATAAACGGCTGTGCTCCCTGGCTAGCTCACGGGAAGCAAGACCAAACGATAAGATAAGATAACCTTTATTAGTCCCACACGTGGGAAATTTGTTGATACCTCCGTCTCCTCCTTGTCTGAACTCGCCACAATATATTAAGTAATCCAAAGTATTCAGAATACGTTACTGTCATTGAGTAACGTAACGGAATAGGTTACAGAATACATTTTGGGGCATGTATTCTGTATTCTGTAATGGAATACATTTTAAAAGTAACCTTCCCAACACTGCCCTTAAATAAGTCCCACATGTCCCACAACCACAGGGTGAGAATTAATTCTAAGGGCTCAAGCAAAGGTGTCCTCAGAATGTGAAACACCCTAATAATAGCTTTGAATTATGAGTTAGTGGTGTCCATAATGCTACATTAGATGATGAATATTGAAACTAAGAGCTCATTGAGTGGTGAGGGGCCTCCAGTCAGTTAGCAATGGTTCTTGGCCATAATTGGCCAGGAGCCCTATCACAGTTTGTTTGGTTAGAGCTGTAAAGCATTACGTGTCAGTCAAGCTGTTAATACATTTGTGCCTTGGGAACATTAGCTATGCTGGGGAGTTCATTTAGCTCAGGGGCTTTGGCATCTTTCCAACTGAAACAACTTTATATGAAAAACTAGAGATTAAAACAGTATGGAGATGATATTTATTTATAGATATACACCATGGGAACGGAGTAAAGGTGTTAATGAATTATGGATTGCACCCACAGAGAGATGCTTTCAGTGTGAACTCACTGTCCCAGCAGAGACATGAAGTGAATTCTTCAGTGGTAAAAGAGGATAGTAGGCCAGTAAATACATTTCATCTGCATCTTTTCCTAAAAATTGTGCTTGTATGTTAATTGTGCAAACATTACCTTAAAATTAGCCAATTTCTTCTAACTGTGAAGAAATTGTCATTTTCTTACAAAGGGACATACTAGACCGAATAGTTTGCTCTCTAAAGTTCACTTACAAGGCTTTGGGTGACCGAGGTTGTGGGAGTGTTTTGGATTCAAAACTAAAACTGACCTGAATTTTGAGTTGAGTTGAAATAAAGTCCAAAAAGTCTTTTTATTTAAAAAAAAAAAAAAAGTTAAGCCAAAGTTTTAATCTCTGTGGAAAGTTGAATTTTCCCCAACATATTTCAAATGTTAACATCTGTCCAAATCCCTGTTTGGCAAAATGCGCACACACTCTGACATTTGTTCTGGTTCCGCTTGGTTTTAACTTTACAGCCCCCTGGAAACCAAACAAGAAATTAGTGATTTTTGCCAGGTATGAGGAGCTGGATTTGACAAAACATCTGTTCCAACATTAGCTTGTGGCAAGTTACATGCTCTGGATACAAATATATTTCACTCCAGTTGTTTTGTTTGTCTCAGAGATGTAGGGGTCATTTTCCACGTATTCCCCGTGTTTTTACTGACAGTTCACAGAGAACATCAAAATAATAGCATTTTGATCTTCTGACATCATTCTATCTATTGTATTAATTATGTACTGTACTGTTTTTTTCCACTTGATGTTAACAGTTTTCTATTTATTTATTTATTTATTAGTTGTGACTGACATTTTAATGAAAGCAACCCATTCTGTACTTGCTATCATCAGCCTCTTTAGATATAGATCTCTAACATATCTTTTTTATCTGTGATTCTACACATATGTTCAGACTCAAAGATGTTAAAAAAATGAGCAAACATTGAAAATCTTAGTCCTTGCTTTTTTCAAACAAAAATTTAATCAGACCTAATTAAAAGAATACATAAAGAACTGGACCATAGGTATACTTAATAATAACACTGGTATCTATAAAATTGTATCTATATACATTCCTATTTACAGTATATCATATATGTTATTTGTATCCCACTATAGAAGAATCTTGTTGTGCTTCTGTGGCAGCAATAGAGAAAGAGAAACTAATGATGAAGCACTCTGGGAATGTTTAATTCACACAGACAGAATAAAAACAAATTAGAAAGGATCAAACAGAAAGTAGGATACAAATATCTATGTTCAAGAATTCTGCAAGACAATAATAATAGTGTATTAATGATTTACCAAAAGGCTTTATCAACACCTCTCTCATGCACCGCTTCCTGTCTCTTTCACTTCCTCATTCCTTCTGGCTGTCATTGTTTACTTCCGTAACCCTTCATTTGTTCTTTCCCTTTTAACACAACTTGTTCTTCCCCTCCCAACTCTTTCTCTTCCATCCTCTATTCGTTCTTTTTTCATTCACTCATTTTGCGTGTCTAAACCTCGCGTCACCTTTTCATCAATACTGAAATGTTGCCCTTGCGAAGAGTTGCTATAGCAACACACTGACCTGCCCTAAGGCTGTAAAGGGCTGGAAGGGACGAGCACAACAGAGGAGCACCATCAGTCACTTTCAGGAGAATCTCACATAAGCACACACAAGCACGTTCACTTGTACGCAGTCATCTTTCCATGACTTCAGAGGACATTACAATGCATTCATTCTCATGATTACGCTGACCATTCCTGTAACTTTAATCTGGTTTTCCTCTAAGCTTAAATCAAGTCTTCAACTTTAATTTTATTGATCTACATTAAAAGATTTGGGTCCCCTTATTCTTACTTTGTCAACAGACATACAAATAGGTAGTAAGTTTCCAGTGATGACTGGTGGAATGAACTTCTTCCCCATTACCACATGGAGTGGGATCCAATCTGCCAATCAAGTTTCTAGTTGGGACTTTAGCTTTTTCTCTCCCGGAGCACTTTGTTGCTTTTCTTGTATATTTATGTATATTTATCTTTAAAAAAAACTCCCTCAGACAATGGTGTGAGTGCAGTAGTATATATTTAGATGACACTGACATACCAATTGGATAGCAGAGTACATGATTATAGATGAAAACTGCAACTTGACTGGTTGGCAGAGACACACAACTGCAAGGTGCTAATTCTCGTGCTGTTGTGATTACTTATTATGCAAAACACCACTATGTGTTCACCATAAATTAATGATAAATAAATAAATCCCAATGACCTCAAATTCTAGATAATTGCAATTTTTAACCATGGAGCCGTCCAATATTAAGTAATCAATGTGATTATGCTGCTGAATGCAACTACAAATGGGTAATTTGAACTTTCCCAGGCACGAGGTCAGAGCTAAACAAGTCTGATTAAAAACATGCCAAACAAATCAAGAAAGTTGTGCACACAGCTTTTATTGCAGACTTGATTTACATTGTAATTAATGTGGAATATCCCCAAACTAGTCCTGATTGTTAGTGGCAAATAAACAGCCATTTGGTCCTCTGAATTAAAAATAGCTAACTTATCAACTTACCACCTATCTATGACTCATATATGTGGGCCCACCTTTTGCTGCCACAAAAGCCATGACCCATCAAGTATGGACAGGCTGCTTTCTTTTCACAGTGTGTCTTGGTGCCGGGCGTTCTCCAGGAAAGTGATGCACACATTCCCGATAAGCCACATGATGTATTCCTCTCCTGGTCTATTTCTGATGCTCACATGCTTATTGTTGGAGTTTCTGGCAGTTGACAGGAGTCAGCATGGGCACTCTGTACCCAGCTGGGACTATGCACCCCTATACACAACAAACTGCGATGCGCTGTGTGTCCTGACATCTTTCTATCAAAACAAACATCATGTTTTTCAGTTATTTGAGCTACAGTAGCTCGTTTGTTGGATCACACCGCACGGGTCAGCCAATGCTCCCCTTGGGTTTGATAGATACTGGCCACTGCAGACAGGGATCATCTTACAAGCGCTAAAGTTTTGGAGTTGCTCTGACCCAGTCATCTGCCATCACAATTTGACCCATGTCAAACTCACTCATTGTTATGCTTGCTCATTTTTCCTGCTTCTAACACATCAACTTTGAGGGGAAAATGTTAAATTTCTCCCTAATATATGCCTAGTCTCAGGTCTGCACCCTTCTGGATAGAGATCTCATATATCATTCTCCTAAGGCCATCACCCATTTTGGGCGGTCACTGCTCCTAGTGTTCCAGTTAACACATTCACCAGTCATATCTTCTCTTGCTCTCAATCCTTGGTTTCTTGACCTTCTTGTGTTCACACTTCCTGATGTTGCCA
Organism: Mchenga conophoros; assembly: GCF_057382185.1. NCBI lineage: Eukaryota > Metazoa > Chordata > Actinopteri > Cichliformes > Cichlidae > Mchenga > Mchenga conophoros. The sequence continues at coordinate 16,836,042 of NC_140526.1, forward strand.
TCACTTGGTGTGCTATATTGATCACTATGGCCATCTTCCTCTGCTTGTCCACCACTGCTACTCACCTGCTACCACCACTACTCATCAGCAGTTTCTCTATCTGTATCTCTATCTGTATCTGGAAGTCCCACAGGATTCTAGCTTGGTTATTCTCAACCACCTTTGGGGGTGTATTCCATTTTGATATTGGTACTTCCAGACCATACTCAGCACAGTATCAGCTCAGCTGTATACTAGGCCAGCCACTTGGTTATCATTAACATCTTGCTCGCAAAACACCAGCTACTGGTAGACCAGGCAGTCGCCCGAGACTGCAAGACTAGGCTGACCAACCTGTGCCCTGACTGGATTGATTACAAGAAGGTCAATGACTCGATGCCCCACACCTGGATCCTGGAATGCCTGGAACTATACAAGATCAACAGGACCCTAAGAGCCTTCATCAGGAACTCAGTGGGGATGTGGCGTACAACACAACTTCAAGCCCAAGTCACACACAAGTCACAATACAGTGCAGGATCTACCAAATATATATACGACATTGACATCTTTCTGTGTATAGATTGCATGTTCTGCCAGTGTCTGCGTGGCTTCTATCAGGTATTCCGGCTTCCTTCCACATGTCCAAATACATAAAATAGTGGAGTTAGGTTAACTGGTGATTTTAAATAGGTGTGAATGTGCAAATGGTTTTCTGTGATTCCCAAATCACACCTAAAATTTAATTTTAGGAGATGACATGATAGTTAAACCACCACACTTGGTGTTTGATGATAAAATATCAAAACATCAAGTGTGTTAACAAGGATACTTAGGCCTTAGGACACTCTGATTTGTCTATATGAGGGAAACCCTTTGAGCATGAGGCAGGTATTTTTCTTTCTTTCTTTTTTTAACATGACAGCTTGGCAGACACAGAACTCTACAGTCACATAACTGTGACTAATGACTTGGCTTGAACACATGATTCTTTCTTTTTTTTGCTTTTTTTCCCCATTCTTCTTTCACTCCTTCAACCTGTCCTTGAGTCAGTGATTTAGCTTGGGCTTTGGATTTGGTTTTGTGCCTCACCGTATTCAAACAGAGCAGGGTGGATGTTTGTGCAGAGGACAGAATGGTCAGCTGAGTGCAAGTAACTTGTCTCTGATGCATGACTTCATACAATCCAAATAATGAGTCAATTATAGTAAATTATACATGTTTGGACCCCACTGCAATTAGTTCACCTCTCTGTTTTGCTGTGTGACTGGAGTCTCCTCTTCTTTTCCAACCTCCTCCTCCCCACCGCTCTCTTCCCATTTACTCCTTCTCCTTCATTATATCACTAGTCTTTCTCCTACTCCCTCTTCTCTTGTCTGTAGCTTTCTCTTTCTCTCTTTTTCTCCTCTTCTTGCTCTCTTTGTCTTCCTCTCACCCCATCCCTTCCCCTTTCTCAGTGTCCTAGTTCACAGGGTCTCATGGTGAAGCTTTGTCTAATTACCATGCTAGCATTTAACTGGAACAGCGTACACAAACACACAGATTGACTTACTCAACACCCCTTACACATAAACACACTGCACAGTGCATGCCCATAGACAGATACACATAAAAGCCATTTGGATGCACATTACGAACAGACATTACACACCCAGCAAGTTAACATGCTCCAGTTATACAAGTACACATAACACACAGCATACACCAGGGTTAGATACAGTGGAATTTGTCCAGGTTGAACTACAGCCACTGTGTTGCTGCCCCTTCTGTGAAGCTAAGGCGTGTTGGCTACAGTCATAGTTGATTTTGGCCTAGTTATACCATGAACTGCCTGTAGCTTCTCCCACTGTAGAGCTGTGTCATCTAAGAACGCGCAGCAACAGATGCACATTGGAGGCAAAATGCTTGCCAGACATCTCAATACCACGCAGTCACTTTAGCATATTTTTAGGTTTCCTGGGAAAACCAAACATACATACAATATGTGTCATTTTGTGTGGGTAATTAGGTTGACTGTAAAATATAGTATATTTAATAATTAACTGATTAAGACAAATAAAAGCAAAATGCTGAACTCAAAGCATTTTGCTTATTTTGTACTGGATATTTTTACCGCTTCAAAGTAAACACAAATTGCTCAGTAACCCTGACTGACTAATAGATCTATAGTTGAGCTGTTTTATGTGGTAACAAGCCAAAAAGTTTGTAGTTCACACTAACACTCGAATATTAAAAAATACTGCAAGAACTTCTTGGTTGGTTATTTTTCACTATAACAAATAGTTAAATTAATGGATATTTTGGAGGTAATAAACGATTTTCTCTGTCTGCTCTTCTCTTTGTTTCAGTGCTGCCGAGTCATACATGTGGCACCCCTGGTCTCATTCCAAATGGAGTCATTCATGGCTCGCGGTACAACATGGGGGATAAAATCCGATACAGCTGTGAGTCAGGGTTTGTATTGGAAGGACACAGTATCCTCACATGCATCGTATCGCCTGGAAGTGGAGCACAATGGGACTTCCCATCGCCTTTTTGCAGAGGCAAGACATTTTTTCTTTCTTTCTTTCCATTTTCAATTCATTGATATTGCTTCTAGAAATTTTTTAGTAATGCCGTTCAAAGGACTTGCAGTAAATACAGTTTAGAAGATGGAAACCATTCTTTTTACTTAAATGAAACTGACAAGATACCTTTCACATAATCATGACCCAAAGCTAAGTTCAAAAGTAAACTGTATGTACTTTCCATTGTCTCCATTGGAGTCTTTCAGTTCTTTCATTTGAACTGAACTAAGCTCCGATTGAAGGAAATGAAAAACTGTTCACCAATTATAGCCATGAAAGTAAAAGATGAGAAAAAAAATCACATCGCTAAGATCATGAGAACTGAAGAAACTTGACATAAGGGTCATTAGCCAGAAGATGAGAGCCCCTGTGTATTGATTGCTTCCAATGCACAGAAAAGTCTGCCTCAAATTACATCACAAACTACTGTATCAACCAGATGGTGCCCAACATCCTTAAGTAAAGCCCCTTTAATGGTTCATTAGTCTACAGACAAGAACAGATCTGTTCATATGTCTTCCATTAGAGTGAGTAGATGGTTGAATAGCTCTATTGAGGGTTTACTAAATGAGTAGTTGTGAATGAAAATTAACAGATGATCTAAATCATAGTGATGATGTGATAATGACAATACTGTATTTATCTCAGCTCATAGTGTGTGCATTGTGTTTATTTGTCTGCTAATGTTAGAGAGGCATGTGTCAAAAAGTGTGGTTTTTAATGTGTGAAAACTTTATTGACACAAAAAACATGAAATAAATGATAAGCCAACCCAAGAAGGCCAAGAAGTTAAGTTACAAAATCAGTATATGAAATAATAAAAATAGCATTCGTTTCATCTGTTTCTAACCAGCCGAGGGAGCGTGTGGCGGTACGTTACGAGGCACCGCGGGTTCAATAACCAGCCCTGGATACCCAGCAGAGTACGACAACAACCTGGACTGTACGTGGTCAATCCTTGCTGAGCCCGGGGACACCATAGCTCTCGTCTTCAATGACTTCTTATTAGAGGACAAATATGACTTCCTGGAAATCAGCGGGACAGAAGCACCAAGCATATGGTAAGACACATCTCACACACAGATTGCAATGATGAGCCAGATAACGCAGGGGTCTTTGTACAAATCAGCATGACTGAGGCACCATGTGTCGAGCGGTAAATATATAATGAAAACAGAGGCACACACAATCATCACTGACACTTAAAGCTTTAGTGGTATTGTCATCTTTTATGTGTTTTTTTTTTATTTTGAGCAGTGAAAGAAAGAGTGTAGCATAGATGTAAACAAAGTGGACATTGATGTTCTATAAATGAGAGGACAGATACAACCGCTGATTGATTACCCACACAGGAGTCCTGTTGATTTTCCTGATTTATTCAAATCCCATAGGCAAGGTGATAAATAGTTGTGTTTTTGCTCCCATTTTTTTGTGTAGTTGAGTTTGAAAATTTGCACTCTGCTGTGCCACAAAACGCTCTGCTTTTTAAATTTAGAGCACTGTTGGAAGTCATGTTGGTTTGTTTGAAATATCACACGCATCCAGTGGAGGCTTCAATATGTTTGTGCAAAGGTGAGAGAAGCTTAATGGTTAGGGATGGGGAACTTGTTTCCAGGTTGTAAGTGCTGGGAAATCAAGAGAGGGGAAAGTATGAAGTTGTTTGGCCTCTGTCAGTAATAACAACAGACATGCCTGGAAGCAAAGCCTAATTAGACATTAGTAAACTCTAAATTTTTAGACATGATTGAAACAAAACATACATATTCTCGTCTCTGTTAGCGTAGATTATCCCAGGTTGCTTTCTTCTTCAGAAAGAGCAATTACTTTGATTTGAAAGGGATTTGACATCTGTGATACATTTTTGGTGTTACATAAACACCAAAAACCAAAATCCTGCAATGCTTTGTTAGCAGCATTTGCATCAATAGTGGGTATTTTTGTATGCAAGTTCTTTCGATAGTGTTGTTTAGACACAACAATACAACTTCAGAATATTAATCATTAAAAATATTTTCCAAATAATAAAACCAATTGCAAGAGATTGCTTTTAGAGGATTCTTTCTTTTTCTCATGTTCTCCTAACTGTAACTGATGTGTTCCATGTGTAGAAAATGCTTTGTGATTGTGCTACTGCTTGCAAAGTAATTGAATGAATAGGTCGACAGATAAATAAGAGGAGTGAAAGAGGCAGAGACAATAGCACTGGATGAAAACAAAAGGAATGGAGAATAATTGTGCATTTAGTGCCGTCACCAGTCGAGCGGCGCGCGTCAACCCTGGCATTCTCATGATACCATTTGTGTGTGTGCGTGTGCACACGTGTGTGTTTTTTGTCAGGTCTTAAGTGGCTCTCTGACAGGGTGAGCTGTTGATTGTTTCTCTAGGCTCTGACAGATTACACACAGTCAAGTGCACACATGCATACACACAGCTTGGCTCTGACAGTATAACATTCAAGGACCACTGTCAGCCCACCCTCTGCAATGCAGGGGCAAGATAAGGAAGAGTAGTAGAGAGTGCACCCAACATTTTGTTACATGGAAAATGGAGACTGCAAGAACTAAGCACTTTTGTCTTGACTGCTCTGATTAGGGTTTAACATCTCCGTCATACTTACTTAAAAGAAAAACTCCTGCAGTAAAGATTGAGGTAACTTGGTGATTTGTCTAATGATATAAGTTTTTACTATTTCTTTTCCATATGGGAAAATATGCACCATCTCAAAAAAATGTTTTCAGCTATATAGCAAAACACAGAAACCTAGATGTGTACAACAAAGTTCCCAAATTGGGAATAAACCAAGAGATGTTTCAGTTATACCACCCACATGATTTAAAAAAAGACCTAAAATAAAATGGAAAGGGTTTTGCCATGCACAACCTAATACAATCCTAAGTACTTTTCTCCAGAGGTGGGATTAAGTGATGACTGACATTTTCACTGAGGCATGAAAACAGGTCATTGTTAAAATGACTGACACCTGACAAGACTACTCTGATGGATTCTTCCTGTTTACAGAGAGCATTTTCTGATTGGCTGTCCCAAAAGCAATTTCCTGTTTCATGTTCCTGTCTGCTAGCTGGCAAGTTGAATGTCAGGTTGACTAGCTGTCACACATACACATACCCACAAAAACACACACACACACACACACACATGCACAGAATTGGTCATATTATGCAATTCCACACCTCGTATTCGTTTCAGAGACAAAACTTTATTGCTGCAGACAAGTGAATATGTTAAACTGTTTGTACACCTCAACTATGATGGTATTTGAAACTTAGTCTAATTTGTAAGATTATGTGATGGATAATCCAATAGCTGGTCCCAGTTTTCGGTCCACTGTGCTTTACTGGGTTGAAAACTACCTGTCGAGTGAGGTCAAACTGGCAAAAAAAAGATTGATTGACAGAAACAGGGTCAGGAAGACACAAGGTAGCAAAAACATCCAGTTATTTGTGTTGTTGATTGCTGTGTGCTAATGGTATCACAGCTCCGAAAGGGCTTTGGACTTTAACATTTGATAGTAGGTTATACAAATAAACTGACCAAACTTTCTTCCTCTACTTCATTAGTCATGCAATTTTTGCCAGCTACATATTAATGGTTTGTGGGGAGGGGTTGGTGTTCTAAATTTAAGATGTTATGTATTCGAATGTGTGGCCTGTGCCTGTGTATGATGGAGGGGGTGTGTATCTGCATGCATCTGTTCTTTCAAGTAGCATTTAGTCTTACAGTATGTCTGTAAAGTTCTCAGTCATCCAGGTCATCGTAGTCTAAGGAGCTGAAAGAAGCCCAACCGGTCGCAGCAGATGGCCCCGCCCCTCCCTGAGCCTGGTTCTGCTGGAGGTTTCTTCCTGTTAAAAGAGAGTCTTTCCTTCCCACTGTCGCCATAGTGCTTGCTCACAGGGGTCATATGATTGTTGGTTTTTTTTCTCTGAATGTATTATTGTAGGTCTATCTTACAATATAAAGCACCTTGAGGCAACTGTTGTTGTGATTTGGCACTATATAAATAAAATTGAATTGAAAATTGAATTGAATATCCACTGTGAATGACCATCTTTGAACAGAGCCGGTGGCTTACGACACCAGCTGTCTGCCATCTATAATTCAGTTTTGAGATCCCTTCTCAGACGCCATAACACACACTCACATTCTGGGCCTTTTGACCTCAGGAAATCACATGATAGGGTCGGGCCAGGTTTGGGGCTAGGTTGTGACCTACACCCATTTTCACACCTTGGCTCATGTGATTAGGTAGAGGATCATTAGGGGGTCCATGTCGCTCTTGGGGGGACACTCCCATAGGGCTTAAATGACTACAGACCCGTGGCTCTGACATCTGTGGTCATGAAGTCTTTTGAGCGCCTAGTTCTCTCCCATCTCAGGACCCTCACGGCCCCCCTCCTGGACCCCCTGCAGTTTGCATATAGAGCCAACAGGTCTGTAGACGACGCCATCAACATGGCCCTACACTTCATCCTGCAGCATCTGGACTCCCCAGGAACCTACGCCAGGATCCTGTTTGTGGACTTCAGCTCTGCCTTCAACACCATCCTTCCAGACCATCTCCGAGACAAGCTTTCCCAGATGAATGTGCCTGATCCCATCTGCCGGTGGATCACTGACTTCCTGACGGACAGGAAGCAGCATGTGAGGCTGGGAAAGAATGTCTCGGACTCCCGGACCATCAGCACCGGCTCCCCTCAGGGCTGTGTTCTTTCTCCTCTGCTCTTCTCCCTGTACACCAACTGCTGCACCTCCACCCACCAGTCTGTCAAGCTAATCAAGTTTGCAGATGACACCACCGTTATTGGACTCATCTCGGACGGGGACGAGTCTGCCTACAGGAGGGAGGTTGAACGTCTGGTGTCCTGGTGCAGCCACAACAACCTGGTGCTGAATGCCCAGAAGACAGTGGAGATTATTGTGGACTTCAGGAAGCACACAGCCCCACTCCCCCCCATCATCCTGACTGACACCCCCATCACCTCTGTGGACTCATTCCGCTTCCTGGGTACCACCATCACCCAGGACCTGAAGTGGGAGCCCACCATCACCTCCGTCATCAAGAAAGCCCAGCAGAGGATGTACTTCCTGAGGCAGCTGAAGAAATTCAACCTGCCAACACGGACGATGATGCAGTTCTACACTGCAATCATCGAGTCCATCCTCACCTCCTCCATCACCGTGTGGTACGCTGGAGCCACTATCAGGGACAAACAGAGACTGCAGCGTGTTGTGCGCTCTGCTGAGAAGGTGATTGGCTGCAGACTCCCATCTTTGCAGGACCTGTACACCTCCAGGACATTGCGGCGTGCAGCTCGGATCTCAGCTGACCCTTCTCACCCTGGACACAGTCTGTTTGACCTGCTCCCCTCAGGCAGGAGGCTCCGGTCCATTCAATTCAATTCAATTCAATTCAATTTTATTTATATAGCGCCAAATCACAACAAAAGTCGCCTCAAGGCGCTTCATAGATACAGAGAAAAACCCAACAATCATATGACCCCCTATGAGCAAGCACTTTGGCGACAGTGGGAAGGAAAAACTCCCTTTTAACAGGAAGAAACCTCCGGCAGAACCAGGCTCAGGGAGGGGCGGCCATCTGCTGCGACCGGTTGGGGTGAGAGAAGGAAGACAGGATAAAGACATGCTGTGGAAGAGAGACAGAGGTTAATAACAGATATGATTCAATGCAGAGAGGTCTATTAATACATAGTGAGTGAGAAAGGTGACTGGAAAGGAAAAACTCAATGCATCATGGGAATCCCCCGGCAGCCTACATCTATTGCAGCATAACAAAGGGAGGATTCAGGGTCACCTGGTCCAGCCCTAACTATATGCTTTAGAAAAAAGGAAAGTTTTAAGCCTAATCTTAAAAGTAGAGATAGTGTCTGTCTCCCGAATCCAAACTGGAAGCTGGTTCCACAGAAGAGGGGCCTGAAAACTGAAGGCTCTCCCTCCCATTCTACTTTTAAATACTCTAGGAACAACAAGTAGGCCTGCAGAGCGAGAGCGGAGCGCTCTAATAGGGTGATATGGTACTACAAGGTCATTAAGATAAGATGGGGCCTGATTATTTAAGACCTTGTATGTGAGGAGCAGGATTTTGAATTCAATTCTGGATTTAACAGGAAGCCAATGAAGGGAAGCCAAAACAGGAGAAATATGCTCTCTCTTTCTAGTCCCTGTCAGGACTCTTGCTGCAGCATTTTGGATTAGCTGAAGGCTTTTCAGTGAGTTTTTTGGACATCCTGATAATAATGAATTACAGTAGTCCAGCCTGGAAGTAATAAATGCATGAACTAGTTTTTCAGCGTCACTCTGAGACAGGATATTTCTAATTTTAGAGATGTTGCGCAAATGGAAGAAAGCAGTCTTACATATTTGTTTAATATGTGCGTTGAAGGACATGTCCTGGTCAAAAATGACTCCAAGGTTCCTCACCGCGTTACTGGAGGCCAAGGTAATGCCATCCAGAGTAAGAATCTGATTAGATACCATATTTCTAAGATTTTCAGGGCCGAGTACAATAACCTCAGTTTTATCTGAATTAAGAAGCAGAAAGTTAGCGGCCATCCAGGTCTTTATGTCTTTAAGACATTCCTGCAGTTTAACTAATTGGTGTGTGTTATCTGGCTTCATGGACAGATAGAGCTGGGTGTCATCTGCATAGCAGTGAAAATGTATGCTATGTCTTCTAATGATACTGCCTAAGGGAAGCATGTATAATGTAAACAGAATTGGTCCTAGCACTGAACCCTGTGGAACTCCATAATTAACCTCAGTGTGTGAAGAGGACTCTCCATTTACATGCACGAATTGGAGTCTATTAGATAGATATGATACAAACCACTGCAGCGCAGTACTTGTAATACCTACAGCATGTTCTAATCGCTCTAATAGGATATTATGATCAACAGTATCGAACGCTGCACTGAGGTCTAGCAGGACAAGCACAGAGATGAGTCCACTGTCAGAGGCCATAAGAAGATCATTTGTAACCTTCACTAAAGCTGTTTCTGTGCTGTGCTGAGCTCTGAAACCTGACTGAAACTCTTCAAATAAACCATTCCTCTGCAGATGATCTGTTAGCTGTTTGACAACTACTCTTTCAAGGATTTTTGATATGAAAGGAAGGTTGGAGATTGGCCTATAATTAGCTAAGACTGCTGGGTCTAGAGATGGCTTTTTGAGTAAAGGTTTAACTACAGCCAGCTTGAAGGCCTGTGGTACATAGCCGATTATTAGAGATAGGTTGATCATATTTAAGATCGAAGAATTAATTAATGGCAGGACTTCTTTGAGCAGTTTTGTAGGAATGGGGTCTAAAAGACACGTTGATGGTTTGGAGGAAGTAATTATTGAAGTTAACTCAGAAAGATCAATTGGAGAAAAAGAGTCTAACTTAATATCAATGGTACTAAGAGTAGCTGTAGATAATATTACATCTGTGGGATGATTATTGGTAATTTTTTCTCTAATGATAAAAATTTTATTTGTGAAGAAGTTCATGAAGTCATTACTAGTTAACGTTAAAGGGATGGTTGGCTCAAAAGAGCTCTGACTTTTTGTCAGCCTGGCTACAGTGCTGAAGAGAAACCTAGGGTTGTTCTTATTTTCTTCAATCAGTGATGAATAGTAAGATGTTCTGGCTTTGCGGAGGGCTTTCTTATAAAGCAGCAAACTATTTCTCCAGGCTAAATGATGATCCTCTAGATTTGTGACACGCCATTTCCTCTCCAGATTACGAGTCATCTGCTTTAGGGTACGTGTTTCAGAATTATACCACGGAGTCAGGTACTTCTGATTTGAGGCCTTAGTTTTCACAGGAGCTACAGTATCCAGAGTCGTACGTAGTGAGGAGGTGAAATTATTAACAAGATAATCGACCTCTGTTGGGGTAGCGTTCAGATAGCTGCTTTGCTCTGTGTTGGTACAGGGCATTGGAGATGATAACAGTGGGTGGATTATATTCTTAAACTTAGTTACAGTGCTTTCAGAAAGACATCTACTTTGATAAAGTCTACTCTTCACCGCTGTGTAATCAATTATTGTAAAAGTAAATGTTATCAGGAAATGATCAGACAGGAGAGGGTTTTCAGGAAACACTGTTAAATGTTCAGGTTCGATGCCATATGTTAAAACAAGATCTAGAGTGTGATTAAAGTGGTGGGTGGGTTCTTTTACATTTTGAGAGAAACCAATTGAGTCTAATAACAGATTAAATGCCATGTTGAGGCTGTCATTTTTAGCATCTACATGGATGTTAAAATCACCCACAATAATTATTTTATCTGAGCTCAGAACTAAATTAGATATAAAGTCTGAGAAATCAGACAGAAACTCTGTGTAAGGCCCAGGTGGACGATAGATGATAACAAGTAAGACTGGTTTCTGAGTTTCACAGCTGGGGTGGACAATGTTAAGCATCAGGCTTTCAAATGAATTAAAAGTCTGTCTTGGTCTTTCATTAATTAATAGGCTGGTGTGAAAAATTGCTGCCACACCGCCCCCTCGGCCTGTGCTTCGAGATTTCTGGTAGTTAGAATGGCTCGGGGGTGTTGATTCATTTAAACTAACATAATCATCCTGCTGCAACCAGGTTTCTGTAAGGCAGAGTAAATCAATTTGTTGATCAATTATTAAGTCATGTACTAACAGAGACTTGGAGGAGAGAGACCTAATATTTAATAATCCACATTTCACTGTTTTACTCTTTGGTTCAGATGTGGATACTGTATTGTTCTTTCTTTGTGATTGTTTATGTTTAAGTTGTTTGTTGCTGGTTTTTAGTTTGTTTTTTGTCTTTTTGGAAGCTGACACAGTCTCTATGGAGATGGGTTTTTGGGGGGGTAGCAGGAGGAGAGAAGCTGCAGAGAAGCGTGTAAGACTGCAACTCTGCTTCCTGGTCCCAACTCTGGATAGTCATATTTTGGGGGGTTTAATAAATTTGTCCATATTTCTAGAAATGAGAGCTGCTCCATCCAAAGTGGGATGGATGCCGTCTCTCCTAACAAGACCAGGTTTCCTCCAGAAGGTTTGCCAATTATCTATGAAGCCCACATCGTTTCTGGGACACCACTCAGACAGCCAGCAATTTAAGGAGAACATGCGGCTAAACATGTCACTCCTGGTCTGATTGGGGAGGGGACCAGAGAAAAAACTACAGAGTCCGACATTGTTTTGGCAAAGTTGCACACCGATTCAATATTGATTTTAGTGACCTCCGATTGGCGTAACCGGGTGTCATTACTGCCGACGTGAATTATGATTTTACTAAATTTACGTTTACCCTTAGCCAGCAGTTTTAAATTTCCTTCAATGTCGCCTGCTCTGGCCCCTGGAAGACAATTGACTATGGTTGCCGGTGTCTCTAGCTTCACATGTCTGAGAACAGAATCGCCAATTACCAGAGTTTGACCCCCGGCGGGTGTGTCGCCGAGTGGGGAAAAACGGTTAGACACATGAACGGGTTGGTGGTGTACCTGGGGCTTCTGTTTAGGACTATGCTTCCTCCTCACCGTGACCCAGCCGCCCTGATTCCCCAGCTGCTTGGGACCTGCCGGGGAACAGCTAGCGGGGCCTACGCTATTTTCGGCTGCACCAGCTACAGGGGCCTGGCTAGCTGCGGGTGAATGAAGGGTGCGAAGCCGAGTCTCCAATTCAGTAATCCTGGCCTCCAGAGCTGCAAATATGCTACATTTGTTACAGATATCATTACTGCTAAAGGAGGCCGAGGAGTAACTAAACATCTGACACAATGAGCAAGAAAGTGCAGGAGGGACAGGTGAAGTAGCCATGGTGCTAATGAGTCGGCTACGAGCTAAGCTAGGCTAGCGAGACAGTACAGAGACAGTGAGTGAATACTTTGGCTATAAATTAGGTAGTGAGTACACAGAAAGTGTGCTTCGGAGGAAGCACGTGAAGATTATACTATGAAAGAAGAATGTATTTAAAAGTTGTTAATTAAATCGCTAAGCAAATAAGCTACTCAGAAACACCACTGTGTTTGAGCAGGAACAGGAAGTGATACTCTACCACAGAGCGAGCGCACCAGAACCTCTCGCCATAAGAACAGTTTCTTCCCCTCTGCTGTTGGACACATGAACAATAACCATATGACTGTTCCCACCACTAACACATGACCCTACGCTGTGTTCACTGCATCATTCCATGTTTGGCACTGATCACCACCTGCACTCATGTATATATCTTTCAACGTAGCACTCTTAATTCTTATTCTCATGTATATATCTCATGTATATCTCATGCACATATCTTCCCACGTAGCACTTTTAATTCTTATCCCTACTTTTATTTTTTTCCATGTCTATTTAAGTGCTATTTATGACACTATGTTTGCACTGAAGCACCGCAGCAATTTCCTAATGTTGTAAACCTGCTCAACATTTGGCAATAAACCCCATTCTGATTCTGATTCTGATTCTGAAATCTGGGACTCTCCACCATTTGACCTTAGAACTGAGGGAGCTTCTCGGATAACAGGTGAAACGTCTTCAAGCAACTTAAAGAAGTCCAGACGCTTTTCTTTCCAAGCTTAGACTACTCCTACAGTAGGTGTAACTAAGGTGTAACTCCTAATGGACTGGCATCAGTAGCAGATGCATATTAGTTAAATGTGAAACATTCAGAGAACTCCATGCTGATAATAATCTGTATAAACCTCTCAATTTTTTTAATTTAAATTCAGATACTATAAAAATAATAGTACAGCACAAAAAAATAAAAACATATAATGGCAGAAAGTGGTTTATCATGTTTATTATTCGAATAACCTACCAGCTTTGTTACCCTATGACTTTGCTATCCATCCTTGACTACAGATGGAGAAATGTCAGTGATTTTGTTTATACTACTTTGACTAGAAATCCCTTTGATCAATTCAGAAGCGCCAAACCTAATACGCCTCTGGTTTGGTGAAACAGGAGCATGAAAAATGACTTCAGCCTCTTACAAGCGTAAGCCCAAAAATGTGAGTGCTCTGAAATTGCAAACCTATTCATGATCTTGAAGGTTTAATGACCTTTGTGGGGAAAAGGCAATTTCTGGGAGTCAGGTCCTAAAATTAGGCAGTGTAAGGACATATTATAGAAATGTAACAAAAAAATAGTTGCCTAAAGACATCATATAAAAGGTACAGATTCATGTAGCAAATGGTTTCAGTTCATTGAGAATTGATTACTTCAGGCCCATCTGTGGGAGGTACTACACTTTACTGGAGAATTAAGTTGAAGTTTTATTTTATAACTGAAGCACGTTTTAATTCTAATGTTGTCATAACTTGAACTATATAGACCACAGAGAAAGAAAAAAAAATACGAGCTAACCATACTGTAAAAGCAAGATTACCCAATCAGCAGTGTTGTCGGCAGTAGATTTCCTCAGTTTCCTGTATTACACGCTGATATATCTGTGGATGTACTTTTAAAGACAGTGAAAGGGATGTCATAAATCTTCATACATTTTCTTTTTCTCCGATAATCTGTGAGAGGAGATCTCAGAGGAACTTTGGGAGAGCGTGCTGGACACAGTGCACAAATCACCTGTCTGTGTAAAACATGAGCTGATCCAGTTTAAAGTTTTATGTCACGTCCACCAGGTAAAAGTTAGTCTCTAGTCAATATAGAAGTAAAAATAGATGCAAAGAAGTGTTGTGAAGTCCCTGTGCACATATTCCAGCCTTGCCGTCGTCTACAGTCCTATTGGAGGGAATCTTTATAGTATTGTTTAAGAATACTGGAAAACTGGATATGGAGTTACAGAGGCCTTTGGATAAGTAGTCCAGGCATGAGGTGTCCATGCACCTGGTGATGCTTAAATATTCACGATGTATTTAAAAATCATATACATTTCTGTTGTTTTCCATACTTGGTTTCATATTGTTACTCTTCTTTTACCAGCCACTGGTTACGTAAATACTCAGCTTAATGTTTTTTATGAAATATAGACTGTTATCTGTGACAGTGTAACTACTGTTATCTTCAGATCTGAATGTATTTTTTCTTTCTCTGATTATACGAAATGAGCTTTGTTGATCATTTTAATGAAGGTTTACTGCAGGTCTTCTGCAGCTCTTAACCCCTCTTCTCATCCCATTGCCTCCACCTTTCACTCTTTTTCATGCTTGCCTTTATTTTTTTCTTTCTCTGCACTCTTAGCTCTCTGTCTGGCTATTCTTTCATTTCCCTCTTCCCCTGTGCTCCTTTTGCCCAGCTCTCATCCTCTGCCTCTGTCTTTCGATGCTAAGAGAAACAATGTTGGCGATCTGTAACTTAATGAGTCCTTATTTATAAGTGTTTACAATAAGTTCAAGTGTCATGTTTTCAAGAACAGTTTATTAAATTTAGTTCTATCTTGGTCACTACAGTAATGACACTGATTTTCCTCAGTGTTGAAAACTCAAGAATTTGCATGAGGATTTTGAAAAAGTAGTGTTTAATAATAATCAAGTCGGTAAAATGCTCATTCGTTTTTCTGCGACTGAGACAGTCCCCAAGTTGCTCTTCATACACATGACATTCAACATTAGATTCTTTTGTAGCAGCTTGACCTCGGTGGTCTATCATAGTAATGCTTTGGTGTGCAAGTCCTTGATCATTTGAACTGACCCTCTGGCCTCTATACTTATCTGGAAGTTCAAAGAGCACCACAACCAGCCTGCAGCATCTGTAGATGAACCTTGTCCATCCTCAGAGCCTTTTCATGACACATTCAATGACTGCCAAAGAAAGAGGCTAGATATTTTTTCTCCAAATGTTGTCTTTCTTCCTATTTGTTCTGCTCTCATGTCCCTCTGTTACATCTCATTTCTCCTCCGTTTAGATCTGCTGCTTTCTGATCCTTTCCCGCTGCTTCTCCCTCGTTCCCCTTCGTGCAACTGCCAGTCCTCCTCTTACTCTCTTTTTCTCCACTTTGTGACACATCACTTGTCCTGTTATTACATTTACATTTTAAATTATGTTTACTGTCTGTGGGACTGCCGGTGTGTGTCTCTGTGTGTATCAGTGTAAAAAGGGTGAGTGTGACATTTAAAGTAGCATTGTAGCCAGGTTTTGCACTAAGGAGTGGGAATAAACAGCTATCTGTTGTGGATGATGTGCTTTACACTTGTGACCTGTATACAATAATTTATTTTTACTGTGGCTTTTTGCCATTTTACAGATGCACACATCCACAGGGATTTGCAGTAAGTGCAACAATGCAGTAAGGTTAAAAATATGTATTTGCAGCAATTCAAGCAGCCAGTCAGATAAGTAGGTGCCAAAACATTGGTGCCCCAGTAGTATAAAGTTGTGCGTCTGTGTTTATCTTCGTATCACAAAAAGGCTAGTTGCCCTAACAATAGAAAAGTGCTAGAATATTCCCACAAATAGCTCTCTGCTGGTCTTGGTTTACTTGTCCATCTCCTCTCTGCTGCATGACTTGGCCTCACGTCTTCTGTTCCCTTCTCCCCCCCCTGGCCTGTCAAACATCTCCTTTTCTCTTTTCCCCTCTCCAGTGTTTTCATCTTTCATATTTCTTGAGTTTTGTAAACATTCCTCTCTCTCTCTTCCCTGACATGTTCATCTTTGTTTTATCCTCACAGCTTAATTCTTTATGTGATTTTATTTTTTATTTATTTTTGCTCTTTCCATCCCTCCTCTCATTTTCCTTTCCAGCATCACTTTCTTTCTCATTCATCTCCACTCTTTGCAATCTCGTATTAGTATTGCCCAACCTCATTTAGGCTTGACTCTTTCTCTCTCCCTTTATCACTTTGACCTCTCAAAGCGACTAGTCTAATCCTTCTCTTCCTGTTCATTTAAGTGACTTTCTCGCTCTCACCTCCTCTTCAGTGTTTTTCCTTCCGATTATTTCTTCTTTGCTCGTGTCTTTCTTTTAAGCTCTCTTTCACTTGCGTTTATTCTTCTGTGGAAAAACCTCCTGTTCCACCTATCCTTCACGTCTCTCCTCTCTTCTTCTCCTGTTTCCTTTTTTGTCAAGCATGCTTGTTTTTGAAAGATTAAGGGAATCTCTCTTTTCATTTGCTTCTCCTCCTTTTCTACCTTTCTTTTTAGTTCACTCTCATCTCCCACATCCCTTGTTCTGTCTCCTCTCTGACCCCTTGTCTCACTCTCACTCCAGTGTCAGGCAGGACGCCAGTACGCATGAATAATGGAAGAGAGGCAGCATATCATGCATTTTTTTCTTTCTCTTCTTAACATTTCCCCCACCTCTCTTTATTTTCGAGACATATAAGAATTTACTACCCTGTATTAAATTAAACTCTGTATATAAACAAGATTGTAAGCCCTATAATATCTGGAGTGCATGAGAACCTTTTAATTACAACTTTTAGGTCTTCAAGGCTTATTCAGAATACTTACTTTTCTAAAATGTCGACACACACATAAATGCACTTCAGCTGGTTATTAATGTACTAACGCATTGGACCACACCTCTTAATCTTTGAATTCAGGTCTTCTCAGGTCTATTGCCATAGGGGTATAATATAAAGCACCTAGCCATGAAATCATTGGTCCTTCTAAAGAGCTCACTTGTGGCAGACCACATATGGGCATGGGGACAGGAAAGTCATCTCAGTGCAGCTGATTCAGTAACTGCTTTCCAGAGTTCCACACTTCCTCTGGTATTAACATCTGCAAAGAAAACTGTGCACTGGAAGCAATGGTTTTCACAGGCCAAGCAACTCCTGTAGTGTGTAGCTGGTCTGGTGCATTTGTCCATATCGTGTATCTAACCCAATCATGAGAATCAGAAAGAAAGGTCATTTGAATGACTTCAAACATTGTATGGTTCTTGGTTCCAGTCGGGCTGGCGTGAGCATTTCAGAAACTGCTGATCTGCTGGGATTTTCCCACACAACCGTTTCTAGGGGTAACAGATAATAGTCTGAAAAGGAGAAAATATCCGGTGAGTGGCAATTCTCCCGGTGAAAATGCTTGTTGATGCCAGAGGTCAGAGGAGAATGGCCAGAATGCTTCGAGTTTACAGGGCGGCAACAGTAACTCACGGTAAAGTGCAATCACCTGAAAATGCAGGTATCTGTACTTTACTTGAGTATGTATTACTTTACTTTAAGTATATATTTATTTGAGTGTTGAGTATTTTAGTTGTGCTTTGTTACTTTCCACCTTTGCTTCTTATGCAGCGGTGCATTAGTAACAAAATAACATAACTTAATATAGCACTCTAGCACTTAGCTATAAAAACTGGATAAAATGTAAATGTTGCTTCATGTTTCTTTCCTCTGTTTAAGATAGTTAGGAAAGCACACATATATATAGAGAGAGATTGATATTATACATTAATAGAGTGATATAATGTACTCATATATAATGTATTAGTAATATATATAAGTACAGCCATAATGGAGCATTGCTTACTTTCTCTTTAGTGAACTTTGTATAAAAAATGTTCCTCTGTGGTAAGTTTTTGATTGAATCTGACTTTAGTCAAAGAGAAAACAGCACAGTCTAGCACTGTATCCTTATGTAACTATAAGCTGTTTCATCATATAGACCTTTCCTTTTTTCTTTTTTTTTTTTTTTACATCATACAGGTTGTCTGAGAACATCTTCTGCCAGGCTAGGCTGAGATAAAATTGCACATTCTCTTGAAATCATTGTAAAGGTTCGCTGAAGTTTTGAAACACAAAATAAATACTGCAATAACAAGCCTATATATCCTTTGTTGATGTTTGTAGGGAGCCCCATCCTTTTTAGTCTAGTTTTCATATCATGCACTATATTTTTTGTGTTAATGTGCCACACGACAAGACATTTATATTTAAATGCTCTCACTGATAAAGACTGCTAGTTGACTCTCTGAGAGATGACACATCACACTACAGTACTGGAGCTTTTCACTGTGTGTACTATAGTGTTATATCGCCTCGGGGTAGATACATTGGCAGGGTTTTTTTTTATCCTCTTACAGATTTTCTTCTTTTTTTCCCTCAGATTTTTTAGTTGATAACCCAGCTTTATTGACAGTATCAAATCTAATCAAAGAATCAAATCAATGAGGTTCTCTAAGAAGCTCTCTAATTACATTTTTCTTTTTAATTTTTTATAGTTTATTCCCTCGTTTTCTTCATGAGTATTTGTAACTTGCTCTCTCTAGTCTACTCAGTGTAACTGCGGCATTATTAAAGGGCAGTAAGTGTGGCGCTTGTTGCTCTAGAGAGGTTGATAGAACATGAGCTTCCAGGCAGCATCTCCTACATCATTTCCTCGCTTCTCTGTGTGCATCGTTTTTTCCGTACTTTTTGTTTTATTCTTTTTAACGCCGTGTTGGTTGCCGTTGGTAAAGAAAAGTAACAGAAGCTAAATCTGATGTAAGACTTACCATAGGGTACTGACTTATCCTCTTAGTAGGGATGGTTAAAAAATGTGTGAAGTTATTTCTTTTTTCTTCTGCTTTACTATCAACAGCCCCCTCTTTTACTTAACTTTCCCCTGTAGGGTTTGGTGTTTATTGTGATTGTGTGTGAAACTCAGATAGTTTCTAGCCCAGCTCTTATGAAATCAGGACTTTTTTTTCAAAGTCACTAAGCATTATATCCTAATTCAGTCAACTTTACAAAATAGATAAGTCTTGTTTTTCAGTTAACAAAGTTGCTTTTTCTTATTTTTTTTGCTGATGAATTTTTATAACAAATTTTACAGCTTTTTTGTTTTTTTTTGCAAATGTATTTTTTTTTTTCAGCAAGTACTTCCCTCAATGGAAACCACTTAGACACTGAAGTAGGACTGTGACCAGTACAAGTGCACACATTATGCTTTTGGTGAGGGTTGATCATAATGGGAATGGATAATATCATTCACTTCCCACATCTGCATTTCCAAACCAGTGGAACAAATTGCCTTTTTGCAAAAACCTCTTTAAATTATAGCCAGCCTTTGTACCATGGAGGACAAATCAAAGGGACTCAAAAATTATACCTTGAACTCACTAGAAACTTCTCTCTACACTGGCACATTTTCATATTTTCACATGAAACATAGATCCAGTAGTTTTTCTGCACCTCTGTGCTCTGCCTTGCATATCTTACATATTTACAGTTGTTTGTCAATAGGCATTTTGCTACATTTTTCACAGTAGCTGATCATGCTGGTAATTTGTAATTAGAGATCAGCACTTTCTTCCAACAATTACATTGTGCATTTTTTTCTTGCTCTTGCTATAACAGACTGTTGTGATAAACATAATTTATCTCTGAAGGAGGGTGTAAACCTCTATCTAATATTCAGCATGTTGCTATACTTGCCACTAGAGAAAAGTAGAAATATATTTCACATCGACAAAATAAAGCAAAATTCACTGTAGATGGACTCTGTGTTTCAAATGACTGCCTTGTGATGTTGTGCTGTACTGTCCACAGCGTCGTACGACACAGTAAGGAGCACAGCGCTATGAATATTAGAATATCCTTACGTCTTAGGTTTGGTATTTGTCTGCATCAATCATGTTCAGTTTATGTTTTGTTCTTAATAAAGTTCTTGTTTGCTTACTTCCAGGCTGACTGGTACAACTCTGCCTTCGCCAGTGATTTCAAATAAGAACTGGGTTCGGATACATTTCACCTCCGACAGCAATCACAGAAGAAAAGGATTCAGTGCTCAGTATCAAGGTATTACTCTTTCAGACACACCTTTTATGTCTCTGTAGTTTTTACCACTGTGTTATACTTATAATTACTTGTATGTAGTGTGTGTATGCATCACTGTGTGTTTGAAAATTATGCTGTTTCGAACACATTTACAAACGATCCCACACATTAGTTACATTAGTTGTTGTTGTTATTATTATTATTATTATTATTATAAAAAGTGCTTTAAATCAACTCATTGGACTAGATGGGATTTTCCTGCCTGACTGATCAGTTATGTCGCTTAATGAGTATATTAAGGTGAATTTCAGTTTCCATATGATGGATCAGATTTAATTGGCTGCTCCCAACACAAAGCACAGTGATCCAAGACTGGTCTGTCTTCCTGCATATCTTGCTTCCTGACTTGTCTTCATCTGTTTTGTCGCTGTCTCTGTCTTCCTCAGCTATTTTTCTTTTCTCAAGTCATTGGTGCGTCTACTATTTCCTGTGCCTGTGTGTGTCTGCGTGAGCGAGAGGGATCGGGAGAGAGATGTGCTTTTTATGCCATCTCTGTTTCTCAGTGGAATGCAGTTTAGTTGTAGCACAGATTTTCCTGTTATTCTCGGCAGTGCTGCCACTTAGGATAAAATAGATTGAATAAATTTTAATGCTGCTCATCTCTTTTGCTGCCCCCTTTTCCCCTTTGTCCTCACTTTTCTGTTTCCTTCAGTTTCTTTTGCTGTTTCCTGTTCTAATTATAAATTTGTTGTGGATTTGTAAGTGCAAGGGGGTGAGAAGCATTTCTTGGATTGCACGCATAGGTGCACCAAATGGCAACCCCCTAAAATAATTAGTGTTCTGCAAAAAAGACAAACAATTAAATCTTTAAAAAATGTGATGTATAATTAAATGAATAACTGCTAATTTCCTTCCCACAGTGAAGAAAGCAATCGAGCTGAAGTCTAGAGGGGTAAAAATGATGCCCAGCAAAGACTCCAGTCACAAAAACGCTGTCTGTAAGTACCCTACAATCTGCCGTGGTTTTGTGTGCTGATGCAGATGCTGTGACCACGTTGTTTAGATGGCATTGCATTACACATTTGGTCAAACATATTTAAACACACACACACACACACACACACACACACACACACACACACACACACACACACACACACACACACACACACACACACAGAAATGTTGTATATATGCAAGGACACAGGGGATGCATCCATCTTTGTTGTGTCAGGAGAAGTGATTTCATCTATTTTTCCAATGAGGTCGACTTACTAGGAGACAGGAATTGGTATCATGCTCTCCTTTTCTTTCTGTTTCTTGTAGCAGGTTACTTAATCCTTTCTTAGTACTTTTTTGAGTACTAGTATCAGAATATTAGAAGCAAAAATAAACAAATAAATAAAAACACAAGTTTTAAATATATCTAAATAAAAAACAGTGGATTGATTTAATTTGACTATATAGTATTATAGTTTCCATTAGTTCCCATCTATTACATATTTATTAGTGATACATTAATGCAAAAGTAGCATTGTCTAAGTCTGACAGGTTTAGTCTGCTAGTTCCTAAACTAGAGATCAGACCCTCCAGAGAGCCAGCGAATAGAATAGATCAGAATAGAATAGCTCTTTATTGTCATTGTACATGTACAACAAAGCTGCGACCAAACTGTGCCAGAATGACATATATAAAGTGTAAACAGCAGGAAATAACAAACAGGAGAAATATATACAAAACAAGGGGAATATATGCAAAAATAAGAGACAGTTACACAACAGAGAACAATTAAGTCTGTGGTATTGTAAAAGTAAGGAAAAAACTGCTGCTACAAAAACTATTTTTTCATCATTTGTACTTTTCATGAGTCTTTACTTGATGTGAAAGATTATAACCAAATATGTTTTGTTGCTTAGCACCCATATCCTTGTGTTAGATTCCCACACCAGTATCGCACCAGTATTTTGTGTGTGCTTTCTGATTATTTATACGTTTTTAGTAAGGTGTCAGGAAGAGCAAACTTCAGTGTAGCACAGTGATTTACTTCCTGCTGACTGCCACTCTTGCTTCCAGTGGCACTCTTTACCCATTTAACTTTTTTAAACTACATAAATTTCCAAAAGTGGGCACAATAAAGCGTTGGTGTTGCTCGGCCAACACTGGAAGTGTTCCCACTGTGTCTTATTCATGGCCCCTGGAGGTGCAGCCAAGAATCCAGAAAGAGACACTGAAATCATTATTGCACAGACTAGAAACAGCCTGTCTGTTAGATTCTAAGTCAGTAAAGAAAGTGAAGCGTCTCACAGAGCAGGAGGGCAAAGACCAAAAATTCTGAAGTGCTTCTTTAATTTCTGTTCTGCCCCCTTTTTCTTTTGCTAAGCTCCCCACTTGACTATTTTCCCATATTGCAGTGCAAATAGTCTGCACATTATTTGCATATAGTACACTGTATATCATCTGAGTGGGATTTATTTTGGTGAAAGCTACAATGAAAGCCAGACTTTCTACTTGAATATAAATATATCCATAAGGCAAGGCTAGCAGCTAGATAAGCCAAGAAAAACATAAAAAACCCAATAAGATCAGAGCCCAGAATGACTTACTGGATAAAAATGTTTATTTTAAGTAAAAAAAAAAAATCACTGTTTTTGCTGTTGCCCATGAGGTACTGTATTTATCCAACCTCAGAGTTTTTCTGTTTTAAACATGAATAATAAAATCCTGGTTTCATTTAAAATAGTTTAAAGGACAACCAGGCATAGCTTGGAAGAATATTTAAGAACGTATGGTGGAACTGCAAAGTAATACTGTTCTTAAAAGTCCAAAGCAGTGACTGTAGATTTGTGCAGTTTTAAATAACCTTAATTTTTGTTGTTCAGTGCACCAGTTTGCAGCATCCTGCCAGAAAAAAATGTCTCCTTTTGAGATGAAACACAACTGGTGTGTTTTTTTCTTTGAAATATAAAAGCAGCCAGTTCTCTGACAAAAAAAAAATAAGCCCAAAGCTTTGTCAGTGGAACTTTCAAGATTACTAATACACCAATGATTTGTTCGAATGCTGGCAAGTAATGTGTAATTGTTGTAGAGTTTAAAAGATTTCTCTCTAGAGGCTGCGTTTAACCATTAAGTATTTACTCCGATTCAGCTTTGTGATATCTCAAACCCAAAAGAACTGTCTCTGCTAACTATTAGACATGCAGTGATTAGAATAGATCACTTGTTATTTAGGAAAGCAAGGGGATAATCTGTGGAAGTCTTCTGCTTTTATGTGGACCTAAGGAGAAATAGTTTTCACCTCAGTGGCAGCTAATGGGAAACCAAATAAAGTTAAACACTATATTGACCACAAGGAAGCAAAACAATAAATTTAGCCGTAAATAAGACAAATATCTCTACAGTCTCTGATGGCAGACATATGTCTTGGCAGCTTGGAGATGCCCCGTAAACAGCATTCCGATTCTGTGACACGGGCTTTTAATTATCACAGAAGCCCAGCCTCATACCTCATCCATCCCTTAGCGTTTAACTTCATAATAGAATCCTCATCAATAATTCTGCCGATTTACACGCTCAGCCAAGCATGCACTGCTGCAATTAACATTAGTGTGGCGCTTTTTGTGTGAACGTATGTGCACGTGTGAAGGGAAATTCTCATGTGCTTTTGTGCTTCTCCATGTGTTGAGTGTGTGCATGATTATATAAGGAGTTCCTGGGGCACGTCAGTTTATTATAGTCTTCAATGATATGACGCTGGGTAAAGAACATACCTTTACTTAGATTTACTAAAGTACACACACACAGTCCAGACTCACACATGACCATAACCAAAGTTGTTTCCATATAAAGAATATCTGAAGTCAGAAAGTAATGGTTGGTACTTGTTACAAGAAGCTGGCAAACATAATATCTTGTTATGAGGTAAATTTCTTTCCAAATGTAAATCTTTTATAATGCATGGTGACATATAGTGTTATGTTTTGTATGTATTACCCCAAGAAATAGACTCAGTAAAACTCTGCTGGAGAAAAAAATAAGTTGACCTTTTAAATTGGTTTTGCAGGAGAGAAATTCTCTGTATGTTGTAAAATAACTGTAATCACCAGTGGTTTATATATGCTGAAAGATTCAAAAGTAACTATCCCACTTGTAAAATTGTTATTGCACTTAAGCACATTAGCTTCGTTATCCATAATCATTATGTGGAGCCAAAGCATAGTGATGATAATTACTGTTAACTGTGTAGTCCAGGGAGCCCTTTAGCCTCTGCAGCTCTGGAAATAAATTAGAAATTTACCTCACCTTGGGCCCATGTTCATTGAAAACGTGCTCACATGCTTGTCATGGGGACCAAAGCTGAGTAGATGTGGGTTCACATTGGCTGAGCAAGGTTATCCCAGTGTAGACCATCAGGTTGGCAACCAGGGCCATTAAAATATTTTAAAAAAGGAAATCCAAGGTCCACGTTTGGTCCTCAACTAGTCTTTGAACAACACTTCTGTAGACTAAATGACTCCCAGTGGTAATATTATAGCTCTGTGGTGAAGAATCTGCAGTCTTTATGCAATATGTAATCATTACAAAGAACCAGACTAATGGTAATGAGTTTTACCTGTCTAGAGAGTGGAGTGCTTATGAATCATAATCTAAAAGACTGTCTGTAACAGTCTCAAGCTTATATTAAAGCACATTCTAATACACACACAAGTACAGATTTAAATAGGTTCACAGACGGTCGGTTTATGAATAATTTTCATACATGCTATTGATAAAAATCTTACACAATCTAAAGGATGAGATCATTAAAATACACAGCTACAAACTCAGAGTGGTATGTAAAGCAACCCGAAATAATTTCACTGAGACCAACCCATGGCGGAGTCGCCCTCTCTCAGCAGTAACATTAGCTTACTGCTGAGGATGTGTCATAATTATAGAGGGGCTGAAAGATTGTGATTAAGGAGCGTTACTCCCAAGACAATGACGTACAACTGTAATGAATGATCATTGTGGAAGCGTAATTTATAATCAGTGTTTTCCTTAGGCTTGTCGGGCAATATGGTGCTGGGCCACAGACTACTCGAAAGAAAGAAACACAACCACTTAAAATGTAACTTTGTCAGATAGCATAACACCACAGCTAAATAGTTTGGAGGAAACGTCACAGGCACGCTTTCAAAAATATTATGTAATTATGGGTTTGTTCACTCTCATACTGTACGTCTTATATGCGAAAATTTGATGAACTCAACGTAATAGCGTGGGGCCGGAGGGCTGTAGACTTTAGCTCTTGGGTTGATTAACCTGTGAACATGAGAAGGTGGAGGAGAAAAAGAGGGCAGATTGGATAAGAGGCAACAAGAAGAGGGCAGCGCAAGAGAGTATATCAACAATAGACACTTCACACATTTCTCCCGTCATCCTGCAGGCATCTGAAGTGCACCTCAAAAGCTCTTAGCTGAAACACATCAGCTGATCGCACACACACACACACCAGCATACGCTCTAACACTCTCACTGCTCCTGCTTTTCTCTTTATGGCCCTGTTTCTTTTGTATTCTTGTCTTTTACTTGTTAATAACTAAACATCTATGCTTCGTTGCTTTGCATTCTCACTTCGAATGTGTTTATTTGTTTCTTTGGATTGCTCTGTAAGTCTGTAAAAAAGTATTCAACTTCCCTGCGTCCCTTTCATGCTTATTTTTAAGACTTTGCGAAACTTTAAAGTTTTTAAAAGTGTTGTCAGTAACGTTCAAACTCAAAGACCACCGGTTTGTACACATTATTGTTTTCTACAGTTAAAAAATACAACACGTAATCCTAAATTTAAGACTCCAGTTTTATTGATTTAAATTTAATGGATTGTTTTGGGGGCTTTCCATAAAATTTCATTTGCATGAGTCTGTTCTAGAGTTTATGATGTCCAGAACTAATGACTCATGATTCACTCTTGTCTTTAAAAAATGGTGTCACCTCCAGTCTGGCTGCTGTGATGTATAGTGGTGATGGCAGTAGCTGCATAATCTCTTTATGCTTGTTGCATACACAATGACTAAAGCTAATGGTTTCGTGCTGACTCTAAAATTAAATAAATAAACAGCAACTACAATAACAACAGAGCAAATGTTCTGTAACTCCTGGAAGATTCATGTTTGTTCAACCACTTTGGTTCCTCAGTAATCTTCGGGCTGGGAGGTGGGCCCTTTTTTTCATAGAGAAATTACATTTTCTGTACAATGTACTATTGCAGCACCTGCTGTTACAGGCTTTTTAGCATTGGCGATATGACAGTGAAGTTTGTTGTCATATTGGTTCAGTGTTATAAAAAAGCAAAAAACAAACACAGCCCAAAGTTGAATTAATCAATAGAAGATTAATTCAAAGTGTTGAAATACTGATCTCACTATATATTTTGTGTAAAAATACTCATGGCTATACTGATTTTACTATCAATGATCACTCCTTTTAAGTTTAAGCAACAGTTGCATTGAAGTCAGTTTAATAAATCAAGCTGTGCTGGTGTTGTGCTGGAATATCCTTTCTTCAAATAAGTGAGTGAATTGTACAAAACATCAGTAACACCCATCAAACTACCAGATCAATCGTTTATATTCAGTTAAATTAAAAAAAAAAACCCTGACAGCGTCAATCAGACCTGAACACTGTTATCTTTGTTAACGTATCAATCGATTGGTTTGGAGTGTTTGCTTGTAACTTGTAACCACAGCTGCTAAAAATTAACTAATAGTAACTTGTGTCTTATTTTGGCTCAAATGGCAGAAAGTTACTGAGGTAAAGGAATACTAAACGTATACAGGCACCAATGAGCAAACAAATCCTTTTTCGTTGTTGTTGTTTTTAATTGAATTGAGTTTATTTATTGAAATACTAAATAAAAAGTTGACTTTTATACATGAAAGGTTTGCTGAGGAGACTTTGATAATATGTAAATTGCACTGTGCGTCATAAGGTTATGTTTAAATGCTGAATGATCTTTTAAGTGCAAATTGGATTAAGTCAGCGTGAGGATTTTTGATATCGGCCCAGCAGTGATATTTGTCCTTTTTTTTCCTACAACAATCTCATGTTGTTTGCATGAGCTGGATTTGTTTCCGCCGTATGAACCTTTTCATTTTTTGCCAATGAAAACCATTTGAACACGAGTGAGAGAGAAAGCAGTGAGCGATCATGAAAGAGAAAGTGCGTTTTAGAGTGTGTCTGTGTGGTGATTTTTTTTTTGGACGGAACATCAAAACCACGGCAGAGCAATAAGACAGCTTGTTCTGTTTGCATCATATCGCACACAAACAGTCTATACACTCACAACCTCTCATCGCGCACAAAACACAATCACACAAATGCAGCAAATCATTCATCCATCTTTTATGCTAGGATGCACAAAACTTTGGCATCCCTTTGTAAACTGCAGCTAATGTGAGAGGGGGGGAAAAAGCCGAGGGAGCACGCTGAGAATGCAAAAGTGGAAAGGAGGAGTGAGCGGGAGCAGATACAAACAGAAAACAGGAAGAGAAATAAAAGCAAGTAAGACAGATACCGGAAAAGATGGGCAGAAAGACAGGGTGAAGTGTTCAGAGGTCAGATATTTCACTTTCTCTGGGTAATATTTTATAAGCCTGCAAGATTATTCTCACATGCTTTTCTTCGCACTACACAGTTTAGAGCTCTCATTTCCCCGCACTTTTACTTATTTCCTATCTCTTTTTTATTTGTGTTTTGCTCACCGTCATTATTCATCCCCAGAGTTCCATTAAGACAGAGCTGGTCTAAACTGGTTTCTTTCATGTTGTCTGGTCTCATTTACATTTACATTATGATTTAGCCATGCAGCAGATGTTCCCACTCTGAGCAAACTCTGAAACCAATTCAATATCGCAAATACAAGCTGGACAAAATTTGTCATGTATCTTGTTTTTGTTTTGTTTTGTTACTGCAGATAGTTGAGAAAGCCAATCAGATTGCAACTTATGCATTTAGGCATGTGACAATTTTCTCTGATGGTACGAGCAGAATTTGGTGAAAAGCATGGATCCACCCTGTATTCCCTTAACTGTTTAGGCTAGTGGTGATATGATTGTGTGGGGGGAATTTTCTTGGGACACTTTGGATCCCTTTGCACAAACTGAGCCTACCTGATCAGTATCAAGTTCATTGTAGCTGACGATGTCCATCCCTTTGGTGTGCCCATCATCAAATGGCTGCTTCCAGCAGGGTAACAGGCACCGTGTCACAAGGCTCAAATCTTCTCAAACTGCTTTATTAAACATGACAGTGAGTTCACTGTACTCAAATGACCTTCACAGTCTCCAGATTTCAACCCAGTAGAGCACCTTTGGGATGTGGTGGAACGGATGGTTGGCATCATGGATGTGCAGCAACTGTGTGATGCTATTATGTCAATATGGACCAAAAACTAACCAAATAGCTCACTAACTATTAATTCTGTAACTGTGGTTGAAAAAAGAAATTCTCACAAACCCAACAGAAAACAAAACATCAGAAAACATAAATGGTCCAAAAGGTCGAGTCCTTGATGAAAGTCATCTGCCTACACACATAACACTGAGTTTTAGATCATTCTTGCACGAGGGAAGAAAGGTGGTCCCGATAATGAAAAGGAGAGTGGAGAAATTACACAGCACTGGGAAGTTCTTAACAGTTAAGCATTAAGACTTTAATAAGCACTCTGTGATATTTTGCCATCGGTTGGTTTTATATTCCCTGCCTGTTTTTTCTTTTATGTCTGAGTCCTGGTATTGAGCATGCTGGCTCCCAATCATGGTTTACTAGGACACTTGATAGAACTGCGCTATTGTTAACAAAATATATTTTACTGTGCCTTTCTGCTATGACAAGTCAAAATGTCAGCCATGAAAGGTCTATTAAACTGCACACAAAATAATTTATATGAAGGCAAACCTGCCTTACATCATAGGTTAAAACCCTGCCTCTGGATCACATTGCAGTACTCCTTATGGCAAGTTTCTGCTTTTACATCTAAGGAAATGCATAGAGCTGATGCAAATTGAAAAGTTAAATGTGAAAAGTCCTCAGTGTCTGGTAAAATAGTTTTTTGGCTGCTTTGGCTGAGTTAAAGCAAGTCTATGTGATCTCCTTTTTAATAAATAAAAGGTGTAAAACTAAACAGTGATAAAGGCTCGTCCATTTCCAGAATTTTGTTTATTCCATCAGTTAAAATTAGAAGTCTTTCAGTGAAAGAAAGAAAACTGTTGTTTGGAACTGTCTTCCTCATTCCTTCCTCAAAACCAGGAATAGCTGAGATTTGCATTTCATAGGCTTTACAGCATTATTTTTTAACACAGAACATAAAAACACACAAAAAAAAGGTTTTCAAGTAAGGATGGACTTTAAATTCCAACTTGAAGAGGTGAGCACATGCCTCTTTTTTAAAATTCTCAAGAACCGCTAGGTGTTAGTTCTCACAGTTGGAGTTATCTTGTTTGTACATCGTGGTTGGACTATAATCACATATTGAAAAATACTCAGAATCCACTTTCATCTCACTGCAAAAGGAGGTATGAAGGCAAATTTAATAAGTTTCCTGTTGGCATAAAAGGATGCATGCAGCCCTCTAAAACTGCTAAATTTCCATGATAGGGTGTAAAATAATATCCTGAAACCAGACACTGCATCCATCTTTCTTTCCTTTCTTTCAGTGGGTCAAAGTGGTCTCGCTGGTGATGTTTGTCCAGATCCTGGAGTTCCCGAAAACGGCAAGAGGATGGGCTCTACTTTCCAGTAAGTGAAGCTGTATTTTGTTTTTAGACTCACCTCTTGAGTCTAAATGTTGTTGTCTCACATGCAGAAATCAGACTGACCTAGAAAGGTCCCAGGTGTTCAAATTCAAATTCAAATTTTATTTGTCACGTACACAGTCATACGCAGTACGATATGTAGTGAAATGCTTGGACAACTGCTCGTGACCTAAAGAAAACAAAAAAAGGAAAAGGCTATGAATAAGATAGGAAATAAATATGAAAAATTAAAAAGGGTAAATTTAACTAGGAAGGAATAGAATATAAATTAAGGTTAAAAATGAAATAACTGTACAACACAAATTAGAATGAAGGGTAAATTTAACTGGGAAGAATAAGATAAAGATAAATATATAAATTAAAGTTGAAAATAAAATAACTGTACAACAAAATACACAATACACAATATAGAACTATATAAGAATGTATGAAGAAATCTAAATCTAAATAAATATATACACAATAACAGCAGCTGTACAAGTATTAACCGGAAATGAAGAATATAGTGACCAGTGTTGTGCAAAACCAAAGTCCAGAAAGTCCAGTGTGTGTGTAAGAACTGTATGTGTGGGTCAGTACTGTGTGGTGGTGTGATTGAGAGACCGTATCGCCTGCGGGAAGAAGCTCCTCCTCAGTCTCTCTGTGTTGGTCTTCAGGGAGCGGAATCGCTTTCCTGACCTCAACAGAGAGAACAGTCTGTTGTTGGGATGGCTGAGGTCCTTCACGATCTTCCTGGCCTTGGTCCAGCACCGCCTGCTGTAGATTGAGTGCAGGTCAGGGAGCTCGGAGCGGATGGTGCGCTCAGCTGACCGCACAACCCTCTGTAGAGCTCGTCTGTCCTGCATGGTGCTGTTCCCGAACCAGGTTAAGATGTTTCCCGCCAGGATGCTCTCTATGGTGCACGAGTAAAAGTTCCTGAGCACCTTGGAGGGCAGTTGGAAGTCTCTCAAGCGTCTGAGGTGGTAGAGACGCTGTCGGGCCTTTTTCACCACGGTGTTGATGTGACAGGACCATGACAGGTCCTGCGTGATGTGAACTCCGAGGTATTTGAAGCTGTCCACTCTCTCCACTGGGCACTCGTTGATGACGGGGGTCTGGTAGTTCCTCTCCTGCTTAGTGCTGAAGTCCACTATCAGCTCCTTTGTCTTACTGACGTTTAGAAGGAGGTTGTTCCTCTGGCACCAGTTCTCCAGATTCCTAATCTCCTTCAGGTAGGCCGTCTCGTTGTTATCAGAGATCAGGCCCACCACGACGGTGTCGTCAGCAAACTTGATGATGGTGGTGGAGCTGGTAGTGGCCACACAGTCATATGTGTACAAAGAGTACAGCAGGGGGCTCAGAACACACCCCTGGGGGGCTCCAGTGCTGAGAGTGGTGGAGGCTGAGACATGTCCGCCCATCCTTACTGCCTGTGGTCTGCCAGTTAGGAAGTTGGAGATCCACTGACACATAGATGAGCTGAGTCCCAGATGCTCCAGCTTGGTGGTGAGTGTTTTGTTGCAATACATTACATTAGCTAACCTGGCACAAGCCATCAAATCATTTGGCTGACATGTGAGTACAGGAATGTTTCCTCAGTGTTTGTTTATTTTCTGCTTGGTTTGAGTTGTTGAAGCATTTTAATTCATAAGTCAGAACAGATTGGCCACAAAATACTTGTGGTAAACCAGTTAAGTTCTCAGTTTTAATGAAAAAACCTAAATGAGCTCTGCCTACCATGCTCTGCTTTTCCTTAACCTGTCTATTCTACATACACGTTTGATAATGGTCAATACATAAGGAGAGTAAAACTTCTTTAACTAGGTTTGATGACTCCTCTGTACTGTTCTCTCACTTCAAGCGATAGTGTTGTAGTTGGCTGACAAAATTGATCACTGTGTGAGGAACATCTAGTTCTTCTTCATTTTCCGAGAGACTGAAGTGTTTTGTGGTTTATGCATCATTATAAATAATGTATGTCCATTGGGGATGTGTTGTTAGAACATGAGCTTTTTAGATGCAAAGCACCATATGTAACTGGGTTGAAACCTACTTGGAAAAACACAATAAATTGTACAAACAGATGTTTTGTTTAGTGTTTGCTTCACCAGCCGCCCCTACATCAAGAAGTGTCACCTACAGGAAAACAAATTATTAGCAAAAAATGTAATCCTGCAAATTCAGATGTAATCCAGATGTCCCCATCTCATTAAATTTGCAAACACACAAACAATAGTAAAGGGGGGCAATCCAAGAACTCTCTGTGTTAGAGATGTAAGTAGCATGTTAAATGTATGGGACATGTACTTAAATCACCTCTTTTATGTGAAATCAATTCATGACTGTTCATAACAGTATCAACTTTAAAGCTATGACAGAAGAATCAATTCAGAATTAGTTTTCTGCCTGTGGAATCTAACTACCAAACAGCTCTAGCAGCAAATATTCCTACTGCAGTTCAGCTCGAGAGCGAGTTGGGCCAATAGCTTTTTGGGCAATGACATAATTCTCTGAAGTATTGATTAGAGTCCAGGTTAACTTGTTCTACAGCTGAACTGTTGTATGAAAAACATTCTCACAACATTTAGCCCTGTCAAAGCGCTTTCAAAGAGGTGGGTGTCAAAGTCTACAGTCAATATTTTTTAATCACATCACCTTCGGTTTACATCAAGGTCCAAACAATCAAGAACCTGAATAGCAGATTAGACTTAGAAACCAAGATAAAAGTGTGGAGAAGGAAATAAATCATCCAAAGCACACAACGTTATCGATCAAACATGGTTCCGTTTTTTGGCATTTTATGGCTGCCAGTGGAATCTGGCCATTAGTGTTTATTGATGACGTGACTGCTGATAGAAGTAACAGGACGAATTCTGAAGTGTATTGGACTATACTCTCTGCTCAGATTCAGACACATACTGTGAAACTGGTTGGACAGTGTTCATAGTGCACATGAATGATGACCCAAAGCATACTGCAAGAGTAACCCAAGAGTTTCTTGAAGCAAAGAAATTGGATATTCTTCCATTGCGAAGTCAGGGACCTAATCTCAAACCAACAGGTGATTTTTAGTTTCTGAAGACAAAACTGAAGGTGGCTGGAGTAAAGGACTAACAGAATATCTAAATTGCATTGCATCTCAAATGCAGAATATGTTGTTGTTCGTGGGTTTTGGACTTCAGGCTGTCAATGATCGCATTTTTTAAATTTATTTTTTTTTTTGTAGCGGAAAACTACAAAATTGCTCTATTATCCAAAAACATATGGACATAGGTGTTTGAAGGGATAGAATATAGACGTATTAGAATTGTTTCCACACACACATATATATATTTTGAAATGTTCTTTCAGCTTTGTTTTCAATTCTTTTTGTAAAATCTGTAAATACATAAGCAAGATGGAGCATGAAATTCCCAGTATTTCATGCTAATGCTTGCAAAGTTAAACTTTTTTTTAAGGCTCTTTGAACATGCAGCTGTGTCTTTACCCTCACCTCAGTCATTAGCTGGTAACCTTCAGTGTTTGGAACAGCTTTGTAGGTGAGAGGAAGGCCATAGAAATCATCCTCATTTTGAATGAACCTTTATTTCCTTTGTCTGATGTACACAATACATAAAATTCAGCTGTTACTCAGATATAATAATAATAATAATAATAATGGATTGGATTTATATAGCGCTTTTCGGGCCCTCAAAGCGCTTTACAATTCCACTATTCATTCACTCTCACATTCACACACTGGTGGAGGCAGCTACAGTTGTAGCCACAGCTGCCCTGGGGCAGACTGACAGAGGCGAGGCTGCCATATCGCGCCATCGGCCCCTCTGGCCATCACCAGTAGGCGGTAGGTGAAGTGTCTTGCCCAAGGACACAACGACCGAGACTGTCCGAGCCGGGGCTCAAACCGGCAGCCTTCCGGTTACAAGACAAACTGCCAACTCTTTGAGCCACAATCGCCCATTTAGGCTTATAGTACAGTCTTTATATTTGAATACAGTAAGTTCAGCAATCAGCAATGCCACACATATGTCACGATGGCTGTGGCTTTTCAGCTTCTCTCATTTCATGAGTGCAGCTTATGTTATTCAAACAAGTCTCCTTACAGAAAAGTGAATTAATGAACACGTCTACATTTAACAGCATAATGAAAGACTGCCTTATTATTTCCTAATGACCCTAATGAGTCAGTTATTATAAGGCATATTCTTCAATGTCTTGCTATTGGCCTTATATTCTCATTTGAGGAATATAAGAAATGTAACAGACATATCTCATATAGCTCTATCCTTTGATACATGTTTATCACACTAGTTTATAATGTGCTGCCCCTTTATTCAAGAAAATAATGTAAACCTCATTCATTTCACTCTGTTGTTCAAATGTAGTCCTGGTTTCAGCTCAATTAAAGGCTGGTTTAGCTACTTCTGTAGTATTATTTATACTGGAGTTTTTCCAAGAGTTAGGACACATGTTGACACACTTTGCAGTTCCTTTTTGACCTAATAGACAATTTTTTGTCCTATTTTATGACCACTATACTATTTCTTTATGGCTTTAATGAAGGAATTATATGATTGCAAAATACTGTATATGGCATAGCTTACATTCTGTCCTATAAAAACATTTTCATGTAACAGCAGTCTTGTGCAAGATATAGAAAGTTGCACAAGTTTTGTATTAAGTTTATTTCATACAATACAGGCTATGCTTTAGACTATTCTAATCGGAGTAATTAAAGGCATGAAGGAGTAGTACAGTAGGGGTAAAGTAGGATAAAAAATACAAATCTAAACAATTGCAAAACTGCTAAAAAATTATTGGGCTTTTAATTTTCCATCCTTCTTAGGTGTTGCTTTAATGCATGCAGGAATTATGTAAATAATGTAACAGCACAGAGAAGATTCAGGAAAGTACTGCAAAATGTAACAAAGAGAGTATACTGAGAGAACAGTGGGCAGGAGAAAGCTTGAAAGCACTGAAGAGTGATGGCCCTAAATACAGAAAATGTTAGGCTGTTGAGCAGGAGAGAGACAGAGATCTGAAGATGTTCCTCGGACTAATAGAGAACAAATGGTAAGGAGGGGAAGTAAACATGTGGCGTATTCTTCAGTTTTTCTTTGAAGTAAAGAATATGTTTGTATTGAATGAACAATAATAGCTCTGATATGTACGGCTAGATAAATATTTTGTTTCTAAAAATGTTTTTTATTTGAGATATTCTATTGTCACTGGAACGATTTTCCTGTGAATTTATGCTCAATAACGTGAAATGACAAGGCAGAATCACTCATTTACCAACGTATCAGACATTTTTGGCAGATATGTGTTGAATGATGTTAGCAAAAAACAGCTTTGAACAAGACTAATATTTAATGAAGTGTAAAGAATTGATTGACAGATAACAAAAAGGATGCATGTAAAATAGATGAGAAATAACTTTTAGCTAGCTTAGGTGTAGCTAAATAAGTGTAAGAGTTATTGCAGTCTGAAGGCATATGTAAGCATGAAATGTAGATGAAGTCATTTCCCAAACCTACAGTGCTGCCATGAGCAGACTGATTCTTGAAATAGGAAACATTTAAAACCACCTTGACTTTTCCTATTGTTGACTATATGAACAAACGGAGTAACACGAGGGGGAAGCTCATTGGTCAGGGGAACATGTGAGAATCTATTGCAGGAAAACCATCGCATAAACACTCAATCGATGAGGCATTTATGTTGGAGTAGTTAGACAAAAACCACTTTGAGCAAAAAGGACATAAGGGTGTCATTTGAGTTTGGCAAACTTCTTTTAAAGGTCTCTGTGCACAATTATTAAACGTTTCTCTAGTCTGATAACAAACACAGAATTCGCAGAGGTCCTTGAAAATAATCTGCTCTGAAGTGAATGATCCTGACATATTAATAAGAGTTTACATTTCGCTGTGACCTGAACCATGCGTCAGAGACAATGATGGGGGTGCGGCTTTCTATGCAAGTGTCTAGGTCAAGCCGCCTAAATATGCTGTGTTTGGACATTTTTTTTATCCCAATCTGATTTACATTTGCAAAAATTTCACTTTGGTCTTGTGGGTTGTTGATCAACTTACCTAGAAATCCTAGAAAAAATCACTATCCATCCTGTCAGTGTGACTGCATTTGATGTAGTCTTTTTAGATGTCGTTAGATTGTACTGCACAGCAGCCCTGCGACAAGCTCCGAGCTTGCTTGCACTGCGTGCCCCACTTCTAGGACACACTGGCAAGGAAAGTTTCAAGTCTTGGCCGGTAAACAAGGACTCAGTGGATACGGGGATTTTTAAATTATTCACTCAATGGTGTCAGTCACCTACACTAATCAGTACAAAGGGACAAATTATTCCGTTTAATCAGGAGTGAGCTATTATAAAATTATGATCTCTCCCTGGGACTCATCCACTTACCATCAGTGGTAGGTGAAATGTAACGTGCTCAATTTTCACCATTTTCTGAAACTATTTTCAGGCCAAAAAATGTAAACGATAATCATCTTTTAATCTCTGATTCCTGCTGGTCTTCTTTGCTGGTAGATAGTATGACTTCACTAACTCTCTTGCCATTAATGGAGTTGTTTGAATTAGTGAAATAGCATTACCTCCTTCTGTGTGAGTGTGTCTAAGCATTTATGTGCAAGTGTGTGCATGCTTGTTGGCAAGGATGTCTTTGGTGTTTTTATCTAATCATCATTAAGCACTGAGCTACATGAGGTGGAACTGAATTGTGGTTTGGTGAAGTGAAACAGGGCTAATAGGAGAACATACTAGGGCTGGGTATCGTCACTGATTTCTAGAATCGATTCGATTCCGATTCACAAGGTCCCGAATCGATTCGATCCACGATTCGATTTAATTCGATTCGATTCGATTTAAATCTGGGAAATTTTGACAGTCAGAAATATTATAATTCAGATCAGTACATTTACATATTTTTGTATCAATAAAAAGGAAGCTGACACACGCAAGACTTTATCAAAGGTGTAAGCATCACAGCAGATGCCTTTGTGTCAAAGTAGCTGAAGATAAAACACAGAAAAACATGAAGGTGGTTTTCCTGGCCTGGGATTTTATAAAAATATTCTGCAGTACATCAAAAACGAAAGAAAACCATTAATCAACATATGAACATTACCTCTGAAGTTACAGAGGTTTTATTACAGACACGGTTAAGCGTTTTGCATTTTGAATAATTTTAAAAAGTTTAAATTTGTTCAGTATTGAACAGCAGAAATGAGGTTTTCTTTTCGGAAGAATGTAAAAGGGAAAAAAACAGCGGCCGACAGCGCTGTAAACAACAGTAGACTTGTGCGTAACAAGCAAGCGAATGATGAAGAAAGGGAAACTGTTCTTGAAGTACACAGAGAGAGAGAGAGGGCGAGAGAGAGACAGAGAGAGAGAGAGACAGAGAGAGAGAGAGGGCGAGAGAGAGAGAGAGAGACAGAGAGAGAGAGAGGGCGAGAGAGAGACAGAGAGACAGAGAGAGAGAGCTGTGCATCGCGGTGGAAGCAAAACAGTAAAAGTCAGAGTGAATTCATGACGATGTTTATGTGAATCTTCTTTTGCTGCTGGTTCGGTCAATATTGTTTGGAAAGAGATCAAACTAACAGCTTTAGAATCAGCGCATAAAGGGCGTGAACACAAAGCACGGACCCGCCGACAGATCAGAATCAGCGAGCTGTCGGCTTTCAGCCCCGACCGTGTCCGTGCCGTCGGGTGAGAAAGGCGACATCTAAATGATTCTGATCCGTGGGTCGTGCTGTGTGTTTAAGTCTTTGTGCAGAATCCGTGTTCCTGCTCTCATTTACTGTCTTAGCTGTTTGGTGGTTCTTGAAATTTTGTGAGATGTCACCAGAGATTCTGGCATTTCGGGCAAAATAAATTTATATTAAAAAAATCGATTCAGGATTTTAATTAATCGATTTTACGTTATCCAAGCCATAATCGATTTTAATCAATGAATCGATTATAAAAACCCACCCCTAGAACATACTGTAGAATGGGGTTTTAAATTTCTGGGGACGTACAAGATCGCTGTCACTTAGCAGGTTTGGGATGTTTTGTTTAATAGAAAAACAATATGTAACTATGAGAGGAAGATTTTAGTTCTTTTCCAGGTAAATAGTGAGCGTCAGGATAAAAGTCATATCCATCAAAGCATCACAAAACTGGTGAAAGCTGTGGCAGAAGTGAATGACTTAACTCAATGTAACAAAGACAGTAAACAGAAAGATTTGGCCTGGCTGTACGACTCTACAGTGTTTAACAACAGGGCTGAGCCAATGAACATCCAAAACTCCACGTTGTGAATGTTTGGCCAGGTGGTAGACTGTGGTGTGTGTCAGCAGGGAGGAGACATTAAGCTTTACAGACAAGACACCATGCAGATTTCCACTTAGATGGCTCGATGTCCCTCTCCCATGTTAGACAGCAGGGTGTTGGAGAAAATGCGAAAACAAGAATCATCAGAACAAATGATGAGAGAGGATAGAGAGAAGACATGACAAGCTGAGAACAGAGAAGCAAAAGAGAGCAGATGACAGAGGAAAAACATGTTACAATACAGTTACAAAAGCATCTTACAGGAAGAGAGGAGTTACAGAGCCCGACCACTGATCTAGAATGATGATGCCCTATTTGTCAAGGATCTAACAGCCACCTCATCTTCTATACCATGAATAGCATTCGTACATCATTTGAACTGAAAGAGTCGATTTTTCTGGTGATTTAAGGGCGTTTTTCTCATGTTTTTACACTTTTAACTGACAATGATTTTGGGGTATCAGTCAGAACTGGACTCAGAGTACCTCTTCTTACTTTTTTTGACAAGCGTTTTTAATTTTGTGTCCCTTTAAATAGAGTTGGCTCCAGCGTCCAGTTCAGTTGTGATGACAGCTACGTACTACAGGGATCCAAAAGTATCACCTGTCAACGAGTCACTGACACACTGGCAGCCTGGAGTGACCACAGACCCATCTGCAGAAGTAAGTCCCACCTGCCATTCAACTCAAACCAAATCATGTAGCTATTTCATACAAATAGCTTATATAATCATAGTAGCTCTTATCATCGTCATTATAATAACAGCTCATATGTTATATGTTTTACAAAGTGGATCTGTTAAATAAGGTAATGGTTATGTGTTGCCATTTGATCATTATTTTTTAATCAGTAATTTAGATTAATAAAAGATTTGTTTGCAACCCTTAAACCCTTTTTAAGCATAATTTGTTAACAGTTACTACCTCGTTTAAACAACAGTATGTTAATGAATGCCTTAAGAAATGTCTTCAGATGTGTCACAAATATTTAGATTGGATTAGGGTTAGGTCCTATTAGGGTTAGGTTTCCTATGGTCAAAATATTGATATCATTAAAAAACAAATTTTCACCAAAATTCATACCAATTTTTAAGCAAGTGTCTAATGGGATAAAATGATCAAAATGAACCATATGTACCATTCAAAAAGTGAGCACCTAAATGGAGGCTGAACACTGTGTGATGACAAATAAAAGAGATGTTTCGCTTCTCATTTCCACAGGGATCGTTTCACTTGTGAATATAGCTGTAATCATAGCACAGCTGTTATGTTAAACTTGTTTATGGTCATTTTGAAAAGTGTGGCTGTTTTTACTTTAAAATAAGCTTAAATATACCTGGAATAAAACAGCAACATAACTTGTTAAAAGAGGCTCACACCATTCATTTTACTTTAATCAGTTAATATCAACAATACACTTTATTCAGATAGAGGATACATAATCGTTTTTCAAATTAATAAATGAAAGTGAATGAAGCAACGAGATTAAAGAGGGAAATAACAGCCAAGTTTCCCAAGTTTTGTATTTTCTTAGAGAGTTAAAATCAAGAAGCTCTAATGCTGACTAATGTGTTCAAAAATCACATGATATTTAATATTAACCTTGGACCTGAGAGTGATGTAAAGAGCTGGAGGTGCAGGGGAAGTGTGAGCCTGATTACCTCAGATTCAGTGATATGTTCAAGGACACTTTTGTGTGCACTTTGGGTGAACTAGAGGTTAAATTATCAACAAGTTTTACCAACTATTATTGCCCCAGAGGTCTGCATTCAAAAATATGACCTGTCTTTAATCAGCAGCACCACCACTGCAGGCACTGTAGCAATGAAACTAGGATTACATTTTCATCATTAGCAAAAGCAGAAGTCAGTAATCCTAATGTGTTTTTAATAGTTTTTGGATAACAGTGGAATTGCACGGGAATTGCATGGCGGTGATGTGTTAGCATTATTAGGATAAGGCCACACAGGCACAGCTATGGTCACACTAATTATTTGTTCCTCAGAGTGTCAGATTGTTGATGAAATCGAGGAGATCTTTAAGCAGATCTTTTATAATACTCCTCTAAAGCCATGCCGCAATAGTTAATCCTGGTCCCATACCTCTGAATCTGTCTCCAGATCTCTAATTTTGTCAGCAATTAAAATGGTATGGTGTTGCACTGATTGCTGTTTCCGTTAGTCAATATTAACTTTGCATGTAGGATTAGGCATAGGCACTTCATCTTGTTTGTGTGTGTCAGAGCCATAAAAATGGTGCCAGGAATTGTAAGTCAGGTTAACAAAATAACACCTCTTAAATCAGCTTAGCGTGAAAAAAACGAGTTGTTCCTAGCAATCACTACCAGAGCTTCCATAGCGACTGACATTGGCAGCTGAGCGATAATCCAGTGTATTCCCTATTTGTAATCATATCTTACATAAAGATATTGTCTCTTGATTTTCACAAGCTTTGAATAGTTATGTTGTTTTGGGGTATTTGCAGATGCTAAATCTATATTATTATGGACATATCATAAATAATATTAGCTCGGATTATGTTTTATTATTTGTTAATGTGTAAAAATTATGATTCACTTTCTGACTGAGTGACTAAATAAATAAATGTATGAGTGGCGGCGCAATGACGCAGGGGATCTTGCTGCCAGCATGTTTACCGACAGTATCCTGTTGGACTTATTATTTTACAATAAAAAGGGAGACAGCTAACAGAGACACTCAAGTGTGTGCGCAAATACACTTACAAACACACTTGCACTTGCAGCTAGTGTCCAGTGGACAATGTCACACAGCTGATAGTTGCTGCAATATTTGCCTTGAGCTGTGTGTGTGTTTGATGGGCAGACAGTCCCAGCGCTCAGACACAGACTATAGGGTCCCTGTCACATTGTGTTAAACTTTAGATGTGTGTGGTTATGTGCACATGTGTGAATGTGTAATTTGTGACTACATGTCTGTCTGTGGCTGCAGGAACCCGCCTGGAATCATGATACAGGCTACTTCTGATGGTTAGAAACAGTAGCGGTTTCTTGAAAAGCTTATCTGGAATATTCTTTTTACTATTTATATTTACATAAATACTATGTTTAACTTATTTTACAAGATTTTTAATTCATACTCAAACAATATGAAAATGTTCAAATATGAACGAATGAACAATAAATAATAAATTAAGGGGAAAAAAACCACAATAAAGTATTCTTAATAGGAGAATTTAACATCATTTTTCATTATGTAAAACAAATAAATTGACATGAGACTCAAAAAATGTTTTCTAAATAGCTCAGTGACTACATGGGTGAAGCATTTGTTCATGCTGAAGTCTCAAAACATTGATAGTGATATAACAAAATAAATAATAAAAACACAGTTATAGAAAATATGAATTTAAATGCTTAGGACACTTTGAGATTAGTGTGTTCTTGTTGTAAACCACGTTGCACAGTACAGTATTACTGACAAACACACATTTACTCTAGTACATCCATTCCCAAACTGTGCACAATTTTAAATTTTAACATTTTCTGCTGGGTTTTCAAAACTTTGATTAAGTCTAATTACCATAATAATATATTTACTTCATTTCATTTTAATAGAATTTTCTGATGATTTGGCGGTTAGGTCAATTTTCAACCTTATAACAAATGCTCCAATTTAACTCCTTTCCAACAAAGATGACTTACAATAGACACTTAAAAAAGGTTTTCA
The DNA here is from genome assembly GCF_057382185.1 of Mchenga conophoros. Lineage (NCBI taxonomy): Eukaryota > Metazoa > Chordata > Actinopteri > Cichliformes > Cichlidae > Mchenga > Mchenga conophoros. The sequence goes on from NC_140526.1 coordinate 16,878,046, forward strand.
CAGAACTATACAAACCTATGAAAAACCACCCTTACAGCCATATGCTGTGAACAAAATTCTCCTGATTATTTCATCATTAGCAAGTATGACAACCTCTACAAAAGCAAATGCTTTAGCAGTTTGCTGGTGATGATTTGGGCTTGTTATGTAGCTATTAGACATGGGCACCATGCAGTCAGTTTAGTGGACCATAAACTATGTATACAAATGTATTCTAACCAAATGTGAGGCCATATGTCTCATTGCTAGAGTTTGGCTGAACCTAGGTGATGCAAATGGACAATGATCCTAAGCACAGAAGCAAATCTACAACAGAAAGAAAGTAAATCATGGTGTCACAATAATCCAGTCAAACTGTGGACCTCAGCCTGAAATGCTGTGGCAGAACTTTCAGAGAGCTGTGCATAAAAGGAAGCCAATAAAGTGAAGCAACACTGTGGGTCAAAACTCTTCTACAACAATGTGAGATACTGATAAAATCATACAGAAAACAATTACATCACATTTTGCTGCTGAAGGTTATTCTAGAAGCTACTGAATCATGAGATATACTCAGATTTTTTTAGGATTGCCTTTGAGACGACCAAACCTTGGTCCGATATATGAATATTGCTACTTTTTAATTATGGCTTTTTAAATTTTGTTTCCAAAATAAGTGTAAACATTTAACCTTTCACATCTAACTACAAAATTCACATTTTTAAATATTGTTTAGATATTATAGAAAACCATCAGCAGCTTACCTATAGTACCTACTCAGCTCACCAGGGGGCAGTGGCTGACACTTTGAGAATCACTACTGTTGTCTCTATTTTTTCTTTTTTGTTGTTGTCACAGAATCTCTTTTAGAATTATCCTCAAGGCATTCTTAGTAGCTCTTTTCAGTTGAATTGTGGAGTCACATTGACTGTGAATGTTGGTTTTACTCAATATGCATTATATTTATTATTCATTTAGTGAAGCTGTAAATGGGACAGTTTCGTAAAAGACTTTTGCAGTAATGTCAAAATATGGAACAACCTTCTTTCTTACTTTTGATTAAATATAGAGTACTTTATAAGGAAAATCTCAACTGAAGAACAGCATTTCCACAACAATACAAGACTGCATGAACTGGCACCAGATAGAAGCTGTGAATCCAGACTTTATTTTAAACACAAATATTTGTTATTACAGGGGTATATCAATACAAATGAACAGGTGAAAGCAGGAAGGATAAAGTGAGATAAGAAGTAGAAATCGAGATCAGTAGTCTGTTACAAGCAAGTAGAGGTTAAAATGTCTGTACTATAATTCCTGTGCATTGTATTATTTTGTGTGATCACTCTCTTGGGATTCAAACCCATGAGCCTCTCTCATTCTCTACTGAGACTTAACTGTTAATTAGAACCTGGTCTCTGAGATGAATCGCCATGAATGTGTTTCTGTGTGAGCGTGTAGCTGTGTGTATCACTGTGTGGTTCAGCTCTCTTTTCTAATTAACAGGCAGATCAGTCATCTGAGGTCCTCCTCTCTCTCCCTTTCTCTCCTTGTATTTTCCGCGTCTCTCTCTCTCGTGCCGCTTGCCCTTTCCTCCTTTCCGTTCTTTTCATATTCTTTCTTACATTTTTTCACCCTCTACTCTTTTTCTATCTTTTTCTGACATCTGTCTGTGATGTCTCTCAACTTATCTGTATTTAAAACCTCCTTAAACAGCGTATGCTCCTGTGACACAGGCTTTCTTTCCCTCTAATAGGAGTGAACAGTTTCAATCATTATGATTTAAGTTATTTTTGCCGTTTTAGTATAACTACAAGGAGTTGCAAGGTACGTTGGTCACCTGCTCCGTAGCAAACTGTCCTAATAGTTTCTATATTCTACATCGCTAGTATACTATAAAGGAACACCCAAATTTAGACGAAGATGATTCCTTGACCTCTCTTCTTGCAGATACAGGGTGTGTGTGTGTGTGTGTGTGTGTGTGTGTGCGTGTCTTTCTCATCCAAAAATGAATTTCTTTGAGACATGAAAGGATGTCTCAAGGTTCAACGTTTCATGTTGACTTTCTTTAAACTATTGACCACAGGTTGGCCTTTGGCCATGTTTAAGCAGCTGATGTATGCACTGTGAATGAAAAGATCTTATGATGTCTTTCAGACATACTCAAAAATATACCTGTTCCAATCTGTATCCTAGTTTCTTTACATTTACAAGAAGTGAGATCTTTAAGACATAAAGACTCCTCTTTCAGGGCTTTGTAGTGAGAAGAAGGACACTAAATTCAATTCTAGATTTAATGGGGAGCCAAGGAAAAAAAACCTAATACAGAAGTATAATCTCTATTTCTGCTCCCATTAAGACTTTTGCAGTCATGTTTTGGATCAAATTAAAGCTTTTCTAGGACCTATTAGGACAACTGGAAGATAAGGAATTGCAGAAGTCCCAAACAGAAGACGTAAATGCATTACATACTTGTTCAACATCCCTTTTGTGTTTAATCTGCACATAAAAATCTTTGAGATTTGTTTAATATTTCAAATTAATCCACACTGTAGCACTGGAGGCCAAGGTGATACTAAAAGTTGGCACAATGGGATTTTGGACAAGTAAAAAGGAAATATGTTAAGTAATTGGAGAATTAGTAAAATAATGATATTATTCCTGTGGGCATTTGCTGTTTGTGAAAAGTGCTATATAAATGGAAGAAATTTGGATTGATTTGATTATAAATGACTATTATTAATTAAAATTCTATTCACACAAATCCACACACATAGGTCTACAGTCAGTGTAAACCAGGGTGGGCAACTCCAGGCCTCGAGGGCCAGTCTCCCTGCAGGTTTTAGATGTGTCCTTGAACCAACACAGCTGATTTAAATGGCTAAATTAGCTCCTGAAGTACTCCAGAGGCCTGGTAACAAACTAACCATGTGTGTTGACCCAAGGTGAGATCTAAAACCTGCAGGACACCAGCCCTCAAGGCCTGGAATTGCCCACCCCTGGTGTAAACATAGTAAATATTATATGCTTACATTCTGTTTTTCAACATTTTGATCTCTGACACTACCTCACCCTGTTTTCATTTTGTCCTATTTCTAAAGTAAAAGGTGAATCTGCAAGCACAGTTTTGACCAGACTATAAATCTTTTTTGTTGCTCCTTCTCTCTTTTGCTCTCTTCCTCTGTAGCTCGTACCTGTGGCAGTAACCTAAGAGGACCCAGAGGGGTCATAACGTCTCCCAACTACCCAGTTCAATATGAGAACAATGCCCACTGTGTGTGGGTCATCACTGCAATGGACGCTGAGAAGGTGAGCTTTTTCAATGTTTAATTTTACTAAGAGTTTTTTATTTTTAAAAAAACAACATCAAAAAACTAAAACCCTGTAATCTGACAGGTGGAAAATACACATTTTATACCTGCAATATGCTTTCATCACATTGTGTTGTGATCTTAAAAGAAGAGTACTGAGTTCCATTCAACTGAAATACAATCCATGAGTGAGGTTTGAGGGACAGGATATTGTTGGGGGAAAAAAAATGTATGCTTATGACCCAATGTGGTGAATGTGGAAATTCAAAAGAGCAGCCGAGAGAGAAAGAAAAGACTACTGTAGTGAGCATGACTTGCAGGAAGCCACAGAAGAAACTATGACACAGTATACAAACATATTCTCTTACGTCGAGTGTTGACGAAGTTAAAGGACTGTTGTTGCGGGCTTCATTTTTGTCATTTGTTTGTGGTTTGAATTTTTTTTCAGCTGCGGTCATCACCCTAATCCCACCCCACCTGCCCCCTTCCACTTTTGTCAAGGCAACTTTGGTTCTCGAGCCATCGTTGCAGAGACATGAATAATTTATTTACCTGTGGAACAACATCTCGAGTCTATCTACGTTTTTCTTTTCTTGATTTTCTTCTCTTCGTGTATTCTCCTATATCATGTTTTCAGATCTTGTTCCCCTTTGTCTCCTCTGCACTCTCTGCCCTCCACTCTTTCCCTTCCCTCCCCCCTTACTCTCCACTTGCCTCTCATTTTGTCCCAACAAACGCTGAGTTCTTTGTTCTCCACTCTTTTCTCCTCATCTCTCCCCTCACCTACTCTACTCTGCACTGCTATCTTCCCATCCACTTTCTCCGTCTGTCATCTGCTTTTCTCCTTTCGCTTTGATTTGTTTAAAATGTTAAGTCTGAAGATGGTGAAAGTACAGAGACGCAAGGAGAGTGAGAAGGCACAGAGCTCATTGAAAACTAAAGAGAAGAGAAAGGAAGGGGAGAAAATGGGGCTGAATATTCAGCTTGCTACTTCATATCTAAAAAGCGAGCACCGGGAACAGAGAACAGGAAAAGAAAAAGGACTGAATGTCCAAGCAGGTACTTGACATGTGACATTCAAGTTTTTTCTAAAGGTGGATGGAAATGGAGTCTACTCACCTGTGAGCCTTCAAGGGAGCTGGATGGAGAAATAGTGAGATATGATTGAAGAGAGAGAAGAAAATAAAGAAAGTGGAAAGAGAAAAAGGAGTGAGAAACTGACTTTTTGTTCTCTGCTGTTGGCCATTGTGACCTTGATAGAGAGAAAAGGCAAATCTATCCATGTCTAACAGCTTGTTTCTCGCCGCAACTTAATTCTCATATGTTCCTGTACGTTAGTGCTGACTTGTCTCTTTCACATAGCTATGCGCATCTTACGAATTCACTCATGAAATCTTATTAACACCAACATCACAATCACGAGTGGTCTTTAAAGGCTTCTCGTCAGCTTTAGAGCTGCCGTCAGCCATTCGCACTTTAAGTACTTTACAAGAAATCACACTAATCTTAACTGACGTGGCTGCATAGTTTTATCACAACAAATGTACAAATGAGATTTTGCTCATTGCCAGGTGACAGATGGAAAGTCCTCCTCATGTGTTATGCATGTTACTTTAAGTTAAAAATAGAATACAGTAAAGTATTTTATGAAGAGACACATAGCCTGGGCTTATTACGGATGGGACGCTTTTTATCTATTCTGTGCATTGCATTGGGACGCGCGTGTGTGTGTGTGTGTGTGTGTGTGTGTGTGTGTGTGTGTGTGTGTGTGTGTGTGTGTGTGTGTGTGTGTGTGTGTGTGTGTGTATTCACATGCATGTGTGTTTAAAAGGCTTGATGTTTGAGTGCACTTCAAGAATGGGCTATAATGACAGATTATCAGCTACTACAGCTGCTGGCATTTTCAGAATGTCACTATCTACATACATAAACGGGGAGACAAGGACACGAGACAAAATACAAGACAGTTACACTCTACAAGACACTGAGATAGGATGCAATCCCAAAAAAGTTGGGGTGCTGTGCAAAATGTAAATAAAAACAGAATGCAATGATTTGCAAATGTCATAAACCGATATTTTGTTCACAAAAGAACACAGAAAACATATCAAAAGAGAAAATGTACCATTTTTAAGAAAAAACAAATCATAAGAGGTCATTTTGATTTGATGGCAGCAACACATTTCAAAACATTTAGGACTAGTTAATGTTTACCAATGTGTAGGACCCGTTACGCACTTTTGGGAGAGGAATGTTGTCCCATTGTTGTCTTATGCCGGATTCTAACTGCTCAACAGTCGTGGATCTACTTCTGCATGCTTTCTGGTTCGTGATGCACCCAGTCTTTTTAGTTAGTAAAAGGTGTGAGCTGAAGGAGGGCCAGTTCAAAACCTGGACTCCAAAATGTTGTGGTTGAAAAAGTATGGTATTGTCTTTGCGAAAATATGCAAGGATTTCCCTGAAAACGGGTTAGGGTCCTGTGTAACAGAAATAACTTCTGGTCCCATCACAGCAGGATCAAGCTTGGTCTTTGTTTTTTAATCAGGGGTTATCTTTTGTCAGGACAGCTTGCTAAAAGGCCCTTAACTTCTTTTTTTTTAGCATGCTAACTTTTTATGTCTATGTACTATGTCTGTGTATTCCCACTTTAGCAAAGATCTTTAAGCTTCACTTAATTTGTGCTTATAGGGAATGAGACAGATGATTAAACCCACTGGTTAGCATCCTGAGTGTAGGTTGCCTGGGAAAAAAAGGTGTTTGTATGTTGTTTTTCTTTGTGGTGAGAATAATATATGTAAAGAAAGCAAATGAGCATGAACCAAGAGGAATAACAGTGAACTTTCTGTAGACCTTTCTTCTTTTCATCTCCTCTGCTCTTCTTCATCTTTATTCTTTCCCTCACTCTGTCTCTGACTTACTATTATACTTCTTTCGTCAATAACACGTTATAACAAAAACGTTTTTATTGAAGTGTGCGTTGCTTTTGTGATTTCTTTAAGTAGGTTTATATGCTGAAGTTCAAACAGCCAATAAGTACTGCTTGTGTACGTCATTCTGTTAAGTTTTGAATAAAAGAAGTACAATCAATACAGATTGTTATGATCTGACATCTTGTTGGCAGAAAAAGCTATTTGTGTTTTTGTGTTTGCCTGTGTTTTTATTTGTGTGAGAGTGTGCACACGCATCTGGTTGTGTGTGTTTGACTTTATGAATGTTGAATGTGTGTTTTCTGTCTGACAATTTAATTGCTAGCTGCCAGAGACTGTGAAGAACATGTTGTAGGGTAAACTGTCGGCTTTCCATTGAAGAAATACCCGGGTGGGCAGCAGAAACAAGACTGAACTGTGTGTGTGTGTGTGTGTGTGTGTGTGTGTGTGTGTGTGTGTGTGTGTGTGTGTGTGTGCGCGCGCGCGCACACATCTTATCGGGTGTGTCAGTCATTTGATTCATCAGTATCAAGCAGATAATAATTTTTGTCCAAATCTGCGCTATGTCTGCTCGCACACTTACACCCTGAAATGCATCATTACACATGCCCATTAAGGCTCCAATCACTGCTGTCTTTTTATTAGTGTGTGTGTGTGTGTGTGTGTGTGTGTGTGTGTGTGTGTGTGTGTGTGTGTGTGTGTGTGTGTTTATATATTGTGTACGGACTTTGAGATACTCATGCAGTCGTCTTTTTCACATTTTCTAACATCCTGTCAGATTCTGTTAACTTTTACTTGACACAGAAATTGAGGCCAATGAAGACCAATAAAAGCCTCAGCCAGAATGTGCTAAAGTCCACTCTTACTCTGCATCAGTTTGTTGTTTTGCAGGACTGCTTTTATGCTGTTTCATAACAAATACATAATACCCAGAATTCAGTGCATTATCATAATGAAGTTAGCCATAGTCAGCCAAGAAGCTGTGGCCTTGTGGTTGCTATCTTCTGATGGAGTATCAGGAAGAAATGTAGACAGTGGAACCAGGGAAGCATCAATGTTTGAGGCACTTGTAGTAGTCTTGTAATCAGTGATCATTTGGATGTCCTGCTACATGTGCTTCATGTTTCCTGGAGGAGATGAAGCAATCGTTTACTTTTTTATTTGTGGTCCCACTTTGCCAGCTTAATAAGGGTTGTGTCTTTTTGCTCTGGGTGCAACATGATCTTCCGCTCTGAAAGGAGCCCTCCTTATTGTTTCCATTCATTAAACTTCTGCTACAAACCACTACTTCTGGTTGGCATGTGTAGCAACTGACTATATTTAGTCTAAAATACTATATTTTTATATGTAGCTGTGGTGGTAGGACTATGTTGCTGCAACAGTGAAATAAGAGTGAATTCTCAATCATTAATAAAACAATATGCAGGCCATAGCTCAGAGTGGATGATCACATAGACTGGACAAAATGTATCAGTAAAGTGCAGCGTAAATAACCATCAGTGTCCATGGTAATGGAAAGACATTCACCAATAGCTGTCTAATTAGCACATTATCTCAATTCGGTGCTTTTTGCTATTCTGGCTTTTGACTGTAATTTGGCAGTCTGACTGTCCATAATTCACAGTATTAGCTCTGTCTTTGGCTCTCATTCCTGAACCTAATGCCTCTCTAGTGAAGGAGGCTGTCAGTGATGATGCATTGGTATCACAAAGTCAACCTTTTTAGTTTTTCTGCACTGGAGTCATCCGTTAGTGATAATGCATTAATTAAAATTTATGTTGGATTTGCCATGCTAAAGTTTCTTTGTTGAAAATGCAAAAAATCCTAAACAGTAAAAGGACATTTCTGAACCCACAGCATGCTGCTGTTGGGTATTTTTCTATTCCATCTCAAAACTCTTTGTAGAATAAATGGAGCTGGAAGGCACAAGAAGTCACAGGTGGACTTTGAAAGTAGGGTCTTGATTTACCCGAAATGAAAAAGAAAAATGACAAAAAGAAGCAATGGAGAACCAGAACTATGGTGAAACCACCATATAAAAAGAACTAAACTAAGACTATGATTATAAAAGAAAACGAATAATACTAATAGCTTAGCACAGAAAGTCAAAGGAGCTTGCAAAGAAAAGCGTCTGGACTTCTTTAAGTTGCCTGAAGACGTTTCACCTCTCATCCGAGAAGCTTCTTCAGTTCTAAGGTCAAATGGTGGGGATTCCCAGATTTAAACCTAGTGGGAGTGACCCCCCACAGAGGGACAAAAGGACCCCCTGATGATCCTCTAATCGCCTGAGCCAAGGTGTGAAACTGGGTGTGGGTCCCAATCAGCCAGGGTTTCGGGTGAGCTCATTGTGAAACCTGGCCCCACCTTATCATGCAAATTCCTGAGGTCAGATGGCCCAGGATGTGAGTGGGCGTTAAAGCATCTGGGAAGGGATCTCAAAACTGGATTATAGATGGCAGAGAGTTGGTGTCGTAAACCACCGCCTCTGTTCAAAGATGGTCGCTCACAGTGGACATAGATGGCTTCTTTCACTCCTCTTTCAAACCATCTGTCCTCTCTGTCCAAAATGTGAACATTGGCATCTTCGAAAGAGTGTCCTTTATCCTTAAGATGCAGATGGACTGCTGAGTCTTGTCCTGTGGAGGTGGCTCTTCTGTGTTGTGCCATACGCTTGTGAAGTGGCTGTTTGGTCTCTCCAATGTAGAGGTCTGGGCATTCCTCACTGCACTGTACAGCATACACCACATTGTTAAGTTTGTATTTTGGCGTTTTGTCTTTCGGGTGAACCAGTTTCTGTCTGAGCGTGTTGCTGGGTCTGAAATACACTGGGATGTCATGCTTGGAGAAAACTCTCCTGAGTTTTTCTGATACGCCGGCTACATAGGGGATGACAATGTTGTTGCGTCTGTCCTTCTTATCCTCCCTCGCTGGTGTCTGATCTTCTTTTCTGTGCGTCTTTGCTGACTTTATAAACTCCCAATTAGGATAACCGCATGTTTTGAGTGCTTCCTTTACATGTGTGTGTTCCTTCTTTTTCCTTTCAGGCTTAGAGGGAACATGTTCTGCCCGGTGGTGTAGGGTCCTAATTACTCCAAGTTTGTGTTCCAGAGGGTGATGGGAGTCGAACAGGAGGTACTGGTCCGTGTGTGTGGGCTTCCGATAAACTTCGATGTTGAGTTTGCCATTCTCTTCAATGTGCACGGCGCAGTCCAGGAAAGGCAAACAGTTATCCTTTGTGTCTTCCCTGGTGAACCTGATGTTTTTATCCACAGCGTTAATGTGCGCAGTGAAGGATTCCACTTCTTGTGTCTTGATTTTGACCCAGGTGTCGTCTACATATCTGTACCAGTGGCTGGGTACTCTTCCTTTGAAAGAGCCCAGAGCCTTCCTTTCCACTTCCTCCAGGTAAAGGTTGGCTATAATAGGTGACACTGGGGAGCCCATGGCACAGCCATGTTTTTGTCTGTAAAAGCCTTCGTTGTATTTGAAATATGTAGTGGTGAGGCAGAGGTCTAACAGTGTGCAGATCTGATCAGGTGTGAAGTTGGTCCTGTCCTCCAAGGAGCTGTCTTCTTGTAGTCGTTTTCTGACAGTCTCCACGGCCTCAGTGGTAGGTATGCAAGTGAAGAGAGAGACTACATCAAAGGACACCATGGTTTCATCTGTGTCCAGGGTAAGTTTCTGGACTTTGTCGGTGAAGTCGGTGGAGTTCTTGATGTGGTGTGGGGTGTTCCCCACGAGAGGTGCAAGGATGGTAGCAAGGTGTTTTGCAATGTTATAAGTGGCTGAGTTTATGCTACTGACTATGGGTTTGAGTGGGACATCTTCCTTGTGGATTTTAGGAAGCTTCTTGGATGAGAGGTGTAACGTCTTCAAGCAACTTAAAGAAGTCCAGACGCTTTTCTTTGGAAGCTCCTTTGACTACAATGACCTGGATGACTGAGAACCTTCACAGACACTTAGTACAGAAAACTAAATTGACCAAATCAAGAACAATAACGAACATCAATCCATCTATACATTCATTTTCACAAATGCTCATCCAGTTCATGATCACAGGGGGCTGGAGCCAGTCTCTAATATGGCTAACATTTATACCAATCACCATTAATGTTAATCCGCTAACCCCCCTGTTTGCTGCCAAATCCAAACCTAAGGCTTTCCAGTCAACCGTGGCATATAGATGAGCAATGTTATATGTTTAACAAGAGTGTAAATTGGCTAATCAGAGCAATTAGAGGGATTAAAACTAATCTTCAGTCACTATCTACAAAAGAAGCCAAAAAAAAAAAAAAACCCCAGCTCTGTTCGTATTAGCTGAAATAAATAACACAATAATATTAAATCTGGATTAGCACAGACGCACAGGTACACACATTTCTTTGTGAAAAACAATGTGCCTCAGCAATGACACCTTAATTGCACTAGTAACCAGTCATGGGAGTTACCAACTTCTCCTTTAGTCGTGTTGCTGCAGATGCGACACTTTAGAATTCAATTTCCCCGACACTTTCACACAGCTGTTGCTCAAATCCAGTATGCAGTTTATTTTCTTAAACTGTCCAGCCGACAGGTCAATAGCACTCAAAGGTGCTGTAACACCTCGACAGGGGAAATATTTTGCTAGACAGCAGCTGTTTGCTTTCTTACCACTTAAAGCAGAGGTCACCTCAGGGCAGGTCGGCTACTCATAAACATGTGCCACATCTGGGCACGTTCAGGGTGCGCCACAGAGGCTAGCATGCTCTCCGGTCTATTTTTAAATTGATGGACACTTTGTTTGTCTCACCCGAAAACCCACAGAGCATATATCAATTCTGTGAGATAAAAACTAAAGCTAAGAAGCATTTTTACATGAATCCAGGAGCAAATAGTTCACTTTAAATAAAAATTGTGTAATAAAACCACTGTATCACATAGGAGGTGCTTTGCTAAAATCTGTATGATGATCTTGCTGCTCATGACTTTGGGGGACAAATCCCACCGAATTAAGTCATTCTTTTGTTTTTGATGTCGCGAATTTTGCTTCCACTGAGCCTTAATCAGTTTCACTGGCGGTGAGAAATCATGAGCATTAGTGTCTGTTGTTAATGTTCTACACCATACATAACATCTAGATTTTAATTTATAAACCCCTTTTGTTTCCTTCCACTTTTCCCCAAAGCACAAATATGTTAATTCTCAGTGCGTAAACAGGTGCTTAGGTGTGAAGAGGGAGTGTGACTCAGAACAAGATTACTCTGGGTTCAGTTTGCACCCCCAGCGTCCAATCTATTGTTATGTCCCTGTGTGTTGGGAAGTTTCCCCTTGGTGATCCAGTTTCCTCACATTAACCAAAGACATGCAGGTCAGGTAGACTGTTAATGAGTGATTGCATATCTATGTTAGACCTCTAATTGCCTGGCCATCTGTCAAGGGTTGAACTCTGCCCTCTTGTTTGAAGCACACAGGGAAAGTTTGTGGCTCTGAAGACCCCGAAAAATAATAAACAACTGAAGACAGAACATGAATGAAAGCTCAAAGCCTTAAAACAAAGAGCAGCAAATTCCCACCTTGATCTATTTTAATGAGAGACTGGCAAACCACCCACATAACAATTAGTGTAACAGGAATATCTTCTGAACTGTTTTTATTATTTAACAAATAACAGTGTGTTGACCCTCAGGTGAGTAATAGGTTTTAGCCTCGCCTGCTGGTTTGCGTGAAGTTCTAGTCTCTTTGTACATTTGGAGGTAAAGGCTCTTCCTGGCTGATCAGAACATATTGTTAGGGTGAGAAACTATAAGGAGCCATTTGGTATGCAATCCACTTCTGTATTTGTCCCTCATTGCCTATAGCGGCACAGTGTGTATCCATCGTAAAATTCATTGCAGCTGCAAGATGCAGTACACTGTAAAGATGATTTATAATGCTCTTGAGATGGAATGAGAAGCACAAGTACTTCTAAAATTCTGATTAGACTGTCAAAGAAAGGCTCCTAAAACTTAAATCTGGAATTAAAAAAAAAAAAATAGGGATCATTATCAATATAGGTAATCTGTTTTCTATAAGTGACTACTTTCAAAATCAGTTTCCTATAGCTTACATCCCCAAATGGGGTTCAGGTTATTCTATACTTCTTTATTTGGCTGAAAGGCTAAAAGTAATATACTGGAAAAAGGTACCAGACTCCAATTTGGCAGCTCACCAGTGAGTCAACATAGCTGCACAGTCTCGGCTAGGGAATTCTCGTACACTCTGCTTTTAGGGCAGCTGTTCCCTCTCTGACAAGAGGTCACCTCAGTACATAGTTTTCTTGACAGATTTTTTTTTCTGAACTCGAGGTAGTAAAAACGCATTAAATTTTGGCACGTCTTTATAACCATGCTCACATATGCCTCTCTCTGCTGCTTTAGAATAAAGTTAGTCAGCCTTGTTCCCACGACTGTCAAGGCCCTGTATATCACAAGATTGTGAAAATTATTATCAGTCCTGGATACTGAAACCTGGACATGGCATATTCTAGCATCTACCTTTGAAAAAGCCTGTCTTGTGAATTAATTGCGTTCCTTCAGCAAAAAAAAACAACAAAAAAAAACATGCTGTAGTTATTATAGGTAACACATATCATCACCTTGAGCTTCTGACTCAAGTGAATGAATCTGGTAAATATGCTATTATGGGAGGAGACACAGATCCCCTGGGGGCTGCGTCAGGAAGGGCATCTGGGGTAAAAAAAAATCTGCCAAATCAAATGTATGGAGCTGCATGCTGTGGTGACTTCTTGCAACAAGGGAGCTGTCAAAAGAAGCTCATGTTAGAAAATCATTTGGTAACAAGGGATCTTGAATGCTCCTGTTATCATGGGTCATTTGAAAGGCTGATCAAATAATGAGTAAATATTAAAAACAACCAAAAAAAATATTGATTCTTCTTTTAGAAAGAATTCAGATGTCAGGAAAGAAAAACATTGTTTTGGTTTCTGGGCATAACTGCAATAAGGAGCTAGCTTTTACCGCCATCAGGACTGAAACAAAACCTATACCCACATGTGTTACCCTCTATAGGGGTCACCTTAGCTTATTTGGCAGCTGAAATGACAGACTGAATGTAATTCATTAGATGTGTGCAGTGCTGACATTTTAACAGGGCTCCAAATCTTTTTTTTTTTTAAGGGAAAACATAGAACAGAACAACAACAAAGTGAGCGTGGCAGGCCGACTGCTTTCTTTCTGGAGAACCCTAAGTGGGAATAACGATACAGAGAAGCATCAAACCTGCTCTAATACCCTTAAGGAGGAGGATAAGCCTCTCCCAGAACATTTGTAGCCGAGGTTGCAGTGAAGTAATGAACAAAATATAGTGATTTGCGGTTGTGTGCTTTGTGTATTTTTCTTTTACAAGTCAGTGATTTGACTTTGGTCAGAACACGTGTATTTAGGTAGAAAGACACATAAATTATACATTTACTAAATTATTTATTCTTATGAGATAATTTCTCCCCTCTGCTGGTGCACTGTGACTCAGCACAACTGCAGCCTCAACTCAACAAGGGCATTCAGGAAGTAGTCCATCCAATTAAGTCTGTGCATTCTCTAGTACTACCCGAACATAACGTCCCAACAGTGAGGGCATGTGAAAAGACATAGGGGATTCTCCGTTTTAAAATCCCACATTCTTCCATTGCTCCAGGACATTCAGGGGAGGCATGTACCCTGTTATTGCTCTGCTATAGATGAACTGAAATGCTACGGTCTGAGCTGGTAATGTTTTAGAGGTTTTGTTGACTAAAAATGCTCTAAAAGTACCTCTTAGATTACCTACTTTAGCATTCAGAAAAGCATCAGATTTGGGAATGAGAGAGCGAAAAGATTGTTATCAGCCTCTCTCAGACTGTGGTCACACACTTTGAAGTTCACAGCACTATAACTTTACTGGGTGATTGACTGAAGGTATTTCACTGTAGGGTTGAATTGCTCAGTGCTCTTAACAATGTTTAAATGGCCTATTGAGCTGCTCTTAGCTGCTCTGCTGCTTGCTAATGACCTCAACATGATAATGCTTCACTTACCCCTTTGAAAGGCATCCACCCTTAAAGAATAACTTTTTGGAACAGAGCAAATTTCAGCAAAGAATATCTCTCTTGAAATATTAGGGGAAAAAAACAGAAATAATGTAGTGAAACCAAAAGCGAATATAGAAAAGTGCTGAAAACCCATTTCATGTGTACAACACATGCTTGTTTGCTTTAGGTGAACATTTTGAAAGGCCCAGAGAGCACTTACCGTTGTTTCCTTCTGCAGTGTTTCTTTTCTTTCTGTCTTTGTTGCTTTCTTTGCTTTAGCGAATAAAGAAGCTAATCTAATGTAGTTTGGGGTTGCAGGCTGCTCTTAATGTCTTTCTAAATGGGCCCATTTGGATCTATTGAACAGTGCTGAGCTTCTTGCTAATGACCTTGTGATAATGCTTCAGTTCCTTTAAGTCTGTAGTCTCCCTTGACTGTCTAGACACACACACACATACGCAAACATAAATAAAGTACAGAAACGTATAAGGCAACAGAAATGCTCATATAGCATTGAGTGAAACAGCTGTACCTTAACACTATTCTGCCTCAGTTGTTAAGGCAGATATACCTGAGAAAACCACCTTCTAGACACACACACACACACACACACACACACACACACACACACACACACACACACACACACACACACGGACATCTAAGACACACAGTCTTAGATGTGCAGGAAAACATACCAAGCCTGTTTCGGATTCTGTTCTGCTTCATTCCCTTTTTGTTATCACCTCTAGCTGCTGCTGCTGTACAGTCTTAAGAACAGCTTTACCCTTGTTAGAAACAAACACGTATACAGCTCACAATAAAAGCTTTGACTGTTCAAGATTTTATTATTTGTGTATAGATATGAATACCAAATTAATTTACCATTACTTCTATTCATCTACTGTGAGCAGAACATCTTTTTCACGGTACTGGAGAAACATAAAAATGCTACTTCAGTAACGGAGACTCTGTTTCAGTCCTGTTTCACGTTTTTATGTCTCTCATATTTATATTTTGATTGCCTGCAACAAAACAAACCAGGGGATAAATTAAGTATTCTGATTCTGATTTGAGTGTAGCTCTCAACAAGTCGGGTTTAACAAAACAACAAAGATGCTAATTGAAAAGCTGCAGTTGTTTGTAGCAGTTTTTGTTCTGCAGCTTTTCATTTGTTTGCTTTTCTTACATGTGGCAGAGCAGTGTTAATCATCGCACAGTGGACAATGGTTAAGTGGAATAGTTTGTCTTTTTGAAAATAAATCACCCTACGTAACAAATTTGTAATTTTCATGTATCAGAGGCAACGAAAAAAATGTGCCAGATCTTAACATTGTGTCCTTAAAAGTGGTTCATAGTTGTCTTTTTTTAAATTATTTAAAAAAATAATGATCTTGTATCTTTAAAAGCTAAACAGAAATTCATGTGTTCCTTTGAACCTTCAAATAGAGTAGAAAAACCCATAAACAACTTAAGTATAATGGTTTATTAATGCACCCTGTCATTTGTTGTTAGCCAGGAGTTAATACCTCGCAACGTTGTTTTGCATCTTTTCCCCATTATTTGTAACCATTTGGAGAGACTAAACTTTGCCAGGGGCTGTATCATTCTGTGGATATTCAGAAAGGAAAATGCTTTCTGCAAGTATTGGTCTCATATTTAATAGTCTGCTTCTTAAATGTAAGTTGCTGCTGTCAAAAAGGAACATGTTTTTTTTTCTTTTAACTATTATCCTGTTTGCATATCTGTGTGCACTGCTTTTAAGTGGTGTATATGTATGCAAAGATGCATTGAGACATGTATGAATACAGAATTGTACAGTACACCCATTGATTCACTGCCATTCCTGTCAGATGGCAGCTAATCCCACAGATGATTCCCTATCCTTAAACATTATCTGAACATTTTTATTTTGAGAAAAAAGAAGAAGAAAAACATAGCCAAAGGCTCAGCAGTGCATGGCTGATTCTGGCATGTAAAAATGGTTTTTACACTCTTATCACCTGCACAAAGGTTTTTCTTCACTGCAGTGTGATTTGCCTTGTGATGAATCCTCAACCACGATCACATGTTCAGCGTTCATCTTAGTCTTCTAATGCGCCAGAGGCTCACTGATTGAGCTCTTCTTTCTTAGAGGTTTCTTGAAGAGAGCAGAAATATGTCATCATCCACCCTGTCAGGGATATGATCTACACCTAATGAATAATGGACAAGCAGCAAATAATAGAATACCAGTATTAGAGCATACAGCAGATTGATGATCCAATGCTGCATGCAGGCCACTGCAGCCACAAAAATGCCTGCAAGTAAGGCATTTAGCAGTCGATTTCTGAGAGTTCAACAGCAGAAGCGTGTTTGTTGGATGTCGTGTGTGTGTTTGTGTGTGCAGTGCCTGCAGGTGACTTCATGCAATCTGTGATTGTAAGGAGGATGCTGTTAAATAAAAAGCAAGAGGTGCTTAAATTTCAGACCTTTGTTCTTCTCTTCTCTTAAAGACGGATTATTTCTGGAATAGCACAAAGTCGCCATCAAATTCGTTGTTAGGTCTTTAACACAGCAGCTTTGATTAAACTGTAGACAATTGTGACGTCCAAGGAAACCAAAAGTTTGTGACTTATACTGGTGATATTTGTACTTTAATTTAATTTATACAGCAGAAAACTTTCTTCCTACTTCTTGCCCTGAATAATCAGGGTAACATGATTTCCTATGAGAGATAAGATTTATTTTAAATTGCTGAACATATATATTTATTATTAATCTAAAGCCTGACTGGTAATACTGTACATATTTAACAACCAGTTTTGTAAGAAGAACCCCATTGTAAGGGCGAGTCCACGGGACCATTTCTCAAACTATGTCTTGTGTTTCAAGGTAACTTAAAACTTTAGGATCTTAGACTGGTTTTGACTGGTTAACAGAAGCCACACTGGGGTGCCAGTTAGCTCAGAGTCCACATAGCTCAGATGCTGGGTTTGAGTCCGACCCATGGCCCTTTGCTGCATGTCATCCCTGTCTCTCTCCACCATACCACTATCCAATAAAGGCAAAAATGACCAAAAAAGATCACTTAAAAAAAAAAGAAGCATGCTTCCTAGTTCTCCTCTAACATATTTTTTTGTCATGAACTCATGACACCAAATCAAATCACTTTTATTGTCACAGCACATGCGAGTGAAATTCTTGTGTGCAAACTTCACAAGCAAAACAGGTGTGCAAAATACAAATACAAATACAAACAAAGCAAAGTATAAGAATAGGAATGGGACAATTATAAGAATAAATATATTTACAAATATAAGAATGTATGCACATTACTGAATATGTATATGAATATGTTCAGGGAAAGTTGTTTGTGGAATTCACATTTCTCTACATGACTTTCAGATTCCCACAGTGGTACATGTAATTATAAGTTTCTATTGGCTGAAACTGTAAGGGCGAAAAACCAAGAGATCAAATAAATCCCTCAGCGACTCTCTGTCTTTCTGTTTCTATGTGGTGGAGTTTGTAACAGTTTCTAAATTTGTTTTCTTGTCTTGTTTTATTTTTCCAGGTAATAAAGCTGTCATTTGAAGAGTTTGATCTCGAGAGAGGATATGACACACTGACTGTGGGAGATGGGGGGAAGATAGGAGATACTCGGAGAGTGCTTTATGTGTAAGAACCACTTTACCTGGGTATAAAAGAACGAACGTATTAATAAAGTATTATTTTAAGTATGACATTAGATTCATGAAATACAAGCAATGACTAATACTGATTATTCAATACTTTATTTTTGTGTATGTAAACGTAGACTCACTGGCTCCAGCGTCCCTGACCTCATTGTCAGCTTGTCCAATCAGATGTGGCTACACCTGCAGTCAGACGATACAATCGGCTCAGCAGGCTTCAAGGCAGTATATGAAGGTATGCCTCACTGAAATACGCACACACTCGCACACACACTCGCACACACACGCACACACACACGTGCATGTAGAATGTAAGAAATGAGTAATGTGAGCTAATTACTTCATTTTGCGTTTGTATTTTTCATATTTACTTTAAGCTGGTAATTATGGAGATAATGATGCAACAGTAAAAACCAAAAACAACATAAAATGTCTTAGCAAGGTGTTGGACCAGTATGTGCGACTAAAACAGCTTCACTATACGTTAGCATCCTTCTGTTGAAGGAAGGGAACATCATTCCTTCAAATGATATTTCATTCTTTCAATAAGGAGAGATCATTTGGAAGAATATGAACATGATTTACTGAGAAAGAGAAATTAATGTATTTGGCACTTAGACTTCAATGACCCATCTTGGCAGAACAAAATCCCACAGTCATAAGATTTAGGACAGGTATGTATATCCTGCATCATAAAATAAAGGTGATTAGTCAGAATAACTTTGTATTGATTTGCAATGACTGTTCACTTTGAGGCAAGCAGTGGTCTCAAGCAGCATCAACAAATTGCCTCTCATAATATATCAATCCTAGATCCTCTCAGTGTAGATGTCAAGTCTTCAGGTCCTGTAAATTATTTTGTTTGTCAACAGCACATATTCATTGTTATTTTTGAACAAATAGTCATGACGCATCTTTTATTATATTGATATAATTGATTAAATACTGCATCCTACCATGTTAGTGACACTCATGAATTAAACTGTACTAAATTAACTTGAGCAAAATTAAATTAAGCCAGAGAATAAAACAGGCAAATAGAAAAGTAATTTCATAAATATAGGGATAGATGTCTAATGGCACCCCCCCCCCAAAAAAAAAATGCTTGTCAGGGCCGGATAAAAAGACTAAAAATGACAATTCATCTGAGACAAAATCAAGTCCCGGACAGACCAGAGGAATTTGTGAGAGCCAGAAAGAGAAACAGGGACAAAGGTTATGCTCTTGTTTTGCTTTGCTGTGTTTGATTCAGTGAAGTTTTCCAGGGTCAATTACTTTTCAAAGGAATACGAACGGTCTACTGAACTATAGAAAATCTGTGCGTGTGTGCATGTGTAACTGTGATGAGAGACACTGAGCATTATGTTACTCTTTGGCTTAATATGAGACTGGCCTACCACTGACCACTGATTTTATATGTTTTGTATTTGTCCTAATGCCGGGGCTCATGACTCAAAACTCCTATTTGATCCACTTTATATAAATTACAAGGCTATGACATATGACAAAACTGAAAGGAAAGAAAAAAAAACCCAAAACTAAAAAAAAAAAAAACTTTGCAGACTTGATGCAGTAGTTTCTGCTTTTCCCCCCCCTCTGGCCAGCCGAACAAGTGCCTGTGGTGTATGTTGTGAGTGTGTCCTTGCTTTAATACTGTGATACTGTCAAAAAGGATAATGTCACCACGTAACAACCTTTGATCAGTGTTACCCCTTGAGCATGCTTACATTTTCAACCCTGAAGGGAAACTCAATGTGTGTCTTGTTTTTGGCATCACGTTGCACTTGTGAAATCTTGCCTGCTGTGTGTGCGTGTGTGTTCGCGATTACTAAAGAAAGACAGAGTTAGTGTCATAAACACGCAGCACATTATGATAATTGAGGCTTTCAGACAAATGTGACTGTCATCAGAAGTGCAACAATATAAATTGTGCAATCTTGAATGAATGTAATGAATGAAAAATCTGGACTGAATGCCTTTAAGATTGAACAATGTAAGAAGTATCAGCATATAATTTTTTATTTTTTAGGTAGTAGATCTGCATTTCAATTTGAAGTACTGAAATAAAACAAAAAAAAACTTTTATACTTCACTTTTTGATATTTGACTGTTAATGATACAACAAATAATACATCAAGCAAGTTTATTTGAAACAAATTGTTGGCATTAAAATACACTAAACACGATTCTGATCTTTATTTTATTCATTCAGATTTTTTATTTGCTTTTTAATTATGTACTTAGATTGCTTGTAAGAGGCACTGTGTGCAGTGTGTGGCTCTGAGCATAGGAAAAAAGAAGCGTAAAATATTTTTGTTCAGATGTAAATATATAATCTTCACTTCAGTAAAAGTCTAAAAAGTAACATTAGAAAGAAACAGCTCAGAAGAGAGAAGCATTTACAATGACAATGGCAGACTTACCGGGGGCTCAAGATTGCTGATATCCATCCTGACACTCATCAACTGCGTGACAGCTAGCTATGGGCCACCAACATGCCTCCTGCTTCTTTGAGTATTCTGTTCTTGTGGGTGCAGTTACATCCCAGAAGATAGCAAAAGTGTTGAACACATACACACATCTCACCTTGAGATGTGTTTGCCCAAAGCGAATCCAGCAGCACGGTGGAGCATGTGTTACAAGATGACAGACGTCTGGTAGAATGTCAAATTTTAAAGTAGGGGAGCGAGGGGAATGGGATGGATAAAAAACACACTCCCATTAAGAGAAGAAGGGATGAAAATGAGTCACAAATGAATAGAACAGGATTGCAGGCCAGGTCGACAGTACTGCTAATGTGACACCAATGCCAATAAAACACAGTGTATCAGACTTAGAGACCTGGAGCAATAAGAAGATGCATAATGGAAGAGAAGAACAGGAACTATTTAAAAGGAGTACTGCCAGAGACAGAGGAAAGGGTGTAAATAAGAGAACACAGGGCAGGCACAACATACTGTATGTGTCTTAAAATGTGCACAAGGGAAGTAGGGGAAGTCATATTATATACCACGTCACAAACATTAGCATTGCTCTGTTCAATTTCCACCTCCTGCTGATTACTTAACAAGAGTGTGCATGAATCAGTGTGTGTGTTTTCATCTACCTGTGCGTCTCCACTTATTGTTTGGCTGTTCACAATTAGAGCTGAATTACACCACAATTACCTTGATGGTAATTAGCTTTGAGGTAGGAAACAAAATGAAGTTTTGCCCGTTGAATTTCAGGTTGCATTTCACTTCTTAACGCAACAGTGTAATATAACTGATGCTAGACATGTTCGCTTCGCTTTCTGCTCCATAAAGCAATAACATCACCCTCTTCTGACTGAAGCCTTTGCATTCAGACAGCTTGAAAAGAGCCCATTTGAATTTTCCTGACTCGTTCAAAAACAAACACAATAAACGAAACATTCCGGATATTCTTAAGCCAAATCATAATTCTCCTTTTTGTCTGTTTTTCTGGGGGGTATATTTTGTATACATATTTTGTCCTGATTTTTGGCATAGCTTTGTTGTTTACCCTTTTGCATGTGTCATTATCAGTTCAAATGCATTTGTCTGTTTCTTGCCCCCATTTTTCAAGGAAGTTGATTTTAAATAAGCCCTTGTGAAATGGCAAATAAATGTTTCTGTTTCTGTATTATTTTTATCCAAAGAATTTGATCCATTTGCTACAATTATATCTGGCAAGTCTAGAAGGACCTTAAGATTATTTGATTTAAGCTGATTCACTCTCCATACTTTTGGATGCAATTCAGTTTAATTCAACTTTATTTACGTTGTACCAAATCACAACAAGTTACCTCAGGGCACTTTATGTTGTAGGTTAAAGACCTTACAATAATACAGAGAAATCCTCAACGATCAGATGACAGTAGGCCTCCAACAGAACAAGGCTCAGGGAGGAGCAGCCATATGCTGCGAACAGCTGGGGGTGAAAAGAAAATATTGTACATGCTCAATTTTCCTAAAAAGGTAGCTTTTACAGCAACCTTGTAACGTGGAACATTTATTTAAATTATTTCAAGGCCATCTTGTAATCTGTTGCCGAGTTTGCATTGATTTAATACACATGCTATCTCAAAATCAGTGTATGCATGCCATTGCCATTTAACTCGTCCTCGCAAATACAGGCCAAACAACGCCTTATCTAAAAACTAACATGTACATGACGTTGATTATCGAAATAAAATGTGACTTTCTGCATTTGTGTATTACAGAGATCGAACGAGGCGGCTGCGGCGATCCTGGGGTGCCTGCATTCGGTCGCCGTAGCGGTGACCGCTTTCAACATGGTGACGTGTTGACCTTCTTTTGTCAGGCAGCCTTTGAACTTGTGGGAGAAAGAACCATCACATGCCAGCACAATAATCAGTGGTCTGGCAATAAACCCAGTTGTGTCTGTAAGTCTACCATTTCTGTGTCTGTGCTAGTTGTTCTTTCTGTTTGTTTTCATATTTAATTTTTTATTATCGTTGTTTTTTCTTGCTTGCTTTTGTACTTTGTCTGTCAGCGTCTGCCTTTCTGTTTTCACTCTCAGCCAGCTACCTGAAAAAGTAACATGCTGTTTTCTTTCTTTCTTTCTTTCTTTCTTTCTTTCTTTCTTTCTTTCTTTCTTTCTTTCTTTCTTTCTTTCTTTCTAGTCTCATGTTTTTTCAACTTCACGGCCCCATCAGGGACTGTATTGTCCCCAAACTACCCAGAGGAATATGGAAACAACCTGAATTGTGTGTGGTTGATCATTTCTGAACCGGGAAGCCGCATTCATCTCCTCTTCTCTGACTTTGACCTGGAGCCACAGTTCGACTGGTTGGTGGTCAAAGATGAAGGTAACTGCATGTTTCTATTTTGCTCTGTTCTTTTGTGGTGGGGTTTTAAGAGGTAAACCTCAGTATACAGTACTTAACAAATTTATTAGGCTGCCACCCAGAGTAAAGTTTATGCTACAGCTGCTCTAAATTAACAGTATTTGTAATCACCTAAATTGTTTTTTAATGTTTCTGTAATGCTTAATCCACCAGTATGTGCAAGCTCTTTAATTGAAATGACATTTTAATGCTAAAAATAATTATTGTTTTTAACCATAACCGTTATTTTTAATGTTTTTAGTGCAGTTCTACAATCTTTTTTTTTTTTTCATGACAGGTGATCTAATACATTTGTTAATCATTGTGCATATGTATTTATCTTATGGCATAAATATTGGTCTGTGTGACCAATTGAAATAGGTGAAAAAGACATATGTGGTGGTGGGGTGGAGCGGGGAGGTTGGGAGTGTTTCTGAAATTCGCAGCTATTAAATCCTGTATCAGCTGGTAAAGAGAATTGCTGAGTGGATCTCATTGATGGGTTGATGAATGATGGGCACACTGGATGTGTAGTTGTAATGTAATATTTATCATTTCAACACTTGCATAGCTTTCCACTTCACATAAAACACAGAGCAATTAGATTGCTGTTCCCCATTGTAATAAAGGTTATTGATTTAAACTGAATCAAGTCAAGCCCATGTTTGACTGGGTGATCATTAAAGATGAACTTGTGTATAATTGACTAGCACTATTCTTTTTTTTTGTCTCTGTAGAACCTTTTTTAAATTACAGGGCAATTATCGCTGTTACAATGGGCTAACTGAAATCAGTTCAGTTATTGCTTTGAAGTCTTCCAGTTTGCTCTGACTGGTGATAAATCTCTGTCACAAGGAAACCACAGTGTATCTGTGCCTTCAGGAACAGAGAGCAAAAAAAAAACCTCTCAATGATCTGCTGTACTTGAGTTTTTATTATATGAAAATCCATCTAAAGTCAGTCACTTCCCTTCAGTTTGGTACCAATAAATATCAAATTAATATTACTAATATACTTCAATTTATAACAAACTACTATGAAGATGTAGTTTGTTTGTAAACTGCCTGTAAAGATGGATCAGCCATTAAAATGCTAGAAATGTTCATATTGGTTCTCAAAAAAAGGGAGAAAAAGGAACGTGGAATATATATATATATAAAAAAAACATTAAAATAAATTCCCATAATGATACAGATAAAGCATTATTCTGATGCTGATGCACGATTCCTGTACTCTTTTTGGAATCCTTCATGAAATTGCTTAAAAAATATATATTTTCATCTTCTTTTTTGGATTTGCATAAATTTGTTTAAAAAGTAATCTTTCATCTAAATTCAACCATGTAAATCTCTAAACATTTATTATGACATATTTATTCAAGGTATAGGAACTTTAAATTCAAATTTCATAACAATTTATTTACAAAAGTCAGAATTAGGTCACAGTTCAGTGTTGTCTGTCCTGTAATGCAGAATAAAACATATCTTTTGGACATGTGCGCTGGTTTTCTGCAGTGGTGCCTGTTGCTCTCTCCTTATGAGCCTTTTTTCTATCTACTGCTGCCAGCCTGTGAAAGTTGAGGATGGCACACAGAGAACTGTCATTATTGTGTTTTGTGTGACAGCCTTCTGCTTTAAAAGGGCAATTCCAGTGCTAAAACTTTTAATGCCAGCGGTGGCTTCAAAATATGTCCTTACATTCTTCTTCTTTATATAGACAGTAAGCTGAAGGAAAATTCCAGAAATCAAGGGTGACATAACATGAGTGAATATTGCTGATGTAAGCTATAGCGCAGGCTCTAATGCAGGGCTGTGCAATGCAAGCACATTTATTTTCAGGCACAAATCTTACATCACCAAAAAACTTACTGAAAGTCCAAAATTTCCAATAAAAAAAAATTCTGCTGAGTATCCAAAAATCCTCATAGTATATCCCAATTAACCACATTTTCCAAATTGACTGTACTTCAGCGCTGAAGTGAGAAATAAATGGATGGCTTAAAGCTCATTCTGTATGCCTGTAGTTTTTCCATACCAACAAACTGAGGTAGAGAAACGTGGTGGTTTGCATGCTACCTGATTTTCCCTGGAGTATTCACCATTACTGCACCCAATAATTGTTTTTCATAAGGTTAGCTACTAATTGAACATCCACTTTTCACAGATTATGCTTATTAATCGGTTATCGGTTCTTGGGCTGATGAACACAAACAAATATTTACAAAGATTTATTGATGCCAATTCATTGCCGATGATTGATTGGCAGTGTCTAATTATATGTCCTCATGTCACATAATCAAATGTCTAAAATATCATTGAATTATGCAGCAGAGGCAATCACTCAAACTCTGCTTTTATGCCTTTATAGAAAAGAAATCAAATTTCTATTCACTGAAGGTTTTATATCAACTTGACACTTATGAACTTGCCTTCTTTTGTATTTCTGAATAAAAGAACATGAAATCACAAATGGCAAACAAAAGTGAACAAAGGAACCTCCGTAATAACCCATAAATCCTCTGAGTGGGGCAACAGCAGCATGAAATCCATGCAAAAAAAAAAAGATGACACTTTGGGCTACATTTTGAATGGCATGTAAATGGTTAACTTAATCAGAAAGCCATTATTGTCATCTAATATAAGAGAAGATAGTGACAGACTATTACAAAGGCTTTTCTCTAAATCTCTCCACTTAGATAAGATAACGTAGGATCTTGGCACTCTTTTAGCTATTGTTACGTTGATTCTATTTCCTTCCTGGTCTCTTGCCTATCAATGTAATAATGAATAAGTGAAAGGGCTTTTGAGTTGCTAGAGACTAAAGAGGCTGGCACTTTACAACTCAGTTACTGTGTAGCTTAATTGTGTCTAAGTGCATTGAATCCTAAAATTCAAGTCAAGAAGGAAATAAAAAGAAAAGTTTCTATGGGAGTGTTGTGAAGAACAGCATCTTTATCAGTGAAGTGGTCTTGAAACTCCCTTTCTGTCCCTTGAAGTGATGTCAGCTGACATTGATTTCCATTGCCATCTCTGTTACCTTTAAAAATTCATATGAATTTCATAAAGTCAATAGTAAGAAACTGTCAGTTTTCAGGCTTTTAGCGATCGTCAATACATTTCATCTCATTCCAGTGTATCTGTTTATATCTGCACTTTTAAAATAGCCAACTAAAAAAAAAAACCTACACATATGCATTGTAATAGCTTTTTCACCTCAAAACCTGTAATCAAAGCATCAGCTGGTTCACTGGAATGTCAGAAGATTAATACACTTATTGACCAGAAAAGCAATTACAGCAGCACTTCTCACCTCCGCAGAAGAAATTGCTGCAGAAAAAGAAAGTGACCAAAACAGCAACTTTAGACAAACATTACCTCCATATTTAAATGAAGTTAAAAATTGAGTAACATCTGTATTAAAAGTTTATGTACAAGCAAAAGGCAAAAAAAGAAGGTTGCTGAAAAGTCAAAATAATGATAATGATGTTCAGCATCCATACCAGCGTGCATATGCTATATGTAGTGTTCCTTTATAAATCACCTTAAAAATGTTCCTATATTCCACCCAGGCTTGTCCAACAGATCAATAAAAATCCCTCATGAAGACTGCTGCAGATACAGGACAGTGACACTGAGAGAGTGTTGGCTGCTGCTGATGCTGTAGTTACACTAAACAGGAAATTCTTGCAATTTGAAGTGGTGAAACATGGAGGTGTGCTGTGCTACACCATACGAGTGTCAAGATCCTGATTGAGGCATGCAGACCATCGCTTCCTGTTTGGTATTATGTAAGCGTCTAGACACAGAAATAGCTGAAAAAACAAAACACATTCTCAGTATCTGCAAAATCATTGTTTAACTCTACAAATTCACCAAGGGTGGGGTTTTTCATAGATGATTGTGAAAGCTGATGGAAAGATGTACGGTGAGAAGGCAGAGTGTTTGGCAACCTGGTGTTGCCATCGTGCAAGGCCACGATGCTTCAAAAGACAGCATATGCTCGCCGAAGCAGTTTTATCCAAATAATATCATCAGAATCTAATATAATCTAAGAAAATGAAATTCATAATTGGTGAGATTTAAATAGTATTTCCATTTTCAGTGCTCTCTTTGCCACGTATATAAAATAAATAATTGTGGATATTTGTAAAAAAAAAATATATATATATATATGTCATTTCATCACTTTCAGTTGAGAAATAAATTACAAGGTGATTTTCTGATATGCCCTGCCAGACTTTCAGGAATCTGCCACCTGATGCAATCTGGCATCATCCTCAGTATTTAAGCCAAACCTTGTGCTCCACAACTGACCAGGACTACTGTGGGGATCACGCAATTTGACTCTTTCATCTGAGTTCTGCAGATGTGCTAATGCAATGTGTTCGGTTGTGTAATAATAATAAAAAATGGATCATAGTTTTAAATGGTTACAAATGGAGTTGACGTGTACATTACACTATAGAGATGTTCTTATGAAATTATTATTGTGCTACAAGCAAAAGCACATGATCACGCTGCTGGCCTAAAATAAGTCACATTGCAGATTTATGCGATATATGTTTAATATTTATTGAAATTCACCACGTGATAAGGGATCATTGTAAAATTTCAACATTTGTGTTTAAATCCCTCCAGTCTCCGCAAAGTTTCCAATGTATTGGAATACTTAAGCACAATGTTTTAGGTATCTGTAATTTACTTAAGTAGTTTTGACGTGTGCAAAAGTCGGGGGGGGGGGGTATTTTTTTCCACAATACCCGGAAACAGGTATCCTTAAGTTGTGGTTGCAGTACTTCGGCATCTATCTACCCTGCTGAAGAGGAGCCCTTTTTTTTAAAGGGCAGGTCATTTCAAATTATTGTGAGTTCAACAAAGATCAGTGTGTTTGCGGATGTTTGTTGAGCCGTCGCCGTTGCATTTGAAATTTGTCAATTGCAGAGAGGTTTGTCGTACAGTGTGTTGCTAGCTAAAGGTCCAGCTGCTGTATATCCCAGAGAGAGAAAAGATAGAGGGCTAACTTCACTCAGAGATAGAGAAAGATAAGAAACACAAGGGAGGAGAGGAAGAAGAGAGGTCAGATTTATAGGTAAGGACTACTCAGTGGTCTTTGAATATGTGACATCATGCTTTTTTCATATTGTGAAACATGCTGTAAATCAAACTGAGTGGACTAACTGTGTAATTTAAAGGCTGCAAAAAAAAATACAGGTTACTGCAGAATAAACAGGTTAGTTGGCTGTACTGTGATGGATTTAAAGTAAAGAACTGTGTGTGACTGGTGCACAGTATCTGTGGTTTCATGCTCAGAGTTGGGTTACATCAAGTGTAGCAGAGTAGATTTTAGATGATGATGCTTAGATTCATTGACTGAAATCCACCTTCATACCAATTTTATACCATTTAGAAAAAAAAAGACAGCCAGTCAGTGTAGAGGATAGAAATCAGCCAAGACAACTCATGAAACATCTGCTGACATCTAGTTGAATTCAGTTGTGTATGTCCACAAAGAGCAGGAGGTCAGCTGACCACAGTCTGTACACTAAGAAAATCTGTTGGAGCTCTTAATAGAAATCATTGTGAGTTATGATTCTTTTGTCCACACTGAGCATTATCTGCACCTGCTGAATTCCACTTGAACCATTGACTATACACATTTTCCTGTTTCCTGTTTCCTCTGAAGAGCTACTTTTACTTTCTTACTTTGAAAACATTTCAGAGCCTGTACTTTTTTTCTTTTACTTACTTGTACTCAGTACAACTTTTACTGGAGTATTTTTAACAGTAGTGTTTGTACCGAATACTGTATAAAAAGTATTAAGTGCAGAATGTCTGTACTTTTTCCATCTCTGTATAAAGCCCCTTTATTTTTGTCTTTGTAGATCCATACGTTCCCATACTTTTCTTTAAAGGCCTGTTTGTACCACTGTGGTTATATATCTGGTTCAAAACATAAGACATTGAGCCACATGAACAAGGGAAATTTATAGCTGTCCATGACCACAATAATTACCACCTGTGTATTTCTCTTACCCATGCACCAGAGACTGCAGATGTTTCCTGTGACTTGTTATATTCTTTCATTACCATTTTGGGATCCTTTTTTATAGAGTATATGTACATATCCCAGTGATCTCAACCTGGAAAGTTGCTTTTCTATGTGCTGTAGTCCAGTTTTTATGACACTCCCCCCTGATTCTGTCGTTGCTGCTTGGATCACTGGGGAGTGCACTGAAGAGTAGAATATCTTCTTCCAAACAAAAGTTTATAACTACTTTTTGCAGTAAATGGTCTGATGCTGTGACACAAATGTCTTAGACAGACCTGAGGTGATGTATGATTACAGCAGTACAGGCGAAGGGGTGGAAGTTTCAGACTATTCAACTCATATAGAGTGCGTCCTTTTATGACTGTCTAGTGATACCTCAGTGTTGGAGCACACTGAAACATACCAGCTAAGTTATGCTATTCATTGCAATGATGTACCCTGAGGGGATGATGAGTACTTGGAACAAGATAATGCTCCTTCCCATGGTGATGGAATTGTCCGGAAATGCATGGTTCAATACTCATTGAGGTGCAATACCATCAATGACCCAGACACCACAGTCACCTGATATTAGTCTCTTGGGCATTCACTCAAATGCAGAATCTGTACAAAAGAGCTTCTATGTATCATCTTTTGGCAAGCATGACACACTAATGTGTGTCTGGTTTCCTTTTATACTCGGATCTTCAGGTTTCTTGCTTGTTATTTGGATCAATGCGATAGTGCACAGGTGTTGCTTTCATGCTATGAGTGTTCAAAATTGGAAATTGGAAATAATCTTCGAGATAGGTGTCCTCGGGATAATGCCATTTTTGTTCAGTTAACAAGTTAAAGGGTCATGAATGAATGCCTTTCTTGTCGCTCTGTACTAGGCATGTTTACATCTAGTACTATTTAGTAGTAACTGTTACTATACAGTGCATTCAGTATGGACTACTTTTACTGGAGATTTCTTCCTATTTTTTATTTATTTTTTTGATGTTGTTGTTGTTGTTTTAAATTCTAAGCATGCAGAGAAGCAAGTTATCCTTCAGCGGCCTATAGTTAACATTGACATTTTAACAGACTTTTCTTGTTGTTCTCATTAAAACTCACAACAGTTGTTAGGCTTTACCAGGACCAGCTTAATCATTTACATTCATTTAGATTGTCAGTTATTTGAATGTCAATAATTTGTTACACCATGAATACATTTCATACTTTGGCACTTCTACTTCTAATGCTTAAATAAAGCATTATGTGCTTATCATGCATATTAGTAAGCATTTAGCAAGTGTGTCAGGAACTGCTAAATCATCTCAGTGTTTTGTTTTCTCTTAACCCTAATTACACCTAATTCACCTCTTTGAGCTCCCTTGGGATGAGCCTTTCTCTTTCCAAGTCTGGCCTGATTTTATACAGGATAAATTAGATAAGCAATATTAAATGTCTCTCTAAAATAATGTTTAAATTGTGCTTGATTTTAGGTCTGTCTGAGCCAACAACATTTGGGACATTCTCAGGAAAAGATGTTCCATCACAGATCGCCTCAAACGGTCACATCATGAGACTGGAATTTCAGTCTGATCATTCAAATACTGGGAAGGGCTTCAATATCAGCTATACCAGTAAGTATCAACTACCTACTTATTGCTCAGTCCATTTGTTGTTTAGGCCGTAGTAAACACCCTTAGCTTACTAAGTCACTGGGGGAAAATGTGCAATCTCAACCAGTTGGTGAGCGGTTACTGGAGGTTGCAAACAAAGAGACTAGTCAGTAGCCCACTGGCACTAGGAAAAATCTGTGCTTCTACAGTGGTCCCTGGAGACTGACACTAGGTGAAATCGGTTGCAAAGTGGTATGAATTGTGCACTGAAAACCTTCTTTGTTTCCTGCAGATTACTGTGATTGCTTGTAGTTTGCATGGAAGATGCAGATTTGTCTGCAAAAACTCAGAAACTCTTGTGAAAAGCATGATGAAAACCAGAAATGGATTTGCATTGAAGTAAAGATGCACCATTTGAAATGTGTTGGTGGATGTCCTCTATTTCGGCTCTCTGCTGCAATTTTTTCCCATTTTTCAGCTACTCCGTGAGTAGTTATTGAGTATTAGCAGAAAGATCTGTGTCTTCTGTGCATACTGCAGTGACTATGATAGTCTACTAGTCACAAAGAGGATTTGGGGTAGCAGCCTCTTTGCAACCAACCAAATATCCATTAAGATCTCTACCAGCGTACTACCTCATTGTTGTATTTGAATTTGGTTTAAATTTTTTTTAAGTAACTGTCATTTTTTTCCCAGCAGTTCTTCTGACAAATGACAGCATGTTGTTTTGACACTTTGACAAATTTTTATTAAGAATACTTCCAGGGTCACTTCAGTGGAGTTTTGATAGCAGAAATTTGTTAAACAATACGGACATTCCAACAGTAAAACTGAGATGCAACACTTCTACCACCATGTAATCAGAGACAAAAGCAGAAATCAGTTGTCAACATACTGCTATACATTATGTTCTAGGGTAGATCCTAGCGAGTGTCCCTTTTTTTAAACAAATGATTTACTGATTATCAAGCTGAGTATTGCTATGTAACTCAATGCACATCTTTAAAACATATAAGCTACATTTACAACTAAATTCTGAGGATTTGCTTCCGGAGCTTGTTGTATAGCTAGTATCTTCATATACTAGTTAAGATCCATATTAAATATAGCTCAGAGTAAAATACCTTTTCATATGCTAACCACCTCAGAATGGCACTTCGTTATGATTAATATAATACCGACATCAGCATTACTGCACCTGACGTTACCTTAACCTGTCCTGTTTGACTTCTTCTGCTTGACTGATCCTATATGGTAAATGGCCTGTATTTGTACAGCGCTTTACTAGTCCCTAAGGACTCCAAAGCACTTTACACATCCAGTCATCCACCCATTCACACACACATTCACACACTGGTGATGGCAAGCTACATATGCATATCTTACTTTCACCCAGTTAAGCCTGTCCCATTGTCAGAGTTTGAACCCAGCTACTCCATCCTGTATATTTATCCACTCTAAGCTGAACTAGTTCTGCCTGAGTGATTCAGATTCATTCAGTGTGATTACCATGCACTTCTGCACCATTTCACACACTGCCTCCCAAATGACCTTGTCTTTGGCTCTTCCTTTAGAGGTGGCATTTGACAAATGAAAATAGTGTGTGTGTGTGTGTGTGTGTGTGTGTGTGTGTGTGTGTGTGTGTGTTTTTTAACCTAGTGAAAAAAAACTGAGCATAATAAATAACAAAGTGTACTATTTCAAATCCTAACACAAATGAAAGGTTTGATGCACCTCAAATGAAAAATTAATATGTAGTTAAATAAAAATCATATTAAATTAAATGCCTCTCAAACTTTTTACCTGGCAGAAAAGAAAAATGCTGAAATACATTCATATAGTTTTTAGTGGTGAAACTTTTTGAAAATGTAATTTGAAAACCTGATGACATAAATTCTACACTGGGACTTAAAAATATCAAACGTATTGTGCTGTTTCAGTAATTTGGTCTATTAACATTTTAATGCATATATGAATATCAAGAGGTTATGCTGTGGGTATATTTATATGAATTGTGTTAGAAACTCAAGAATGAATGCAAGACTGTGCAGTTATTTGGTGAAAGCGGTGCACTGGGAGCCAATAACTGTTCGCAGATTTGAATCTATCCTACAAATAAATTGATCCTATATATTATGAGGACATCATGCGTAAAAATGTGCTTTAGCCTATGACAGCTAAGGTTATTAATGATATATTTAAAATGGAATATATCCAAATTCTGTTTTTAATCACTTTCAGAGGAAGATGATCATTTCCAAAAAACAATTTTGACCTTATATATGTTCACTTTTTGTTTCTTTAACAATTTGTTTTAAACTAAACCATACTTTGGGCAAAAAGAGACTGGACTCACTATTGTCCCTTGAGGTAGAAAGTGGAACTACTTGGGTCTAGCTCAGTGGTGTCCAAACCCAGGCCTCGAGGGTCGGTATCCTGCAGGTTTTAGATGTGTCCTTGAGCCGTCACAGCTGATTTAAATGGCTAAATTAGCTCCTCAACATGTCGTGAAGTTCTCCAGAGGCCTGGTAACGAACTAATCATTTGATTCAGGTGTGTTGACCCAGGGTGAGATCTACAACCTGCAGGACCCGCCCTTGAGGCCTGGAGTTGGCCCATCCCTGACCTAATGAATCAGATGTCCACTTCAACTACAAAACAATGCAAGAATAAATTTATACATGGAACAGATTTAGACTCTTTGGATAAGTAAAAACTCTGAATAAATAAGTCTAGAGTTAGACCAATCTGAGACTTTCCCACATTATACAATATTGTTGACATTCTTGACAGCATTGACATTGTTGACAATATTGTGGACCCAGTGTGAGATCTAAAACCTGCAGGACACCGGCCCTCGAGGCCTGGAGTTGGCCAAGCCTGGTCTAGCTGGTTAGCCTGCTAACTTTAGTGCATATTGCTCCTTAATGTCAAAATTCTTATTTCCTCACTAACTACAGCTAATCTTTAAAATGTTTACATCTTACTAACAAATGGTTTACTCAAAATTTTAAATTACAAAATGCATTCACTGTAAGATGCATAGTTATTCTTATCTGAGGTCAACTATTGAGTTCATCTTTTCTCTGTTATAGCCGAAATATCATTTAGTTTTTATTTTTTCCTTTTTTTTATGCCATATGTTTCTACCTTTCCCTGTCACTATGGCTTCTTCTTAGCTTCTTCAGCCTTAGTTGGCCTTTTTTTCATCTTCTACTGGGTTCAAACCAATGACTGTATTGGTTTAAACATATCATTTGAATATTTTGTATGCTGGCATTTCGTGCTTTTTCTCATACGTATCTTCTAGTCTTTTCTTCCTCTTCTATAATATCAGGTTGTTGAAGGAGTACAAGGGCTACTTTATCTGTGTCTGCCTTTGGCCTATATAGTACTTTCTCTACATGCATATTTGAACACATATTTGAATACTGCTACAAGACTGTATGTAATATACAGTATGTGTGCATTTTTGTTTGTGTACCTGCCATTTCCCTTGTGGCTCTCATTTTTTTCCCTACGTCCTCTCCTTTCTCTCACTGCTCCCATTTCCCTCCATCAGCAGCTAATCAACCTGAGACATGTCCAATCACTGGGTGTGTGCTCTGGGTGGGATCAGGTTAATCTCTGGAATGGGGATAATATAAGCTTAACATGACAAGGTTGAGTCCACATAAAGATAATTCCATTCCCATATTTCCATATCAGTGGAGATGTCACATTCACTGACAGTGATACAGCAGCGGTTTCATTTTTTTCCTCTGGCAGAACCAATTTTTCGGTATTAAAATAAATTGAAAAAACTGGTAAAAACTGCTCAAATGAATAAATATGCATACATATTTTGAACCACTTAACCAGAGTGTAGTTGCAATCTGCCAGCTTTCTCTTTTTTTCAGATTACGTCTTTGTTCTTTCCTTTTCAAATTAATTTGCCTTTGTTTGATACAGTAATTCAATCTTATGTGTCTTAGCCCCAGTTTTAACTTTTCTCTGGTTATTTTCTCTCTGTAGCATTTGGTCAGAATGAATGTCATGACCCAGGAGTCCCAGTAAATGGTCAGAGGTACGGTGACCAGTTTCAGCTTGGCAGCTCAGTGGCGTTTCGCTGTGATCAAGGATTCATTCGGACTCAGGTAATAATCATTTGAAAGTATCATTATCACACTTTTTAACACAATTTTGAAATGATTGTCATAATCGGTGTCCATAGTTGTGTGGTAAAACCTAGTATAAATGTAACCTTTCTTTAAATCGTGTATTTCCAGGGGTCCGATCAGGTCACCTGCATTATTCAGGATGGAAATGTTGTCTGGTCTGCAGCTGTACCTCGCTGTGAAGGTAAACCTAAGCAGACACCTACACATAAGAACTGTTTACTGTATATAGGAGTATAATGTTCCACAAAACATTCAACTATTTTAGCGATTACCATACAGCTCAAGTGTGTTTATGCACCTTTGGAACAATTAAATTTTCTCTTTTAATTGATTTTAGCCTTGCAGTCTGGACACATCATTCTTTCTAAAGAATAATCTTTAAATGAGACTGGCACATGTTGTACCAAAGCTTTTCAGGGACACATATTCATTTATTTAGACACCGAAAGACAGAGATGTACTATTAGGACAAAATCAAATTGAACATGGGGGGGTCATCTTTTTAACTATGGAGTACGAGAGAATATCATCTCTCCTGTTCTTGAAGATCCCATCCAAAAAAACTGCTCCTTCAGTATGCATTCTGTGTTTTTTTTTTTTCTTTTCTTGCTGAAAGTCTGGATTTATGAGAGCAATCAAATATGCAAAGGTATGAGCTACTTGAAAAGACAAGCCACTGCAAATTATATGTTGTAGCAATGAATAATGAAGAAACCATGAATTCCAGGTCTGGAGTTTTTTATGTTTAATTCAGGTTCTAGACAGACTCAAAATGAATAAGAATAAAAACCGAACATGATACGATGTCTGATATTTCATTTTATTTGAAAGAAACAACTCAACGGGAGATAATTATTGTTTTTTAATGTGTCATAATTGAAATTTTGGAACTGAGCTATAAAGTAGTGACGGTATGTGCCAGTGTTGCTGCCTGCAGCTTGTGCAGGGAAACGGAGTTATTTTTTGGCACCATTTGACACATAAATATATTTAATTCCTCCTATAAATTATAATGTGATAATTATTTTGGGCTTTTTCAAACATCACTAACTCAAAATTGCTTACTGTAGCACATGATGGGCTCACTGTAATTTCTGAAGGTAAATGTTTATGTATGAAATATAGAAATTCAGAGTGGATTAGAATGATAAAATAAACAGAGCAGACAATTAATCTGCTAACTTAATGAAATAGGAGCAATTTACAGACATTTACAAGAAGAAAATGATTAATTTTATTTCCTGTGGTTGTGTGTGGGGGTCTTTGTTTCCATCCAGCTCCCTGTGGAGGGCATCTTACAGCTCCTACAGGTGTTTTGCTATCTCCTGGTTGGCCCTCCTTTTACAAAGACTCTCTGAACTGCCAGTGGGTGATTGAAGCACAAGCAGACCATGCTGTAAAGATACACTTTGACAAGTAAGTGTATTACTCAACTATGCTGTTGACTGATTTGTCAAATGTGTTTGCTCAAAAATTGTTGACATTTGACTGTTAATGGTTAGATAATATGGTACGGTTAGGGAGTGCATTATTTAGTTAATATTTTACTTGGGCAGTCTTTCACATGCAATATAAGGTAGTCAGATATAGATGAGGCTGGTGAGTTACTGCTGCAGTAAATGATTAATGTTGGCTTTTTACATTTTTTTTCTTCTGGAAACAAGCCACAGACAGATGCAGTGTAGCCTGAAACTGCAATAGCAGAAATTTGTCTTTTTGAAATGTGACGTACACGCCGAGTTATCTTCATCGCCTATGAGACATTTCACTTGTGGACGATTCAGCATACTTCTTCTGAAGCAGAGGCTAGTTAATTTTTCATTTAGCTGGTCAGATATAATTATTCAGATACCGCGTTGTTGCAGTGTGTCAGTAGCTCCCAAATCTTGGTTTCTGTTCAACTAGATAGGTTGGTGATATACAACATCCTTTTTCTGGATCATCTACTATTTGATGCTTAGACCCAAAAATCGACTGATTAGGCCCTGTAGCTCCAACTTAATGCAAATGGGTTAATTAGTGTTTAAGTGTTTTAGCTATTTAATAGAATAATTCAATTCAATTCAATTCAATTCAATTTTATTTATATAGCACCAAATCACAACAAAAGTCGCCTCAAGGCGCTTCATAGATACAGAGAAAAACCCAACAATCATATGACCCCCTATGACCAAGCACTTTGGCGACAGTGGGAAGGAAAAACTCCCTTTTAACAGGAAGAAACCTCCGGCAGAACCAGGTTCAGGGAGGGGCGGCCATCTGCTGCGACCGGTTGGGGTGAGAGAAGGAAGACAGGATAAAGACATGCTGTGGAAGAGAGACAGAGGTTAATAACAGATATGATTCAACGCAGAGAGGTCTATTAATACATAGTGAGCGAGAAAGGTGACTGGAAAGGAAAAACTCAATGCATCAAGGGAATCCCCGGCAGCCTACATCTATTGCAGCATAACTAAGGGAGGATTCAGGGTCACCTGGTCCAGCCCTAACTATATGCTTTAGCAAAAAGGAAAGTTTTAAGCCTAATCTTAAAAGTAGAGATAGTGTCTGTCTCCCGAATCCAAACTGGAAGCTGGTTCCACAGAAGAGGGGCCTGAAAACTGAAGGCTCTCCCTCCCATTCTACTTTTAAATACTGTAGGAACAACAAGTAGGCCTGCAGAGCGAGAGCGAAGTGCTCTAATAGGGTGATATGGTACTACAAGGTCATTAAGATAAGATGGGGCCTGATTATTTAAGACCTTGTATGTGAGGAGCAGGATTTTGAATTCAATTCTGGATTTAACAGGAAGCCAATGAAGGGAAGCCAAAACAGGAGAAATATGCTCTCTCTTTCTAGTCCCTGTCAGGACTCTTGCTGCAGCATTTTGGATTAGCTGAAGGCTTTTCAGTGAGTTTTTTGGACATCCTGATAATAATGAATTACAGTAGTCCAGCCTGGAAGTTATAAATGCATGAACTAGTTTTTCAGCGTCACTCCTCACAGCGTTACTGAAGGCCAAGGTAATGCCATCCTGAGTAAGAATCTGGTTAGATACCATATTTCTAAGCTTTTCAGGGCCGAGTACAATAACCTCAGTTTTATCTGAATTAAGAAGCAGAAAGTTAGCGGCCATCCAGGTCTTTATGTCTTTAAGACATTCCTGCAGTTTAACTAATTGGTGTGTGTTATCTGGCTTCATGGACAGATAGAGCTGGGTGTCATCTGCATAGCAGTGAAAATGTATGCTATGTCTTCTAATGATGCTGCCTAAGGGAAGCATGTATAATGTAAACAGAATTGGTCCTAGCACTGAACCCTGTGGAACTCCATAATTAACCTCAGTGTGTGAAGAGGACTCTCCATTTACATGCACAAATTGGAGTCTATTAGATAGATATGATACAAACCACTGCAGTGCAGTACCTGTAATACCTACAGCATGTTCTAATCGCTCTAATAGGATATTATGGTCAACAGTATCGAATGCTGCACTGAGGTCTAGCAGGACAAGCACAGAGATGAGTCCACTGTCAGAGGCCATAAGAAGATCATTTGTAACCTTCACTAAAGCTGTTTCTGTGCTGTGATGAACTCTGAAACCTGACTGAAACTCTTCAAATAAGCCATTCCTCTGCAGATGATCTGTTAGCTGTTTGACAACTACTCTTTCAAGGATTTTTGATATGAAAAGAAGGTTGGAGATTGGCCTATAATTAGCTAAGACTGCTGGGTCTAGAGATGGCTTTTTGAGTAAAGGTTTAACTACAGCCAGCTTGAAGGCCTGTGGTACATAGCCGATCATTAGAGATAGGTTGATCATATTTAAGATCGAAGAATTAATTAATGGCAGGACTTCTTTGAGCAGTTTTGTAGGAATGGGGTCTAAAAGACACGTTGATGGTTTGGAGGAAGTAATTATTGAAGTTAACTCAGAAAGATCAATTGGAGAAAAATAGTCTAACTTAACATCAATGGTACTAAGAGTAGCTGTAAATAATATTACATCTGTGGGATGATTATTGGTAATTTTTTCTCTAATGATAAAAATTTTATTTGTGAAGAAGTTCATGGAGTCATTACTAGTTAACGTTAAAGGGATGGTTGGCTCAAAAGAGCTCTGACTTTTTGTCAGCCTGGCTACAGTGCTGAAGAGAAACCTGGGGTTGTTCTTATTTTCTTCAATCAGTGATGAATAGTAAGATGTTCTTGGCTTTGCGGAGGGCTTTCTTATAAAGCAGCAAACTATTTCTCCAGGCTAAATGATGATCCTCTAAATTTGTGACACGCCATTTCCTCTCCAGATTACGAGTCATCTGCTTTAGGGTACGTGTTTGAGAATTATACTACGGAGTCAGGTACTTCTGATTTGAGACCTTAGTTTTCACAGGACCTACAGTATCCAGAGTCGTACGTAGTGAGGAGGTGAAATTATTAACAAGATAATCGACCTCTGTTGGGGTAGTGTTCAGATAGCTGCTCTGCTCTATGTTGGTACAGGGCATTGAAGATGATAACAGTGGGTGGATTATATTCTTAAACTTAGTTACAGCACTTTCAGAAAGACATCTACTTTGATAAAGTCTACTCTCCACTGCTGTGCAATCAATTATTGTAAATGTAAATGTTATCAGGAAATGATCAGACAGCAGAGGGTTTTCAGGAAACACTGTTAAATGTTCAGTTTCTATGCCATATGTTAAAACAAGATCTAGAGTGTGATTAAAGTGGTGGGTGGGTTCTTTTACATTTTGAGAAAAACCAATTGAGTCTAATAACAGATTAAATGCCATGTTGAGGCTGTCATTTTTAGCATCTACATGGATGTTAAAATCACCCACAATAATTATTTTATCTGAGCTCAGAACTAAATCC
The DNA here is from genome assembly GCF_057382185.1 of Mchenga conophoros. Lineage (NCBI taxonomy): Eukaryota > Metazoa > Chordata > Actinopteri > Cichliformes > Cichlidae > Mchenga > Mchenga conophoros. Next base: position 16,917,481 of record NC_140526.1, read on the forward strand.
AATAAAAAGTCTGTGAAATCAGAGAGAACTCTGTGTAAGGCCCAGGTGGACGATAGATGATAACAAGTAAGACTGGTTTCTGAGTTTCACAGCTGGGGTGGACGAGGCTAAGCATCAGGCTTTCAAATGAATTAAAAGTCTGTCTTGGTCTTTCATTAATTAATAGGCTGGTGTGAAAAATTGCTGCCACACCGCCCCCTCGGCCTGTGCTTCGAGATTTCTGGTAGTTAGAATGACTCGGGGGTGTTGATTCATTTAAACTAACAGAATCATCCTGCTGCAACCAGGTTTCTGTAAGGCAGAGTAAATCAATTTGTTGATCAATTATTAAGTCATGTACTAACAGAGACTTGGAGGAGAGAGACCTAATATTTAATAATCCACATTTCACTGTTTTACTCTTTGGTCCAGAGTACTGTATTGTTCTTTCTTTGTAATTGTTTATATTTAAGTTGTTTGTTGCTGGTTTTTAGTTTGTTTTTTTGTCTTTTTGGAAGCTGACACAGTCTCTATGGAGATGGGTTTTTGGGGGGGTAGCAGGAGGAGAGAAGCTGCAGAGAGGCGTGTAAGACTGCAACTCTGCTTCCTGGTCCCAACTCTGGATAGTCATATTTTCGGGGGTTTTAATAAATTTGTCCATATTTCTAGAAATGAGAGCTGCTCCATCCAAAGTGGGATGGATGCCGTCTCTCCTAACAAGACCAGGTTTCCTCCAGAAGGTTTGCCAATTATCTATGAAGCCCACATCATTTCTGGGACACCACTCAGACAGTCAGCAATAGGTGTGACTGATTGATTGCTTACATATCAGTCAAGTTTCTTATATGGTAGTACTTTGTTATAGCTCAGTGTTTTGTTTTGTTTTTGCCTACAGTGGATAAATTGTGCAAAATGAACAATATTGGCGAGTTTCTCTTTTTTCAGCGTTGGAATTTATTAACATGTATAACTTGCAGTTGTGAATTTCATGTGCGTGTTTTTTTTTTTTTTGTTTGTTTCTCTAGGTTCCAGACAGAAGTCAACTATGACACACTGGAGATCAGGGATGGCCCCTCAGCATCCTCTCTCCTGATCGGCGAATACCATGGTACCCAAGCGCCTCATTTCCTGATTTCCACATCAAACTTCCTGTTCCTGTTGTTCACTACAGACAACAGCCGCTCTGCCACAGGCTTCAGCATCAGATATGAAAGTAAGTCTAAATGACTGATAGACTGAAATGCCTGGTAGACACACTCGAAATTGCTTACAGACGCAAATACACTCAACCTTTTGACACTGCGGCGGTTGTGTGATGTGATTTTCAGGTGTGAAAATGGAGTCAGACTCGTGTCTTGATCCTGGTATCCCAGTGAATGGTCGTCGCCATGGCAGCAGCTTTTCCATTGGCTCTCGTGTGTCATTTACATGTGACCCGGGATACACACTTAGCGATCAGGAGCCAATTGTTTGCGAGCAGAATCATCAGTGGAGTCACGCTCTTCCCAGTTGTGATGGTTAGTATCTTCTTTTATTTTATTTGATCTCTTACAGGAATTACCCTGTAGCGTGAGTAATACAATCAGGGGCGAATGCTGTTCTCTCGTGACTCACCTCACACATAGTTTCACATTCTCTAAACATGGAAAAGAGTGAAAAAACGTTGTCAACATACAGCACATACTGACAGAGCAGGACATTGTGGTTTGGGGTTTGTTTTCTTTTAACTAAAGACATTGCCCAGTTTTTGCCTCCAGAAGTGCTTAGTTGGGAGAACAGCTTGAAATAGCTTTATAAATACACCTCTCAAGCCAAAAGCTGCATTAAATGCTTTCATTGGCAAAATAAGTCATCTTGAGCTGAATTTAATTCTGGCCAAATTGTTGTTTGATTGATTATGTGTGTTTTAGAGTTGATGTTTTTAATTCTCCAACTGAATATTGCAACTAAGAAATAGTAGCCACCACAGTCTTTTGTAGGGATTTTTATCTAATCATTTTATTTACACTGGAAATCAATGTATGAGCTCTTTTTTAAGTTAATCTGGCACTACAGGAAAAGTTGAAATTGCATCTTGCTTTGATAGACTTTTGAAAGATTGCTAAATATCAGACTTTGTTATACTATTTAGCACTTTTCTTACAATCCATCTCAACTATAACTATATACATCTCTGTCTTTCGGTGTCTAAATAAATGAATATGTGTCCTTGAAAAGCTTTGGTACAACATGTGCCAGTCTCATTTAAAGATTATTCTTTAGAAAGAATGATGTGTCCAAACTGCAAGGCTAAAATAAATTAAAAGAGAAAATTTAATTGTTCCAAAGGTGCATAAACACACTTGTGTTCGCTGCACCTTGGACAGGGCTCCATTCTATCACTTGGCTACAACATACAGGCAGATGCACACTGAACTTGACATCTGCTGTATGTACATTTTCTCTGAAGATCTAGAGACACTGTTTTTTTCACTCATGTTCAATCCTGTCCTCATAGCTAAACATTTTTAAGGGAATGTTTTTTTGTTTGTTAAGCCACTTACCACTGACATATGAATCATTCAAAAAATAAAATAAGCCTCTAACTCAGGGGACAGCTTTGTGTCTACACATAACAGACAATATAAAGTAGCAAGGAGGCAGTTTTTAAATTGCACCTTTAAGCACTTTGTTACTAGCAGCCTAGTGCAAAAACACATCATTTGTCAATTTCAGTCAGTTGATGCTGTCAAAACAAGTGGATTCTGAACTCAAAAAAGTACAGTTAAACTTTCCTCTACCATGTGATAAAGCAGGTAGAGGAAAGCAGCTTCCTTTTTCAGCATTGCAAACAAGACAGAACATATCAATCATGGACTGGCCTCCCCAGAGCGTTGATGTCAATATTATTGAAGCAATGTGGGATCATCTTGACAGAGAACAGAACTAAATCTGGCCAACATCCAAAGAAGAGCTTTAAATGTCCTTCAAGAACCTTGGAGGACTATTCCTGAAAACTACCTAGATTCATTAAAAGTACGCTTGCTCAAGAGAGTTCAGGCTGTGTTGAGGAATAAAGGTGGTCATAACCAAATATTGACATTCATGCTCACTGAAGTTGCACAGAAACTTCTTTTGTGTTTCCTTATGTTGGCGCAATTTTGCATGCACTTTAATAAATCTCTATCCGTATTCTCCATTTGGTAGCAAAAAGTAAAGAATTGATGGGTGGCTCAAGATTTCTGTTTATACTAAATTTTCTGCGTGGTCACTTCATTTCTACACTGACCCTGAACATTGAAACCTCGTTTGAATATCAACACAAAATACAGGAGACTAAAGATGGAAGAGGCAGAAAAGAGGATCAGTCTGTGTCAGAGGTAAAAGACATTTGAAAGGGAAGGTGCTTTCAGTGACACCAGTAGCTACTTTCCTTCATAGCAGAATATTGAAGAAAAAAAAGTCTGTTCTCTCACTTCTGCCTTTTGCCCTTTAACTTTTTGCAACAGACAGCTGTAATTGAGCAAACAGTCTTCACTCCCACCACAATGACTCAAGCTGGACATTTAGCCTTTGTGAACTTATTTAGGTCAATAGAAATTACTGAAACAGATGCTCCCTGGCTATTCAAAGGGCTTCCTAGTGAGAGTTTTTCCACAGCTTATGCTATGGTGGGAGTTAAACAAACAGCATCTCATCTGCTCTGCCAATTGAACATAATCAAATATGAAAATGAAAGGATATCACAAGTTAGGAGTAAGTTCATGGCAAAGCAATCTATGTCATACTTGCAGCCATGTAAGGCAAATAGTTTTAAACCGGCACTGTGACATTTTCAATTTTCAGCCAGGCATGCCACTGAATGAGACAGCTGTCACATTATAAGACACGTTATTTCAGAATGGCACTTTTCTGAAATGGTGTGTAAGACTTGACTTAATGTAATGTGAGATATAGTGTGCTTTTGGGCAAAGATCACAGTGGAATTATGTGTTAAGTATATTATTACACTACTGAAATTTAGATTAATCACACTTGGCTGCATGTTGTGGAAGTGTGGGACAAAACAACAAGTCTTGCAAATACTGAGCAAACCTACAATATCTACTCACAAAATTCTTGGTTATTCTATTTAAAAGAGCAAAGAAATCATCTTTAAGCTCTCCCACAGGCATGCTGGAAGCGATTCATACACACACTCGCACTCATTAATGGCAATAATGTTATTTACAGGACAGTCTCAGAGGCACAGTTAACATTTCATACACACTACATTACACAGACAGCACTGCATTTAAAATAAAAAGCAAAATGACATGTCATCACCCCCCCAGGCATGCAGGCACCATTCCCTTTCAGTAATGCCAGAACGTCTATTCAACACAAACTATTCATCTTATTCCTGCAGGTCAGTTAAATCACCAAACAGATAACGCTGGCTGCTCTTTTATGTGTCAGGAAGAGTATTGAAGGGGTGCTGTGACATTTTAAAGCATGCAGTTGGTGCCAAGACAACAACTTGTTAGAAGTGACCAAAGTTAGAGAATCACTTAAGAAGACTAAGAATGTATTTAAAGACTAAGAAAAGGGAAGGAGGAGGAATGATGCTGAAAACTGATATGCTATCTCTATATATTTATCTCTCCTCTCTGAAAACCAAGCAGCTCTTTCTTTAGAATCCAGCCTCTTTCTGTTTCATTTTTTTTTTTTTTGTTGGTCATGAATCGTCTCTCTTTCTTGTCACATTCTTTCTATGCATTGTTATACACCTCACAGTTTCTCACACACATTTTCTTAACGATCTCTCTCTCTCTCTTTTCACACACAGATGATTAGGACCACCAAAGTATGAACCGTTACACACGTTACATACATTACGTACAGACAGATAGGCCTGTTCGACATAACGATATATATTGGTCTATCGTTTCATTTTACGCTATCGTTTGTTTCGTGGTGTCGCAAAATAAACTAAGGCAATATTTTTTCATCGTTTTGATGGTCCCTGTAGTGGCTATATTAATTTCTTAAAGTTCTCTCTTTCTCTTATATTTAATATAACCACACTACGAGCGCCTGTTTTAACCACAACGACGGTAACACCATCGCGTGTCTGCTTACCTTTCACAATAAAGCTCAAGATCCTGTTGAGACTTTTCAGAATAAACTGAATCACGTGAAAGAGCAGATTATTTACGGATGAGAAGTAAAAAAAGAGCCAGGTGCTAAAAAATAAACCTTAGACTCAAACGTTAGAACAGACTTTTCCCCGCAGCACGCCGTGTAATAAATACTCACAAAGAAAACGGCGGCTGTTACAACTTATGTCTAAAAATGTATTGTTTCATGCATCGGTTAAAACACTCGACTCCAGACACACGACGTCCAGCTGGAAACACTTCCCGCAAGTCGAGCTGCCCGAGATTCACAGAATTTACAGAAAATGTTAAATTTTTGTGATTTATATCGTTATCGGGATTATAGATGTCTTATATCGGGATATGAGATTTTGGTCATATGGCACAGCCCTACAGACAGACATGCGCATGTGCTTCCCTTAACAAGGGTCATTTAGTCAGACAGTGTCCTAGTTTTTGCCAAATCCTGATGGGAGTCTGAAAAGCTGGCACAGGTTACCGCAACACTCACAAGACAGCTAGTCAGTGAGAGGGAACAGCTCGTATCACAGCTTCTGAAATCAACCCCAGCCCTGTTGAAATATGATATAGAATAGTAGGAAGAAAAATGATCAGACTGAGAGATTGAGAGAGAGAGAGGGGTGAAGACGAGGTCTGCACGCTGGAGTACCTGCAGCACGAAGAAATTAGAGGAGCTGTGAAATCTGTCCTCATAAATGCAAAATCATAAATAGTCTTTTTATAAACCTTTCACCAAACAAATGACTACTGCATTTATCTCTGTAGCTAAAAGATGCGTTTGTGTACCAAAATATATATAAATTGACAGTGAAGAAAAATGTTTTGTCTGTTTGTTTTGTTTATAGTCTGGAATCCATTTGTTTTATAGCTGACAAAGAGATTCCTTTTATTGCCATGCCAGTCAAACACCTTGAAGCGCTTTAATTGAATAAAATTTATCTGAACTGCTCTGAATAGTACTGAAAGCGATGAAAGCTCAGTCAAAGAGAAGCAAAGAGTCAATATATTATCTTAGTTCAGAAGTCTCTGATGTACTGCTAGCTCTCTTTTACTCTCCATTACATTGCTATGGCATTTTTCATTCTGCAGTACCCCAAATGAATTTGTCCCGTTCCATATCAGTGAATTGCTCTGTGTGGAGGCTAGGTATCTGGTAACACACACACACACACCAATCTCTCACTCTCTTTTAACAAACCAGTCTCTGTTTGTCTGTGACATTCTCCCTGCTCTTTCCTTTTGTCCTTTTGTTTCTGCAGTAAGCTCATCTTTAACCTTTGTTTCGTTCACTTTGCAAAATCTCTTTGCAAAAGCTTTTCTAACACAAAGGGTGTTTGCTGAAATCAGCACTGCTCATTGCTCACTGCTCATACTATACAGTAGAATGTTTGCACGCATAACAGGTCGATTTACATACAAGACCTGAGACACCAGGTTTTGGTATTAGAGTTATGTATGACTAACATCTTAAGATCTTTATTCTTTATTATTATACGTTGTTCTACTGTACATTAATCTTTCTTCTTATGTAATCATAGAGTAAGTCTTCAGTACAGGCCTGAATTTAACACCATGCTAACTACACCAAATTCAGGGGGGATTTTCTGCAGGCTGGGGGGAAAAAAGCCAAGGTCCCAGGAATTTAATAAAGAATTTATATTAATCTGCCAGTAGGTGGTGAGCAGAGTTGGGATCGTTACTCAAAAAATAAGTAATCTATTAGAAATGCTGGTTTCTTTTTAAAAGATAATAATGTAATACTGTACTTACTTAGTTATCCATGGTGAAAGTAATTAATCACATTAATTTTGTGTCATGACCTAAAATGTATTGTCACATAGTTACCGGTTAAGAATATCTACCTCAGCCCCCTCTCCTGCAGCCTGGTTCCAATCTGAAATAACGAAAGCATCACTATAGTCTTTATTTTAGTGTTGCTAAGTTTGAACAAAAAGCAAAGTTGAAAACCAACTCTAAGAGATTTCAAAATGTTTTCCACACTGATTCTACTCTAACATGTAGAAATGGATGCTACACCGCTAGAAGCTTTGTCAAAGCATGCTGTCACTTTTCACATACTTGTAATGAGCCAAGCTGTGTTAGCAGCATTATGTTTCTGTCTTGGACGCAGTTTTCACTTTACCATTGTGCTATTGTCCTGCGTGCAATAAAAACAAATGTAGTGTCCATATTGTCGCTTCTCAAAAGTTGTAGAGCACCCCACCATTTTCCTCCTCCCTGGAAGGGAAAGGCATGTTCGCCATTATGCAGTCAACTAAAGACCCTTTGTAATACAAGTAACTACATAATTGAACTATAACATGATTACTGAATTAAGTACAATAATGCAATACTTTCTTGTGTTACTGAAAAATGTAATGTGACAATAGTAACATGTTACTTTGGAACTCATTACACCGATCACTGGTGGCGACCTCTTAACGGTACTGAAGACGTGTACATTTTTAGTTTTTTGAATAAAAGAAAATATCCAGCTGTGTTCCAATCTTCTCTGTCTGTCACATTTTCAGCTCTTTGTGGAGGTTATGTTTATGGTAAAACGGGAACAATTCTGTCTCCTGGCTTTCCTGACTTCTACCCCAATTCTCTTAACTGCACCTGGACTATAGAAGTGTCCCATGGAAAAGGTAAGAATGCTCAAATGTAATGGAAATGTCAATCACTGGTTATAACATGTTAAAATATGTATTTTTTCATATTTTAATAATATGGAAAAATGTGTTAGGCAATGAAATGTGGCTGCTCTTTGCCACAAATTCTCCAGTGTACACTTGGACAATTTTTCAAGTGTAAAAAATAGTTCTCTTAGACAACTTGCCACAGCCCTCTCACTATGTTCATGTAATGCCTCTTCATGTAATGCCAGACTGACTCAGAGATGTTGAGATCAGAGCGCTGTGGGGGTTCTATGGTTTTCTTGTCACTGCAGATAGTTTTATATGACTTACACATTATGCAAGATGGATTTGGGACAGAGCATATTCCTCACTGATGGTACTGGATGATGGATAAGAATCTCATGTACAGTGGCTTAGACTATTGCTTATATATATTGCCTGATAGAGTGTATGCTTTGCATATCTGTAACTGTCTATCTTACACTGCATGCCTATCCATCCATTCTTGCATTCATCTATCCTTTCATCCATCTATCCATTTTGCCATCTGTTCTTTCAGGAGTCCATTTGGTTTTCCACACTTTCCATCTGGAAGAGAACCATGACTACTTGTCAATCACAGAGGATGGCAATTTTCAGGTTCCGGTAGCTCGACTCACTGGCTCCGTGCTGCCTCCTAGTGTTAAAGCCGGACTCTATGGGAACTTCAGCGCTCAGCTACGGTTTATTTCAGATTTTTCCATGAGTTACGAAGGATTTAATATCACTTTCTCAGGTAAGAACACCTGAACACAATTTTTTTACTTCTTTTTTAGCATTGCATTGGCTAAAATTCATTTTAAAGCAAATTACAAGGCTTATTAAGTTGGCCTGTTAGTGACTGTATGATGATCCCTTACCAAAAAATAAATAAATAAATAACAAATTCACTGACTTTTCTTTAATGGCAGACTGTTGAAATTTTCAAACTAATAAACCAAATTGTTAGATACAGTGTTTCACCTGCTCAAGTAACTTTTTAATATGCGATGAAAAATGGGTTTTATGCATTATTAAACCTAACTGGTTATTTTGGCAGATATGCAGTACATCTGGTTAAGTGCTGCACTTACATTTAAACGCTTTTATTTGGGACCTGATACATGATACACTAATTTTTGACAGTTTTCTTAAGTATTTCAAACCTATTTGGCACTACAGATTACAGAGCTTCCTATCTCAGTGGATGAAGCAGTCTTAGATGAGACTGCTGCATATGTTTTCATAATGAGATGAAGCAGGGAAAACTAAATCAAATGTGTCCTTTTTAACATGCTTGTAATTTAAGCTAATGACAGTTTAATAAATTAATCTTTAAGTATTTAAATTATTCTGGGGAATTTAAAATGAGTCTTTATGACTCTTAAGTGACACAGCTCCAAATGCTTACATGTAGTGTTAATGCATTTCTTTCTAGTGTTGGCTAATATACCAATTTTTGCACACTTCTTATTAATTAATACCTTCTTTCATTTTATGCTGACTCATGACAATTTGTCTCTACAGAGTATGACTTGGAGCCATGTGAGGATCCTGGTGTACCAGCATCCAGCAGGAGAATGGGACTCAGCTTTCAAGTTGGTGATTCATTGAACTTTTCTTGCTTCCCTGGCTACCGACTTGAGGGAGAGAGCAAGATCACTTGCCTGGGAGGAGGCAGGCGAGTCTGGAGCAACACGCTACCACGATGTATAGGTAAGATGTCAGCGCTTAGGTTGACTGATTTGCCAGAAATATAAATTGATAGCCACAGCATGCAAAACAGAAATCATGGTAGATTATTTCTTCATTTGAAAAACATTTCCATTGCTAGCAGGAGTCAAACTGGACTTTCTGAGGTTGTGAATATATTTGCAAACTTAAAAAAAAAAAAAAAAAAAAAAAAAGTATTGTTATTTAAAAAATTTTTTTGGTGTTCTTAAAAAATGTAAATTAAAAAAATAAAATTCCTTTATTCTCTCATTACACAGTCATTTTTAACAAATTCATTTTGCTAGTGTTATTGCACCAACAGGGTGCTATTAGGTTAAACAGGATGACATTAGAGATGCTCTTTTTACATTCAGACTATTTTTTATGTAATATTAAACTAAAAAATATAATGTTGAAGATGTTATCTCTTCTATGAAAACAACTGGCAGGTGGCAAATAAAACAAAACTTTTAAAGTAAATTCTTGGCCATATGAATAAACCTGGAGCATTGTTCTAATTCAACAGTATTACTGTATTGCTAACGTAACAATAATCGACTTGTTAAATGTTAGTTTTGTTTGCTAGAATTTTGCTGTTTGCACGTTGTAACTTCTTAGCGTTTGATGCGTATCAATGTTTTCTTGGATCCTGGTGGTAATTTGCGAGTCTGACTGGTGGTTGCTGGTAATTTTGAAGCCCAGAAAGAGCAGACTGAAAATGCTATAATAGCATTATCTGTCAAGAGATCAAGCCTGACTAAGAGGAAACTAAGCAAGAGCAGCTGGCAATGTGCACTAGTTTCATCCCCTTTCGTTCCTTCTAAATGTTCCTCTCTTTAGCACTCTGTCTCTGTCTAAATTTCTGTTTCTCCTTCTCTTCCTCTATATTTTGACAGTCCTTTGATAGATAATTGGGGCATTAGGCGCTATATGAAAAGTGTTAATACCGTGCCTTTTGTTACTCCCCTTTTCCCTTTTCTAATTTCTTTCTGAGCATTTTCAGGCTTGTCTGTCTTGGTTCATCTGCTATCTCTTCTTCTTTTCTTCCCCTTCCAATTCTCTCTTTATCCCTTTCCTGCCCCTCTTCTCGAGGCTCTGTTCTCTTACTCCCACTCTATTGTACTCTTTTCACTTTAAAAGGAATTTCTGAAGAATTGCTGTGACTCTCCTTTATTTATGCTCCTTACCTCCTACCTTAATCTGCTTTAGACACGACAGAACATTTACAGAAATGTTGTTTTGAATTTCAAATTTCTTCAGATTTGATAAACACTGCGTCTTTTTTTAGTGTGTTTTATATTGTTTCAAACCACCCTCTCTCGTCTGTCTCATTACTCCCATTTCCTCTTTTTTTCTTCTAAGTAGTGGTGGTCCTCTTCAGTGGGAGTTAAAAGCCTGCTCGGCTCTCTTCTTTTATCTCCTCCTCATTTGCATATGACAAAACACTATTTGTACAAAGTACCAGTTTATATGAATTCCTAAACTTTGATAGGCACGGCACCTGCTAGATCATTCTGTATAATTTCATGAAGGACTTCTCCGACATACTTATCCAGCCTTATTGTTTACAGGGTTTTTTTGTGTGTTGTTTTGTTTTTCTGCCCTTTTATCAATGTTTTGTCGTTTATTTTCAAGTTATTTTGTTGTTTTTGTAGCATATTTCAGACAATGCTTTTTGAACTGCAGTACAGTGCAAGAGCCTTGAGCCAGCAGTCATTTCTTTATATTTTTGCAGGGTTTTTTTTTTTTTTTGGACTTGAACAGTAGTTGTCCCGGCTTTCTGAAGGTCTTTCAAATGTTTCAACATTGGCTGCTTTGTCTCTCATTTTCAGTCCAGTCCTTACACCTGACCATTTTCAGGGCAATGTTTTTAGTTTGTTAATCTGACATATGACTCATTCAAGAATAAAAAAGGACCCTAACCTAAAGAATGAACCAGTATTGTGTCTAAACATAATAGTCTCTTCAGGCATTTTGTGACTAGCAGTGTGTTGTAAATGCATATAATCCCCCCCCTTTTAGCTGAAACTACAAACATTATCAATGATAGCACAGTTTAACAGGCATAAAATAGTATTTCTGCACCAACAAAGTGAGTACCAAAGAGTTATCAGCTGTTAACGTTGCTTATCTCAGCATGGTGTGCCCTTAAGAAATTTGAAGAAACTGGACAAGTGGAAGAAAAAAGAGGAAGTGGTAGGTATAAAAGATCAGTGTTGGTCAAGTTACTTGAAAAAAGTAATCAGTAACTAATTACTGATTACTTCCCCAAAAAAGTAATCCCGTTACTTTACTGAATACTTATTTTCAAAAGTAATTAATTACTTAGTTACTTAGTTACTTTTTAAAAACACGATTTACAACCTGAATAGGTGATAAAGCGATAGATCTTTCAGCCCAATTCTACTTTTTCTGCATAATCCATCATACAAAATGTAATCAAATGGAAAAGTCTATTTTTAAAACTTGTTTTATTAGTTTTAATATTTTAACTTTATGCATCAAGCAAAAAATAAATTATATGCAACATTCTCTGACTGGAAGAAATTTGTTTAACATTTAAACCTATTTTCTGCACATTCCAGCACATAAAATAAAATAAAATATTATTTTGTGTTTACACTCAGTCTTTCAAATAAATGCAAGTGAAACACAGCAGAAAATATCAAAGACTCAGCGGTCCTGTTGCTCTATTTTCACCTGTATAGCAGGCGGAGGTTTGCCCTGTTGCAGGTGTGCCGCAGCAATCAGTGGAAGAATCCACGAGTTTCTCTGTGAATTTCACGTTCCGTTGTAGCGCACTCAGTGTTTGCTCAGAAGTTTTGGGGTTTTTTCGCTGTAAAAAGAAGTTTTCTTCCAACGCAGTGAACAGCGGACGCTAATGTTTTCGTCACTTTTTACGGAATCAAACTCAAAGTAAGGTCAGTACTTCCAGGCTTTAAACGCTGCACGCTCATACTCGCACTCGATATATTGTCCATTGTTGATCTGCACACAGCTGTTGTCACGAACGTGGCACTCGCTTACGTCACTGTCATGAGACACTCGCAAAAAAAAATCAGGGTTTTAGTAACCCTTACATTACTCGTTACTTGAAAAAAGTAATCGTATTACAGTAACGCGTTACTGTAATACGATTACTTTAATACGATTACTTACTGCCCATCTCTGTAAAAGATTACCTACCGAAGATGAACAATAACTGAGAGCCATCTTCTGAAGAAACAGGAAAACATCTAGCAAAGAACCTGGCACAGGACCTGCGAGATGCATCTGGCCCTATAGTTCAATGAAACCTAATCAGAAGTGGCCTCACTGAAAAAGGTGGCAGTGACGAAGCCATTCTTACAGAAGGGAAACACCAAGTGAAGGCTGATGTATGCTAAGCTACACATGAACTGGACTGGAAACCAGAGGCAATTTTTACATTCTTGGTTCAGATCATCATCGATCTTTATGTACAGAGGAGGTCAGGAGAGAGGTACAACAGTGAGTGTCTACAGCCGTCTGTAACACACAGTGGAGGCTCTGTCATGGATCGGGGAGGCAGTTAAGCTTTTTATTTTGGGGGATCTTGTCAAAACTGATGGTATTATGAACGCATAAAAGTACCATCTAAAAATGATCCACCAGGCAGTACCATCTGGAAGAGGTCTGATTAGCAACGGCTTCATTTTTCAGCATAACAGTGATCCCAAACATACTGCTAATGCAGTAAAAGCATGGATAGAAAACCACGCAGTGGGACACTATCAGATATGAATTCTTCTGCAGAATCCCAACGTTGAGATTACTGGGATAATCTTGACAGAAAAATGAACCTTCAAGAAGCTTTCAACTCTTTCTGAAGACTACTTAAAGAAATTACGAGAGAGTTCAGGCTGTGTTAAAAAAATAGGGTAGTCAAACTGAATATTGACATTCAAGCTCTTTAGAACGGTGCAAACTCTGTTTTTGCCTTTTATACCATATTGCTATATTTCCATTTATGTTTGCATCACTTCACCTATTTCTCATTTTTCTAGAGAAACATAAGAGCGGTGGCTCAAGACTTTTCCACTGTTTTTTAATAGACTTTTGCATTGTCTCTGCCGAGTTGAAAAAAAGTTTGTGGCGCTACTTAATATGCGCCATGCTCTCTCCACGTCATGCAGAATGTTTTTTTTCATTTAAATAAATTATAACCCAAGCCTGCTATTCAGAGATAATTAGATAGAAGTGTTCTCATTTTGTAACTTCTCCTCTACTGCCTCGCAACAGCTGAGTGTGGGGCCTCCTCACTGGGACCAGAAGGTGTTCTCCTTTCTCCAAATTTCCCCTCCAACTACAATAACAACCATGAGTGCATCTACCGCATTACTACTGAAAAGGGCAAAGGAATCAGGCTGAAAGCTGAGAGCTTCTCATTGCAAGATGGAGATTATCTCAAGGTGTGTACCCTCACATACACACAGATATGCATGCAAAAACGACAAATTTCACCAATTAGTCCTAAAGTGTATAATTTATTTACTGACTCTCTCTCTCTCTCGCTCTCTCTCTCTCACACACACACACACGCACACACACACAGACAGACAAAATACATACAGGATTATACTATCAAATGCTGTCAAAATGCAAAGCTGTATGTACTTTGACTTTGCTTGAACAATCATTACGTGTTTGGCTTGCTGAGCTCTAGATGCTAGCATGAATACTCTATGAAATAATGTGTCAAAGCTTTTGTTCTAGCCATGAACATCTGGTCTAATTAATGTGTCAGGGAATGTTTGTCCTTTAATTATATGAGATGTGCAAGTCCAGGAAAAGGAGAAGAGTGAATAACATTAGGGTCTCTGGTTTCTTGGCTTACCTGCTATGTAGTTAAATAGTATTGTCAAGGTAGACCTACCTTTTAGATGTGTTAAACATTGTTGCAAGAAGCAATAACATCCCTGCAGGGGGTTATTAACCATCTTCCCTATTAGTGCTGATGGTGCTCCTGCTGTAGTCATCCATGCTGAATGAATGCTTTGGAAGCAGAGGCACAGAAGGATCAATTCTTCCTCTATTAACCCTCTAATGAATCCACTACAGTGTACAATTATTATTGTGTTTGAAGGTTGGCTTTTTTGCACTTTCATTACTCATATTATGGGGGTACCATCAATAAAATGAATAGCTATTTGACACAATTTGTACAATAGAAGAGAGACGTTTTACCCCAGTTTCAAGCTTTATTGTTGTGTTGCTAGCTATTTTTATTTTGGATGATCACCTCCTGCATGGTTTAGTGTTTACTTTTCAATATCTTTCTTTCTTTAGTTTTTTTGCTGTTTCTTTGTTGTATTCCCTTTTGCATTATTCAAAAAGCAAACTGGTGAAGTGCCAAATAATTGACATCTACTAAAGGCCACTAAGTCAGTGCCCATAGACTCCCAAGTTAAAACTTCCAACTTCAAGGATAACATTAACATGTAATAAACCACAGAGTTCACGTTCAGCCTTTATTTTGGACAAAGAAATGTTTGTTTGTTTGTTTTTTGACAATATATTTATTTGTATTTAGTAAAAAAAATCTAAACTCCTTGAACTTTTTTTCTAAGACACTGAAAGAGGTACATTGATCTTTAGTGTATTTAAAATGTGGAGTTTTTTGGGGGTTTTTTTAGTCAAGAAATTTTTTTTGTTATAAACTTGATGTTAAAAAATTCCCATCTGCACAGAGAATTACAGATATTTCTGATGCGCATATATCCTCATAAGTCTCGCTCTGGTACATGCCCCGTTGGCAATTGTGCAAGTCCTACAGACATCGTCTAAAACTGTTTTTATTCACAATGTCTCTTAGCAGTATTAGGCCTGAGGGCATGGTTAAGCCAGTATGTGGTTAGAGTGTATTATCAGTCTTAGGCCTAGAGCATTGGCTGAGCCTGTCTGTAGTTAGATTGTATTAGCAGGGTTCTTCCTGACTTTTAGAGAGGCTTAACGTCATTGTAAAAGCTGGAACTGTTCCCAGTGGGATGTGTTTGAAAAAAGTAAAAATCCTTTTAACAAAAGGAAAGTGACGCCAAGATGGTTAACAGACACGCAAACGCCTAAATATTCCCTGTATATTCAGAAAAAGGAGATAAAGGAAATCTAATTGTCAACAGGAAATAAAAATTGCATGTACAAAATATCCCATCAAACCTAATCAAAATCATTTAAAAGTTTGCAGACTTTTAAACTAATAAGGTTTTAAATGCTTTTCCCCTTGAAATATATAGAATAGAATAGAATAGAATTCAACTTTATTGTCATTGCACATGCACAGGTACAGGGCAACGAAATGCAGTTTGCATCCATCCAGAAGTGCTTTAGTGATATAGATATATTACAATATATATTAGCAATAATATAGATATGTGAGTATATTACAGAAATGGGTCTATTATGGTATGTTATAATGTACACGGTATGAAGTATGTTGTGAATATTCTATAACTATAAGTATGTACAGGCTGTAGTGAGTACAAGCTATGTACAGGATATGAACAGGATATAAATATGAAAAACTATACAGAATATGAAATAAATAACATTACAGAATCTGGGATATACAGCTATACAGAAATGGGAACTATGCAAGTTGTAAACAGTTGTAGGATTAAAGATTATCGAATGTACAGAATGATTATTTACACAGAGCTATACAGTAGTGCAGTTAAGATAAGTGAGGGTGTAGATAGTTTCTACAGAGGCTATATAAAGTGCTAGTGGTTGTGAGTGGTGGTTCAGTCCATGTTATTATTGTGTTTGAGGGTACAGTTGTCCATTGTGGGTGTGTGTATGTTCAGTCCATGAGTTTAACGTGGGTCAGATGTCAGGAGGCAGAGTTCAGGAGTCTGACAGCTGTGGGGAAGAAGCTGTTCCGGTACCTGGTGGTCTTAGTCCGGAGGCTCCTGTAGCGCCTCCCAGAGGGCAGGAGGGTGAAGAGTCCATGTGATGGGTGACTGGGGTCTTTGATGATTTTCCCAGCCCTTTTCAGACACCGCTTCCTGTAGATGTCTTTTATGGCAGGAAGTGGTGCTCCGGCGATGCGCTGGGCAGTTTTCACGACCCTCTGCAACGCCTTCCGGTCCGAGGCAGAGCAGTTCCCGTACCAGACTGTTATACAGTTGGTCAGGATGCTCTCGATGGTGCAGCGATAGAAGTTCACCAGGATGTCTGAGGACAGGTGGTTCTTCCTCAGAGTCCTCAAGAAGAAGAGGCGCTGGTGAGCCTTCTTGACCAGCTTGGAGCAGTTGGTCGTCCAGGTGAGATCCTCGGAGATGTGGACTCCCAGGAACTTGAAGCTGCTCACACGCTGCACAGCCGTCCCCTTAATGTGGATGGGTGGATGTGGGTCAGCATTCCTCCTGTAGTCCACGATGAGCTCCTTGGTCTTCTCGGTGTTAAGCAGCAGGTTGTTTCTGTCGCACCACTCAGCCAGACGATCCACCTCCTCCCTGTAGGCGGCCTCATCGTTGTCACTGATGAGGCCAATCACCGTGGTGTCATCTGCAAACTTAATGATGGTGTTGGAACCATCAGCAGGTTTGCAGTCGTGGGTGAAGAGGGAGTAGAGGAAAGGGCTCATCACACAGCCTTGTGGTACACCGGTGTTCATTGTGATGGTAGATGAGCAGCGGTTATCCAGCCGGACATGTTGGGGGCGGTTGGTCAGGAAGTCCAGTAACCATTTGCAGATGAGGGAACTGATACCCAGGTCTGTCAGTTTCCTGATGAGTTGTGAGGGGTGGATTGTATTGAATGCTGAACTGAATGCATTTATATGCATTTACCACCTTTTCTGCTGCATAACCTAGCAATACCCATAGATACCACAATTTGCCCTGCATCAGTCCAACACAGTGCATTGTTATAAAACTGCACCACACATTACTGCATGCCAGCCTCACCTGGTTTTACTGTCATTTAAACCCTCTGGATGCAACGTTTTTGTAGACGTCTACAGTCTCAGTAGACTGCAGGATTCTTCATCTTTATGAATAGCACTGTTGCATAACAATCAAAACTAATACAATTGCATAACAATGAGCCATGATTGGTCAAATGATCATGTCTTATGATTGCTGATATGCAGTTGTCACAGCAATTAATCGACGACCATGCGTGCTATTCACAGAGAATTGGTTTGGGAACACGGGAATGGGAAGAATGACAGGGATGAGAAGTTAAAAAGGATGTGCAGAGTGTGCAGGCAGGATGTTGGATACTTGGATTTCTGTGGCTGTTCTGGATCATTCCGGATGTTTCTGGCCCACTGCATATAATTATGAAGATATTTTGGAGCACATCATTTACAATATAAAATATAATTCTCTGTGCACCGGGGACAGGGCTGAAAAACAGTATTAAATAGTTGTAATCACCAGGCCTCAGGTGGTGCAACATTAGGAAGAGACATGATTTTGCAGTGAAAATCACAGCATGGGCTCAGAAATTCATTGCCAGTGAACACAGTTTGTTCCTGCAACTGCAAATGCAAGTTAAAATTATACAGCGTAAAGAAAAAAAACAACATTTCGAACAAATGCCGTTACCCTCTCTGATCCCGAGCTCATTTAAGATGGACTGAGGCAACATTGAAAACTGTACTGTGGGCTGATGAATCAAAATTCCAAGTTATATAATATAGATGCTGCATCTTCTCTTTGCTAAAAAGGAGCGGGCTCATCGAACCATCTGGCTTCTTTTCCATTCAAAATCATCCTCTTTGATGCTATAGGGGTGCATTAGTGCACATATGTGGCTCTCCAGATCTCTGCTTTTTCTAGAAAGGGTTTGTTTTTTTTCAGCAAGATAATTCTAAACTAAACTGTGCACTGAAACACAGTTGCAGCTGCATGTATGAGGTATAGATTGAGCTATAGCACAACAAATACTTGCCTCGGTACACTACTTCCACAATCAGACTGAAAAACAAATGGACTTGAGCTTCAGACAGGACACTAGGATTTAGGTTTTCTGTGACAGCTCAGAGATTGGATATGGATGGGAAAAAACATACTTGATTGTTAAGATTAAATTTTGCTTATTAGCATAAAAAAGCTTGATGTGAATACTGGGAATATATACTGTCTTATTTTGTCACATGAGCCCAAAAAAACACTTGTTTGGCCCATTGAGATCCATCACGTTTTATAGTATCTGCTCAGGTTTACCACAGTAATAAATATTGCTCAAGTGTAAAGTTATGGAGCTGTGAGTACAAAGAGCGAGAGGTAGCTGGCACTTATAGATGACACCATGGAAGCTGTGGAAAAGCCAGAATACTTGCTGAAAATATCACTTGGAGTATCCAGAAGCCCAGCAGAATAGAAGTGGTCCAAATGACTTAATAAAACCCGAAACTGCACTGCCAAAATAATAGAGGTTTCTACAGACAAAATAACTGAAAATACTCAATTTTGTTGTACTAAATTCTTACTTTTGGTCCTGTGTTGTATTATATTCAAACTAAAATCCTTAGATTTTCAGCTTTTTTATCTTAAAAGAAATCTAATTTTAACCATCCAACATCTGAGTGATATTGCACAAGGGCATCGTTACTTGTGTGCTATACTGCAAAAAGCAATAGTTATAAAAAGATACCAGATGCTTAATGGGATAGGATCACTGTACTATAGCTATTTAAAATATTTATTTAATGTCTATTTCAGGGTCAGTTTGGTGAATGTGTACAACATCTGTGGAGACCTACCACAACATCAGAACCAGCTGAAATAGATTGACACTTTGCAATGCTCAAGCTAGAAAACTTTTGGTCTCGCATTTACATCCACTGGGACAGTACTGCAGAACAAATCCATCTCCCATGGAGATATCACCCCTTGATGACAACGGTCTTCACAAATAGGATATTGCACCAAAAACTGCTTAGATGTAACCTATATACAATACCTCATGAACTATAGACTTACTGTAATGCCCATATCGGTCCTGAAGTGGTAAATGGACTGGTTCTTATATCGTGCTTCTCTACTCTACTCTACCTGAGCACTCGAAATACTTTATATAACTTGTTGAACCTCTTGATTCACCCATTCCTTCAAGTGCTTTCTATCTCACACACACATTCATAGTCTTAGGACATTTGGAACAGCCAGGGATCAAACCACCAATCTTCCGATTAGGATGACCTGCTCTGCAACCTCCCCTAAAGGCATATATATGGTCACCACAGGATACCACCAGAGATCCCATGTTTTTGTCCCAAGGGCTGGAGATCCTTCACTGAAGTTTAGCAAGACCTACGTAAAATTAGAATTAGGTGGTTTTAATGTTGTGGCTGATCATAGTGTATTAATTATAAATTTCCCCCAAAATTAGCAGAAAGCATACAGCAAAACTAAAATGGATGAGTAAAAAGAAAAAGCCCCAAAGTGCCACTTAGGCTAGCAATTAGCACGCCACTCCCCAGGCTAACAGTAATGGAGCTAATTCCTGTTACTGCAGCTGAACACTGTGAACACAAACCATTTGTTTAACAGTTCCAGCCAGCTTGAGGCGAAACTCTCCTGTAATATATGAAGCAGCTCATTACAATTTCTCTTGCTGTTGGCTAAGTTTTTGCCCTGGCACTATTAAAGAAGAGGCTTACCAAGCTCAATTTGCCTGAAAATATCAGCTAATACAGTGATTGACCATATTTACTGAGATTTACCCCCATGCCTGAAGAAAAGAGGGAGGGTGAGAAGGAAACAAAGTCGGGGTGTGAAGGAATTGTTATGAAAATAGAGGTGGTAAGAGAACAAGTGAGAACGAGAGAAAGAGTCACACAGACAGAGAGAGGAGGGGTGGCAGATGGTGACATGTTGATTTATGAGCTGCAGGGCTTTTCATTAACCATACTGAGTTTTACTGAAACAGAGAAAGAAAGAAAGAAAGAAAGAAAGAAAGAAAGAAAGAAAGAAAGAAAGAAAGAAAGAAAGACTGAAGCAGAAAGCAAGAGAGGCAGACGGAACGACGCAAAATTGGAGGACACTGAGAGGGAAGCTGTGGGGTGGGAACATGGGAAAGAAAATGAAGTTTAGTGGAGTAATGCTGCTGATACTGTGATGCAATTTCAACCTGCGCTTCCAGTGGCCACGTACTCAAATATAAACTAGGTACATGTTTGTAGCAGGTGGTGTCTCTGCTGACTGACAGTACTGACTTGAGATAGAACATTACCTTGCCTTCGTCTATTTTCTTTGGCATTCCTGCGACCTGCAGACCTGTCATTAGCAATCTTTAGAAATGTCACTGTCTGCCAAATATAAGCATAACCAACCCAAGCACGAACAATATATTTATATCACATTGTGTGAGCTAGTTTCACTACCAAATACTGCCTTCAATAGTTTCAAATGAATCAAGAGAGATTATTTTCAAATTAAGGGCTGTTCTCCTCTTTGTCTACATGTTTACAATGTTGGAAACAGTATTTTCAATAAAACATGAAAACTTGTTTAAAAAAGCAACTTCTGTTTGTCACTAGCTCACTTTGTGGATGTAGTGCTAGCTTAGAAACTTACTTTGGTGATAACAAGTACCTCTTATTTTTAGTTTTGGTGAAAACCTGTATTTTTAAACCATAATAATGGGGCTTTAGTAAGTAAAATACACAGCACAGCCCTTCAATCTAATACTCTGCTCAACTTTCTTGTGTTGCCAAGTTATAAAGATGTTTTTTGGCAGCCATTATTCCACCCTCTGTATCTACTTCTTTCAATGTGCTCATTCGAAATAAATTGCTTCCAGCTGTTTTGCCTCTTGTTTGTGCTGCTTCTATGAGTGCACAATTACAGTTTAATGAATATATTGCAAACCAGAATTGTTGGAAACTAAAACGAGACCCTGTTCAGCAAGAAATCTGAAATGGTAACCAAAGGAGCTTACAAAGAAAAGCGTCTGGACTTCTTTAAGTTGCTTGAAGACATTTCACCTCTCATCCGAGAAGCTTCTTCAGTTCTAAGGTCAAATGGTGGGGACACAACATAGAAGAGCCACCTCCACAGGACAAGACTCAGCTGTCCATCTGCATCTAAAGGATAAAGGACACTTTTTCGAGGATGCCAGTGTTCATATTTTGGACAGAGAGGACAGATGGTTTGAAAGAGGAGTGAAAGAAGCCATCTATGTCCACTGTGAGCGACCATCTTTGAACAGAGGCGGTGGTTTACGACACCAACTCTCTGCCATCTATAATCCAGTTTTGAGTTCCCTCCCCAGACGCCTTAACCCCCACTCACATCCTGGGCCATCTGACCTCAGGAATTCGCATGATAAGGTGGGGCCAGGTTTCACAGTGAGCTCACCCGAAACTCTGGCTGATTGGGACCCACACCCGTTTTCACACCTTGGCTCAGGCGATTAGAGGATCATCAGGGGGTCCTTTTGTCCCTCTTTGGGGGATACTCCCACTAGGTTTAAATCTGGGACTCCCCACCATTTGACCTTAGAACTGAAGAATCTTCTCAGATGAGAGGTGAAACGTCTTCAAGCAACTTAAAGAAGTCCAGACGCTTTTCCTTGCAAACTCCTTTGACTACGATGACCTGGATGACTGAGAACCTTCACAGACTAAAATGGTAACATCACTAATGCTTTCGTAATATTTGAATATCGAAAAGGAGGGTGAGTAAGTGATCGACAAAGAAAATACAAACGAGAGACGTTTTTGTGTCACCGTAAACCAAAACTCCTGTCTTCACTTGCTTTCAGTCTTATTCATTTTTCCCCTCCTTTAATGCGCATATCAAATAAAGTCACACATAAACACAGGCATTGACTTGGCTTTACCAGTGTGTTTAGTTATTAGTAAAAATATGCATACTGAGGCTTCTAGCTTTTATGGAGAAAAAAATGCTCTATTTCTTTTTAATGGTTTCATCTGTAAAATGAAGGGGGATAATTTTTCAAAATATAAATACACTTTTTGAACACTTATGACAGCTTGAGACAACCTTTACTGTGAATAACCAGCTTTTTATATTTCATTGAGGGCTACAATATTCCCGTTGCCAGTACTGAATTTAAAGTGATTTTCAAATTTACTGTTTGCCAGAGGTTACGAACAAGAATTAAACAGCAAAATTGAAAGTAGGTTCATACAATGTGCTCACTGTGCCACTTTTAATTGTGGCAAACAAAATGTCAGATAAGATAAGCAATTTTTTAAATGTCCTGGACTGTCCTGGATCGCCCCACCGGGGTGCTGGTTTCCCTTTTTATTTTTTAAAAAGTGACTTGCTTTGACCTCCTAAGACCCAAACTCATTCATGGCATGCATTTTTAATTTCTCTTTGCTATTTGGGCTGATTGGGACCTGATGAATGTAAAAAACAAGAATTACGTGTTTTGTTTTGTTTTTTAGAAAAATGAGATCCACATATGAGGACTTTCGCTTTAAATTTCGATAGAACAGTGGCAATATAATGTCCTCATAAGTGGATATCAGGCCCGTGTAAAGAAAAATGTAGTATTTTGGTCTAGACAACCGAAAATGTGATGTCCACATATGTGGACGCCAGGTCCTAGGAGGTTAACTTTAGCAGGATCACTGTCATTGGCCCACCTGAGCAGATCTATGTCAGAGTACTGGACAATAGAGTGTGTCATACCTCTCATGCATTCCACTTTTGTCCTGGTCATTGAATATTGGACAAACTCCTTATGGCCATGAGGATATTCTAGGGTGTGTAGGAGTTTGCTCAACCCTTGTGTGTGTGATTATGTGTGGGATCGAACTTGTCCCTCAGGGTGTCCTGTGGGAGGTTGCTTCAGGATCTGTTTTTATAGGCCATCCAGTCTTTGTACAACCATTATAATAGCGTAATACAGACTCATTTCCAGTGGGAGTTGGACTTCACTGTGGTTGCCCTTTGTCATCGTTTGCGTTCATAACTTTTGTGGACAGAATCTCTAGAGATAGGCAAGTGCACAAGGTCTCTAGTTTGGTGACCTGAGAACCACCTTTTTGCTTTTTGTGTGTGATGTGACTCTTTTGGCTTCAGTGGCATTCAGCAGTGACATTCACCTTGAACTGGGGCAGTTTACAGCTGTGTGGGAAGTGGTAGGAATGAGAATTAGAAAAGCTGGAAAAGTGTGGAGTGCCACCCATGGTTTCACAAGGAGTTGCTACCTCAAGTGAATGCTGTCCTTGCCTACTTTGGTGAAGAGAGATCTGAACATGAAACTAAGCTGTCAGTTTACTGGTTGATCTACCTTCCTCAACTATGGCCATAAGCTTTTTGGGTCCTACAAGGAGCAGACCCAGAGGAAGACCCAGGGCATGACAGAGAGATTATGCTTCTTGGCTGGCTTGGGAATACGTCTGTGTCCCACAAGAAAAGCTGGAGTAGGTGGCCAGAGAGAAGGAAACAGGACACAAAGCAATGGATGGATTGGATGCTAAACTAAAAAATAAGCCTTTTATACTTTACCTCCCACATTATGCATTGCCTTTTGGTTTTTCATACCAAGCCAGGAGTGCACTGTGCACCTATGTTCACTGACAGCCTCATTATTTCTAACACTCATGTTTTTATTCATGTCCTGAAATCCTAATCCTTTGTTTTGATTGACAGGTATATGATGGAGAGAACAGTTCGTCACGCCTCCTTGGTAATTTTACTCGTGAAGACATGATGGGTCGTGTCATCAATAGTACATCTAATCACCTGTGGCTGGAGTTTAATAGCAATGCTTCTGGAACTAATCAGGGTTTCCACCTTACATATACAAGTAAGTGATCTTTATCAAAATGTTTAAACCAGGAATACAGATCATTTAAAATGTGTATTTACTTGTACAGTGCTGGTTTGAAAGGAGCTTTTAACACGACTCTTGCTGTCTATCACAGACACCTTTCTACTTCAATTTTACTTTAAATTAAAGGGAAATGGCTTATACATATTTGCACATCCATAAACTGTTCCTTAATACCTTTTAATGTTTCATATTTCAAATTATGGGCAGCATGGTGGCACGTGGTTTGCACTGTTGCCTTAAGAAGGTCTTGAGTTTGACCCCACCATCTCGCTGGGGCCTTTCTGTGTGGAGTTTGCATGTTCTCCCCATGTTTGTGTGGGTTCTCTCTGGACATTCTGGCTTTCTCCTACAGTCCAAAGAAATACAATTAGAAGGATTAGGTTAATTGATGATTCTAAATTGCCACTGGTGTAAATGTGAGTGTGAATAATTGTTTGTCTGTCTGTGTCAGACTGGCGATCTGATCAGGGTTTATCCCACCTCTCACACTTTGGTAGCAGGGATAGGTTCCAGCCATCCGTGACCTTGTTGAGGAGAAGTGGAAGAGAATGGATGGATGGGTTTTAAAATATTCCTTCTTGATGTTGCACTTGGTGGAGACATCGTTTTGATTATCTGCAGTTAAACAGAAAATGTATATAGCAAATTAGTAGTTGTAGCCTGAGATCACCACATTAGGGATATCTGGTCTCCCTGATCCCATACAGAGGCAAGAGTTACACAAAAAATTACACAAATTCCATCACAAATTGTTGATCAAAAGTAGTCCTAAAAATGACAGCAATATATGCACACAGCTACGCAAACAGTAATTTACTATATGAGAAGTAGCTCATCTCAAAGATCGTCATGAAGAGATGTTTATAATTGAAATCTAGAGTGGTAGTAATTGTTTTTGATTGCCCTCTTGAATGTTTCCTGCACCTGCCCCATGCTTCAGTCAAGTGATTCTTGAGTGCTACTATATATAGCAGAACAAAATAGGTGTCATGTACTACAAAACTGTAGAGACTAGCCTTTCTCAGTCAGCAAATTGCATTGCTTTGTTTTTCTTTTTCCCTTTTTGACAGCTTGAAAGATCAACAATCACTTTTCCCAAGGATTTTCTGTTGAGGGCCAGAGTGCAACAGTAGCTTACCAAGCATACTGTAAAAAATGAGTGCATGAATATCTGAAACAGGCTGTCTTTCTTTCTGACAAACACATATGCACACACACATCTTAATAGCTGTAAAGTGAGTCTCTTAAGAAGGCAAGAGCAGCTGCTGTGTAAGTCAAAGAGGCTATTAGAGGAGCATTTATCTGCAAGTCATTAAAAGAAGGTGAGAAAGTGACACATCTCGAGTGGAAGAGCGGCTGGACGAAGGGACAAACAAATGAAGCTAGATGTTATATGGACGCCAGATATATGCTCTGTATGTCAGTTAGGCCATTAGACAACCATCAATCAGTGAGTCATTAAACCAGAGAAGGTGACACCTTCTTCAAAGCGCTGCTGCAATAGATGAGCGGATGGATAGATAAGAGAGATTGATATAAGGTTTGAACAAAAGAAAGGGAGGAAGCAATGGCTCCTGATCAACGGAGGCAGCAATTGCTTGTTAAGCAGAGTCAGAGTCTGAGTTAAACAGTTTCAGTAATGCACATTATTAGAGGCTATTTCAATACAGAAAATAAAATAATGTGCACATCTGTTCAGGACATTAAGAAAGCCGGTTGTTAGCAGTTTCTATTACAGTTTAGTAATAATGTGGTAATAGCGGCAAAACAAAGAACGTAATAATACAGAAATAGCAAGTTATAACCCCTTAATTACCACATTATTAGCCAAGTAATTACATTGTAGCAAAAGTGGTTATAGCTGACTAATATTACATTCAAATTTAAACGCTGGGTGATACTCAGACAAAAACTGAGGGTACTAAACTCAAGTCAGGACTAAATATTCCTGACTTATGTCTATAGCATTATTTATTTGGATGTAACAATGTAACTATTATGTTTAATGTTCTGGCTTATTAACAAAAAGTACTAGGTAACCATAGATAACTATAAGTCAGTATACAGCAATTCATATTACAGTTATTACCATTTTTGTTGCTTGCAGGTTATTATATTGTTATCAAAATATTACTGTTACTGATAAAGTGCTACCATTAGGTGAATCTGTTTTCACTGAATTGACAGGTCTAAACACAAAAGTCAAACGTATAGATTGAGTGGATTCTCATTTTATGCCCTGAATCTGGCAAGCAGTAAAAACTTAGCAGGTTTACATATAATAACATCACCCAACAGTCAAGTGACTCATAGTGATCATCATAACAATTTAGCAACGCACTGCCAAATATGTCATTAAACTTTCATTGACAAAAGCTGAAATTTACCATGTAGAAATTTAAGTATCGCAGACTTTATTGGATAATTAAATATCTGTGCTGCTAACTGATGAATCTTCTTGAATAAAGAGCTTTTTTACAGCTCACTGTTTATTGTCCCTATAGCAACCCCTATCTGAGTGGGAATGCTATATCTATCATAAGCTGACCTGAGGGGGGAAAAAAGCATATGTTGGTTGCATTCTTGTGTCTTTGTTTAACCATCTGCCTTAATGGCAGGAAGTTTTTCTATTCTTGTGTATCTTAGAAAGTTAGAAACTCTGTTTTTTCTGTGTGTATGTGGGATGTAAAATTATCATTTAATGCTTTTTTTCCCTCCACATTTTCACTGCATAAATTTAACTGACAATGCTTTCCATTACCATTACAACTCTCATTATATTTTCAGAAAGTGAGAATCCCAACTTTTCTTTTTTTTGAATGTCACAGAAAGAAGCATAATTTTATAATTTTATGTCACAAGTATTTAGTATTTAGTATTTATTTATTTATTTATTGTCATTGTCAAGAACAATGAAATTGCGTTTGGGGCTTCCATACAACCCAAAAAAAGAAGAAAATAATAAATACCCCTTAAAACCCAAGTGTACATATTTAACCCAGTGTGACTCCAATGCAATAAGACAATCCTTAGCAATAATGTTCGTAGAAATTCAGACAAAGACCTGAGAAACATGACAAAATACAACAATGCAACCCATTCAATATTATTGTACTGTGAGATATGATATCAGATATGATAGTTATCTATTTAAGAAAGGGGGGGGGGGGGCAGGAGGGGGAAGAGAATAAAGATATGATGCACCAATGCAGACCAGTTCATTGCTATTAAGAAGTTGGATATGGTTATTGTCCGTGAGAGGGGGGCAGAGAGTTCAGGAGCCTCACAGCCTGTGGATACAGGCTGTTGGCCAGTCTGGATGTTCTGGCCTGTATAGACCTGTACCTGTATTAACATTGTGTTCAGACCTTGAAATTCTGTAGGACGTATTGAGATTCTGGAGAAGAATACAATAACCTTATGTCCTTTTGTCCAGAATAGAATCATCCTGTGTGAAAGGTAGTGTTGCAGCATGGACAGGAAGACCTAATCAATATCCCTGTGTGTTTGTCTCCACCCAGGTTTTGACCTAGTACGCTGTGAGGAACCAGGTGTCCCTAGTTATGGCTATAAGATCCAGGATGACGGTCATTATGCCAACACTTTTGTCCTGTACTCCTGCAACCCTGGATACAGTCTTCATGGGAGCAGTACACTCACCTGCCTCAGTGGTGACAGACGCGTCTGGGACAAGCCGCTTCCTTCCTGTGTCGGTTAGTATGCCAGCATATGTGTAGGTTCCCTTCTGCATCAATATTTCAGAACTACAAGATCTGAATTATTAACCTCTGGACAACTCTCTTTTTCATACAATTCAGTGAGTGATATAGCAGGGAGAAGCTACTCATGTCTGTTTCTGAGTTGCAGCATGATGATTCAAAAGACAGTGTGCGAGAACAAGTGACTGAGTCAACAGACAAATGAATACTTTCAAAAGAGCGTGTGGGGGACTGATTCAACACTGTGGGAAATGTAGTGGTTCTAATACAATTTCTGCATAAAAACTGGCCTTTCTGATCATCGGCCTGTGCACATGAGATTACATGCACTGTGGCATCTGGTTGTCATCAGGTAGGATATTTTAGTGCATCGTGCTCTCTGTTTTAAGGATTGCGTGGTTAAGATGCAAAAATAAAGGGTGATTTCTGAAGTGATGAATTTATAATGTAAGCCAGACAACTCCCTAGTACCCTGAAGGTGTGAAGAGCATTTTATGCCAGAGACTTTGACAGAAGCCTCAGCTTTCTCTTTTATTCTCAGCATGCACAGCAAATAGAATATTCTATCAGAAGAGACTGAAGGTGATGTAGGAAACAATATTGATTCATCTGAAATTGTTGCTTCTTGAATAAAATTATGGTAAAATACGACCAAACAGAGATATTATGTCATAGAAGAGCTGCAATAACTCTTTTTTCGATGCACGACTATACAGACTGCTTGCTATATAACCTAATTTTGACCGCATGCTGTTTTTCTAAAGTTGTATAATGACAAAGTTTGTTTGTCTGCATGCTCAAAATTCATTTTAGTCAAATTAGATAGCAATCATTTCAGATATAAAACAAAAAAAGTTTTTCGTTGTTAAACAAACTTACTGCACACCCGTATGAAACTGATGATTCATGATTAAAACTGTCCTCTTAATAGGAATCACTTCTTCAACCCTTCTGACTCAATCTGCAACAGAGAATCATAAATAATAAGAAAAGACAGAAATGAAGATAAATGAAACTTTTAAAAAAGGACAGCCCTCCTGCACTTCTCTCCAACTCCAACAACACTACTTGAGTAGTTGAGAATGCTGACCACAGATTTAAAAATAAAAGAATCATCATCCATTTCCAATGTAAATGTCACAAACAGACAGTTACAGCAGTTACAGTATATCAGTTTTGCAATGACTGACCACCACATGACTGCACACAGTGTTTTTTCAGATAGTAAAAATAGTTTTTAAACTGTATTTGGCCCATTTAAAATATATTTGGGCATTTCTTAACGTTTTCAGGCAGATAAACTATCAGAGGATAGCTGTACCTTTAGTTGACATTTAGCACCTCTTAATTAGTTCTGAGAAAAGTATGCCAAGAGATTCAGGTGCTTTTTAACTTGTTTCCCTCTCTTGCTTTTAAGTGTGTAAAAGCTGTTTCATATTTTAACTACAACAAGTACAGCTGGTCATTCTGATTCCTTATTTTCATTCAGCAACCTCCAGTGAAGCATGGAAGGTTTGTTTACGTGTATTGTTTGTAGCTAGCTTTGAACCCCCTAAAGGAAATTTGCAATTTTTTAAAGTCCATAATTCCTATTTTGTTCATAAATATTGTGTGGCTTTGCATATTTTGGAAATGAAAGCACAGTTCCTGTAGGTATTCCATCTTGCTGAGTAGATGTGGGCACAGAGCACATGTTAATTTGGAATTCCCCACTGTAGTGCTTAACCATGTGTCTTGTAACCTGCCAGTACATCTGAAGTCTGTCATGTGGGTTATACCCAGCTGTGGTTTCTAATGGCAACTAAAAACAATGTGTGTGAATGGATGTGTATGGCGAAGAGTGTGTGTGTGTGACCCTGAATGCCTCTGCAGTCAGTAAAATTTTTGCAGCTGTTCTGTCACTGCCTTATTTCAGGTAAGCCAGCAACCGGGAGAATACTTGCTGGCAGAGCCCTGGGCTAACTACCTCTGTAGCTACCTTTGCGTGCTCATCCTTTGTCTGTCTGTTGGAGTGTTTGTCTTTCTGCCTCTCTGACTGTCTCCTCCACTGTCTGTCTTGCTTACTCCCATATCTATGTGCATAAGCATGGAGATCAGGAGATAGGTTTGCCTCAGGCTGTTTCTATACCAAGAGTGGTTGTCTGCTACTTTGAGAATATCTTTTTTCCATTTTCCCCCTCTCCTTGTTCAAACTGACAAGGAGAGGGGAAAATTATTCCGACAATATTTCAGTTTTGGTAAAATCCAGGTTTTCATACAACACATATAAATTTACAATTTTGCATGTACTTATAAAAACACAAGACATGAACACAATAACCAAGCCACCTCTTCACATACAACTTTATAAAAGTAAAAAACATGAAAGATCAAATTTAAATAAATGCCTGCATATTTTTTTACTTTTAAGTTCACACATGTGTATAAACTTTCATTACTACAGCACTCACTCACACATTATCTTTACATGGAACAGTTTCATTACAGCAATACATATTGTTATTGGAAAAAACTGTTGTGATAATTATATCTTTTTTCAAAAAAAAGATCTTTTGTATTTTCTTGTACAGTGTCCATTTATTATGAGTTACGCCTCACCATAGCTTGGCACATTACTTTTTTCTGTGTCCTACATAATTTTACTTTCAACAACAGAAATAGTCTTTTCGTTGCAAATTATGTTACTGAGATAAGATTTCTGCTTTTCTATTGGAAAGGTCCCAAAGGGTCAAGCCCAGAGCAGCATGCAGGATTCTATTGGCCTTGAAGTCCTTCCCTGGCATATATAAATATTGTTTATTTGTGTATGCTGCCATGTTAAGGTCACAAAGCTGAGCTGCAGGCAAAATATTGCAAAGTACTTTATCTGAATAAAGGGATGAACAGAATATTTGTCTAAAGTATAAACATTCTCCCAGTGTGATGACAAGCTCAGAGTTGTGGTGATAGTATGACCTGTAAGGATGTGTGCTTCCCCTGGTTCCCCTTGATACTCTACCAAGTAAATACAGTAAATGTTTACATTTGAGTCTCCTGCAGTCCTCTGTCTACACTGAGGCAACACAGTCTCATCAAAATTTACATGACAATAATTAATGTCAAAGGCAGAGGTAAAGTAAAGCAAAACTATACTCTTTATCTTTCTTTTAAAGTGGAAAAACTTTAACTACCTTCCCTCTGCCTGTACATTCATCAGTATATGTCAAAGCCAGAACAGCAATTAAATTTGCAACGGTGTGAAAATATCTCATCAAAATTCTCCACACCTGTTGGCCTGATCTTTAAAACTTCTTCTCTGAAAATTGGCCAAGGCTTACTTTGCAAGTTGTGTTGTAAGTCCTATCTGCCAGCAAGAGTGATAAAAACACAACAGAATAGTTGCCTTTCTTTTCCTGCTTTCATTCACCAGGGACAGAAACAACTATGTTGTTGTACTGTGGATGCTGGCGGGTGTGTTCACATGTCTGGATGTGCTTGCGTAACTGTAGAAATGTTTTCAAGTATGTTCCTGGCCTTGTGTGTGATTGTCTCTTGGAGTACCCTTTGTGTTTGTCTTCACATGGAAATTCTGATTTGTGTGCTTTCTGCCCAGGGTAATGCAACAACAGTAGGTTGCCATGGTTTTGTAGATTGTAGGGCTGTGTTAATGATGCACGTTTAACTCACACAAACAAACACACAGACATGCACAGATGTACATACACACACACAGACATACCTAAACAGCAGTCATCTTCTTGCGCTATGTGCTACCATGATGAGTTTAAATCTCTTACCAGCTTTGCCCCCTGATTTGTCCATATTCACTATTTTTAACCTCTCTGTCCACAAAAAACAATATAAAATTAACAAAAAACTCACTTGTGCTGTAAACTTTTTTCTTGAACTCCTTAACAGAAAAGAGTCATCAAAGTTATTTGCCAGCCTTGAAACGCTATACCAAAAGCTTGGATAATTCAAGGTTGATTTAACGATTCAAGCAGTTCTTAACTGAATCTCATTTAACTTGACCTTCACACCTCAGTGCAATTTACAGCGAAGAACAGAAGCTACATCTTATAGAGATAAATTGAAACATTAATACAAAGACAACCATAAAATGTTTAATGTAGGATCTGGTTTTATAGAGAGAAATCGTCTTCAGTGGGCCAAAATGTCGGGCCAGATCTAAAACTGGTGGAAACCCTACTTCTCCAAACCAACCCGAGGATAAGAAGACCCAGTCAAATACAGTCCCGATCAAACGTTTAAGACCACTTGGAAAATGGCAAAAAATCATATTTTGCGTGGTTAGATCTTAACAAGGTCCCAAGTAGAGCTTCAACATACAACAAAAAGAAATGGGAGTGAGACAAAACATTTTTTGAGCATGCAATTTAAACTGAAACAGGCTGTTTTACAGCTGATCAAAAGTTTGGGATCACATGGCCACTAATAGGTCAAATCTGTGCAAAAATGTGGATTCAAAATTTTTTTATTTTTTATACAAGTTATCATAAAATGCAGTACTTGCTCCAATGTTCCTTTATGCTTTCTTTTATTATGCATAGTAATGTCTGCTATGGTGTTTTAAAATATCTTGGTTAATATGCATTAGTGAATGGATGGATGTGTTTCAGCTGCTGACACTTTAAGCTGCATAAATTAAGGCATCAAATATGCACTTTTTTCCACTCTCATCTTCTTGCTTCCTGTCCTTGTAGCTGAGTGTGGAGGTCACATAACTGGTGCGGTGTCTGGACGGATTCTGTCTCCAGGATATCCTGCTCCATACGACAACAACCTCCACTGTACCTGGACTATAGAGGCTGATACAGGAAAAACTATCAGGTAATTTAAGTGCACGTGAGTAATGTCGCAATGACTTGCAGTTATCTGGGGTATTTCCTGTTCTACATTAATGGTAATGCTTCACAAAAGGATTGAAGAATAGAAACTGGCTTTTTTATAAATAAATAAGTCTGTTGATGTGAAAGTAAACAATCTTGTATTTTTGTGTTTCCTCAGCCTGCACTTTATTGTCTTTGACACCGAGGTTGGCCACGATATTCTGAGAGTTTGGGATGGCCCATCGGGACCATCAGATGGTGGGATCCTGTTGAAAGAATGGTCAGGGCCAGCGTTACCTGAAGACATCCACTCGACTTTCAACATACTTACGCTGCAGTTTGATTCTGATTATTTCATCAGCAAGCAAGGATTCTCAATACAGTTCTCCAGTAAGTAGCTTTCTCTTTATACTGATATCATTAAACATGAGGTAGAAGAAGAACATTTGAGTTACGAGAAACTGCTCAGAAATGTAACACGATTCTACTAAATCTGTAATTCGGGTGGTCTGCCCTACTTTACCCCTCAGATCCCTTTATGAAGGAAAGCCAATTACAAAATTACCTATTAATTTCGTTAAAACTCACCACTCATCCATATAGTTTTGTGGTAATCATATAAACCCTATTTTGGCTATAAGAAAATTAAGCTGGCATTAATGTGGAATTTAACAGGATTTCTGAAAAAGCTTTAGTCATAGAATCAAATGAGACATTTAATATCTCACCTTGGGAGCCATGTTCAGTAAGTACTGAAGTAGCCCACCAGAGACGGTGTCTCATTTCATTTTTAGAGCATGAAAGATTTATTTGGGAAACTGTAGTCTTGTGTTTTCTGTTAATTATTTTGTAGATAATGTTAATGAATTGATTTTTCTGTTTTTGTTTTGTTTGTGTTTGGGGGTTTTTTCCCCTTTTTTTTTAAGATGAGCTCACTGAACCTAAGCTGTTGCTGCCGTTTGTCCCAGGGCAACCTGCATGGTTGTTGTGCCATTTTGATGCAGAGATGCCCTTTGGTATTTGAGTCAGTAGACCCCAAAATGTCTGTGCATCCTCCTTTTAGATTTAAATCTTTTTGATCCACTATGGCACCAAAACCGATCAGAGGCACACCGAGAAAGAAGGATTTAGAAAGTACCATAACAACTAGGCGAGAATGTCAACTGATTGTTCACGAGACCATTCGTACACACCTGTTCTTTATACAGGTTTGTATAAACACAAAAGTCCAACACGCATAACTGTCAGGTTTTCTACAAATATTTAAAGTAATACAAATTTATGTCTACATATTTCTCGCTTTTTCTTTCTCGCCATCCTTACACATCATCCCGTTCTTTCCATGTGGAAAACAATAAATATTTGCCCTTGGTAACATCATAATTATAGCCCTATTATTCCATTACTATGGTAATGACCTTATATTTTTACCTCCACATTGATTTAGGAGGTGGTATTCTCCACCGTTTGCATTTATTTAAGGCCAAGTTTTTTTCCTCCTTACTTCTTGACTTAACACCTTAGATTTATATGTTAAGCCCCTAAGGGGTCCAGTCCCAAAGGGTGGATAGATATCCCTTCTCTAAACAGTGCTGGAATTTCAGAAAACAGAAAGGGACAATATTTAATATCCAATTTATGCTGTATTTTTTTTAACATAGATCATTTTTTTCTTACTCTTTAGACAATTATTAATCTGATCAAAGCACTATGTTGTACTTAACCAACAGGCAACCAAGCTATTTTACCAAATGAAATGTCGGAGTCAGGGTCCTTTATATTTGGCTCTGTTTCTGTTGACCATACCTATGAAATGTTATATATAACATTTTTAATGTAAAATTGTACATATAAAATTACATTGTTCAATCTCGTCTGTTCAGTTACTCTTATAAAGCATTTTCAGTTTCAGCTAAAATAAAATAGGAAAAAGAAAAAATGTCAATTTTTAAAGCCCATAAAGTGAATTGTGTGCTCAAGTATGCTTGTGCCATTTTAACACCAAACTAAGATGAACTCTGAAAATTAAAGTCGTTATAGATAGGTTTTTGTTTTTTAAGTCTTAAATCGTATTTATCTGTTCTATCTTAAAAGTAAATAAATAGAAATGTTATTTGTAGATATGTAATGCTTAAAGTATTTGGAGCACCTTAGGGCTGATTGTGCAGTAACGGGCAATGTAAGTTCATCTAAATCTAGTTATCCCCACTTAGCACGCTGCTTAGCTCGAAGGCAGAGCCAAAAATTACCTAACTTGTTGGGGTCAGTGTGACCACATGTGTCTCCCGATATCACTACTTCTGATAAGTAGAGTAATTATATTAGTCACTGTCAGCATGATAACATAATAATAAGCTCCATTTGGACTCACTCTGCTATGCGTGTGTGTATTGTTTTTGCTTCTGCTGCTGACAGTACGACACTGGCAGTAATGTTACGTTTGAGTGCATCTGTCTCAGTTCCTTTTGTTCTCTGTGCTCCTAGTACATCAATATTTGTCTGCCTTTGTTTTCTGCACTCTCCAGCCACAACAGCCACGACCTGCAACGACCCCGGCATTCCTGTCAATGGTTCTCGATACGGGGACAGTAAGGAACCTGGTGACAGTATGACATTCCAGTGTGACCCAGGGTATCAGCTTCAGGGCAAAGATACTATCACATGTGTGCGAATGGATAACAGATTCTACTGGCACCCTGACCCTCCAACATGTGTAGGTAGGTGTACAGCTCTTTGTGGATCTCTTACTGCCAAGCTGGACCTTCAGTTAATTCACGTGATACATTACACTTTGTTTGGGGGCTTATATATATCATATAGCACACTAAAAAAACAGAATATGATGAATTATATTATTAGATTAGATTAGATTAGAGATTATATCTCTCGGCTGGCCTGGGAACGCCTTGGTGTTCCCCCGGATAAACTGGAGGAGGTGGCTGGGGAGAGGGAGGTCTGGGCTTCTCTGCTTAGGCTGCTGGCCCCGCAACCCGGCCCCGGGTAAAGCGGAAGAAGATGGATGGATGGATGGATATTATAAAGGCACTAGTAGCATTTTTGTGGTGGCTCGTTGTTTTGTTTTGTACATTTGAACACTACACAATGGTAGACTCCACCTAAGGTTATATTTGGGTTGGACACTGAACACCCTTGGTATGTTTATCCCGAGGTTTGATCTGTAGCACTGTCGAATGATGGAAATAATGTTGATTGAGTTCCCACGTTAAACAGTTGAAAGTCCGGCGCACTTGCTCCTTTGCACTGTCATGCTTTTATGTCTTTGTATTCCTCTTTACGCTCTTCTTAAGCATTTGACTTCTTCACTAAAGGACAAACATGGCCTAAAGCCCTGAAACCTGCCTTATGTTTTTAATTAATTAAATTCATTGAGCTTTTCAATAATACAATCACTAATACAGCAGCTTTTCTCACCAGACAGCCTACGTACTTATAATGCTGCATGCCAATATTTTTTGAATTAACAGTGCTCAGGTGCCAAACTACATGGCCTTAATGTGTCACATTCATTTTGTTGATAAACTGCGTCATCCAGTTCAGTTTTGTCTCACATGTGACATTGTGTGTCACGTTAGAGTAGATGGATGTGGAAATCAAAAGAGATTACCATTCAAGGTCCTGAGCTACATTATTTTCAATTATTCAAGGATCAGAACGGACAGATTTCACAAGTCACTGAAAACTCCTGAAGTAGCAGGTTGCTCGTGTTGTCAGCCACCCAGCTAGCACCAAGACACCACAGACAGCTGGCTTACTGTTAGATGCTACGGTCTCCTTTTCTGTTGCCTTTTGCTTTTCTTATCAGCCACCAGTGTATAGAAGTCCTCCAGCAGAGTTACACAGACCAGAGATTGCCTTGTAACCATGTGTGTGAAACACATTATTCTTTGTCCCTGATATTGCCTTTGACTCTTTGCTAGTGACCTCAGGTTTGCATGAATGTAGATAAAATGTTGGGCTCATATCTCGCTCCATTTTCGCTTTACTTAGAGGGTGCTTCCCTGTCCTGCACTTTCACTTCAGGTAGCGAGTCCTCTGTGTTCAAAAGCTCCCAAGATGAAACATACTATACACGACTATGCACAATGGACTTAGTGTGTTAATGTGCTTCTGCTTGTGAGTGATTTGCAAGTGTTAATGCCTTTGTTTACTTCTATTTCACTGTTGATAATCCATTCACACCCACCTGCCAGCCCCAAGACACATCTCTGTGTTGCTAACTCTTCCTTCACATCACCAAATTGCTGCTTGAATGCATCTTTCTGTCTCTCTTGCCAATATCTTTTTCCTGCTCTCTGGCTTCTTGTGGGATAAAAGATCGCTAGGGGTAATTTTCTCTCTTAACTACCCCCAGCCCTACACTCTGCAACTAAATCTCGCAGTCTCTCTCTCTCCCTCTTTCTTTCTCTTCTGCTGTCTGCAACCACCTTTGGAGGTTATATTGTCCACTAGGGGTTTTTCCCACTGTCCTCACCAATTTCTGCTATACTTGCCATTACCAACTAACTCATTTTGTCTCTGCCTTTCTGTGGGTTTTATATGACAGGTCAATCAGGGGTTATTCTGAGTCCAAATAACCCCAAGCCCAATGCTATGCAATAATGTTTCTCCCTTTTTCCCCCTCACTGTTCTCTCTCATCTTCAGCAACATGTGGCGGTAACGTCAGTGGTCCTTCTGGGGTAATTCTGTCTCCCAACTACCCCCAGCCCTACCCGCCTGGGAAAGAGTGCGACTGGAGAATCCGAGTCAACCCAGACTTTGTCATTGCCCTCATCTTCAAAAGGTAGATTACCTATTAATTGTATCTATTAATGAAAGACTAACCTTTTACCTTCCCTTTTCCCAAGCATGTATGTTTATGAACCTTAAGCTAACAATTGCAGCTGACTCAGTAGATGAAAATTTATGTTTTTGCCACTTTAAGGCAGATTAAGCATATACACATTATTTTATGTGTTTTCCCTAATGATAAAGGGGTGGTTCCTGCTCTATTTTCTTAAAGGGAAATGTTTAAGAGGTGTTGACATAGAAAACAAAGCAACTTTGACAGTTTCTGATAACTTCGTGTTAATTAAGGTTTTATAAGTGTCACAATAATATGTAATGTATGTGTGTTCTGCATGAAACAAAAGCCATCTTGAATCGTGTCTATTTATTGTGCCTGAAAATGCTGATATTTCTCACAGTCACTAAGACATGTCTTATTGGCACATTCTGGTAAGTATTTAAGCTTTTTTTGCTAGAAAAATTATTAACAGATTATATTAGGATGTTACAACAGGAAAGATCAGGGACTGCAACTGTAATAACACATCAGGACAGGCCGATGATTTCACTGATGATATAAATGTTTAAAGTGTTTGTCCAACTGTGTGAGAAAACATTAAACATTTTAATTTTAAAGATTTTAATGAATGTTTATAGAAGTTTTAGTGTCGACTCCCTGTAACCGTGGCCATCGCAGAGTCAAAAAGAGTCATTCTGCAGTAAAATTCATTGTTTTTGTAGTAAGATTATCTCTTTAGAAATCATAACCTTTTAACAGCCTAAGGCCCAGATTTACCAAATGGACCAAATTAACAGATAAAAAAAAAATGGTAAAAATCCACTAATGGGAGTGGAAATTCGGAACTAATATATATACACTGCTCAAATTTAGGGATCACTTTTTAATCAGAGTATAGCAAAAAGTCAGTTAAACCTCAGGATATTGGACAGCCCCCAAAACAGGAATTATTTTATTTTTCTCTCCTCATCTTCTATGAGAGTTTTTCCACAATGTTTGCATCTGGCTAGGGCCAGTGTCACTACTGATAACATGAGGCGATAACTGGACCCTACAGAAGTTGCACAGGTAGTTCAACTCCTCCAGGATAACACATCAGTACATGCCATTGCTGGAAGATTTGCTGTCTCCAAGCACAGTCTCAAGAGCATGGAGGAAATTCCAGAAGACAGGCAGTTACACTATGAGAGCTGAATGGGGTTGGGTCCTTAACCCATCGGTAGGACCGGTATCTGTTCCTTTGTGCAACTACAAACAGTATAAGCACTATCAGAGAATTACAAAATAACCTCCAGCAGGCCACTGGTGTGAATTTCTATGACCAAACAATCTGAAAAGACATCATGAGGATGGCTGAGGGCCCCACATTTTCTACTGGACCTCATGTTTTCCAGAAACTCAGTGATGCCCTGGTCCAGATCTGGCAGGAGAGCCCATGGATACTATGTGTCGACCCATTAAGAGCATGACCTGGTGTTTGGCATGCATACAAGCGCAAGTGCGGCCCATACAAACTACTGAGTACCATTTTGAGTTACTGCAATGAAATCTCTGCAAAATGGACTAGCTTGCCGGGTCATTTTTTCACTCAGATTTTGGGGTGTCTTTGAATTAAGCACTTTGATGGTCGATCATTTCCATTTCCACAAAATGATGCAGCATCTATTCATTTCTAACATATTACCTAGTCCATAACAGTTTAGATATCTAGCCTTTTTTTCCATTGTCATCTAATGCGTTTTCAAAACAGTGTACAAAGATGTGTACAGATCGTTTTTGACTAATCTACATTCTACCAAGAGCATCCCCAATGAAGGGATGAATAATATGTTAACTAAAATAGTTAAAGTTTAGGACTGTGCACATGTTTCCTTCTGGAAGCAGAATGGCATCAAATTAAAAAGAGGCAGCTGGTGGAGAATCAGTATGTTTTTGATATAGTCTTCTGTTACATATTATTGTTAACTCCGCTGATAACTTTGTCTAATCTATTACAAGCTAATCCACAAAATAAAGCTAAAACTGAAATCTGTAACTTTTGACATGTATGATTTTCAGAAGAATGCAGTTATTTACTGCCAAATTCTGACCCATACATATATCAATGAAGCAATTGTTAATGTTCCATTTGCATAAATGTGCACATAGCCCGTAATTGGATATTGTAAGATTCAGTCATTAGATATGTCTGAATCTAAATCCCAGTGATTGCTTCATTTTGACAGATGTTTGAATGTGGTGTTTAAGAGACCTGATAACAACAAGGTAGAAGTCCAAAAAAGCTGCTCTGCTTGTTTCTCTGCTGAAAGGAAAAAAATTACAGATACTTTTTTATCTTTGAAGAATCTTTGTGGAGAAATGGGACTAAAAGGCTGAAACACTGCCCATCATTCACTATAAAAGCTAATTTGGCTTCCAATACGCATTTGTAGGCCTTTTGAATTGGGATTCTCCTCTTCCCTCACTCCAGTGTGTCACTGTTAACATGTCAGGGCGAAGACTGTGCAAAGAGACAGATGTCAAGACAGATGCAACATTTTGGCACCACGTTCATAGCTTTTTGCATCCAACGCTTCCAATTACATGCTCATTCTGACATTTTCCCCCGGCATCCCGAATAAATTGAGGCTTTTAGCGCCAACTATCGATCATAATAACACATGCTTTTATTGCGTGTGAAATACAGTGCAATTTGCAATAAATTGCACGTGTCGAACCTTAGCCATTTCTATAATTCCTACCTGCGTGCATGCTTTTCAGTCACAAATTTCACATAGCTGGGATTGTTAATAAATCTGACCCTAAATCTTTTTAGTCTTTTATGTTTCATCACTGTGACCATTTTGATAATGTCCTACACATAGGAACAAGGTATTCTAAATTAACAGTATCTAATGATCTAATGTATATATCAGTGCAACATTGAATACATCACTATACAAATATATCTATTTGTATTATATCTATATTGAAAAGTACTGTGACTGCATGCAAAAAGAAATTAGAATGATCTTTTTCAGACAAACACACTAAACTTGATGCAGTGAGATTACAGATACTATTCTTGCCTTGAAATTGCTGTGTGAATAAAAGGAAATTCCAACCATTTAATGTTTTGTTTTTTGGTAATAGGGCAGTGTTTATTTACATTTCGAGTTCTGCTTGTGCCTCGGTGGTAAATATTTTACAAGTCACAGTGGTTAGCGGCTTATGACTAAAGCAAAAGTGAAGACTTGAGCTTCAAATGTAGCAAAAGAGATAAAAGCAAAGCGGACTTTCTCCAGATTGCCAAAGGAGAAAAAATGACCCAATTTTTGCTTCATGTTTTTAAGCTTGAGAGATAATTCCCTTCTGTTGTAACAGTGAGGCAGTTTTATTTTACTTCTAATTAAGTTGTATTGATATTGGTTGTTTTCTGAATGTTGTGTATCATATTTTTCATGATTTGTTTAAATTTAACTGTTATTTCTAAGCTTAGCTTGAATAGACTACAAAATGACCCAGTTAGTAATGACTTCCCGATCAGCCTTTGAATTTAATCACAATGTGTTTCTCCAGTCAAGACAAACCTAGTTTTGAGATGTCATTATCTGAGCGTCCACATCCAAGTGAACTTTCTTTTGTAGCTGTTTTAAAAGGTATCAGCCTGAAATCTTATTTCATTTGTAAAATAACCTAAAATTATATTTTATGTATGTTTTAAATTTACAGGCTATTTGGAGTCATTTTAAAACAAAACACATCCGTATTCATTTCATTTCCATGTCATTACAATATATTTTAAAATGTGTAATTCATTTCATAACAGTCTACTCTCTCAATTTTATGTCATTTTCCCTGATTTTTCATCCAGATCTTAATATACTCTAGTTTTACTGTTGTGGTTTGTAGGGTAATAATGTTGTGCCATTTCTTTTCAGCGAGTTTTAGTTTTATCACACTTAGTTTCTTTAGCATTTACACCCACGTGTATTACTAATGCAAAAGGTATTAGTAAAGACCATTTAAAGCTCCGTCAGTGCAAATGGGGTCTGGGTGTAGTTAATCTCATTTTATACCAGACACAAAACAGGCCTTAAACTGAAACATTCATTGCACTCATTTTAACTTTGGTAATTTTTGCATACCACATTATTAATGTGTATTTTCAATAACTAATTTTGCAGTGGGAAACTTGACGCCTGTTTTAGCCTTCAAAAAGTAGGGGAAATACAGTGGCTTGCAAAAGTATTCGGCCCCCTTGAACTTTCCCACATTTTGTCACATTACAGCCACAAACATGAATCAATTTTATTGGAATTCCACGTGAAAGACCAATACAAAGTGGTGTACACGTGAGAAGTGGAGCGAAAATCATACATGATTCCAAACATTTTTTACAAATAAATAACTGAAAAGTGGGGTGTGCGTAATTATTCAGCCCCCTGAGTCAATACTTTGTAGAACCACCTTTTGCTGCAGTTACAGCTGCCAGTCTTTTAGGGTTTGTCTCTACCAGCTTTGCACATCTAGAGACTGAAATTCTTGCCCATTCTTCTTTGCAAAAGCTCCAGTTCAGTCAGATTAGATGGACAGCGTTTGT
Organism: Mchenga conophoros; assembly: GCF_057382185.1. Taxonomy (NCBI): domain Eukaryota; kingdom Metazoa; phylum Chordata; class Actinopteri; order Cichliformes; family Cichlidae; genus Mchenga; species Mchenga conophoros. Next base: position 16,959,687 of record NC_140526.1, read on the forward strand.
GAACAGCAGTTTTCAGATCTTGCCACAGATTCTCGATTGGATTTAGATCTGGACTTTGACGGGGCCATTCTAACACATGGATATGTTTTGTTTTAAACCATCCCATTGTTGCCCTGGCTTTATGTTTAGGGTCGTTGTCCTGCTGGAAGGTGAACCTCCGCCCCAGTCTCAAGTCTTTTGCAGACTCCAAGAGGTTTTCTTCCAAGATTGTCCTGTATTAGGCTCCATCCATCTTACCATCAACTCTGACCAGCTTCCCTGTCCCTGCTGAAGAGAAGCACCCCCAGAGCATGATGCTGCCACCACCATATTTGACAGTGGGGATGGTGTGTTCAGAGTGATGTGCAGTGTTAGTTTTCTGCCACACATAGCGTTTTGCATTTTGGCCAAAAAGTTCCATGTTGGTCTCATCTGACCAGAGCACCTTCTTCCACATGTTTGCTGTGTCCCCCACATGGCTTGTGGCAAACTGCAAACGGGACTTCTTATGGTTTTCTGTTAACAATGGCTTTCTTCTTGCCACTCTTCCATAAAGGCCAACTTTGTGCAGTGCACGACTAATAGTTGTCTTATGGACAGATTCCCCCACCTGAGCTGTAGATCTCTGCAGCTCGTCCAGAGTCACCATGGGCCTCTTGGCTGCATTTCTGATCAGCGCTCTCCTTGTTCGGCCTGTGAGTTTAAGTGGACGGCCTTGTCTTGGTAGGTTTACAGTTGTGCCATACTCCTTCCATTTCTGAATGATCGCTTGAACAGTGCTCCGTGAGATGTTCAAGGCTTGGGAAATCTTTTTGTAGCCTAAGCCTGCTTTAAATTTCTCAATAACTTTATCCCTGACTTGTCTGGTGTGTTCTTTGGACTTCATGGTGTTGTTGCTCCTAATATTCTCTTAGACAACCTCTGAGTCCATCACAGAGCAGCTGTATTTGTACTGACATTAGATTACACACAGGTGCACTCTATTTAGTCATTGGCACTCATCAGGCAATGTCTATGGGCAACTGACTGCACTCAGACCAAAGGGGACTGAATAATTACGCACACCCCACTTTGCAGTTATTTATTTGTAAAAAATGTTTGGAATCATGTATGATTTTCGTTCCACTTCTCACGTGTACACCACTTTGTATTGGTCTTTCACGTGGAATTCCAATAAGATTCATTTTTGTGGCTGTAATGTGACAAAATGTGGAAAGGTTCAAGGGGGCCAAATCCTTTTGCAAGCCACTGTATGTCAAATAGTTTATCCGTGATTTTCTTTTCTTTTTCCTCACCAAGTCAAATTTTTAAGTCTCACAAAACAAAAGTTTATATATGTTTTGTGAGACTTAAAAATCTAAAGATCTTTCTATAGCTCATTATAGTGCTGAAAAGTCAAACAGAACAGTACTTTTCTGCTACTTTTGCAGTATCGCTGCCCTTAATGTCAAACAGTCTCTCTCCATCTCTTTCTCTTCATGTTTCCTTGCTATGACTGGACACACAAACTCTTACACAGACACACACTTCCAACCAACTGATTCACAGTCTATCCATCTGTGAGAGAACGAGCTACTATACACACACACACACACACGTAGACTTGTAGTCAAGACCGCCTAAACCAAGACCAAGACAATACCAAGACTAGAGGGTATCGAGACCAAGACAAGACCAAGACCAAAGCAGACCGAGTCAAGACAAAGTCGAGACAAGACCAAGACTGAGACTGAGACAAAAAAAGTCTTTAAACTGCAGCCAGATGTTGCATCGTTTACGGGTCACAGGCATATTTATGTGTTTTTGCGATGCACTCGCACAGCCCTCCTCACCGCTGTCTACTGTCTCACTCGCTTACTGAGAGGACAGACGCACCAAGACAAGACCAAGATCACCTAAAAGTGGTTTCGAGACCGGTCTCGAGACATCCAACTCTACATACGCGTGCTTCGACCATAAATGTTACAGTACATGTTGTCCTCTTTCAAAGTGTGACAACAGGATGACTAACCTAATGATAAGACTGCTGTTGCAACAGTTTCCTATTTTTCTGAATGTCTTAAGTTATTTACGTTTTCGGTCAAATATTTCTGTCTTCGTTTTAACAGAGTGACAAATATCCATAAAACATCAAACATCTCAAAAAGAAAGCAAGGAGATGAGTTGACGATTACAATGGAGATAGCTCAAACTGTCAGCAATTAAATGGCACACATACCTAACTGAACGTACAGTTCTGTGTTAATTGTTTGGACACTTTGAAAATTACCAACAAACTTACCAATAAGTATTTTTTAGGTCTAAGATTTTTTTTTTTTTTTTTTTTTTATACCCAGTTTTAACATGGAGCCAAGTTACGACTTCCTGCACATCTATGAGGGTGAAGACTCTAATGGGCCTCTACTAGCAAGTCTCCAAGGCAACCAGGCCCCAGAGCGGATAGAGAGCAGTGATAACAGTCTCTTCCTTGCATTCAGATCGGATGCCTCGCTGGGCATGTCTGGATTCGCCATCGAATATAGAGGTAATTAAACCAAAAAACTTTTGGCTTGACATGTTCAGGTGTACTTTACATTTGGCAACATTAAATAGATTTAAACAGCTTATGATTAATTCTTTAGTGATTACAACTGTTTGAAACTATCCCATTACTGAATTATTACGTAATTATCAGCAATAAAAGAAATGTTGTGGTGATGGTAGAAGTACTGATTTTAGTAAAAGTGATACATATTAGTGGTATACAGGATAGTGTTAGTAACAGTAGTGTGCAAGCAGCAGGAGCATAGTTTTGAGTGTAATAGTAGAAATAGTAAATACAACTCGTATCAATAACATTCACTTTCAAAATAGCATCTCAGTATAGGCCTAATGAGGTTGAAAAGAACAAGGCAAATCAATGTAGGTTTCTAGCAAATAAAAGGTATTTTATGACTGTTTCTGCACATTGAAATGCAAAACGGTGAATGTAAAAACGATAATGTGCTTGCATTGGGTGTAATGATTAAAAAGTCGATGCAGGATTGTTTAGTGTGCAGACTGGATCAAATTTAATCTGCCTATTCTTATTAATCCCTTCATACAGGAGAAGTTTTTGTGGTTTGTTTTATTTTTTGTTTTTGTTTATCAGCCGAACACGGTGCTCCTTGCCAGCCGATGAGTTGTTTACTTCAAGTGATTGTGACTTATCCTGGTTTGGCTTGACTAGGGGTGATTTAACGCTTATAGTCAATACAGTACTTAGTTGTTCAGCTGAGTAGAGACTAGATCTGCTCTGGCAAATTTTATAAATCCCCTTTTCTTCTTGATTCCTTTATCCTATTTATGTCTAGTTTTTAAAAAGACCATCACCTATTCTGTTGTTGGTCTCATCACACTACCTTACACTTGGTAAATGGTAAATGGTAAATGGCCTGTATTTATATAGCGCTTTACTAGTCCCTAAGGACCCCAAAGCGCTTCACATATCCAGTCATCCACCCATTCACGCACACATTCACACACTGGTGATGGCAAGCTACATTGTAGCCACAGCCACCCTGGGGCGCACTGACAGAGGCGAGGCTGCCGGACACTGGCGCCACCGGGCCCTCTGACCACCACCAGTAGGCTTTTGTACTTTTGTCATTATTCACTACCTTTCATCTGCCATCTTTCTAATTAAAATCCAGCCTTAATGATCTCTCTGTTTCACTTCTATCTTGCCCTCCACCCTTCTCTGTCATCCTGCCCATTTCCTTTCTCAGGCATAATATCTCATTCTTATTGGCTGATCACAGAAACGCAAACAAGCTGGTCCAGCTCCAAGTCATAAAGATCCAAGACACTGTTTGACCACTATTTGTCTTTTACTACTTTATCGCCATCTCATTCTTCTTCTTGTTTGCTCTTTTTGTTTTGTTTTGTTGGGGGTTATTTGCCCTTTTATATGGGAGGACATATTGTAATTCGAAATGCTGGACTATAAAGATTTATGCATATTGTAGAAATGTACAGCTCTGAAACTTTATTTACATTCTAATAGAAAATTGATTAATGTATTTCCTAACAGTATCATAATTCTCATTGTTACACTGCCTTTTCTGTACCGCAGGTTGTTGTACTGTTATAAGTTTGCAAAAAAAATCTAAGAAAGTAAATACAATTTTTATTTTGTAATAAAAACTATTAGGCTACTCTACTCATACAGACACTTTCCCTCTCAACAGAAAAACCAAGGGAAGCCTGTTTTGATCCCGGTAATGTTATGAATGCCAGTCGGACAGGGTACGACTATAAATTGGGATCTCAGGTCTCCTACAGCTGTCACCATGGCTACACAATAGCAGGTGAAGATACCATCACCTGTGTCATGGGTCCAGATGGAAAGCCAGTGTGGAACAAGGCACTGCCATCATGTAAAGGTAGGAGTGACGCATCAGGAAATACAACCTTGTGCGTATTGCTGTACCATAATATTATTGTTACAGTGAATATTTATTAGAAATCTGGTAACTCAGAGGTGAAACTGCACACTGTGTTCTCTGTTTGATTCCAAATTGGGACCTTGCTTTTCCACTCTCTCTCTCTATTTTTCCCCTGTTTATTTAAATAACATGAACTTTATGAAGATTTTCTCTGTATTATCTAAATTTCATATGAATCTTGGTCATTGTTATACACTATCTAGTAGCAACACTGTAGGTTGTATATCTCGCTTTAGCCATCGAGCTTCCTTCCTGAAGAATGATAGGTCCAGTCTTTCAAAATCATAGACTTTATTTGGACAACTCCACCATATATATTTGGCAACTCACTCCATTGTTTTGTAATGTTTGAATCATGCTTTTTATTCAGTGCCAACTAGCTAACATATTTTAACTGCCTCTCCAGAGAAACTTTTGTTCTGTGGAGGACTGGACTTTAACACCACTGTCTTGGATTGGATTGCAGCTTGTGATTTTAGGACTTATTGTACTCTGAAGATCTTCTGAGCTTAGGGGGAAGGGAACTAGTTTGTGAACAGAACAGAATAAGGCTTGCAGTCTGAAACCTTGTTAAAGACGGTGGAATGAAAGTCTGTCCTTGGGACAAGGGACACTGGCAGCTGATTATATTGCTTCATTATTTATTTACAGGACCAACCACATTCAAAAAACCCCAATCCCCCACTTCCCATTCCCAGATCTGGATTTAAGTGTAGTTGTTGTCTTTACGTGTGTGTGTGTGTGTGTGTGTGTGTGTGTGTGTGTGTGTGTGTGTGTGTGTGTGTGTGTGTGTGTGTGTGTGTGTGCGTTATCAAAGCAGTCAGGGATTGGGGACTGAGCTGTCTGTGTGATTGACAGCTCAGAGAAGCAATGAAACGACACCTGCCAGAGTGCCATTCATGGTGTATATGGGTTTGTGTATGTGAGAGAGGCATATCTGACTAATGCCATGTGGGTAAAAAATTCAGATAAGCCACAGAGCAAGGAGATAAGAATTAAAAATGGTTATGGGCACATAGACATAAAGCACATATTCCTACTTTGAAAAGTCTCCTGTGAAAGCTCTGTTTAATAATGTCTGGGAGACAGTCACAGGCATTCAGGGGTGTGAGAGAATAAGAATGGGATAATTGCACTCATAGTAGGTATTTGAGAAAAGCAAAAAAAAACAAAAAAAGAGCAAGAATAAGAGGTTATCAAGTCATTTTATTTCATCCTCTCCTTCATCGACTTTATTTCAAGGTAATAATGCCACTTAGCAGATTTAGCAGACCAACCCCAACCTTTTGCCCAGGTATTGTTACACAGGTTAATGTTTTACTATACAGTAAGACCATAATTTAATCAATAAAATAAAAAATAAAATAGTCTATCTGGTAACTAAGTTACTTATACACACACACACACACACAAGCACACACACAAAGTGTGCAACATATACACATGTGTATATACACATATACATATACACATGTATTTACATATATACACATATACATGTGTATATGTTTTCTTTTACTTTTACCTTTTAACTTTATTATTGTTAACTAGGGCTGCCACGATTAGTAGACTAGTCACGATTACGTCGACTATCAAAATCGTCGACAACTAATTTAATAGTCGATGCGTCGTTTGAAGCTTTGTAAGATCCCAACAGACGCAGGAATAAGTAGTAGGATTTAACAGTGTAATAATGGACTGAAACAGAAGATGGCAGCACTGCATGTACAAGGATGCCAGCTGCCGTTAAACCCCGAAGCTATTTAGTTTTAATATTACTCTTATTATTCTTTCTGGGTCACAAAATAAACGTTTAACATATTTTCAGGTGAGAATGTAGCTGTGTAAACCTCAAATATCTGCTCAGTTTATCAAGACACCGCATATTTTCAAAAGCGCTCCGACGTTTTCGGAGACACCTGTTACCCACCAGCTCGATAGCTAGCTGGGGATGAAGGCACACTAGAACCGGTGAGAACACCGGACTCCCGGCAAATCGTTTTCAAACCCACCGCCGTCTTTCGCTACTCAGGTTAAACATGATATATAAGTCACTTAGATAACTTAAAAATGTTATTGTTTGGCTTTTTTCAGTATTTTATTTGTTCCTGAGTAAATCAGTTTGGCTGAAATTAAAGTTATAGTTTTTACACAGCTGAATAAACGTCAAGCAGACAACTGATTATCAGAAGTGTGAGATGCTCGAGAATATACTCCAGTGTCCTGTTATATTTTAGATAGCAAGGAGCAGATGGCCGAGTTTATTAAACTTCACCGAAACAATCTGCAAATTTCATTTAAATTCAATAAACTATCATCTTGTCTTTATTTTTAGTTAGCACATACCTTAAACACTTAAAGCTGTAAGCTAATGACAGTTATATAAGAGCAGATGCATGCTGGTGCAATAAGCTGTACGTTTTACGTCCAATGGATGCATGATCTGATTAGTCGACTAATCGCAAAAATAATCGGTGACTAGTCGACTATCAAAATAATCGTTTGTGGCAGCCCTATTGTTAACACTATTTCAGTAATATCAGGCCTGCTCTCTGGATGAGAGTTTCCTAAAGGCAAGTCAGTTTAGTTCCTGCCCTTTCAGTGATCCCAATAAATGGTTAGATCTCCTGAGATTGTCATTACCTACATTATAAACAATTCATATAGTCAAAGCAGAACGATTTGACTAAATCCCACTCTGCAGTCTTTCGCCTTTGCTCCCTCAGCTCTGATTGCACATTGAATTTTCTCACCGCATAGTTAGGGAAGTTGCTCTGTCTCTCTGTCTGTCTCTCTATCTTTGGGCAGCTCCTGGGGCTTTTAGACCAAACTCATTAGACAGGGTGAGACCTCTTTAAATAATACATCTCCACTTACACTCCCTCCGTCTCCTTTTTTCTCCCTTTCATCCCCCTCACTCATCTCCCTTCTACTCCTTTCCTTTGCTTTTTTCTCTGTAACTACTTCTCACTCTCCCCTGTATCTCTCTTCAAGATTTTTTCATCCTCTGTCTTTCTTATTTTACTTTCCTCCTACCTCCTCTGTCTGTGTCTGATTTGCTCTGTATGTTTCTCTCACAATTTCTCTCTAGCTCTCTTGCCTCTTCTTGCCTTCTCTCTCTCTCACACATGCACGCACGCACACACTCTTAGACACACATACAAACACCTCCCATCTCAAACCGCTCTTTTATTGGTTTCCATGGTAACTAAGAGCTGGTGCGAGAAAGAAGGAATTCTCCGTGACTGTTGATAGGGTTGTGTGTAAGATCACATGTGTGTATGTGTGTTTATGTGAGAGAAGAGACACAGAGGTAAAGTGAGAGAGTGACATAGCTATAATAGAGTGCCGCCTAGAGGCAGTTTCCTTACAAACGCACACAGCATGAACGAACACATGGGTACACACATACCCCAAAAAAATCGTACCACGCGTGCATATAGAGTGGTAGAAAAAGTAAGCGATCCCTGCAGAATTATGCATAAGAAGCACTGATCATAGAGGAGACAAACAAAGTCCATACTAAGTACATTATTCAATGTTGACATTCAGGCAAGAAATAGTCATTCAAATGAAATCAATAAAAGGTATTTAGATTCAAGGTAGAAAAGCTGGAAGTTACATTACTCATCAGCAGATGAGTTATATTTTTGTGCTCCAAAAATGTATTACCAAATATCAGAACTTTTCAGTGACAACTTTTCTTGACTATAAGCCAAGGTTGAATTATTTAGAAAAAACAAAGTGCAAAACTCTCTACAGTGTAAAAGCAGCACTGCATGCCATTATGTAAACTTGTAAAAGAATCACTGTGGCGAAATGCTTTTATCAAAATAAGTTACGGGATAGTGTGAGGGTGACTGTCAACCAGTGGAAGCTCAGTTAAAGCTTAGAAAATCTAAGAACTAAGTCTTTTACTGAATTATTTTAATCAAAGGATATTTGGTATTGAAGTGACCCAGATCTAAATCGAATAGAAATGCATCATAACCTCTTAGAGCCATTCGCACCCAGCAGGTTATAAATATGGCTCTTATGAAGCAGTTCTGGGAGAAAGAAGGATCCAAAATTCCTTCTGAACTTTTTCCGAGTGCTATCTGTAAACACAGTTAATGTGTTGTGTCTGCAGAAGAAGGAAGAAGGACAATTAAAAGCCTTACAGAGAGCTAATAGGGCATAATGCTTCCTGTTCCTGGCGAGCTTTTAATTTAAAACATCTGGAGGAAATATTGAGTTTATGGTCAGTGTCAATACTTAAAGAACTAAATATTACCTAATATATTGTAGACAAGAACTGACTGGAATGAAAAGGTGAATGAAAGCAGCATATCTCTTGACAAGTATGAAAAGACTAAAATTGTTATACTGGTGGAATGAGTGCTGTAGCATGGTGCATTATACCGAATTTGCCAAGTGAGCACCGGTAATTTCACGCTTTCTCGGTGGATTCTGCCCATGTTAATTCACGCTCGCATTTGCTGCCAGTGCTCCTGGTGTTCAGGGCACATGCTTGTTGACTTGATCCAGAGAACATATTGCGAGTAGCAGGTATAAGTCTAAAAGGACTTTTCATGTTGGCTTTTTGGATCTTAGTATGTTTTTTATGTCTGCAACTTCAAGGTGAAAATGATAAATCCGGATCCGAGGTAGTACAGGGAATACAGAGAAAGTCTTATATTGTATTAATCATTCCGTTTCTATAAAAAGGGTTATAGACTTACATATACTTTACTACTTTCATTTTACTGCTACTTTCTATGAGAAAAAATGTCATTAGATAAAGACATTTGAAATGTGCAAGACATGCAAAGCAAATGGCATAACCATTTTTTTTCCTGAAGTTTTCATGGATTTCATTCTCATTGTGCTTCATAGTATAAATAATGGATTCTGTTGTGTATATGTTGTGCTCAAGAACTGTGGTTATTACGCTGTTGACAAATGAATCCTTTTCTTGAAATGTTGAAGTGACAGCAGCGGCTGTGTTTATGGTTCCAAAAAACACTTACTGGATGAACTGCAACCCAACTTTAAAAGTTTAGGACATTTCAAAACTCTTTCCTGTACTCCTGCTGCCACCATGAGCCCTGCTGTGCCTGTATGTGTGTGTTTGTGTGTCTTTATATTTGTATGAGAGAAAAGGGAAAATGAGACGCAGAAAGTACTACAAGAGTGTTGTGTGTGTGTGTGTGTGTGTGTGTGTGTGTGTGTTGATGATCAAAGCTCGTAGATGTGTGAGAGAAAGAGAGTGACTTGCATAGCATCTTTTGCATTTATTTGTGTGTGTGTGTGAGAGAGAGAGAGAGACAGAGGGTGTGAATGATCAAAGCGCATGTGTGTGTGTGAAGGCTTTTGATAAGGCTGACACCTGAGCCTAGAGCAGCACCACTGGGAGATTGTGGGTAGATCAAGACAAGACCTCTAGACCTGAGGGTTTGAATGCTACAGCACAACAAAAATCAATCCAGAAAGTATCAATCAATAGAAGAAAGAAAGAGCATGATTACTATGATGCTTTAGGAAACAGGAAGAAAGTAGAGAGGGATATGAGTGGGGAGGAGGTGGAGGATGAGTAGGTGGGAGTACAGCAACTGTCTAGCAAAGAAGTAGAAACCAAGTTTTGTTGTATTTATATTCTTAGGATGTAAATCAGTTTTACCGAGTGAGTCTTAATGTCCACACATGGACTCAAAGACTATGACATATGTTGCAGATAAGTCCTTGAGGGCTCAAGGCTGTACTACTGAGAAATCGGAAAGTGCTTCAGGGCTCTCTGGTGGAATTTTTGAGCCCACAGTTTTCGCAAGACTGAAATGCTGAAATCTTTGCTTGAGGGAATTATCCTCAAGGGGCTGTTGAAGTGGATGTTCAAAATCATCCAAAAGGGGAAAGAAAAATAACATTAGAGGGGCTACCAACTAACAACGTTTAGGCTAACATGATACTGTGTTTTAAATTACTATCAGACAGTTTTATGAAACCACATATAGTGTCACTTCTTAGTTTCACAGATGGACCTCTAACCTCTAACCCAGGCAGTATATTAATTCACAGAGTGCTGGCCCAGTTCTCAGGCTGTCCTTATAACCTTTGCACTCCCATGCTCTCACACTTTCAACAAGCACGGAGGTGACGCTAATTATAGTCCACTAGGGATCACAGCTGATATTGTGGGTGCACATTGGGACTAAGCCAAAGTGATACACACCATAGCAAGACGAGAAGAGCAGAGGCCGGACAAGGTGAGAAGGGAAGGGATAAGACTTACATGGTGAGTGTGTGCGTGTGCCGGGGAAGGTGACACTGACAGATTTGCTAGTTGCTGCTGTTTTTTTTGTGCACACACATGCACGCACACATTCAGAGACACTTACACAAATGTCAATGACCTCTGTTGACCTAACCTGCAATATAAATGTCTGCACACCCACATGCTGTTCTCGCAAAAGGTTTGCAGCTCCCTTGGGGGTGCAAAAAGATGGAACAAGCTACTGTTAGGTGTGTTTCTTGTGGGTCATGCATTGGTGGTATGGATTAATAGGCTATTTTTGAAACTGCACTACACTAATACAGGAGATCCCACACTGTGCTCTTGCACAGCACCACATAAATTCAGCCACTAAAGTTTTTATCCCGCTGTGTTGTTGTCAAGAGGAACTAACTACTTTGAAGAGGGTGCACCAGAACTTTGGTCTCACTTATGAAAGAACATGTGGCTCTTTGCTATAGCCCTCTCCTGAATTGTTTTTAATGTGATATATAGCCACCAAGTGTTGCTGCTGCATCACACTTAATGCTTCATAGTGCCATGGGATGTGTTGTTTATGGGTAAATGCGTGAGGCTTTTTTTCCCAAAGAATCCACAGTGTCGTTGATTGTTTTTTACTCCGTTAAGTGGAGACATCACTTTTTAAAAAATATATGTATATTTTACCAATTTCCCACATTTAATGATGAGATGAAAAATGAGATTTCCTATATATTCCGCTCTGTCCTAAGTGAATATCATACATACACACTCTCATACACAAATGCACATGCCCAGATAGATATCAGAAGACGTTTACATTATATAACAAAGCCTTGGAGCCACAACGGCCCAAGTGATATTTGGGGACAACACAAGTTTTCTGCTAAACTAAACAACTTTGGAGCCAATTGCAGTCAGTTGGATTAAAAAAAAGAAGAAGAAGAAAAGAGAAAAAAAACGCAAGAGATTAGAGTAATGATATGCTTGCCAGCTTCTTTTGTAATGGGCAGTGCTCCCAGGAACAGGGAAAAAAATGAAAAAGAGACATGGCTAAAATCTGTACGCTTTATTGCAACATTATGTCCCTAAATAACTGAAGCAGCAAAGCGGATGAAACTGTTTGGCCACTAATGCCAAATGTTCCTTGAAATGTTGTTACCTTAGTTGTAGAGTAGCAGTGGAGCAGAAGAGGATGCTTTTATTTTCACGTGTATTACAGTATAGTGATATTTTTTCCCCTGCATATCCCAGCTTGTTAAGAGCCTCAGATTAAAGTCCAGGGTCAGCTATGATATGTTGCCCCTGGAGCAGATAGGCCTAAGGGCTTTTCTCACAGGCTCAGTGTAGGAGTTTGGAAGTGTTGGGGCTTTAAACCCTGACCTTCTAATCAGTAACCTAGAGCGTTAAAGTTACACTAACGCATTCAAGTTTTTTATCTTATTTTTCTTTGTATCTTAAAAACAGATTGAAGTGGAACAATGAGGCTACGCTGACCCTTGATGTTAAGGATATGTAAGGGCATTTGTTTCTGCAAGTTAGGGTACATTTTTTTTTATTTTGATATTTAGTTTTTTCAGATAATTGCTACTGATAGTCAACGTGTGCTTTTTCGATATGTTACTGATCACACTCGCACAGTGTCACTCCTGGAGACTGTCCAGAACAAACAGACTTTGATCTGTTGACCACTGAGCAGTTCCACAGTTCCACTGGGTGTTGAGGGCTTTGCTCAGTGATAGTAATGAGGGCGAGGTGAGTGTTTCCTTTTCACCTTATCCACGGGATTTTTTCCTGCCACTCTGGAGATTGAAAGAAAAGTACACTTGATAAGAAATAAAAAAATAAAAGAGCACCAAAATATAGACATTCCTGCACTTGGTTGCGAGTATAAACCTTCTAAACCTTTAAATGGCTCGCAACATTTAAACTTTGTGCACATTGTACGCATAAAAAATATGCGTACAATGTGCAATAGATGAGTACAACAACATGTCACTGAACAAAAACTCACTGTTCTGTACTCTAAATGATGGCTATGTTTATCTTTGTCTATATTTATTTATATTATATAAGGTCATGACACCGTGTGAGAATTTTATCCATTAAGCAGATTTCCAGTCTGTTATGGAACCAACACAAACAAGCAAACATCCTATAATGAATGGACAGTTTCCAGTTAACAGTATTTAAATGTGCTGTTAACTAATGAACCATCCTAAAATATGATTCTGTGAGCCAAGTAATGGCATAGCTCCACTGTAAGTCTTACCTAGCAGAATCTGAATGTACTCAGGGAGTAATTTATTTCATAGTGCCTAGGACTGCCTTTTATATACATTTTGGAACAGTGATTACTCTCAAGACTAGGGATGGGTATCGTTTAGGTTTTATCCGATACCGGTGCCAAATCGGTACTTTTGAAACGGTGCCGGTGCTCAAACGGTGCTCAAACCGGTGCTTAAAGAATGGAGAACACAAAATTGGTCCAAAAACCTCTCATGTTCAGCTGTTTTTTGTAAAAATATAACAATGTTAGCCTTTTCTGCAGCTATGGGGCATATATGGTATCACTCTTGGCTGGAAGCAGTGCTTAAACAATGGAAAAAACACAAACTTTGTCCTAAACCTCTCATGTTTAACTGTTTTCCACTTTTTCTTTGGTCATTTTAGCCTTTTTAGCCAGGGTGAAGGGAGTATCTGCCATCAAACAAGAAGACAGCAGCATGTAGCTATGATGATGTTTGCTAGTTCACCTTACATGCATTAATGTAATAACGTGGTTAGCCTACTCACGCAGAGAAGAACGGCTGCTGCTGCCATCATCATCCGTCATCATTTCTGCTACACTGGCAGGGCTAGGGGCCAGGACTCTCCTCTTCGTGTTTTTGGGGGATGTTGCATAACAGGCAACCCACCCGCAGTAGATGTGCCCGGTGTGAGGTCTCGCAGCAAGCTATCAAATACGGCGCATTTCTGGGCTTTTAAAAAAAACGCTATGCGTCGCCAGGTGTTTCATCGGATTTGAGGTGTTACCTCCTTTGACAGTATCACAGTATCAGCTTAAAGCACTTGTTGCAGGCTGCTGAGTTTGCATATTTTGCTATGAAGTACAGCCAGACTTTTAACCGCTTCGCCTTGGGCATTTTTAATCTGTAGCTCTGCTTTAACAGAACGTACGTACCTGGCCCCGCCTACTATCCTCGGAAACGTAAAATGATTGGCTAGAATCTAAAGTGTATCACAGCTCAGGAAAAAAAAGCACCGAAATAAAGCACCGAAATGTGCGCTGCTTTTCGGTCTGGTTACTACCGTTTATGTCAGAACGGCACCGGACACCGGTACCCATCCCTACTCAAGACAATAAGATTAAAAAACATTTATCACACTTGAATTGATAAATATTATGTAGTTCTGCATTACTCATACATTTACATGTTTGATCTAACGTCGTTGTAGAGGTTCTAGGAGTCTTAATCAACCTTGATTAAGACTCCTACTAAAATCATTTTACAAAGTAGCAGGTGGAGCTTATGCAGAAATATTATGGAGAGCATCGCAAACACATTTGTTTGGATATATAGTTAATACCAAATGTTAGCAGACTGCTGTGAGCCTGAAGGGCTCAACTTCATTAATGCAAGTGAGCAAGGGGTTACTGCTGCACTGATCAAATGTTCTGTGAGACAGGATTTCAGACCTGAATCATCGCTATGAATATGACCACCACCGTATCATATTACATACCAATGCCAAGTCCTGCATACTAAGTTGCATCTGTGTCTTTTTAACATCAAATTAATTAATATTGGGGACAGCATGTTGGTGTAGTACTTAGCACTGTCACCTTACAGCAAAAAGGCTCCCGGTTTAAACCTCTCAGTCAGATTCTGTGCCGAGTTTGTAAGTTCTCATGTGCCTCCGTGGACTTCCTCCTGCTCTTTGCATGTTAGTTTAGCGGGTGACTCTAGCTGTATGTCGTTGTCTGTTTCTCTGTGTTGACCTTGTGATTGATTGGTGACCTGTTTGGGCTAAACAACAGGTTGGATGAATAATTAGTATTGGGTTGGTATTCTACGTCCTTTCGGTATCTACTGTTCTTTAATAATACGGTTTTTATATGTCCAAGAACTGCAGCTACGTGCACACTTTTAATTGTGCAGTAGTATCTCCACAATTTGCAACAATCAAAATTTGTGTGCATCAGTGTGAGTTCATTTAATTTAGAATACCCTGGTTTTGTGTACTTTGGTATGCATATTTTCAAATAATGTGTTTATTTACTACTTTATAAAACATGTGGCTATTGTGCTGTAGTTGTAAAATATCTAAATAACATTCTAAAATCTATTAAATGAAAAGCTTCTAATAATCACCTTCTGTGCACAGCGCCATGCGGAGGACAGTACGGTGGATCTGAAGGGGTCGTTTTGTCTCCAAACTATCCTTTAAACTACACGACAAAACAGACTTGCTCCTATTACATCACAGTGTCGCCTCAGTTCGGTAAGTGCATAATTACAAAACTGCTTACAGTCAGTCTTGTAATCAAAGCACAGAAGACTTGTTCAAATTTTGAAATAATCATTTGTCCCAATTTGTTTTTATTTGTCTGTTTTTTTTTTGTTTTTTTTTGTCCAGTGGTGTTTGGTCAGTTTGCTGTCTTCCAAACAGCAATGAATGACTCAGTGGAACTGTTTGATGGACCCAATGACAACGCCCGATTGCTCAGCTCCCTGGCTGGTTCACATTCAGGTGAGTCTGTTGATCAACTCTAGTGCCAGAAACAGCCAGACGCAGCCTGAGGAATGCAGTTTTTATATTTTTTTTAATATTATATTGTCATCAAAGAAACTGTTATTTTATTGTTTTTTCACTTATATATGCATGATATTATACTTTTGAAAAGCTGCCCCACCTACAATTTTCCTTTTTTTCCTTTTTTTTGCACTGTTGAGCTGTTTTCGAAAGAGAAAAATAATGAAATCTTCTGTAAGAAAGCAGCTCTGGGGGGCTGTAGAACACAGCACCAGTGGTCGTTATCACAATTGATTTGACAGTGATGTATTTGGTGAAAATCCATTACGGGTTATCTTTACAAGAGGAAATCAGCAGTGGAAAGCGTCTCACTGGGGCCATACAACATACAGTAGCACTGATACTCCTTAACAGAATTCTCCATGGGTTTTCTTATCTTCCAACTTTGAGTCACCCCAGCTTGCCAATGTTTTGAGTCTTTACACAGTAATACAGATGGATGGAAATAGAAAGATATGACTAATTTGATCTAGATGAAAGGATATTAATAATAATTTGTTAAATAAATAAAAATAAAAAAAATGATTAACATCGTTGCTGGTAAAGTGCGAAGGCATCGCCTCAGAGTTTAACTTTTGTGTGAATTTCGTGTGTTATGGCCTGGAGGCACGCTGCAGGGGAATCCCCTTAGAAGTGACATTTAGTTCCTTTATGTCAAAATCATAA
The DNA here is from genome assembly GCF_057382185.1 of Mchenga conophoros. NCBI lineage: Eukaryota > Metazoa > Chordata > Actinopteri > Cichliformes > Cichlidae > Mchenga > Mchenga conophoros. Next base: position 16,975,863 of record NC_140526.1, read on the forward strand.
CTTTCAGAATATTTTCTTTCTTGTGTTTATTCTTTTTCTCCCCCACTTTTGCTACCTCCTTTTGTTTGTAGAATTATAAGGGAAGAAAATGACTGTGTTTAGTAAACAATGTAACTACAACTACAAGTAAAGTTCCTTATAATAGTGGAGTGGTTTAAAGTTTGATAAAAAGACAAACGAGCTTACATTTTTGCTTTTTTGTGCTCATAGATCAGTGAGACTTATGTGTGTTGACTGGATGTAGCTGCCTTTTTTCTGATAAATACAACCCGTCTAATTTAATTGGTAATGGTATATATAGAATGAATGACTCATACCTTGAAGTTCATTTGGGTTTTTTGCGTTGAGGTTTTTTTTTTTTTTTTTTTTTGGCTGAAAACGAATGAAACATACCACGCTTTACAAAATAATGTTATCCGCATCATTACCCGTTACTCACGCACGCATTCACATGTGCACACACACGCATACACAAGAAAAAAGGGGGCAAACAGCTTTGTAGCACATTGTTCCACCTAACTGACTGATTTCCCTGACTCACAAACATATTAACTCACATACACACATACCAGACTTACACATACGCACACACATCCTGATCCCCGTGCTGCTAATGATGGTTCTAAATGTCAGCCACACCAGGCCATGTTTTACCCATTTATCACTGTTACTTCATTTGCCTGCGTATGTGTGTGCATATAAATCTCTGTTTGTGTATGCCTGCTGAGATGGTGTGTGCACGTGTGTGTGCGTCTTTGTTTTGCATTTTAATTCTTGTGAGGCACATATTTTACCAAAAAGCGGAAAAGAATGAAAAACCCTGCTTATTGCTGAGTTATGAATGGAAGCTGGTACTCTTAAATATATAGGCACTTAACATATACTTAAATGCACAGTGAATGTTTGTGGAACTGAGAGTCTGTATCTTTGTAGCACATGTAGGTTTAAAAAGGAGCTGTATGTTGTTGCTGTTGTCTTCTACTTTTAAAGCTTCTACAAAAACGTTTTTGGATTAAAATTCATTTTGAAATCATTGTGATGTATGTGTTTTGTTTTGTTTTTTTCTCAGGAGAGACGCTGCCATTGGCAACTTCCAATCAAATCATGCTCCGGTTCAATGCTAAAAGTGGCCAATCAGCTAGAGGCTTTCACTTTGTCTACCAAGGTAATTCTCTCTGTGTTTGACATGTGTTCACTTAAACACAATAACATATGTTCAATTCAAGATTAACTTCAAAGTCTCCCTGCTCATATGTTTATATCCCGTCTTTCCTCATCTTGAATCATGTAATTCCTCTCATTATTGTAGCTGTCCCTCGGACCAGTGACAGCCAGTGCAGTTCAGTACCTGAGCCTCGGTATGGCAGGCGGATTAGTTCAGAGTTCTCAGTGGGCTCTGTGGTTCGGTTTGAGTGCAATCCAGGATATCTATTAAAGGGATCCAATGCGATTCGGTGCCAGGCGGTACCAGGTGCCCTTGCGCAGTGGAACACAACAACACCAACTTGTATAGGTAAGACTAAAAATTGTCTTAAGCATCAATAAAGTCCCCAGTTGTTTATAATTTTGGATAACTGTGCAAAGGACCCCAAAGGCCACACGTAGTTTGACTTTAACCATCAGACAGACTGACAGCAAAACAATATCTCTTTCAAATCAATGATCCAGTTTTATCTTCCAGTAAGAATGAGATCACATTTGAAACACAACAAAGGAGATAACAATAGATAACCAAAGGGAGATATATCTGTTTTCCCTGGCATGACTGTAAACATTGCCAACTGTCATTTTGAGAGCCAGGGTGAGAGTCATCAGTATGACTGCTTGATGTCACCCAGCAAGCAGGACCTTAGATCCCTGAACAGGTCTGTGTAGACTTGAGTATTATTAAGTATTAATGCAAAATCTGGATAAGCAAAAGACTGAAGGACTACCTGAAAAAAAAACCCAGAAAAAATTAATAAAACAACTTAACAGCTGTCCTCTGAAACAAACAGCAGCATTAAGCCTAAGCTCTTCACCATCAATGTCATACTCGTTGGCATGCAGTGCATTCTGGGATACTTCGCTGATGACATTTAAAATCCCCAGAGAGCACTGATGAAAACGCAGATGAAAAAAGGCCTTGAGTAATTAGTCCTTTCTGTGAAGCATCTTGTACTAGTTAATGAGAGTAATGATTGAAGTTTAATTCTAAAACTAAATGCATCCATGTGAACTCTAGGGTTCCTGTTGAGAGCTGTGTTTTTTGTAAAAAGCCTCAACTTTCACCTCAGTTTATGCCATAAAAGGTGTTTGTTTTCCTATTTTTCCTGTCTGGCTCGCTGTTGTTATAATTTGAAGACCATATTGTGTTTTTTTAGGAACGAAGAGCCATATTCCAATATCCTGCCCCATCTGTTGGCATTTAGTTATAATGTTTTGCCAAGAATTGTGGATTTTATGTCTTCATTCTAGTTCCCTGCAGTGGTAATTTGACTGAACGTCGCGGGACAATACTGTCTCCTGGCTATCCTGAACCCTACCCAAACAGTCTCAATTGTCTGTGGAGGATTCATGTCAGTGAAGGGGCTGGGATTCAGGTACAGATATATATACACTTAAATATAAATGCATAGTCTACTGGATATACACTAATTTTGGAGGAAGCTGTTGGCTGTTGTGTTCATTTATTATCATTGTTGGCTATTTAGATCCAAGTAATGACATTTGCTACTGAGCACAACTGGGACTCTCTGGAGATCTACGATGGAGGAGACATGACAGCTCCCAAATTAGGGTCATTTTCTGGTAAGACAGCATGCTCACACATGCACCTAAATGCATTAAGTTATGCACAGACACACATGCAAACAATGTCCTATGATGGATGAGAGATGACAGCTTCTAAACTATGGATACACACACACACAAACACACAAGATCTATGATGAATTAGATATGGCAGCTCTTAAACTATAGATACACACACATATGGCATACACCGGAGAGCTGTGATGGATGAGTTGTAATACCAAAAATATGATATATATCTTAAATAAAGAATAAATCTTTTTAAGACACAGAATTCTTCCAATTCTAAGCAGTCAGTAAGAAGAGTGTCACCATGAGACTGAAGGTGGAGGAAAAGGAAAATAAAAAAGGGATAGAAAGAAGACAGGCAGGGATAAAGAATGATCTAACCTTTTATGATTTCCCTGCAGAGTTTCCCCTGTGACCTGCCCCAAGCACATACCTGTCACACAGCTATCACACATAAAACATGTTGCCCATAGGGCAACGCACACACCCACCCACACACAACTGACTGCGCCCTTCTAAGGAAGGCACACCGGGGAGCTACCCACTATAACCACAGTGATCTGGTGTTGACCACTGAGCAGCTTCACTGGGCATATAAGGCCGCTTCACATAAGGACACTAAAATGCTAGCTATCCATGGAGGGTGAGGGGTTGTTCACCTTCTCTGCACATAATTTCCCAGCTGGTCCTGGGATTTAAATAAGACTTATAGTCTAAGTCTTGCTGAAAAAGAGGCACCATTACGTAGAAAGGGGTTCCTTCCTGTATATCTAATATTATATTCCTCAAACTTTAATGCTTTTTCTAATCATTCACCTGGTCTATGATATCTTTATTTTTTGTGTTTTTTCAGGGACAACAGCTCCTGCTCTCCTCAACTCAACATCCAATCAGCTCCTTCTTCACTTTCAAAGTGACATCAGTGTGGTGGCAGCAGGCTTTCACCTAGAATACAAAAGTAAGGGAACACTGTTAAGATTCATACTAGGATAGCACGATGCAATGCTAGATTCATTGGCTGGAAAGAACATACTCGTTGATGCACAAGAACCAAGAATTGAATCGATTTTGGGTCTCTTCTTTCAAGAATCTACAAATGCACACAGACAACAATACAGCCAGAACTTTAACATTAAATAGCAAGAGTCAGTGACCTGAACTGGTACTGCCTGAGAGCATGCACACATACTGAGACCCACACTGGAGCACACACGCAGAATGCTCACCTGGAGGGACTTAACAGAATCAAGTAGACTTAGACACACACTCACTTGCGTGCACATACACACACAAATATGTAGATGGACAAAGGTATAGACACAGATATTAACATCATGCTTTTACACACCCGTCAGAGCATGGTTGTGCTTTTTAGTCCTTTGTAGTTGTTTTAACTTAGAATCACTTCTAGATCAATGAACATGTCCCCTTTGGTAAATATGCATGGGGGTTTCAGTGTTTGTGTGAATACGTGCATTTCTCTGTGTGTGTAGCGAGTGCACATATTTGAGCCTCCGTTGTCTGTGTTTTGCTACGCTCTGAATTCCTTGTGATGGCATGTTGATGCACACAAACTAGCAAGATTGGTCACTTTTAGGGGTGCTATATTGCTTCTGTGTGTACACACACACACATCTTGCCTAGTGTGGTAGACCGCAGCCTCTATGGATCTTGTGCTCAGAGTTGTGTGCTGCCATGATTAGTGCCTCTGTGCTGTCTTTCAGTCCAGCTTTGTCCAGCCACTGGTAGAATTTCTGGATGTCAGCCACTTCATCTATCTGCTGGTGGTACATACCGTGCAGGGGCCTGTCCTTCCATGATGGTTCCTCCTCTTCCTCCTCTTTCTTGAGTTTCTGCTGCCTGAGGAATTCACTGAGCACGGAGTCGGTTGGAGCCATCCTCCTGATGTATTCATGGACGTTGGCTGTCTCATTCTGGACTGTGGTGCTGACACTCACCAGTCCCCGGCCTCCTTCGTTCCGCTTAGCATATAGCTTCAGGGTGCTGGACTCGGGGTGAACCCCTCCATGCATGATCAGGAGCTTCCTGGTCTTGATGTCACTGGCTTCTATCGCCTTCTTTGGCCAGCTTATTACCCCAGCAGGGTACCTGATCACCAGCAGGGCGTAGGTGTTGATAGCCCGGATCTTGTTCTTACCGTTCAGCTGACTCCTCAGGACTTGCCTGACCCTCTGCAGCTACTTGGTGGTTGCAGCTTTCCTAGCAGCCTCTTCATGGTTCCAATTTGCCTGTGGGATCCCCAGGTGCTTGTAACTGTCCTCTATGTCTGCAATGTTGCCTTCTGGTAGCTCGGCCGCTATGATGCCTGACAGGAGCGTCCATGTGGTACTAAGGCAGGTTATTGGTCGGTAGTTGGATGGGAGCGGTCCCTTTGGGGGTCCTTGAAGATCAGGTCTGTCTGGCCTTCGGTTAGCCATTCCGGGTGTCTCTCGTCAACTAGCAGCTGGTTCATCTGTGCTGCCAGACACTCATGGAGTGCAGTCAGCTTCTTCAGCCAGTAGGTGTGAACCATGTCAGGGCCTGGTGCTGTCCAATTCTTCATACTGGAGACCCTTTCTTGGATGTCTCCCACTGTGATGGTTACTGGACTCTGTTCAGGGAGGTTGCTGTGGTCTGCTCTTAGATCCACTAGCCACTGAGCATTGTTGTTACGGGTCGTGTCCTTCTCCCATCAGGGAGAAGTATTGCTCCGTCTCCAGCCTTGGTGATGCTGTTCTCATATTGTTCCCCTGCCACTGAGAGTACACCTTGGCTCATTCTGTGGAGAACAACTGGTTCATTCTCCTGCCTTCTATCTCGCTGTTGTACATCTTCAATCAGCTGGCCAAGGCTGTGAGTCTTTGCTTAGCAGTTTCCAAGGCTTCGGGTATGGACCTTAATCTCTGCATCTTTTCAACTTGGCTGTTAATAATGGATACACAGAGATTGTTGAGGCGTGGCTCAGGGGAGGGTAGAGAAGGAAAAGGGAGGAGTCAGACGATAAATGATAGGTAAGGTTAGAATGAAAGGCTAAGGGAAAAAAGTGAAGGACACAAATCTTCACTGTTGTCCATATTCTTATGACCATGTGTCCTTGTAGCATTTCTGTCTTCTCAAGTAATGTTTTCAAATATATGCCAAATACCAACACAGTACATGATATTTAATTTTGTTTACTGGAAAGAAATCTTTTTGTTCTTTTCATGGAACCCAGTTCCTTCCCAGAGCACCTTAAAAAATATCTTGCAGGTTTCACACTAGAGTTTTACTTATCTTAAAATGATTGTCAGCTCTTCATTATGTAGCAGACGTTTGCCTTCCAGAGAGGTTCTGTACAGGAGACCCCAACACAAAGTAGGCTTTTAACTTTTTTATTAAACAAAGTTTTCCGGAGATGAGTCAACTTACCTGTTCAAAAGGTGATCAGAATAGATGCATCAAAATTATTATTTGACCACGGTTGATACTTCGATTTGATCCTTCTTTTAAACACTATTTTTTTTAAAAACTTGCAAGACATTAAAAGACTAAACTCTTACTGATGATTTCAACTTTATGATCTTCAAATTCACAATCAAAACTCAAATGATAGAACTATTTCTGCAACAATATCTCTTATTCGCCCATCTTTCACTGCACCGTCTTCTGATTTCCCAAGAGGGAATCTCAGTAACAGAAACTTTTATCTGGAGTTCCAACAACAAACCATGAGTATTTGATTCGTTTGTTACATATTGCTAATTAGCAGGTTACTTTAAATACTTTAAATGGATGTATCTGGATGGGTAAAGTTGCTGACATCTTAGCACTCTCCCCTTTTGTCCAAATATGATCACCTCTGTGTGTGTACAACATGATGACAGTCATAGCACCTCAATCGACACCTCACAACCTTCACAAACACTGTTATGGAAGCTATCTTTTGCATATTTTCCATGTATTTACTCTGGGTTTTCTATAGGAAGAAAGATATCAAACATTCATGAGTAAAAAAATGTCAGTGTGGGAGCGTGTATAAGTGGGCAGAAAACATCTCCTGAAGACGTGAATTTTGTAATTATATTTTCATAATTTTAGGCAGACTAGAGGGTGTTTCATCTGAAGGGCAGAAAGAGGGATCTTTTTCCCTTGCCTGTCCTCACATAAACTGGAACAAAAGTATTGTAAATCCAGTCAGTTAGACTTAAATGCTGACACTGTCTAGTCGTAGTCTAGTGGCCCTAGTGGAGTGGTTTGTGGTGCTGTCAGCATTTCACAGGGCATTACTGCTCCCTCATTCCCGGGGAAAAACAGTGCGCTCGCACACAGAGAAAGATGGTCAGCCAAATGGAATACTTTCATTGATCAGTTGTCATGACAGCCCGCTGATTCTCTGCATAATAATACACTGTGTGTGTGTGTATGCGTGTGTGTAGAGTCTCCCGCAGCTTTTTCACTTTTGGTCCATCTAAAAAAAAAAAAAAAGAAGTACCCTTCAGTCCTTCAAGCACTTTTTCATGTACAAGTCGCCCATGCGCACACACTCAGTGAATCTCGGCCACCTGGATGCGTGTGCATGTATGTGTGTGTATGTGTGTGTAAGCTCAGTGGGCTTGCAACGTTTTGCTGGTAGGAAGGTAGATAATGAACCAAGAAGTCCACACACACACACACACACACACACACACACACACACGCACACATACAAACATTCACCCCTCTGTCTCCTCTTCTTTTGCTCTCTATCCCTCTCCCACCCCTTTGTTGCCATGGTAACCGCTCTGGGGCAGGCTCCTGCGGAAGTTTCCTCAAATGTCTGCACTGACACACATGCACACACACGCACACACACACACAGATACACTCCTACCGATGCTATTTGATAAGGGCCTGCTGCTGTCAAACTTATTAAGGATGTGTTTAACCTTTATTGTGTTGGGAATACATAACCAAAAGTCATTGTGTTACCTTCACATATTTTTAAGCACGTCTCAGAAGCTGCTGTCGACATCGAAAAAGTTCAGGCTTTATCATTGTACTAGCTGTCAATTCTAAAATGAGCTTTTGTGTATGACAAAAAGACATTAGAGCTTTTGTGACTTAATCTTGTGAATTATATATCCATCAAATTAATCTCTATAATTATAAAAAGCCAACCTGCTCAGACACACTATTTTGGGGTAAACAAACAACTTATAAACTTGGGTAAACTTGTATGTTTGTTGTGATGTTGTTTTATAATCAGTTTGTTCATGTCAAGATAAAGGTCACATACAGGTGAATGAGGAAGACAGGAAAGGCTTCCTGGAGATACTGCAGTTGAAGCTTAGCAGAGAGCACAGGGAAAATAAAACGATTTTAGTTGGCCATAAGATGAACGACTATAAGGACAAACATTTGATTTTCCATGTCTGCGTAAAACTTTTAGAACTGATGACAACATCACTTTTACATTTTATTTCTGTGTGCTCAAGTCCAAAACACATGAATGGACCCAGAGAGCGAGAAGACGAAATAACAGTTTTGTTCATTTCATTGATTGTTACAGCGGTTGGACTTACCACTTGTCCAGAACCAATGATCCCAGCTAATGGAATTAAAACTGGAGACAGATATATGGTCAATGAGGTGGTGGCATTCAGTTGTGAACCTGGTTACACTCTGCAGGTAATGAACACACTCACACAAACTGACCATTAGACAAATGTTCAAAAATATTTTTACCCTGGTGTCATATAGTAGGTCATGGGTTCTCATGTATTTATTTAGGAGTATTAAAACATTAGATGCTTATTAAATATGAATTTTCCGGTTTTGAAAAATGCGATTGTTATGCCTTTGCTTCCACTTCCTTTAAAAAAAACTTTTTTTTTCTTTTTACAAAAAAAGGAAAAAGAATACAGTTACCTGGTGAAGATATATCAGCATTCCTTACACTTACATATTTTTTAACAAGTTTAACCACTGTGTGATTACTTTCAGGGTCACTCTCACATTTCCTGCATGCCCGGGACAGTGCGTCGATGGAACTACCCACCCCCTCTATGCATAGGTAACGCGCTCAAATGCAAATACACTGCACCACTGGCTAAATTGTGTTACGAGTGAGCGATTCAGTTTGGAAGAAAATATGTCCTACTGGTGTATCAAAGTGACATAAGTACTCAGGCACACTGGATATGTTTACTTATGTGTGTGTGTGTATGTGTGTGTGTGTTATTTGTACCCTTTATGCAATAGTGTTGTGTAACCTTGATGTTTGCATGGAGACTTAAATAATTCAGTCCTTGGTAAAAGATCTCAGAAGCCAGTTCCAGTTAAACTCGACTTGACATGTCAGGACCAGCTTTCCAGACCTGCTTTACCTATTTCTGTAAGAGATATTTGCATCAACCCTTTTATGTCCAAAAATGTCTATAGAAAAGGATGCCATAACAAGGCTCTTACTTAAAAAGATATGTATTATTCACCACTGCGGCTGATGAATTTACAGAATTTTGTGAACAACACATCACTTGAACTTCACTGTCGAAGCAGTGATCTTTAAACTACGTTGTTCAGTGTTAACAGTGTGTTTGTTTTCCCTGTGGTTTCAGCTCGTTGTGGTGGGGTGCTGACTGAAATGAGTGGTGTCATCCTTAGTCCAGGTTTCCCTGGCAACTACCCCGGCAACCTGGACTGCACCTGGCAAATCACCCTGCCAACTGGATATGGTAAGTAGTATGGATGTAAGAGCATTCCTAAAAAATAGGTGTCACTTTCAGTACATCTGCTGGCTAAGTTGTTTGTAGCACAGAATATGCAGCAGATTTATATCTATATATTTGTTTGCTATGTGCTGGTAAATACAGGAACTGGACATTTTAGGGGGACGTAGTATTTATTATTTTGTGTGTATGATATACATTTGCAAAAAGTGTAATAGATTATGTAAATAAAAAAAAGAAAACCTGGGCAATAAATGTACAGTTGTATTTTTGATGCAAGTTATTATGTACAAAAAACACAATAAAATAGTCAAAAAATATTGCAGTGAAAATAGACAAAAAATATTTCAAACCATGTAAACGTACTGCACTCGATTAGTAAACGTGCACCATGTGTGTATGCTGTGTGCACATTATGCAAGTAAAGTAAAGCTCTTCTTAGTATTGAAATAATGTACTATCAGGTCTTTTATATAGTCGTTTATAGCATGTGTCTTTATAATTTGCATTACAGGAGCTCATATTCAGTTCCAAAACTTCTCTTCAGAAGACAACCATGACTTCCTAGAAGTCAGGGCTGGTCCACAGCACAGCTCATCCCTTATTGGTCAGTTTACTGGCTCACAGCTCCCACCCCCTTTACTGAGCACTACCCACCTGACGATCATCCACTTCTACAGTGACCACTCAGAGAACCGGCCAGGATTCAAACTGACCTATCAGGGTGAGTTGATGGGTGGTTTTTCTCTTTTTAGATCTCTTTTGTTTGTTTGTTTTGGTTTGGTTTTTTTTTAGTCAATACAGTCTTTACAGATATCAGACCCTGAATTATTATTGCAGGCATCTACAGCCCCTCAAGGGTCACTATGATAACAGACCTGTGTTGAAATGAGTCCCATTGTTTAGTTTGTCCAAATTTATTCAATGCAATGATTCATAAAAATGGTCTGCTCAAATGCTCTGAATAAATTAATATCCCAAACCTAGTAGCCACAGTGCAAAGCTTTCACAACTCCAAGAAAGAAAGTATTGCTATGAGGTTTTGAGCTTTGATCCATGAATGAGTCATGCTAAAGACTTAAAAACCTCATGGCTTTCCTCTCATCATTAAAAATGATGGATTGTTAGTAAGCCCCTGTGAGAGACTGGCATCTTGTCCAGCAGGCTTTACTTGTAGCCCTAAGTGCTTCACTTCAAAGACACAAGAGATGCACTGTGGGCCTATATGCCAGCATAACTAGAACAAGGCTTATTCAATTTCAAATAAGCAAACTCAAAATCATGTGCGCATGAATGTGAGTTCCCTTTTTTCCTCCGATTTGGAAGTCCTCTAGCACTGCAGTCAGTATCACTGTTATCCCGCTGTTGTTTGTAGAGGATGCAGACAAGCCTCCTCACGTGGAGTTGCACCAGATGCTTTTTTTAACAGTTCTTTGATGAGAAGATGCAATGCAGACAGAGGTCCACAACACCACCTCCAACCTCGGTGCATGCTTTCTCAATATTACGTACACACTCTGGTTTTGTATTCAAGGGCATAACATGCTTACAGTTAAAAAGGCTTAATAGCTGCAAGCAAATTATTAAAAGCTGAGTTGGATAAGCACTCTATGCCAAAAAAATCAGTGTGAATACATACACACACATTTCAACTCAAATGTCGCTTATAAAAGCTTAAGGGAGTTCTTATTCCAGTTTTAGGTTTTGGCACGCTGACATTGCTGCACCTTTTAAGTACACTTTTGTACATAGAAAGTTTAAATGTTGCCCTGGGAATCTGCTGGAACCACATTCTTGGCTGTAGTTTCATTGCTGCGAGTAATACTCCTTCCAAGTGCACATCTTTTGGCCTTCATTTTCCACAATCACCATAGTTCTTTATTACCTCCATGAATTTCTGTGGTGTCATATCCTTTCATATTCACTCATCTCATTGTTGCTCTCTTATGAGAGATCTGCGTCTATCACATCTTTCTGTCTCTTCTGTTCTATTTCTGCAATGATCTGTTAACCTTATTAGCTTTTGTTTAGCTAGGATCAGCTGTATTATTTGTTGCATGTCCTGCTTGGACTTGAGGTCTTGCACTGTGAACATCCCGCCCCTCAAATGCATGTTAAGCCATTCTTTCCTACCTTGTACAGCCTGCTGCTACCAGCATAGACCACACCCAAGAGCATTTTGCACAATCTGCATTGTGGATGCTGTCTAGTGCAGCAGACACAATTTGTATTGACCAGGTGCTGAATGCTTGTTCTAGTGTTTTTAGGTGCTGCCTTTCTCTCTAGCCTTTTGTAACAATTGGGATTCCGATATCAGCCACCTCTGCTCTCTGTCAGCGGCACATTTAATGAAGGAGCTTGACTTGCCATGACACTCACGCAGAGTGAGAACTGCCCTAAATATACCTGTGGTACTGACATTTCCTCAGGCAAGTGCTAGCATGCCGTGTATACCTTTGCCCGATAACTGTGTAGGAGGAGATCACATCTATTGATGTTGCTGCATTAGCTATTACTTGTTGTCTCTGTGGGTCAGAGATTCTTTTCAGTTTACCTCAAATCCATTACCGGTAGACAGAAAATTTTAAAAATGTAAGAAACTTGGAAAAATAAATGACTTTTTTCTTCCCCAGCTTCACATATCTCTACCTACCTCACATATATCTCTTATCTCTATCTGTAGGCTACCAACTTCAAAACTGCCATGATCCATTTCCTTTTGCAAACGGTGACATCATCAACAATGATTACAGCGCTGGGCAATCTATAACTTTTCAGTGCTACCCTGGTTATGTTTTGATTGGACACACAGTGCTAACATGCCTGCATGGTATCAACCGGAAGTGGAACCACCCATTTCCACGATGTGAGGGTAAGAATAAGTCATAGCTTCTTGATATATTAGTATTTTGGAAAATATAAATACTTTTAAATTGGTTTTAAAAATAAAGATGTATTTAAAATGTGGAGGTCGTATAGTAGAAAGTTTATTTCATGCTGTTACACCCTTACCAAACAAGCAGTTGCAATTTCTAATGTAGACATTTAGAAAATGAAAAATTTTTTTCTTTCACCAGTATCACAAGTTGACATTGTAAACAATTAATTAGTAAGTCACTTATGTCACTTGGAACATTTACTGGATAAATTATTTGTAAAATTATTATTCTGTCACTTCTGTCGCTTCTTGTTCCAGACTATTAATTACATTCCTCAGTGTTTGGTGTTCAGCAGTCATTCTTGACTTCAGTTTTTTAGCATTTTAGAAAAAGTGAAAATTATGTTATAATTCTGCTTTTTACAGCTCCTTGTGGCTATAATGTCACAGCTGAAAATGGGACCATCTACTCACCTCAGTACCCAAATGAATATCCAAACTCCCAAGATTGCAGCTGGCTCATCACTGTTCCCCACGGACATGGAGTTTATATAAATTTTACCTTACTGCAGACAGAACCCGTCACCGATTACATTGCTGTCTGGTAAGTCTGGGTACAGTTATGGCTTAATATTCATAAAAACACACGCAGACATATACTACACACGCAGAAATGAAGAAGTGTTATTTAATGTCTCATGCATGCAGAGATTGAATCATTGATGGGTAAGTCTTGAGTGTAGTTTCACTCGGTCTACTCTCTGCACATTAATGAGAATACACCAAAAATGTATCAACTTTTGATAAGATTATGCATTCAGTTGTCTGTCTCACACACATTCACACATTCTCCTCATATTTTAGGGCTATATATTGAATTTTATCCCTGGTATTGATCATCTTTTATTCATTTTTACTTTTCTATTTTCTCTAACGTTAATTATACATAAACTTTATCGTATATGTTCATATGCAGAGACCATACACTATAACCTAGATAATAAAGTACATACGCACACATACACTGTGCTATGTAATGCATACGCAGACTCTTCAGCAGTAATAATAGGATTCAGTGTGGAGGTAAGTGTAATACGGGGTGTATGAGAGCAATGCATTTACAATGGGACCACTGACCAATTCAATCTAACTCAGTACCAAGGCCATACGCAGACTCAGAGAGGGCTCGGGAACTCTGGAAGTAATCATGAGATTCAGTTGGGAGTGGGAAATGTAATGAAAAGAGTGGCAGAGCTGGGTTCACAAATCTAACAAGACTCAGCTGGATCTGAAGCGCCTGGGTCAAGAGAAAATTTCACCTAATATGCATTAATTTTCCTGAATAATAACAGTAGATTTAAACAGTAGATTTATGAGGAAGGAAATTAAGATCCAGCAGATTTTGGTTTTAGCTATACTTGGTGCTTAGGTGAGGTCAGGCTTTACATTTCAGGCTCTAGAGTCAAGCTCTAGGGAGCAAGCATCAGAAATGTAGGCGGTGGGAAAGTAATACATTTACAGTGGGTGACTACTCGCTTTCAATCTCGCCAGCTAAAAGAACCATGGATTCTGCTATGGAGAGGCGTTATGTTGAATTATTTTGCAGTTGCAAATTGATTTCAGTGATTTATGTGTTTTTGGCACATTTCACAGGGAACAAAATTATAAAATCACATTCATAGATTGTAGGGAACCAAAAAAACTCGGTTATTTGAGATTAGTTCACACATAATAGCTCAATGTAGCTATATCTCAGACACATGAATATATTTGGAAGTGACCTGGGGCTGACACTGAGGAGCACAGTGCTTTTCTCATACCCAGTGGGATGCTATCTACCTTCCAGGGTCTTAGACAGCTTAAGAGCACCTAATCCAAAGGTCTACTGCATTATATGCATGTAAATAGAGTCTACTGGCATTAATACTTATCACTTCAAACATCCTCTTATAAAAATGTTTCTTCCTTAATATTCTTTTTGACTTTTCGACTTACCCAGACAAAACCGAATATGCTTTTCATGTGGAAAATTGAAGCGATTTAACAGGAACAGTGGGTTTTACAGTGAATTACCAGACTACATTAAATTTACTATATGAACTCAGGCCTGCTGAATTTTTTTTCTTTAATGATGGAGTTTGTATTTGAAATACTTTTAATTATATGCATCAGCGGTGAACTGTTAATAAAACAGGATAACTGACGTTATCTAATTGAACTCATAAGAGCATAAGATCGCAGCCACAGGTTTTATAATGATTTGGGACTACTTGGATGCTCTAATTCAGTCGGATAGAAAGTGGAATAAGACAATGTTTGTGCTGCTGAAAACGGGTCACACTAAATATGAAAAAACAAACTTGCTCTCAGTTTAAAAGAAATTACTGTACTGAAAAGGAAAGGGCTTTCAAAAAATGTCCTTTTTTACGTAGTAAATAGTACAGTATAAATGCTAATGAAATGGCCAAAATTGGACTTGGGAGTGGTGCATTCACAGAACCTTTCTTTGATTCAGACTGAGCAACAAATTGCTGCCGTTAGTAGAAGCTCACAATCACCAGTTGCATTTATAGTTAAGTCAGAGATCTACCTGTTACGCACGAAAACCCCCAGAATGCACTTGCACTGATGTGATCGTTAATTACTACTGGCTGCTCTTTGCAGTCACGCTGATTTCCTTTTCCCCTGTTTTGGCCTGTCATTACTCAAACTTGTTACAAATGTCTTTTGAATCCTCTTTATCTTGGTGTGTTTGCATCATATCGCAGTGATCCGTGTTTGCTGGTTTCTGTCCTGTACACCCCTGGGGTTTATGTGACAGCAGCTGCATCCAGATGTCAGGGACTAAAGCCAAACAGCCTCTGTGGTCTTCCACTTGTTGTGTTTGGCTGTATGCCAAATACCACTGCTAACAGTGGGCATCAGATCTAACATCAGAGCAACACAGTACAGTAGTTAATGGTGCTGGACACTCAATAAAAAAAGCAGTATTTCTTTATATACTTTAAAAAAAAATAATACTGGCAATATTTTATGCATTTTAGATGCTTTGTGTCACATTCAATATATCCCTGTGGTGGATGAGAATGAAATTTAGAATAATGTCGGTAAATAATTCAGATTTTATTCTCAGCTCAGAATAATAATTATACATTATCAGCATTCAATCAATATCAATGCAATATTTTGATATGCTCGGGGGGGAAAGTGGATTCTGAAATGTTATAACGTCTGAAATGTTATAAACTGAAATGATATCTAGAAAGATTAAGATAATAACCTGGCTTCAGAATGTAATCATCATTTTGCACCTGGAATCTCCAGATATCCTAAACTGTAAAATGCCCTCACCACAAAACAGCTCCTTTCCAAACTGCCCTTTGAAAGTATTCTGAAGATCAGGGTGTGGCTGCTGGGCTGGAGTCAGCATGCAACATCTGCTTTAACATCAGTCTGGATTCTTGGCCTAGCTTTGCATTAGCATGTTGTCTTTGCACACGCTTGCAAAGAGCAGACGTTCTGTTAGAAGGGGGTCGTTTCAGTCCTGGATGCACATTCCACTTTACAACAAAAACAACTTTTGAGGTTTTTCTGTTTTCTTTTCTATCTGCCTGGCGTGCAGATAACTGAGGAACCATTGTAACGCAAGTGTCGACATGACTGTAACTGTAATGTAATTACAGAATTTAGTATGGTAACATCTTACAGTACTTACTACATTACTGAAAAATGTCATGAGATTACAGTAACGCATTACATACAACAAATCTCGGTTGACGAATGGGAAAGGGAGGTCAACAGGAGGTCAGAAGCAGAGATGAGTAGTCAGGCATCCAGCCTCTGTTTCTGCCTGTTCATGTTTCTAAAGTAAAATCACTGTGGAGATCGCTTTGAAGTTGTTTTGAAGTTTGGGCTGTTTTTCAATTTTGCTTTGTGTTTTCTGCTTTCTGTTCTTACCTAAAAGTAAGATCGTGTATGTGTCCATATTGGGGAAGGAATTTGTGCTGTTGTGTAGGAGTGTGGCCTATAGGTTTATATTGCTGGTAATTATGTGGCAAGGCCATTTTACGGTACTTAAGCAATTAAGTAATGTACTGTATTACTTTTAAGTTATGAGTAATGTGTAATAAATTACCTTTTTTGAGTAACAACCCCAACATCAATCGAAAATGAGTTATTTAAACTTATTTTGAAATTATGCTGAAATAGCTATAATATGATTATGCACAAATATTATATCACCTCCCTCTTCTGTTCATCATCATGTGTAAAATTCTTCCCGTGTATTATTATGCTTCGTGTGCCTTTGAAGACAAACAAGTATGGTTTGTGAAAAACATAACCATGAAAAAATGAAGCTTTGATGGTTTGAATATCCACAAGTGCTTCATCTACCCACATCTAATCATCATGCACAATGACAAATGTCTAATGTCTTCTGGAGCCACATGCCTTTATTCAGTGTAATCAAGCCACATTACAATTAATTTGTCGAGCTGTTTGTTTCTCCTTTTTTCCCCCACCTCAAATTGATAGAAGACATATTTGGCTGCAGATTGTAACTAGGTTGATATTTTTGGAACAGTAACTGCCTACTCTCTAAATGAAGCCAAACAAAAACAGAGTAATAGCCACCGTACTCTCATTAGCCAAACTGGTCCTGGCACTGGTCCTGGCTCCTGTTTTTATTTCTTACTAATACGATGCAGAGGTGCAGAATGATGGATGAGTGATGATTGATGGAGGGGTGCAGTGATCAACACTGTCACCTCGCAGTAAAAAAGCCCTTGGGATAGAATCCCTGTGCTTGCTTGCCTTCCACAGTCCAAAGGCATGCATGTGTTTGAATGTGAGCATGCGTGGCTGTCTGTCTTTCTGTGTTAGCCCTGCAATGGACGGGTGGCCTGTGCTGTCCAAGGTGTACCCTACCTTTCTCCACAGTGACAGCTGGGGTAGGCTCCAGCCCAGCTCCAGTGACTCCAAATCTGATGTGCCATTTGGATTTGTTAGGTGCTAAATCATGTCAGCCCCTGTCACTCTAATTACATATCTTCTCAATACCATCCTTTTCTCGGCTGCACTGTAATTTTGTCAGTCACACGTATTACAAAGTGCACAGCAGATGAGCAGTGCAAACTCTTAATAAATCTGATTTATTGTATTTTTTAACCTTCATTTCCAAAAGCAATGCTTACTTAGAATATGTGGCAGAGCTTCTCATTCTTTGTTCCCGACCATGTTGTTACACCAAGTGGGGTTTTTTGGTCTTCTTCACATAAGTATTTGACTTTGCATTACTAGCTTTATTAAATTGCTTTTATAGATGTATAGTTTTCTTTTGATTCACCGAATTAAATGTCACTAGCAAAACTTTTTTCTCTACAGTTTCAGACTTTTTGCCCTTTTTCAATTATAAATTATAAATAGAGCTCTGAAATACATCCATGTGT